>NC_135873.1:6364845-6988178 GCF_031162955.1 Sander vitreus
AAAATGTCATTTATGAATATGGATTCGTGTCAAAATGACATATAAACATCTTTTCCTATTCTAGTTTGCCTGGAAACACTTCCAACACGCTTGCGTGTCGCGTGAAAAATAGGCGTCGGTCCTATTTCTAGCAGGCACGCATTTTCTGAGACGTGCGTGTCACGCAGGCAGTGTGTAAGCTCTAACCTGTTAACATGGGAGCTGAAATAAAAACGAACACGCCACACAGCCAGTGTGCAGCCGGCCTAAATCCCAGTCGGGGGATATCCACGCTGCATCTTCCGTGCACTTGTGTGGAGACTAAAATCATTTATTTTGCCTTGTAATCACAGATGTTCACGAGTTGTGCAAGAACATTGAATCCCGTTACTACATGGTCAAAGCATGTTGAGTTCTCATCATGCTTTTCATTGTTCATTGTTCACTTTTTAAGTCTAGCATGTGATCTCAGCCGCCTGCCCCTGGTCTCTTCCATAGACATTCAATCCAATAACCTTATTTCCAGATGAGCGCGTCGAAGGCCAAGCGAGCCCATTAAACAAGTGCTCGGCCTCTTCTTGTCTTTTCATCCTCTCTCCTGCTTTTCGTCCTCAGGCCAGCCGCATACATCACACATCTCGTGTTTGGTGCTGTTATTGAACATTCCTGGGACGCCCGGGAGCAAAGAGCGTCTCCTTTTCTGGAAGTTTTTAGATTGCACTTGGTGGGCCTCCACACGTTTTGCTCTAGTTGTCCCCCCTTTTTTGAGCTGTGGTCTAAGCAGGGGATTACTGGTACTCATTAAGGTGGTTTAGAAGGGTAAGGGATACCCTGTTGTAGTGGAAATGACTAAGTTCAAAAAGGTCAAAGACAAAGCACTCCATATCTCCTATTGAATCAAAGATAGGGAAGTAGAAGGCGTTTTTTCTGTTTAGGGTAGATGCAATGCAAACTTGAATGTGCCCTGTGGAGTTTTTTGTAAACAAAAAAGGTTCTTGTTTACACTCATTGTTTCTCTCAAACAAAAAGGGTGATGTACTCTGCAGTTGCCTGAGGTGCTCCAGCCCCACCTGTATTGTCCATAACCCATTTGCTTCTCACAATTAGAAAATTGCGACAGACAGACAATACAGTTCAGGGTGGATCAGGTTTAGTTGAGACATGTCAAACGTCTGAAGCCTGGACACATGTAGCTTAGTGTGCGTGTGGTTTTTCAAGAATATGTTTTGACTGGAAATGGGACTCTGTCTTTGTGTAGGTGGCTGTTGAGAAATATGAATGCATGTCGTTTAAAAAAAGTTTTGACTCATCCACTAATTACGCGCTTTTGAGTAGCACTACTTGTAGTGTTTGCTTATTGATGCCAATATGAAAACACGACAGCAAATAGGAAAACACAACAACAAATATGAAAACACGACAGCAAATAGGAAAACATGACAGCAAATATGAAAACACTTAAAGAAATTTTAAAACACAACAGCATTAACTTCTACCGGAAAAGGTAGGGCCTATCTAGCAGGGGACGGACCCTCCTGATTGGACAGACGGACTGTCTGTCTTTTAACAGGAAGGAGAGGTGAAAAACACAAAAACGCGCCTACTTTTAACAGAGAGACAGTCCTGCTAGATAGGCCCTACCTTTTCCGGTAGAAGTTAATGCCGTTGTGTTTTATGATTTGCTGTCATGTTTTCCTATTTGCTGTCGTGTTTTCATATTTGTTGTTGTGTTTTCATATTTGCTGTCATGTTTTCCTATTTGCTGTCGTGTTTTCATATTTGTTGTTGTGTTTTCATATTTGCTGTCGTGTTTTCCTATTTGCTGTCGTGTTTTCATATTTGGCGTTGTGTTTTCCTATTTGCCGTTGGGTTTTATGATTTGCTGTTGTGTTTTTCTATTTGCTGTTGTGATTTGCACGTCAGGGCCACCGTATACACATTATTCTGACATGCCTTAGGCCACCTTGGGGAGTTAAGCTTTGGATATACTCGCGTGTGACACCCTGCGTGGGTAGATGGCGCGCACGTGCGCTACGAGCATGCACAGAGCGGTTTATATTCCCATGAAGCTGTTTTTTTTATTTATTTTTTTAGCTTTGACAAAATGATCCCTCATGTTTTTCCACACTCTCCAGCAAAATGCCTCTACTTTTCCCAGTGTGGTGTCTCTCTTTGACCACATATTTAAGGCTGTTTGACTCTCTGTGGTCTGTACATGAATAATCACACAGATGTTTGTACAACCTGCTCTGCCAGTCTTTCCCAACTGAACTGAAAGTGCAGTGCGCACGACCACGTGCTGCGACAGCCGTGGTGATGTAATTTCATGGCTCGCGCACCTTGCGCCAGGAACACCGCGGCTACCATAATCCTAGCTTCAGAAAGCTCACCTGCCAGCATTGCAGTTCAAACTACAGAAACCCTGGCAAAAATGGTTTCTTTTAGCAAACATATCAAGATGGAGAAAACCCTTGTTTGATTTTCGCATAGAGACGTTTGCTGTCAGAATTTTTACCCTGCTGCTGGCCAACTTTATTAAAGCCATCTTGAGCTTTGTCTTGTGTCACTCCGTTGCGTAACAAACAAAGTGAAAGAGGTCAGTTTTTAAATGTACGCTCATGACACGTCTGTTTTAACAGCTTGTGCAAACTGAGAGTAACGTACAAACAACTTTCTGTATCTTGTTTCTTCCTCTTCAACTAACTATCTCTCTCTCTCTCTCTCTCTCTCTCATAACTCTCTACACTAGCTGGTGGCATTTGTAGGTGGCTGATCATATTTGTGTCTTATTAATGGCTGCTGATGTGCTGAAATGGTAGACTCTCCAGAAGCTTTATTTACTTGCCTTTAATACTGACCCCGTCAGCTTGACTTATGACACTGCCATATGGGCGTTAGTTGCAGGGGATACGTCTGGTACACATTGACATCACATTCCTCTCCCTCCCCCCACTTTCACACCATTTGGAGCATTTAATTGGTGTATTGAATTTAATGTTATTAGGATTTTTATCTTTATTTACAAGACACACCTGACGTATGACTTTTACGTAATCACAAGACTGGTCAGACATGTGAGTTGCCCCAGAGCAAAGCTTGTAACTAATTAATGGCGGCTGAGGGCATCAATACAGCGCAGGAATTTATAAGAATGGCATTCATATCTCACTTATCCATATGGTAAATGCATGCATCATACATGCAGGAAAGCTGATATGAGTTTGGCATAGTGACAGTGGATCTAATGAACTGCTGACATGGCTGACACACAGCGTTTCTCAAAATCAAGGAAGGATCCTTCAAAGCCTGAATTTCGAGCATGGTACGTCATCGAAGTCCGTCGAAGGACTGTTCCAATGTCGAGGGTCCTCCAAATTCCACCAAGGACTGAGTCCTTCGTTCGGAGAATTTCCAAGGATGCATATATTTCTTTTTCATGTCAACATTCCAGAGTTGAATCAAAAACTATTTTTTGAAACCTTTTTATTCACGAAAATGAATCACGAACCACAGTGGTGAACACAGAGGCCCTTATGTACGTACATTTGCAAATGTAGCGTTATGAGCGCCATGGCCAACCTGCAGAAAGTGCACGCTGTGATACTTCAGCTTACGTCGTATTTACCAAACCTGCAGTTCATCGGGTAATCAGCGCCTTTCTCCGCCCACTATACCGTAAATTGCGCTATAGTAAAGCGTTAAGTACTTGTGCTATGATACCGCTGAGTGCAGACTGCGATATTCCCACTGCTGATGCTATGACTGTTTGAAATTACTCTGATGCCAATATCTGTAATGTAGTGAGGAGTTTAACTGCTGGAATGGAATGTGAACGCTGAGTCGGAGATTCAGTGTCATCTTTGATTTCTTCCAGTAGCCTAACTGTTTAGCTGTTTTAACGCTTAATGAGGTTTTTGCCACGGGCGGTTTTTGTACATACCGTGGAATACATAATTAGGCGCACTTAGTACACAGTACGCTTCCCCTCCCATCTCTTTATGGGAAACTCCCACTTTCCCCTTGACCCTCCCGTGAATGCATATGCATGACACGGAAAAGCGCAATTTGCCATTTTCAGTTTCCGCGACAGGCAGTATGCGCTTTTACCTCATGCGGCATGTTTGTACATACCTCGCCATGCTTTTACACGCACGTTGCGCTCTCCAACATATTTATATCAAAGTGATTTTTCGGATTAAATGAGTTAGTCTTATTATACAGCACTCTGGAGTTATTGGAAATGTTTTGATCACATCAGCTGTGCAGGTGAGTTGATGACATGGCGCTGTGTTAAAAATAGCCTAAAGCTGCCTACACACGATCCGAGGTAAAACTGCTGTGCGCTGGCTGTTCCATTGATTTCCTATGGGGAGAGCGGTGCCGCCCAACTAGGCGCAGCGCTACCCTTGGTACAATTATTTCAACCTTGACCTTGTTGTCGCTGACCTTTTTAAGGCCCAACCAATTCCAGGACGTTCCTGCGCTGCGCTTTGCCTCTCTGTTCTACACCCTACCTCACGGTTTTGCCCCGGATCACGTGTAAGCGGCTTAACGTTACATGTGAAGTTTGCGTTCATAGTAGCTAACAATCTATCCATGGAAACAAATATTTTTCAGCAGATATCTTGTTTACAACACGTTTAAGTTAGCAAAGCAGTTTTGTGTTTGTGTGTGTAATATTTATTTAGTTTGGAAAACGATCTCTAGTGTTACAAAGCTACCGTTAGCGTTAGTTTAGTTTAAGTTGGCTGGCTGACTAACATTAACGTTAGCTAAACAGGGACAAGAAATCGTCTCTGTTGCTTGAAGTTTACGGATGTATACTAGCCAAATCTGTCCATGGAAAGAAAAATCAGCAAATATTTTAGTTACAACACGATTGAGCTAGCTAAGCAGTTTTGTGTTTATATGTGCAATATTTATTTAGTTTGGGAAATCCTACAAAGCTAACGTTAGCTTAAGTTGGCCTGATGACTCAGCAGGGACTAGAACTCCTACCTGTTGTTTTGTTATTTTTATGAGCAAATTGCCCCCCACAATATGAATATAGTTTATTACCTTTATTTTGTTGGTAACCTTTGTATGTATAATCGCAATATTACAGTGATGACGCCTCGGTCCTGACCGCATCAATGACAAAGCGCACCCTAGCCTGTAATATTTCCTAATTGACCTATTGGTTATTACCGCTGAGACATTACCGTATGTTAATGGAGAACTACACTAGAAATATCGTTTTTCGATATTCTGTTTGGCTGTCACTAAAAAATTCACACATTTTACAAGTATGATGAAGTCTGTCTGGCATCTGGTGTCACAATCAGAAGAGAATGTGTTTCCCAGGATGTTTAAAGGCGAAATTGGTTTGAAGCTTGCCCTGCAAGCTAATGCTCGCTAATATTTCTTGAAAGCCAGCGTACCTACCCTGAGGAAGCTGCAGTAAATCTATTTTAAATGTTACTTGGTGACAGGAAATATGTTTTAGGTACCTTTCGGTCGTATGCGACATAGAGTTGAATTTAACAGGTTCTTGACGCATTGTAATCAGTTTGTTTTCAAACTAACGAAAAAGCATTTTCATATGATCACCGTGTTAGGCCCTACATGTGGGTGACACAGTTTTGAGCAACTTATCACTCAGCATCTGATGTGGCTCTTTCATCGCGATCTAATTGATTTGACAAGGCAACCTCCTGGCTAAACTTGACCTAATTAAGCCTCCTCCACAGAAGAGACAAACTGTTTGACCCCAGCCGTCTACTAGCAGCTTGTCTGAGAGTATCTGAGAGTCACTGACACTGTCAGAAGGCTGAAATACGAAGAGGTGAAACTCTTCTGTGTATAAGCGAGCTCACTCTCATCTGTTTTAGCATGTGGAGTGTTTACTGACACGTTCTCTAGACTGCTTCTGCATTACTTCATCCGTGTCTCTCGTTGAGTCTGCCGCCACCTGTACTGCCATTCAGCACCATTTTAGACACTCAAGAGCAGTGACGGACTGGCCGTCTGGAATTTGGGCAAATGCCAGAAGGGCCGCCCCCCTATCGACCCCTATGGGCCACTACTGATAATTTGTCTTTGGTTAATTTTGATAAGTTAATTTATGCATGCAGCCACCAATATTCAAGATTGTACTGCGGCGAGGTGCGAGTTACTTATTATTACTTATAAGTAACTTACGAGTTACTTACAAAAATAGGGCCGGTGTGTTGCAAATGCCAGGGCCGTTTTTTGATCCCAGTCCGTCACTGCTCAAGAGTGTGCATGAATAGGCACTGTATGTGCGTGCACATGTCTTTGACATGCCGTCTGAGAGAGAGACAGATAGACAGACAGACAGACAGACAGACAGACAGACAATGTGTGTCTGTGTGAGAGCAGGACATAGCTGAGGATACGGAGACATCTTGAGCAGTTTGTAGGTAAGAACAGGCCACTTCGGCCCTCTTGGCTCCCCCAGAGTTGCATATCAAGCCCATCATATCCATGGCCTTTGTAGTTTTTAGCAAACGTTACTCAAACTGGAGTAGATATTGCATTTGTTGGGAACTATTTACAGCTGTGGATTAATACACATTTGTTGCAGTACAGAGTATTTGGGATTAAGTAGGACAATGTATGCAAGATTGACTCAAAATAAACTAAATCAAATCCTTACTGAAGGAACATGTCACCCAGTGCAACGGTTTGGCTCATTGATGTGTTTTTATTGGAGGCCTATGGCACAGAAAAATACTTAGAAATTAATTATTCTGGAGTTTTTATGGACCTAATACAGTCCTGTCGTACTCCTGATCTAAGTTGAATAAGAGCACATATGGAAATTTAGACTACAAAAAACAAATGTTACTCCCATACTGTCAATTCAAATTACCACATCAAACCTGCATAAGAACATGTTAATCTGACTTGTATGTAAATATGTCGATCTCTAACAATATAAACACAGCACACACCCAGAATGCAGTGGGGTTAGCACGCTATGTCAGCTATATAAACATGTTGTCCATGTGTCTCAAGGAATCAGGTTCAAGGAAGTCCCCAAAAAGTCACTGTAAACACATCAGACACACTCCTCACTATCTGCTTCTCCTGTCAACAGCTTTCTTTGAAAATGAAGGCAGAACCTTCTTAATGACATGCATACAGTATATTGTGCATTTAATCTTTTTTTTTTTAAGTGTTGGGATTCACTTTAAAGGCAGCAGCTGACAGCTAAACACTTTTGTTATCAGGCTCTTTTGAACCAAACCTGAAGCCCTCTGTGACAGCTTGCACGCATTTGTGAGTTATGGCAAAGTGAATTACTGTACGGCTGCTTTCCTGCTTGTGTTTGCCTGCTGTGTGTGTGTACTTAACATCTGCTTGTGTGTGTGTGTGTGTGTGTGTGTGTGTGTGTGTGTGTTTGAGCAAGGGAGACCTCTGCCATTGTTGCGCTTTTATATCCTGACAACTGGGAGCCTGATGTGTTAAAAATAACCCAGTGCTTTCCAATTTTGTCATCTTTTGGGACTACTTCTCCCGGCTGTTTTGATTTTGCATGCGTCCCCCTGGAATGCTCGGGGTCACCGATGGCCACTTCCTGTCGCATGGTTCCTCATTGTAGTGCTTGCAATTCTCCCTTAACATACTCAAACACACTTAAAAATAGGACACCTGGGAAGGAAAGGCTTGTGCTGTCATATTTCTGAATTGCACACTAGGTGGCCTAGCCTAAATACTGTCAGTGAATGACAGCATTTTTTTTTCTTTCTTTTATCTTAGAATTATCTTTTCCTTTATGAGCTTCACACGAAGTTGGTTCTTGAAGGGTTCTGCACACATGAAGAACAGATTTAGGCCACCAGTAAAGAAAGAAATGACAATACAAAAAAGATCAACAACACCAAAGAAAGTTGTTTGTAACCAATTCTGATGTCTCTGCAAAACAAAGTTAAAGTTGGATTTACAATCGGATATGCAGCCAGCCGTTATGTGTGTGTGTGTGTGTGTGTGTGTGTAAAACACAAGTAAAGTGTTTGAGTTGTGTGCCTGTTTAAATAACCAAACAGCCAAATAGATAAGCACTGAAAAGCTAAGCAAATGCATGTAACTTGTTCTCAAGCATCAGGTTGACAAACACTGCTAAAACAAGGCGTATCTGAGAAAGAGACTTGTTGTGTTCATAATCTTTCACGTCACTGTTAGATCCACATTTTCATCTAGTGTGGTTAGCTTAAAGAGGCAAGTTAAAGGTTAAGTGTTTGTGGTTGTTTTGTGCCTCAATGTTTCACTATTTTTGTAGTGCACAGTGTTTAGAGGAAGTATGGTATGTGCGCTTATACACCAGCAAGTTTGGTAGAGGTCAATGTGGTCAAACCAGGAAGTGGCTGGTGATTTTGTAATTGCAGCAGCTTCGTCAAAACACAAGTTAAATATTTAGTTCAGTGCCACACACATCATGTTGACAGGGTGAGATTTTAAAGCCACTGTGGTTCCATCCAGCCTAACCAACCTATTGTATCCCATTACACAAAAACAAGTGATCACTGTGTTATCCAACCTCTGCACTGTATCGATGTGAGGCTCTGTCCAGGTGCAGCCCTATGCCAACGCTGGTTTCCTTATTTGACATGGACATACTCCCCAGTGTCCTCTCCTCCAAACTTAGCCTGGGCACACGTCCAATCATATGTCTCCTTTTGCATCTTCTGCAGATTGCAAAGTGGCAACTCTATAACTAACATGTCAAGTCTTGTTTCAGTAAACAGATCCTACATCAAAACCCACAGAAAGTTCCACATGGTCGCCTCTACACTATACTGTACATTCTTATGGCTAAACTTTTTTAATTTTTTTTTTTTTACATGCATCCATGTGGGGGTTGTCAATCGGTTGTCTAGATGACAATGTATGTTTATTTTAAAATAACCACAAGTAGATTAAGTGTTCATAAACCGCATAATGGCCAAAAAAAGGCCCACAAAGTAACAGACTATGCAAAATCTTTCTTTTCCGACAGTATGTGACAAATTCTAAAAAGTTAGACTATTTGTTTCTTTATAATAGGCATACATAAATCACAATCATACTAGGCTAAATGTAGGCTACCATCTGGGCCTGAACGGCGGCAGGAAAAAGATGCAGAGATGTAAGACACCGTGTCTCTACCTTACGATGATTTCGGTACACCAAACGTAGATTTGCGCTCTGGAGTTCGGCTGATAAACTCTGTCATGAGACCATGATTATCAGATCATCCAAAATGTCTTTGTGGACGTGAAGCAGTGCCATGTGTGAAAGTCTACTCTGAGTGATAGTGCTACGGAGCCAGGTTTTCAGGCAGCAAAGAGCTGAGACCTTTCGGAGCCAGCCGTAGACATTGGTAAACAGAGGCACAAGTGGATGAGCTGTTCCACCTCGGTGAAAAGCCCTCTTGTTTGGGGATGTAGAGCTGATACAATAATTACTAAAATCATCCCTCTCTTCATCCCACACCCCAAACATGACATAGAAAATGTTGTGGGTTCCTGCGTTCACATGGTCTGTGTGAGCCAAGACCTCCCCCCTGGTCGGAACAGCGACAGCCCAGCAGGCAGCCCGTTATCCTGCCGCCGCGCGGACACCCCGTCTCCGTGGACCGCACAACTTAAAGGAATAATCCACAAACCGGGTGTCCTAAATCTCCCGCATCCAGGTCTTGCTTCAATTCCCGGCATGTATCATGCCCCTATGTACCCATTATCCGCGTTGAGTGGACAGCACCCTGCGTTTGGATACACCGGTTCACACAACTAACACAGACCTACCCAGAGCACCTAAAGGCAGCTGCCATTGCAGGATCCACGCCGGTATCATGATGCCACGACTACCAGATTACAGCAGTGAAAATGAAATAAAATGATTTTATGGGCCGAAAATATCCAGACTTTAAAACACAAGAGAAATAGTACATACATATTGTATTTCCTGACCAGATTTAATTTTCCAAACACAGGCACACATCTGTCACTCAAGAACCGTTTTCCGTTATCAGTGTTTAATGAGCTCTGAAGAACCGCTGAGGTGTTGTAAACTCATTGAACACACAGACTGTCAAATAAAACTGCAGTTCATTTTTGACTTATAGTGAGTAAATCTACTGAAATGGCCACCATCTTGGTGGAGTGTGATGTGTAAGATGAGAAAGCAGAGGTTATGTCATGTATGTCATGATTGTAAAAACAAATGTGGCTATCTGTACATCTTTGCCAAGCATAAACCAGTACAGAAGGCATTAATAAATTGTTGGGGAGAGTCATGCCTCTTTTCCCAATCATTTTGGAGGGTCATAGAAAAATGTATTGCTGGCGAAGGGAGGGTCAAGTCTATTTTGAGTAAAGATCCCAAAACTCCAGTCCCTTAGCATAAAGACTGAAACAGGTAAACAGCTAGCCTGGATCTGTTTTAAAGGTTAGAAAAACAACAACCAATAACTCATTTTTTTAAACTTTTGCTTTTGTACGGGTTAAAGAACCAAGATATAATGTATTAATAAGTGAGCTTTAGAAGTGCTGGTAGACATTTTTGTAACGTATAGCTAGAGCCACGCTTTACCCCTTTACCTGTTTACCCCTGTTTCTAGTCTTTATGCTAAGCTAAGGTAACCAGCACTAGCTTCATATTTACCATACAGACACAAGGTTTCTATGAATCTTCTCATTTAACTCTCGGCAAGAAAGTGAAAAGTGTATTTCCTCAAAATGTCACTTTTTGAATGTAAACTTTTAAACTGACGCGTTGACGGCATGAGATTGTTTGTACATTTTCTGCATTTTTCTTTTTGAGCATTCAGAAAATGTATGGAGCATTTGTAGTATTTTGATTTCTTTGAGTTTGTGCAGTTGTATTTTGTGCATCCAAAAGTGTTTTGACACTACAACGCGATTTTGATTGTCCCTTGGTTTGCATTTCTAGTGGCTTTTCTATTGTCCAGATAGCTCCTCTGATTGAGAAAAACTGCTAATTGCCAAAGCCTGATCCATGTGTTTGGGTGTGTGTTGCTATCTAATTGTTATTTGGGTGTTGTGTCTCCCTCTGCTACTTTATGGCTTTGTGTTTGTCCTGAAACTGTTGCCAAACAGGGATCATCATTATTTGTTGGGCTTGGACAAGGCCTTGGCACTACTTGGATTGACATTAAACAAGCGGTTATAGGTTTAAGAAATAGTTTCTGTCATGTTGTATGCAGTTTATGGACTGATGTATGTAAGATTGTGACCTACATTTTTTTTAAATGAGATTTCTTGTGTATCTGGTATACGTGTATTTGTGTATGACCCACTGTCTTTGTGGCTGTTCAATCTGTCTGTGTGTGTGTTTTGTGGCTCCATTGAGACGGTTTGGCACCTGGCCAGCTCAAACTGTCCATGGCTTGGAACGCTTAAAGTAATGGGCTCATTTCCCCAGTGGGACTGAAGGGGGACTGAATAAAAACAAGAGGGGGATGCCTTGGGATGCTGCAGGAATGACGACAGCACAAGAGTGTCCAGCAGCAGCACTGAGTGGACTTCTGATGTGAAAAGATGCTTTATATTTTGTTGTCAGCATTTGAGATAGTAGCGATAACAGCCACAACTGGAATCACCTTAATCAGATGCACAAAAACACTGTCTTTACAAATTAAATATTCGAAGAGTTAAGCTCAAATGACTGAGGGAAGTGCAGGCCCTGACAGTGTAGACAGTAGACACTTGATTTGGAGCTACAGTTTCAGAGGAGTATGACTGCCAGGATTGGTGATTTAAAACTCATCTGTCCTTATTTTAAAACACACAAGGAAGTGGCATGCTTTTTAATAAATGTCTGGAGGGCAGGTGTCTGGAGGGCAGGTGGAGCAAGGTTAGCACAAATTGCCTGTAAGAATTACACAGAGGAGGAAAACGAGTCATCCACTATTCTCCTTTGAAAACAAGTTATTTGTGTTTGTGTGTGTGTTAATATTCTTTAAGATGTTTCTTTCTGCTTCTGCTGTTTTATAACCTGTCAAATCACTCTTAAAGCTGCATCTCAAAGTGACTCTGACATTCAAGACACCTAGCATTTAATGTCATTAAAACTCATTTTTATTATTGATTCATTTGCAGATTGTTTTTTTTTTTAATTAATTGATTTATAGTTTTGCATTTTGTCTGTAAAACAGCAGAAAACTGTGAAAATTTGCCCATCACATTTCTTTGTATTCATGCTACAATATATGTGCAAAACACAACCTCATGAAACTATAATGGTTGCATAATTATCCTTTGCTCTTTTAAGTTGGCTGGTACCATCTCAGATGCAGCTATATGTAGTTTATATACAGCTATAACTTAAAGCGACACAACAACGGGGAAGTGCTATAATTGCTTTTCTGTTTGTTCCTGACACAATAATTGGACATGTAATCATTGTGTAAACTTCTTTGGGCTGCTTGTTAGGCGTCACCTGATCCTTTACCTCTGACCTAAACCTTTTTGTCCCCTGTAGACCCCTGTGTCATAGTGATGCCGCCATGCATGGGCGAGGACGACCGCTTCAGTCTGGAGGCGCTGCGGCACATCCACAAACAGCTGGATGACGACAATGACGGGGGAATAGAGGTCAACGAGAGTGTGGAGGTGAGCTTTGTGAATTTACATTTTGGATTTGCAGTGTTAAGGTGACACTCAGGTTCAGCGTGCCGCCTGAAG
This sequence comes from Sander vitreus, assembly GCF_031162955.1. Taxonomy (NCBI): domain Eukaryota; kingdom Metazoa; phylum Chordata; class Actinopteri; order Perciformes; family Percidae; genus Sander; species Sander vitreus. The sequence goes on from NC_135873.1 coordinate 6,377,514, forward strand.
ACTTATGACAAAAGTCACCGTTAACCTTGGCACCCGGGTTGTAAACAAACGGGGGTCAGGGGATTCAGGACATCCTGGAGGGGCAAAACCTATGCAAATGTCATAATTATTAATTATATTTACTGTTTAAGGTATGGACAACATGTAACAAAATGTCGCTTAACACTGCCCAAGACAATTGTGATTGGTTTAAAGAAATGTCAATATACCAGAGCAATGTTTTTCTCCCATCCCAGAATGCTGTGTGGACTAGCCAGACCCTCCTCCGCAGCGCTGTGGAGGAAGGTCTGGCAATGTGAGACTAATCAGGCTGTGATTGTCATATTTGGGATATTTGACCACAATCACAGGCTACCAGTATTCATAAAATGTTTGATATCTGTTTATTTGGATTTTTAATTTCTATGCACATTCAAATATATACATGTAGGGCTGCAACTAACGATTATTTTCATAGTCGATTAATCTGTTGATTTTTTTCTTGATTATTCCATTAGTTGTTTGGTCTATAAAATGTCAGAAAATGGTGAAAAATATGAATCAGCGTTTACCAAAAGCCCAAGATGACGTCCTCAAATGTCTTGTTTTGTCCACAACTCAAAGATATTCAGTTTACTGTCACAGAGGAGAGAAGAACATATTCACATTTAAGAAGCTGGAATCAAAGAATTTTTACTTTTGTCTTAAAAAATTACTCAGACCGACTAATCGATTATCAAAATACTTGGCGATTAATTTAAGAGTTGACAACTAATCGATTAATCGATTTAATCTTTGCAGCTCTATATACATGATCATATGACAATCCTGTCCTTTGCAATGCATAAAACTAATATGAGACAAAGGCCTTCATTTGAGATTTTGTGCTTTTCATATAAACCTAAAGCACTTAAAGACCCATACAATTGTTGTAAAATCTTTGCTCGTGGTGTGTGTGTGTGTGTGTGTGTGTGTGTGTGTGTGTGTGTGTGTAGGGACGGTGTGGAGAGACGATGGACAGGTTTCTGTGAGTGACTAGAGGGATAGAACTGATATCTGAGAGCACTCTGACCTGCCGTGGCCTCTGCATTTCTTGATCAATTAACGACCTCTTACGTTAAAAAGAAACCCCTCGGGACCATGTTCTGTGTGTGTGGCTGTGTGTGTGTGTGGCTGTGTGTGTGGCTATGTTGGCAGGAGTCAATTTTAACTGGCTGAGAAGTGCTGGCGTTTGAAACATTTATACCCTACAGGCCTTCTTTGGCCCCTCAGTAAAGAGCTGGCCGCTGTATGAGTCGTGTCTAAAGACCCCTGAGGGCTGCAGTGTTAGAACTAGGCCCCAGCCCACATGAGTGTGATCTGCATATGTGCATATATCACTAATGCCTGTATGTAATGTACTGTATAGGAGTGTGTTACACATTGCCCCCTACTCTGTTTTCACCCTTTGTCTTTATATGGGTTTCTTTCCAGCAGTTGTTTTTGGCCGCCGCTCATTACTGAGGATTTCAAGGCTTCTTTTTTGGGCTCCGGCGGCAGACGGAGCAGGGTTTCATAACATGATGGATGCTCCTTTCACCAAATTAGTGGCTGTCTATCAGACATTTTGTGTGACCGGGAGCGTGGCACTGAAACAAGTGGATTTTCACTGTCAGGTTAATTGATATTAAGTGAAAGGTGTTACTGGTTTAAGTCTCACACGTTTGGAGAAGCTGTATACAGGGCTGTCTGGGTGGTGATAAAGTTGCATGAAGGGCAGCCATTTAACTTGTCACTTCACAATTGACTTAAAATTTAAATAATTCTCAAATTCACAATCTTTATGCAGCTTTAAATCAAATAAATACCATCTGAAATTATGTTCAAGGCTTTCTGGCCTAAATAATGTCAATTGAATTTCCTTAAAAATGTCAGAAGGTCAGGTTTAGTTTAACTGGAGTTTGATCCCTCACTCCTTCTGTCCACATGCCGAAATGTCCACGAGCAAGCTCAAAATGTGTTTGCATATGGGGCAAAACAAATGGACCCATTTACTGTCCGTTTCATTACAATGCCTGTCTTTTCCTGGCAGCGATGACTTGAAAGCAGTGACACAGTTTTATGAGGAAGTGGCCCCTCTGCCACCTGGTTGAAACCCCACACTCAGCCAACAAAGATCTCACTGGCACTTCTTGCCTTTCCCTTCTCCTATTCTGCCCCCTCACACCTTTATCCCAACATTTGAGAGTATGACTAAGATGAGAGGATGCACATATTTGTAATGTTATAGCCGTGGTCGGTATATTCAGTACATTTCAGAGATTCTTATGCTGATGGTAAAGATGACAGGAGTTCAGTGGTGCTATATGGTGACAATGACACATGTTGACAGCATGTTAAAGTGCTACTTCTGCTACTTGGGCGGAGTGATATGCTTGCAGCACCTGAGAAGCCCCGAGCAGAGAGTAGCAATGCTTCGCCTTTCTGAGAATATAGTTCCCAGTTGATATACGGTTAGAAGATGGCTGTGTCTCATGTGACCTTGTTATTTGTACACGCTATGACTATACAAATCACAACATTTAATAGGAACATGTTGGCGTTATTTTGTCACTTACTCAGAGCAGTACAGCGTTACAACACGCACGGAGATGAGAAGGGTATGTATGGACTTATCTAACTCTGGGGGTTACTGTGACTAATCTAAAGTCCCAATAAGTTGGCGTGTTCCTTTAAGCAGTAAAGGAAATGACATATACCGGTAAATATTTTGCACAAAATATAAGACTTTAAAGTCCGATTTGATGGAGGGTGAAAAAGAACAACACATTGGCATGTTGTGCTAACGCAACCCCCTTAGTTGAAGTCTTAACTGGAAGATTTGATTTGCCATAGAGAAGCCTATTTCAGCTAACATGAGCAGTTTGTTTTTGCGATGTAATTTTGAAATACAGCTTACCCTAACCAAATAGAAAGTGGCCTTATCAGTGAGTTACCTGGTAGCACTGAAGTGTAAAATTTGTTTTACCATTAAAAGTCCTCTGTAACTTAACAACAGTCAGTGTTGCCAAGTAACAGGGAAATGAACCCTCACAGACATATTAATACCCATGTTTCACAGTTTATATCTTCACACACAAATAAAACATACACACAGATCATTTAGAGGTTGCTAAGTCATTGTTACGAGGTGCACTGGTCACCACAGCATCTACCTGTAGCATGTAACCACGGTTCTCAATCATATACATTTGTACACTGACTTTGATTGCTATTAACAACTTCACCATTGGGTCGTGTGGTTAGTTGTAATGGAACACCCACACAAAAAGAGTACCCATTAACGCATACTTAAACATATTAACACTCTGCAGTGGTAAGGCTAAAAGGTACCTCAGTTCTCTATACAACTACTGTATTCACTGATATGTCACGTCACAGAGTTATCAGTCAGGACAATGCACAAAAAAGGCTTTGGCTGCTTTTGAAGTTGATATTTGGAGTGTCGTGGCAGAACACAAATAGCTCTCTAGTGAAGCAAACGACAATAGATTTTTGTGAGAATCAGTCAAGGTTGATTTTATTTTATTATCAGCATTGCCATACACTCTCATGATTATATACGATATTTGAAGTTGTGTGAAATAAAGTGTATTTATAATCTGTGCCCAGAAGTTTCCCAGACAAAGATTTTGGGCCGTGTCTCAGATCAAAACTGTCAAATCTTTCTCTTCTGCCTGTCTGCATTAGCCTAAATAAATACAACCCAGAAGCTTGGACCTCTTGGCGACATGTATTTATAGTCTCAAAATGAATCACTTTTTGAGCATCTGTAACTTGACTACCGTGGAAGAATTTAATTGGGAATCAAATACAGCTGTAATCCTGTTGAACATAATCCTGCCTCTGATTAATCTATGAGACTAGGCGTCGCCTTGGGTTTTGATTGACGTCCGAAGGTCTGTTGCTGAGCATAGTCACTGGGGACAGCAGGTGCACGTCCTCTCCTCGGGGTGCCTGGGCTGCGTGCTGCCCGTCTGCCAAGGAGGCGCTCAGCTGGATTGCGTTCCATCACTTTGAAATTGCAAGAACCCAACCCATGTCACAACAGGGGGCGATGGCACTGCATCTCTGTGGTGTGTGTACTTTATTAGTTCTTGACAGGCCATGCATAACAACTTAATGGAAAATTAGGCTTGCATGCAAGTTCTACATCTGTTCGAGCCTACTGTATATATAACTTGTGTTTAGTCGGGTATGAACAGAAGAAACTTGAGGAGGCTAATTAGATCAGAATTAATTCAATATAATTAGAATTAATAGAAAGGAGGTTCAAGATGAGGTTTGTTGACTTGTCTGGGAATGTTTGAGAGAGAATGGGACAAAGAACTTGTGCATTAAAGGGTCGATTCAATCAAGTTACACAAAAAATACATTTATTTTTTTCTAAAGGCCCTGACACACCACCACGGAGATGGTCGGCTGTTGGTGGACTTGTTGGTCCAAGTTGGGCAGTCGGTGAACGTCTGTCGCCCTAGTTCTTGATGTGTGTCCCACACACTAGTTGACCCTAATCGGCTTTTTTGTTGAATTAATTGTTGAATTGGCGTTGGAACTGAAAGTGTTACAGCTTTTTGTAATTTAGACCTTCTAAAGTGAAAAAATATAGACATTGATTGATTTTTTTTTATTTATCTTGAATAAACGGTATGTTGTAACAGAAAAAAAAGGAAACTAAACAAAAACACAAAGATAGAAACACAAACCGACAAATCAGCTTCCACCAAAGAAAAATAAAAAAAGATAAGGAGCAGGCGAAAGTATAATGCTTATATAGTCCTGCCCCTACTTCACAATATCATATTATTACAGATAAATCAAATAGATAAGATATGGATATACAGCATACAAAATTGTAGGTCATACAACACTTAACACTTACAAGAATACAACAACATACAACCATACACTTAGATTTTACAATTTAAATTCCTATATTCAGGGTATAATATTATGACTCTGTTAATATCTGTACGTCTCTCACACATCTGCCTCTCTGAGAAGAACTTCCTAAAATCAGGAGTTGATTTTGTGTCACAAAGTCCCTGAAACAGGTAGTTTTAAAATGTCTAAAAACAGAACACGTTATGCAAAGACACCCACTTAGATCTTGGGCAAAGTAACTAAGGCTTCACTGAAAACCAGGAAAAGCACGAGGAAGATCTTATCATACGAGTGATGGCTTCACAATTGAGTCTGCCCAGCTGTCATGTGTGATAAATCAGTTGTGCTCCAAGTAGTTCACACGTTTCATGAATCATAACACAGCATACTTTTTGTCCCAAATTTATAACAGATTGATAATAATCAATCTAATAACCAACTGCCTGCAGTTTCACATGTTTTGATTAATGTTGAGGTGTGCTGTTGAGTAAAAGAAAATAATTTCCTGTTCATGATGGATGTAATAACTTTCAGTAAATTAGATGAGTAGATTTGGACTGATGCAGTAGATATCAGGGGTGAATAGAGTCACATTCAACTGTTGGAGAGAGCAGAGGCTCATGGGAAGAGTCTTGAACTCAGCCAGCTCCCTGCAATCTGGAATCTGATTGAAACAAATATGTCTTTGTTTGCTGCTGTGTGTGTCTGACCATGTGTCATACACTGTCTGTGCTAGGCCTCTGTCTGTATAATATATGTGTACGTATTATTGTCTTTTCAGGACTGACTGTTGGTCCTGACTATTGTCACTCTGTCTCTATCATACAAAGTGTAAACACAATCTTTCTTGCAGGAATTTCTTCTCCTTTGACATTTCAGTAGGCAACACACCATGGCCGTAATTATCACAGCTATCACACTATCTAAACTCTTAGCCACAGAGGCCACAAGGCTCCCAGACAAAGACCTATCTTTCCGTGTGCGGCTCACCACATATTTAATGACTCCATAAAGCATCACAAAGCTGCCTTTGAGCATATGCAAAGCTGCTTTGCCAGTCTGCCCGCAAAGTTTTATAATAAGATGGCAGCACTTGAACTAATTACATTCACTTTGAATACTCTAAGTATTATTTTTTTTAGGTAAAGTAATCTGTATTTAACAAGTGCAAATAGTGTACTTGGATCATTTTGACCTTATCTGTTACACAGTATGTCTTTAATTAAGTCATCAGTTGTTGGATTTCAAACAAGGAAACCTGTGGAGAAGTAATAATTAACACATATCTGCACTAAAATATTTACCACATTTACCCCAGTTAACTTGAGATGAGATGACAAATGTTCTACTACCTGAGAATAAAATGAAGACATTGAAATAATTCACAAATATACATAGACAAAACTTAAGGTTTCTTTAATGGTCATAAAGAGACATTTTTTATTCATCAAGCCTTCTCTATTCTTGTTCATTCATCAAGCCTTCTCTATTCTTGTTCATTCATCAAGCCTTTTCTATTCTTGTTCATGTGCTCTGGCAAAGTTTGCATCTTTGCCAGCAGGACTCATAAAGTACAGTGAGCATTAAAGGCTTTGCAAGACATTTGTTTGGACTAGTATTGCACACATTGTGGTCCCTCCAGTGACTCAGCAGTTGGTTCCTTTAGTTGGTTCCTGGCTTTACGTCAGTGAGAAAACTCATTTGCATTTGTATTGAGTAAAAAGAAGGAGAAAACACTGCAAAGTTTTCAGGCCTCTCAGAGTATTTTGTCGACCACTGATGTAGTAAAAGAGCTTTTCAGACCCTAAAAAACCTTTTGACGTGGGTGAACACAGGGTACAACTAAAGAGTTGCTATAGGATTATTTTAGGTCAGTCAGTCTACCACTATGTTCCAAACTAAAATATCTAAACAACTATTGTATGGATTGCCATGACACTTAGTGAACACATTCATGTCCCCCTGATGAATTTGGTGATCTCTTAACTTTTCACTCATCAGGACGCAATTTCAATTTCACCAATACTTTGCTTTGACAAAATACCTGCTTGTGTGAATTGGTAAATGTTAGCATGCTAAACTAAACTGGTGAACATGGCACCTACTTAACATCAGCATGTTGGCGTTGTCAAGCAGCGCTGTGCCTAAGTACAGTACAGTTTTGAGAGAAATAAAAAAAAAACTACAGATATTTTTGTTCACAAAACTGTCACCAACACGCAATTGTCTCCCACCCAAAGAAACAATTTGATATAGGGATTCAAAAGGTTTTGTTGTGGACCCAGGTTCCGTATGAATTGCCTCGTACCTACAGTATATGTTCTCATGATTGGCTATGAAAGGGCACATAGGGTTTAATGTGTGCTTGTGAAGGTTAAATTGGACTGCTGATAAAAGACACTTTACATCTCCGGTTGGCACTCCCTTATGCCACAACCTGGACATTCCGATACAGCCAAATGCAGGAAGAGGTCTCGTGGCATGGACACATCCAGGCATGAATTATACTGACATTGAACTAGCACATACATTTTCACCCTTTTACAATGTCCAGTAATCATTTTTGATGTAATATATGCCACATTTTGTGTTCACAAAGCATTGGTTGCACAGTTTTTTTCCTTCCCATCTCTTGAACATGTGTTGAGAATGTGAGTGCATGTGCCAGAAGTGAAATTTACAGAGGACGTTTTCAAACACTTCTTGATCACAGCGAGATTTGTTTTTTAGTGCTCCAAACATTGGTTGCCTCTCAACTCCAGACTGCCATTATGTATTCAATGTCATACTCACAGCTCTCCTTTCAGACTGTCTGTACACATAACATTGATGTGTGAACGTACTGGTGGATTTAAAAAAAATGACATGTATGTCATGATGAATGCAGTTGTCCACGATGTATCTTCAAATGCTTTTAGGATTATTTCAAAGGGATTTGGTCTAGTCAAGCATTTATGATAACGTCTGTCTCAGCGCAGGCACATGACATTTTTAAAGCTGTGTTGGAATCTGGGTGTGCTGATCTATCAAGTCAGATGTGAAACTCATTGATCTGTAACTATTGTGATTCACGATGATGTGAAATGTCAAAACGCCCTTAGCTGCAGCTACAACAGTCACTTTTACATGATTTACTGTAGTCTTTCTATGTTGCTGATGAGTTTTCTCCTCTAACAGCTCTGAGTTTGTAGCACCTTTTTGTTTGCTGCAGAGTCTGACATGAACACTGTACTGCCTGTACATGCTAGCGCTACATATAGCACATTCAGCTCCCCACTGATCACAACTAAGGTTGAAAACACAGGAACTTTTAACTCCTCTGTATATTTACACTTTTACTTAGGCATCTTAACTAGTGATTCTACCAGCTAAGCTCTTCTCTATGTGTCCCTTAGCAACATTAAATGTATGTATTTTATTTATATTAGATTTTTACAAGCAACTTCAGCATAGTTTATCTACCAGTAGTCCATGGAATAAACAAACTGATTTGGGTAGGTTTAATGTAGGTATTAAGACATTTTTAGGAATTTCGTTTCGTAATAATTTAGGCTTTCAAAAGAGCATATGTTCAGATAAAAGGAGGTAAATTTAAGGAAAAGTTTAACATTTTTGGGAATAGGCTTGTTTGCTTTACTTGTTAATTTAAGGGGTACTTGTAGAGGTAATAGCTTCTTTTATTTAATCACAGAAACACACTTGAATGTGAAGGCAGGACATATAAGGTTGTACTGACAGTAATACTATGAGAGCTGAATGTAACGTTGGTGTCTCTCCTAAAGCAGTTAAATCTACACCTAAAGCTTACACATACACGTTCCTTCCCTTGTTGTTAATGCTGCTGCTGTTCTGGTAATTCTTTGGTGGGTTTGATTGCTATGGCTTTCTCTGTATGGGCAATTAGTTCTGAACTACCAAAGGAGGACAGCCGGAAACGCACACACATTCACACACAGGTGGAAGTGGTGCCTCCGTCATAGGTCTCTTTCTCTTTTCAAAGTCCCTAAAAGGAAGAAAGGAGAGTGAAAAAGAATGTGTGTGTGTGAGCGATCCAAAGCCAGACTTTTAGGCAAAGCTTATCCTCTACAGCTCTCTGTCAAAACCACACATGGACATACACAGATGAGTGCAGCAGTCTGCATCTCCCCCAGAGTTCTTAGGATAAAACACTCATTTTAAAATGCTGCAAACCAACAAAGTTGGGATGTTTCTATAAAGCCTAAAAAATTCAATCCCATCTCTCTTTATTTTCTAGTTTATAATAGAAGACATGAAGCAGCAGCAAACCAACAAACACAGCAACCTGCATCGTGAAGACCAGCACATCACTGTGGAGGAGCTGTGGAAGGGCTGGAAGACCTCTGAAGGTAAAGCAAGAGAAGTAGAATAGACTTTACTGTCATTACACAAGCTTGTGTACAACAGAATTTTCTGTGCCGTACCTGAATATAAAAGTACAAAGTAATAAATACACAAATAAATACTCTAACATACATTCATGCACAGTCATCCCAGTCAATAAATATATGAACAAGCCTGTTAAAAGCATGTAAACAGTATTGCACAGGATGTATTATTGCACATATAGTTCATGACACCATGGTGGGGAAATGTTTGATTTTGTTCAGTTCAATGATGGCTTTTGGATAAAAACTGTCCAAATGTATCTGCCCCACGGTCGCTAACACAAATGCCTCTACATTTTCTGTCCTACATACAAGATGATACAAGAGAAAATAAAAAAATAAAAATTTAAAAAAATAACAAACATACATAAAATATAAACTAAATTTCCAGTACCCCAATTACAAGTTTTGTTTGTTGGGAGAATCATTTATTCACAGCAGTCCCATCTTACCTTCCCCAGGCTGCATAAAGAGCAAGGGACACATATTACTACATAAATATACCAGAGGACATGACAGGTGTGGTTAAATAAGTAATCAGCAGCAGGTAAGCTATCCTCTTGATGTGGTGGTTTCATAAGCCATCTTCCTTGACGATCCCTTTGGCAGGACCCTTGTCAGCACCGAAAGTGACTTTTTACCAATTCTCTAAAAACTCAAGTGAACTTTTGCTTCAAGGGCTGCAGGAGAATGTCAACAATGATGTACACTCATGGTCATATTGCTCCACAGAATTTAACAGAATAATTTAGTGATATAAAAGTATAAGTAAGCAGAGGGTCATTTAGGGTTAAGGGCTTATTTATTCAAGGGAATCATCTGTGATTCTGAGTAAATGATAATTCAGTTACTGTTGTTTATTATAATTATTAGAAAGCTTGTGGCAAGTGCTTTTCATTTTATTTTTACTCAAACAAACTTTCCCTGTAAATGGCACAATGAAGCTTGTAGATTTAATTATATTATTGCAATTAATACATCTTCAAAAAGTTGTTTCCCCCATGTTCCTCTCCTTCTCCTGTTTGAATTTCAGATGGGGACAGCATTTGACCCAGAGTCCTCTTCTTCTTTTTTTAACACATCTGTGGTTTATCTTTAAACACTCCTCAAACACAGTACTTTAGGTACTTTTTAAGATTTTACACCAAAAAACATACGCTTGTGAAATTAATAAGCATCGTGATACAGTAGGTTAAACCAGTGGTCAGGATTACCAAAGAGTTATTCCCCTCTACATGTCTCAGATGGTTTCATTTGAATAACTGTTCAAAGAGGTAAAACTTGACAAGACCCCTAGGTTGGGAACCAATGGATACAACTGCCTAATGGTATATAAAGTAGTTAAAACTAGCTTCACCTTGACCAGATACAACAGCAACATTCTGCTTAAGCAATGATTCATTTGTTAACCTACCTAATGACAACAAATATAATGTATCAGTCACAGGGACTTTTATTGGTACTTTTACTGAAGTAAAGGACCTTATTATTGACACTATTTATTCTTAACCGTCTGTACTCTGTGAGTTGCTCTTGATAAACGCATCAGCAAAGTGCTTGACATCAAAGTAATGATGTTAATCATTTCCCTTTTCTGTCTCCTGATTCAGTCCACAACTGGACCGTGGATCACACAGTGCAGTGGCTGAAGGAGTCGGTGGAGCTGCCTCAGTATGAAAAGCACTTCCGGGACTTCCGGGTCACGGGGAACACTTTACCTCGGTTCGTACCGCTTACCTCACACAATTCCCTCTTCTCACTTCTCAGTTTGTACCTCCTCGATTCCTTTCCTCGCCTCCTCTCTTCGCGTCTTAGTCCCTCCTGCCTGAGATGTGAGCGGAGCAGGCAAAGGAAGAGACCTGAGGAGAGAGGAGTCAAGGCTACAGGCATTTAACGAAATGAGACATCCGTGCTTAGGAGCCGTCATTTTAAAGCAATGTCAATTAAATATGATGTCTGGCACAGCTGATGGTTTGTATACTCCAGCTGTGTGTGACGCCTCTTTTATCAACACGGGTGCCAAAATAACATCCGCAATGGCTATACGCAAAGGAGCTATGAGCGAGGATGCACCCTCGCTCATAGCTCCTCTCTCCTCGAGATGCATTTATGGAATTGAGACATCCTTCAAGATGGCGCCCGGAGATTGATTGTCCGGGTCACAGGCAGGAGGACGGAGGAAAAGAGGAGGCACAAAATAGAGACATTAGAAGAGCCTAATGTCTTACTCACTTCATCGCTTACAGGAACAGTGCATTCCTGTACTCCTTCAGTGACGCTGATAATAAGATAACTATTCATTATAATTGTTCTGCATTTTAATGACAGATGTTACAAGTCCTTCATGTCATTTCTTTGCCTCTAAATGAGATGTTTTGCTTCACTGTTGGTGAGCAGTGAAGTGTGTTTATGAGCAGCAACACTATTATGATCTCTGTTACAATACCCAAAGGCACCTTCAGTTTTCATTACTCTGTTTAATGCTGCCCACTGCTGGTCATAAAAGGCAACACACGGGGAAAAAGACTAGATTGTTCACCTCATTGTCTTCGTTCCTCTATTGTTGTATTAGAAAAGGTTGCTTACTGCTTGTAGACATTTTATTTTCAAGGCCAGATCACTTGTCGTCACATTGCAATCTGTAAATGTTTTTTGTTTTTTTCCCAGAGTGATGTGCTTGACTTTTCCTGCCCGCTGTATAGTTAATCCAAATGTCTTAGTTTAGTATTTCAAAGCTTGTAGGATATACCCAAAATTCCTAGTGAAGATGAAATTGTTAACAAAGTAATCTCAGTGCCGACATCACAGAAAAAACTCAGACGTTGGTGGGGCACTTGTGGAATGTGACCCGCTGCAAACTGCATGTACGGCATGAGTAGACAGAGGGATGGGCGGCCGGGTTATTGAGGGGTTTCATGTTACGCCACAGGGCCCATTGGCGCTGACTCATGAAGTGATGTCAGAGCAAGGGGGTACAGTTTCCACAGATGCCATGTTGTCTGAGTCTTTAAGATGGTGGTGGTGGTGAGACAACGTCAATGAAAACACTTCACTTACTGTTCACCACACACAGTGAACAGCAGTAAAGAATTTAGTCTTATATAACTCATTCAATCACGGATCCTTTTATTGAGCTGACCATACTATTGCAGTTCCAAAAGTGTTTGCTCTTTAACCACCCTTCCAATTTCAGCAGCAGAGGACACTTTTTCTGTGTTCAAATTCTTTTAGTGTCAAAACAGACTGGCATAAGGTCTTTTTTAGCTGCATTTTCTACAAATCAGATCACTCGCATTGTTAATACCCTAATAAATTGGAACATTTTCAGTAGGCTTAGTAAATGCTCCCCTAAAACTGCAAAACTTTAATCATCATATACATACTGATGCATTGGTATTACTGATATGAGTTCCTATAATGTTTTATTCAGTCTGCAACCTTTAACACCATCCACAATGTTTATCATTACATAAGGTTACAACCCTGCGCTAAAGTTAAAAGAAATTCTGTCACAACACATAAAAAAATGCTAAGGAGTTACAGACAAATCTAATGCACACTATACACTAAATCGTTCAAATCTGACTGTGTAGGAAGTCACTCAATATTCAATGCAGATTTTTCTTTTTCTCCATATTTCAGAATAGCGGCAAATGAACCGTCGTTTATGTCGATGCAGCTGAAGATATTAGACCAGCGGCATAAACAAAAACTAAACCTAAAGGCACTAGATGCAGTGCTTTTTGGCCCTCCTCTCCGTAAGTATGCAACGTATTTCAAAACCAAAAACATATCAATTAGACCATTGCTATTCATGAATAACAGCTTGGACATTTGTTGTGCCCATACTCTCAGTTGTTGCAGCCAGAACAATTACATGAAACAGCATTTGCTAAAAGCCACCTATCGTTTCCCGTTCCTCTGTCCCTCCGCAGGTCCACAACATAACTTGATGAAAGACTTTGTCCTGATGGTTTCCATAGTGATTGGTGTCGGGGGCTGCTGGTTTGCTTATGTGCAGAACAAGTGCAGCAAGGTACACATTTCTCAGATGATGAAGGATCTGGAGAGCCTGCAAAACGCTGAGCAAAGCCTGTTAGACCTACAGAGCCGGTAAGAGAAGCAAACGTTTCAGATGTGCACATATGTAATGAGATAGAGAAAGAAATGGAGCTTAGCTTTTCCCTTTCTTAGCTTCTCCACCCTGTGTAGAAATTCTGCATGTTAACATTTGACTAAATCTACATTTTGTGTTTTTCCTCTCGTCTCCCAGGCTGGAAAAGGCTCAGGAGGAGAACCGGACGGTGGCCGTAGAGAAGCAGAACCTCGAGCAGAAGATGAGGGATGAGATCAATGGGGCCAAAACAGAGGCTCACAGGCTTCGAGAGCTGCGAGAGGGCGCTGAATGTGAACTCAGCCGGCTCAAATATGCTGAGGAAGAGCTAGTACAGGTAGGGCTTCCTAGACTGTCTCTGAATGCCTCTGGGAAAACAGATGTATCATTATTCAAATGTTAAAATGCACCATATCTCCATATTCTACTGAAATGGTCCGTATATTCACTGTATATGCATGTAAATGTATTCATTACTGCTGCTAGAACACCTTGAAATAAAAGGATACATTATTCTTCTTGTTAAATTCCACAAAATACCTCCTTTGCGTAACAACAAGATGTTTCCATTTCTCATCACATAAAAAAAATACAGCAACTATATGTCAGAGAGAGTTTCTCTCTGTAATGAGTTCTCGACACGCAGACGAGCCAGTGTTGGACTCATTTTTACACAGTAAATGCAGTTTATTTGAAATTCGCCCCAAACTTAGAGCATTTGCTCAATGATCTTGTGGGAAAAGTTTAAAAATATTTGACAGGTAATTTAACCCGTACCTGGACGCTGTTGCTCCTGTGTAGGTGCGAAAGGCCCTAAAGCGAGCAGAGAAGGAGATGCATTCGGAGCGGTCGGTGCCTGAAGCTCTCCAGAAGTGGCTCCAGCTCACACATGAGGTGGAGGTTCAATACTACAACATCAAGAAACAGAATGCTGAGTTTCAGCTGTGCATCGCCAAAGACGAGGTAATTTCATTTATTGATTTATTCATTATAACATAGGATTATGAAGCAAGGTTAGCAATGTTTTACACATTACAAGGTGTTGAGCTTTATGTGATGTGTGATGTTCAGCATGCTCATGGAGATTACAGAGTGAAAAGAGGTCAAGCAGAGAATTTGACTGTATTTAAATTTGAATTGTGGAATTAATGTATTTGATTTCAGGTACTTTGTAAATTTTAATAAAATTGTGTGAATTTGAAAAAGATCACCTTACCTTAGGTTTGACTTTTCTAAGACACATATCCGAAGCTGTAAGAGACTTTAATGTCCTGGGTGTTGACTGGCAGGAGACAACTTCATATAAAAAGCTGCCAAAATCAGACCCTACCCTCATCGCTTTCACAAACTAAAGTACACAGAGCAGTGCCTTGCTCATCTCTTTTTGTCTCCACGTGGTAAAAGAGCAGTGAATCATGTTTACTGATACTATCAAGTGCTGGGCTGCAGGGAGAGCTCAGCACATTAGTCTGCTCTCTCGTAGACAGCCAGTATTGTTTAAAAGCAGTGTAATGGCAGTAAAAGTAGTGTAAAATATTACTAGTGTACTATTTTGGCAGGTCAACTTAAGAGTGAGGTGGATCCAGTCTTCAGCTGAACACCTAAAATGGAGAAATGGAGACAAAGGAAGTTGAATGTGAATCAGGAAATTTTAAATTAGTTTTAATCACATTTCAAGCCATTGGATTCATTTCCAAGTATGATTTCCAACTTAAATTTTTTTTGTAATTCAACAGTTAAACATAAGCATGATAAATATAACTATGTTTTATTCTGGCATTAACAGCAGAATTAATATAATGAATGGTTCCATTTTTCAAATTTGTTTTTTTAATGTGGCCAAATTATGTCTATTTTTCTTACTTTCTGGCCAAACTTGGGCTGCAAATTCACATCAAACCTTCAAGTTGGGGTGGACTAAAAAACAGACTGCTTTTTTGATTAATGAGTTGACATCAGCCACATTTCTATTTGTTGTGACCTGAAATCAGGCCTGTTGAAGAGCTGTTTACAAACCTGAGAGCCTCATTAGTCCGGGATACGGAAAAATTCTTTGGGGCCATGCCCGGCTTTTCCACCTGGTTATACTGTAGATGCAAATTCCATTTGATACAAAAACAACAGTATCAGGAACCCTTAAAAAACTTTTATAATTAAATTACATCTGACTAATAATAGATACATGTTTTGTGTTTTTTTTTAATTAGGCAGAGAAAATAAAGAAGAAAAGAGGTTCTGTGTTCGGAACCCTTCATGTAGCTCACAGCTCATCACTGGATGAGGTGGACCACAAGATACTAGAAGCAAAGTAAGAAACACACACACACACACACACACACACACACACACACACACACACACACACACACACACACACACACACACACAATGTTCAGATGTCATGTTCAAGATATTGATGATGATCAATATGTCACTAATCACAGCAGCTGTAGTGTTGTTTGCAGTGTGTATTACTTTTAGATGTATATGAATATGTGGCATGTACTAGTCAGAATCTGCTGATAGATAAAATGAGACTTTTGGTGCCATTTTACAGCAAATTTGCGTTGTTTGTTCAGAGCTTAAATTCTTTAGTACTCACCTTATTAGAAAAAACCCAAGCACTGACAATATCTGACTGTGTTATGTCAAGTTCACACATTTGACCACATAATGCTTTTACATTTCTTAGGTAGACACCTAAACTTTTATTCCAGATATATTTAATACAGTTTTGAATAATCCATGCTCTGGCACTGAGATAAATAATTCCTTTGTGTTTTTAAAGCCAAAAAGGAAAAGGAATGACATTAAAGAGAGAACAAAGTTGAATCTTCTGCATGACTACTTCAATAGGCACAAGTCCAAAATCCTAATATAACCAGCAGGCGCATATGCCAAAACTCTCTAAATCCTGATGAATCAAAGCAAAGACGGCTTCTTGCTGGGTCTGAAACAGGATCACTCTAACGTTTGCCCGATACAAGTGTACAGTACCCCCTCCTCACTCACTGGTGTTTTTTTTTTAGGAAAGCCTTATCAGAGGTAACGGCATGCCTGAGGGAGCGGCTGCACCGCTGGCAGCAGATTGAGAAGCTTTGCAACTTCCCTGTGGTCAATAACTCGGGGCTGCCGAGCCTGACGGCCAGCCTCTACTCAGACCACAGCTGGGTGGTCATGCCGCGAGTCTCGGTGCCTCCCTACCCCATCGCAGGAGGAGTGGATGACCTGGACGAGGACACGCCTCCCATCATTCAACAGTTTACATGTGAGTGAGACGACAGAGGATTTTGCGACTGCATAAATTAATACAGAAAAATGTAGTGAAATAAAATTATATCGCCGTTTTCTCCTCCTTGACTTTTCCCCAGCGGCCACAATGATCCGGCCCTCGCTGAACCGCAGCAGCAGCCTGTGTCGTTCCCGCCGGAGCCTGCTGAGCTCTCCGCAGTCCTCAATGATGTCCCCAGACCCCGACCTGCTGTCCATGGCCAGCTCGTCCCTCTCCTATCGCCACGAGGCAGACGACGAACACATCATGTTCAGCTCGGATAGGAGGGGGTATGTAGCGGTGGCCGGAACGCCGCGGAATGGTTTTACAGTTTGGACTCACAGGTGTTTTATTCAGACATTCACACTGATGCTTTACGCTTGGGGGTTAAACGGGCGCCATTTGTTACCAGGTCTAGTATGTGGAGGATGCATGAATTACCTCTACTGGAACCTGCACCATAATTAGTTGACGTGTAACATAATTAATTAGCAAGATCTTGCAAATTAATTCCTGCAGTTTGCCCCCAATTTGTCTTACTAATGTGTCAGTAAAGACTAAACCCCAAGAAAACTCAAAAAGTTATATTCATGTTAAATGGTTAAATGGTAGTCAGTAATTAACGAAAAAACATTTAGCAAAACAAAAAAACAGGAAGATTTTTAATCGTTTTAAATGTGTAACTTTGAGGACTTGAGGGATACGTTTTAGTTTTGCATTATGAAATAAGAAGCTCTTGGGAATTGATGCCCAAACTACTTACTGTAGTAAAGCGCTAGGATATATTACATAATGCAATAATGGGACAAACTATAATTTCAGCCTCTCAATATTGTGAAATGTCACAGAATCTTGGTACTTTTTTACTTGGGCCAAATTTAGTTTGCTTTGGGACCAACTATCTACTGCCCTCTGTGCATTGTGTACACTATGTACCCGGTCATCTCCAAGTTCCCATTAAGTACAGAGCACACAGGAGACTGTACCACACATGGCACCCTCAGTATATCCCCAGAGACCGACCAGTGCTCCTGTGCTGTAAAAAAATTAACTAGCCCCAAGTTTTTTTTGTTAAATAGTTTATGGTAATTTAAGTGTAGAAAGTGTTCGAAGTAGACACAGACACAAGGCCCCGCTACAAGAAAGGGCCACAAAATTGCAGTTGGCCTAATATTATTACCAAAACCAGTTGAAAATTGCAACTATTCATATGATTATTTTTCAGATTTTGCTCCTTGGTGAGCTGTAAAAAAAATCCACTCGCTAACCTTCATGCCAAATTAGCTGCATTTTGAAAACTTTAATAGACAGACATTTTTGTCAAACCTTTTATTATTTAGGAAACTATTGATTGCTCTCATTTGTTTGCCTATCTGAGTTGTGACCGTGTTCCGTCTGTACTCCTCTCTCAGGGAATCGGCTCAGGAGGGCAGCTCCGACACAGACTCTCTCAACTCCTCCATGGGCCGAAAGCAGCTGCACAACCCCTGCACACCGGGCTCGGACACCCTGTACCGCAAGATCTCCCGCGAGGAGCTGCTGCTGTTCAGCCAGAGTTCAGAGCTTCCTGCGTCTAACCCCGCCATGTCCCACACCAGCAGCAGCAGCAGCTGCAGCAGTCTCAGGGACTCCACGCCTCCTCCTCCCACTCCGGCCCCCACCCCCTCCGGCCCACCCTCCACCTCGCCTTCCCCGGCCTTGGAGCACCATCCGTTTACACAAAGAGGCTCGCCCGACCTCACCCGCATTATACCCGAGTCCCAAAGTCTAACCTTCTCACAAGGGAGCGTCACTTCTCCCACGGGAAAAGGCATGTACAACGGCATCCTGGAGAAGTCCTACAGCTACGGCCAGCTGCCCGCGAGCATGCTGCCCAATGTGGGGCGTAACACGTCCCTTACCTCCTTGGACTCGGAGGGCCGGAGCGTGGGAAGGGAAACCAAGCTCCAGAGCACCTCCTCCCAGGACTCCAGCGACAATGGAGAGAAAATCAAACGCTCCTCCTCTAAAATCAAAAACTTATTTAAGAAGAAAAAGTAAAACCTGCAGAGTGAGATAGTGTATGAGAGAGAGAGATACATTAAATATAAAGAGTTGTTTTTGCCCTAATACTAAAAAATGGACATCACTGTAAGCTAAAACATTGAATTTTCTCTCATATTTTCTTCTTTTGGTCATCAAAGATGGAATGTAGCTCGGTCTGTGTGCCGTTAAACGCCTCAGACTGGTAGCCTTATTTTTCAATAATGCCTTTTTATTTAGTTCACTCGTAGCCTCACAGGGAAACCTGCAAAGGTCAAGGAAAAGTCAATAAAAGGTCAAAGGTCATAATAGTTGTCATCCGAACAGCCAAAACACATGACCTGTTCACTGTTTTCTATTCATTTTGGTTTGAACCAAAAAGTCACTGTGTGTAAGGGTTTAAAGGTGAAGTCCATAAATGTGTATTGTTTAGTACAGAATGATGTTTGCTGTTCCTACTGAAAGCATTTAAATCACACTTTCAGTAGTGACAGCATCACATGCATATCACCAAGAAAAACAGGTCATAAGATTTCTTAAAAACACAATTTCGTCAGTTTCTTTCCAAAGTGTCCTAGCTAATCCTCTCCTTTCAGATTATGGATTGCATCTTGCGAAGTGTTTAAGGTCCCTAACTCATGTACTTGATTAATTTCCTTCAAAAAAAAAAAAAAAGAAATCCTGCTAAGTTTGTTGCACTACTGCTTTCCTGGTCTTTTGGGAAAGAGCCGCTGCTTGCGGAGTACATATTGAATAAAGATATAGAGAAGAGAGAAATACATGGGCAGCGACAGTGGAGATGCAGCACATAATGCCAGAGCCAAAATTATCTGATGCGTCTTCAATGCCACTACTTATTGATCTTTCAATATATATATAAATATATATACTTTGTTTTCACACAATTATGTTATTATAGATGTTTTTGAATAGATTTATATTGGTGGGGGTTCCTACTGTATGAACTGATCTTTACTGAAAAAAGTTTATTGAATATGCAGATTTAACCCGCACCAGTGATTTTCCCTGTAATCTAGCTGTCTCTTAATACTTGATTTACTGTGTCCTGTAGCCATACCAACATACCATTTCCATTCTTTGTCTTAAATACCCTGTCCCCTTGTAAAATGTGGTGTCACTGCCAGATTTTGGTCAAATTCTTTGTGCAAATAATTCTTTTTGTGGTTGGAGTGCCATGTTAATGCCGCATTTAAGGATACACAAGTGCCAGGAAGTAAGACAGCCTCTGCTGTACGGTGACTATGTGGCCTCTACCATCTTTGCCTTTTTTTTTTTTTTTTAAAGACAAACACTAAGGATTATCTGTTCGTTAATGGAACTGTTTGATCCAGATCTGGTTGTTACACCAATACCTGCCCCCCTACCACACACTAAGCTCGAAGCAGACCCATGCAATACGGCCCCGTTCCTGTTCCTCACCTCTGGGCCCGCACCGAGCACACTGATGTCAAGAGCTCCTGCTTCACACTGTGATTTCTGCCTTCTTCCCTTCATCCTGGACCTGGCTGTCCCTGCTGCAGTTTAACACGACGGGGGCGACACAATGAAATGTCGGGGGGAGGGGGTGCCTTGTACGAGGTGTGTCTGGGTGACAGGACGACACGAGGATCCAGTGGCTTCTGTTTTAAAAGGAAGAAAAAAAAAAATATAAATATATATATATATATATATTTAGAAGATTGCGGCAATACAGCACACAATGAAGGAAATAGAAGACAAAACTGCAAGGCAAGGATATATGAATGTTTACGAGACATTAGGGTTTTTTTGCAAACATTTTGTGTGTGAATATTTGTATACTGTAGAAGAATTAATAAGGATGGCTTTGGAGATGTTTCAGAGTCATGTTTGCTGGTTGGTTCATAGTTTTCTATATATTTGGAAACAAGCTGATTTTTTGGAGTTAATAATTCATTAACTGCTCTGTGTAATTGTCACTGAGCAAATGCATCAACATTCTCAGAATCTCTAAACTTGAGCCGTGACTTGTTTCCTACAGAAACCCGTCCTGGCCCTATATTTGGAGCCTACATCCTCTTCACAGCAGAGCGCAGAAGTGTGGGGGAAAACATTCTGACACCCCATTTGTCTTGGGAGTGGGGAAACAATGATACACAGAAAAAAGGCATGCATGATTGCTTTATCAATATAAAGTGAACGTGATGAAACTTGAGTTGATGGTTCATCAATTCGGTACACTAGGAGGGGAGCGGGACCGTCTGCCGGTGATGAATGTGTTGTTGTGGCATTACTGTACACAGCTACAGCCTTTCCCACCGGCCAACCTTCTTGGCCCCCACCTCATAGTTGCAGTTACTGAGTTGGCCACATGGTGTCAGCAGCGCATCAAGGGAAAGCAACCACATGAGCCACTCCCTGCAAGTGAAAAGCTACAGTGTCAGTGGATGTTCGATTAAGACTGACAGACCGGAATCAGACTTGTTTTTAAGGTTTATAGTAAGAGCTTTCACGGACGTAGGATTAGCCAAAACATCATCTTGTTTCCCCGCTGCCCCTTTGAAAACTGACTTCCTTTAAGCACATAACCTTAAATAATACACCATCATATCCAAATCACAGATATCCAGCCCAGTTAATCCAATATACGATGAACAAATTATCCAACATTGCAAAAATATGTAGGCTACTCAATTAGTTCGTTCCCTTCAAAAGCTTTACATTTTGAAATACAGGTAACACTACATCAAAGGTACATTCCCCAGCAACAAGTAAGAACCAAATCAGGAACTAATTGCTAATTAGTGTGAAATCCAGCCGTAGGCCTACCATTGATACGGCCGCACCAATATTTTTCGACTCTTCCACAAGCTGCTCTGTTTCGCTAGCTCCAGGTGGTATAATCATATACACCAACCTACATTCGGTGAGTTTAAAAACGTTAACTGTCTTTTTTTTTTTTTGCGCTTTGGTGCACCAACACCATCGAGTGGCTGCTCAGCTCAATGTCCGTTAATTCTCAACAGAAACTTTCCTTCCGTTATGTTATTGGTAGGCTACTGTATGCAAAATACGTTGCAATTCATGTTGCTTCATATTATTGCTGTATCAAGGCCACACAATATTGTCATGTCTGTGTGAATCTGTACTGTAATTAATATATCTATTTTTTACAAATAGGCTACTTACACAACTTTTTTTTATTTAGGCTGCGGCACCCGTGGTGTCATGATGGTGTTCACCTTCGTGAGAACTATGGGATGGACATACTGGCATATTTGACATGGCAGACGTCATAGGCTATTCTGTATTATACGTGCCTATTAGTCCTTTTCCTGTACCAACGATGTTGCTGTACAAAACGTCGCAAACCAAACTACAGCCAGTGTGCAAAAGCCAGCATCCCACCTGCCGCCCTTCCACAGTTACCTGTTAAGCTCCAGGTGATTAGGCTACTACGGTCATTTATTACCATTTACCCAATCATATTCACTTTCATCATCAAATCAAGAGCTCAGTGTTTCCATTTTCTTACATATTTTGCTAATTTCTAGATACAAGATGGAGATGTCTGGATCGTCAGTGATGGTTACCAGCACATTTGGCAAAAAATATTTTCCAGGTAGATTTCTTGCAAAGATACATTCTGATCCTTTTTTATGTGTACACAAATTCTGCATTTATTTTTTACAACAACTTATCGTCCAACATTGTTCAATTCTGGTCACAGGATGTAATACCATCTTTCATGACTGTTAAAAAGTTTGCATTTCTGCCCCAAAGTGATGATACACTGACATCATGCTATGACATGTAGGCCTATGTATGACTTTTTTTTTACAGCATATTTTTATCACAACTATCAATTCTTTCCGACATACTATGACTTTTTTTCCCGACAAATTATGACTTTCTATGTCTATATAGTATATATAGTATGTTGAAAAACGTCACTAAAACATATAGCATGTTGAAAAACGTCACTAAAACATATAGTATGTTGAAAACGTAGTGGTTTAGTATGTCGAAAAGAAGTCACAAAAAGTCATAGTATAGTATGTTGAAAAAAGTCACAAAAACGCCATAGTATAGTATGTTCAAAAGTCACAAGTCATAGTATAGTGTGTCAAAAAAGTCACATTGCACAGGTACATGTACTGAGAAAACAAAATGAAGGTTAGCGTCGAACCAGAAGTTCATAAAGCAGTAAAGTAGAGAGTATGTACAGCAACATAGAAGAAAATATAATACAAACAGTATATGGAATAGACAGTAAGGGATGTAAATACACTGGATATATACAGTATGAGCAGAATGAACAGTATTACTGTAACAGTGTCAACGCTGTCACCAAAGTGCAGAGTTCAGCAAAGTGAAGGGGAGGAACCTAATCCTAAAATATGTTATTGTATAGTATCTGTCGGAAAAAAAGTCATAGTATAGTATGTTGAAAATAGTCACAAACGTCATAGTATAGTGTGTCGAAAAAAGTCATAGTATAGTATGTCAAAAAGTCAGTATAGTATGTCGAAAAAAGTCAGTGTAGTATGTCAAAAAAAGTCATAATATAGTACGTTGAATAAAGTGGGAAAAAATCATAGTGTAGTATGTTGAAAAAAGTCATAGTATAGTATGTTGAAAGAAAGTGGAGAAAAAGTCATAGTATAGTATGTTGAAAAGTCATTGTATAGTATGTTGAAAAAAGTGGAAAAAAAGTCATAGTATAGTATGTTGAAAAAAAGTCATAGTATGCTGAAAAATTGGAAAAAAGTTATAGTATAGTGTGTTGAAAAAAGTTATAGTAGGTCAAAAAAGTGGAAAAAGTCATGGTATAGTATGTTGAAAAAAGCCGTAAGTATGTCGAAAAAGGTCATAGTATAGTATGTCGAAAAAAGTCATAGTATAGTATTTCGACAAAAGTCATAGTCAGGGCATGAAGTTAACTTTTTTGACCACCAGCCTTTTTTTTTTTTTGCCTCATAAAGGTGAAAAACTACTGTGTCTCTATGATCCTATCTTGTCCTCTTGATGGTAGCCTACTCGTGGACATTGCGCAGTCATCACGTGCTGTAGTAGGGGGGCCCGCCTTGATAATCCTGCATAGGGGCCTGGTGTTGGCTCGTTACGCCACTGCATATAAGAGATGAGATGACTGACAAAATCAGGAGTAGCCTACGCCCACCACAACAACAAAAAAACACTGGTGAATGCGCACCATAACACATGAGTTGTTGCAAAAAAGTTGCAATTTCTTTTGTATAGTTCTTAAAAATAAAAAAAATAAATAAAAAGGAAACTTGTTTTGGGGAGAATAATAATTATTACTATTAATTAATTACTCTGGGCTGAGATTTTCAAGAACCTTATCAAAAAGGCTCAAGATGCTGCAAATGTTGGTATAATATGAAAACGGCTGGTGGATTTAAGACACAAAATAATGATTTATTGAATTAATCAAATATGAACATATCTGTCACTGTCAGTGGCTTGTTGATTGTTAGTTAATTTCCTATCCTGGGCTGGGACACACATTCATACGGTTTAATAAAGTACTTATTGGACTTTAACTTATCATTGCACTTACAATAACGAGTGCAGCTGTCCTGCATCCACCGTGTGTGTTTGTGTGTGCGCGTGTCAGTCGCGGGGAAACGGAGCAACAGCCCCGCCCGCTGCAGACAGCCGACAGTATTGAAACAGCAGCAGCTGACTTTAGAGTGAAAAACTGTTCCAGCGTACATTGATGTTACAATGTATACATGATGGCAGGACGGTCTGAAATGTTTTGCACGGTCTTTCACTGTACGTTTTGTTGGTAAATGTGAGATGTTCGAGTCACACACGTCTTGTGTTCATAACAGAAACGAGGAAAGGAATTTGACCCGTTCTCACTCCCGCTTGGTCAGTGGCTGCACGTGGGACTGCTGGGATTGTGTGAGTAATGAAAATGCGATAGGGGGCCCCGGCTGTCAATCAATGTTTTCCAGTGATTGGACC
The DNA here is from genome assembly GCF_031162955.1 of Sander vitreus. NCBI lineage: Eukaryota > Metazoa > Chordata > Actinopteri > Perciformes > Percidae > Sander > Sander vitreus. Next base: position 6,402,205 of record NC_135873.1, read on the forward strand.
AGGCCCTTAAGCAACCGCGTACCCTGCTTACCGATCGTTACGCGTCTGAATCACTCAATTCTCATTGGCTACCTGCCAATGTGGCAGGTAGATTGACAGTGTTACCTGCCAATTGCAGAATTCACCCGCATTTGGCGGGTGGTCGGGTGTTAATTCCATGCCCTGGTCATAGTATAGTTGGTCAAAAAAAATCATTTTATAGTAGGTCGATAAAAGTGGAATCAAAGTCACAGTATAGGATGTTGCAAAAAGTCAGTATATAGTATGTTGAAAAAAAAGTGGAAAAAAGTCATAGTATAGTATGTAAAAAAATTTTGGGAAAAAATAGTATAGTATGTCGAAAAAAGTTGTAGTATAGTATGTTGAAAAAAGTCAGGGTATAGTATGTCGAAAAAAAGTCATAGTATAGTATGTGGAAAAAAGTCAGAGTATAGTATGTCGAAAAAAAGTCATAGTATACAGGTGCTGGTCATATAATTAGAATATCATGAAAAAGTTGATTTATTTCAGTAATTCCATTCAAAAAGTGAAACTTGTATAATGTATACATTCATTCCACACAGACTGATATATTTCAAGTGTTTATTTCTTTTAATGTTGATGATTATAACTGACAACTAATGAAAACCCCAAATTCAGTATCTCAGAAAATTAGAATATTGTGACAAGGTTCAATATGACATTTTTTCGATATACTATTCTATGATTTTTTTTCGACTTTTCGACATTACTTTTTTCAACATTCTATACTATGACATTTTTGTGACTTTTTTGACACACTATACTATGACTTTTTTTCCCCCGACATACTATACTGTGACTTTTTTTCGACATACTATGACGTTTTTGTTACTTTTTGTACATACTATAACTTGTTTCGTTATACTATACTATGACTTTTTTTTGACATACTATTCTATGATTTTTTTTCGACATACTATAAAGTTTTTGTGACTTTTTTGACATACTATAACATGCCTTTTTTCAACATACTATAGTATATTTTTGTGACTTTTATCGACATACTATACTATGACTTTTTTTGGACATGCTATTCTATGATACATTTTTCAACATACAATACTATCACGTTTTTGTGACTTTTTTTCAACATACTATAACAAGCCTTTTTTTCGACATACTATTCTATGATTTATTTTCGACAGACTATACTATGACGGTTTTGGGACTTTTTTCAATATACTATGATAAAAAAATTATAGAATAGCATGTCGAAAAAAGTTACAAAAACGTCATAGTAGTATGTCGAAAAAATTCCCAAAAACGTCATAGTATGTCAAAAACCTCACAAAAATTAGTATAGTATTTCGAAAAAAGTCAAAAAACAACATAGTATAGTATGCCGAAAAAGTCAAAAAAACGTTATAGTATGTCAAAAAAAGTCACAAAAACGTCATATAGTATGTGGAAAAAAAGTCATAGCATGTTGAAAAAAGTGGAAAAAGTCATAGTGTAGTATGTCGAAAAAAGTCATAGTAAAGTATGTCAAGAAAAGTGGAAAAAAAAGTCATAGTATAGTGAGTCGTAAACAGTCAGTAGTATGTCGTAAAAAGTCATACTACAGTATGTCAAAACCCCCCCGAATATGCCATTATCAATAACCCTCAATCAGCAGGACACTGCAGGGAATCGAACCCTGTCCCACTGGGAGTACCAGCTACCAGTGCCTTTTGCTTTTTGAGGTCACACACCTCTCACACCTCATCCGGATGGCAGTAAAGGTGTACTTCGGCTTTGGGACCTGGTCCTCATAGTATGTCGAAAAAAGTTGGAAAAAACCCCCGTCAAAGTATAATATGTTTTCTGGTGGGGCTGATAGTGCTGTAGACGTACAGAGTACGGACGAGGGTGATGCAGTTTCTGGGAATGCAGTCATGCTTCTTCCAGATCAGGCAGAGAAATGTTTCCTGCTGAACAGCAGCGACACATTCTAGCTGCAACACCAGTTTCACTTGATTCTTCGCACTGAAACACATCATAGTAACATATTAAAGGTGCTCTAAGTGATGTGACGCGTTTTTTAGGCTACAACATTTTTCGTCACATACAGCAAACATCTCCTCACTATCCGCGAGCTGACTGTCCCCTGAACACACTGTAAAAAAAAAAAACGTGGTCTCTGTAGACAGCCCAGGCTCCAAACAAACGGCAACAAAAACAAACTGCGCCAACCTGCACCATGAACCATAACAAACAGTGTTCCAGCCAATAACTGTCAAGAAGGAGCTGGTTGAGCCATCACTGCTGCAGCATTAGCCAGTAGGCTACTTCCACAATGCACGTTCATGACTCAACCAACTCCACCTTGTTGGTTATTGGCTGGAAGACTGTTTGTTATGGTTTGTTGGGCAGGTTGGCGCAGTTTGTTTTTGTTGACGTTTGTGGAGCCTGGGCTGTCTACAGAGACCGCGTTTTTATACAGTGGGTTCAGGGGACAGTCAGCTAGCAGATAGTGTGGAGATGTTTGCTGTATGTGACAAAAAATGTAGCCTAAAAAACGCGTCACATCAGAGCACTGCATTACATGTTCCTTGTTCCGGATACTTAAAAGGTAGGGGTGGAACGGTACACAGAAGTCACGGTTCGGTTCATACCTCGGTTCAGACATCACGGTTCGGTTCAATATAATGGAGGGAAAAGCATAACAAAAATGCATGTCTCAGGCTGTACCACCTAGTGTCATACAGTCTATCCCCTGTGCTAGCTGCAACAGCCTGAAGTGTGTAAAGTAAGATGTAAACAGTAAACAAAGAGTACCCCACATCATCTCCAGACTCCATCTGTAACTTGTAAACAAAATAAGACAATCGGCTATAAAACTGGAAATACAGCAGCTCTTATTTATGAAAGTGCAAATTACATATATAAACAATAATAACAACAAATATGTGGACGGGATGGCATGTTGTAACGAGGTTCGAGCACATGCAGCAAATACTTATACCTATTTGTATTTAAAGGCTGGTTAAGCACTGTAGGGAGGAGAAGTTGGATAGTTTTCTTTTGTCTCGTTCCAGCGATTGGTACAGCTGGGTGACGGCGTCGGATATGCGTTAGCATGTTAGATGCATTTGCACTTACATACCCAACAACTGCTGAACAGCTGACGCACAGTCCTCGTCTTATCCACCACTCTCTCGCCTCTACTACTGTAACTGACCCGAAAGTTTTTCGAGGCCGGGACAGCACCAGGCGGGAGGGCATGACACGGGAGGCTCCAGTCTTCATCCATACAGTCTCGAAGTTTTCCCAAACTTGCGATCTTAAAGAGGCCAGCGGGTCCTCTAACTCTAGTGGGTCGCCACCACTCGCCATACTCGTCCTTTAATGCTGCTATCTCTGACTCACTCACTGGACCGTCGACCTGCAAAAAAACTGCATGTAGGCGGAGCTCGGCTAGCTTCAGAGCTAAGGCGGGGCTACAGATTAGGTGTCCCTAGAACCCTGCGTATCTAACAGTAGTTCCGCATTACATTAATTAATTTGCACGCAAGTTTTATTTATTTTTTATACCGTGTATTCTCCGTGTAAATTCATGTACCGAACCGAGACGCCCGTACCGTTTCGGTTCAATACGAATACATGTACCGTTCCACCCCTACTTAAAAAGGTGTAGTAGCGATGTTAATCCAGTACAACTTTTGTCAAATTCAGCGAATATCTCCTCACGGTCACCTAGCTCTCCATTTTGAGTGTGCGCTAAAAAAGAATCCAGTATTCCTACACAGCCCTGGCTTTGTAAATAGAAAACAAACAGAAAGGTGCACAAGAGCCACAAAAACACTTTTCCACTGCTCCCAACTGGCTGGCTTTACAGCAGTAGCGACAGTTTGCTAATCCACAACCTAATGTGAGCTAACGCCAATTCTGCCATGCTTCATATTTTGTTAAGTCAGCAGAGACACTAGCAGAAGTGGTCACTATGGCAATGTCGTCCATGAATCTGGGGGCAGACATTCTTAATTAATCTATCACTCAAGTTTAAACTCAAAGTGATTCAAGACTGGTGACCTCTTCCTCGTTTCATTGTACAAACCAGCAATTTAATGGGCATTCATTAAAAAGACACCTAAAAAAAGTACAATTACTGGTAGTTAACTGGACTACAGCTACCATGAGTGCAAAAAAAATCTACATCTTAAGAAAAACATTCAATAGCTGCTCTACTGTCCATTTGTAGAGAATATACATAGTATATACATGTATATACATAATATACATATATAAAGAATATTGGCATTAAGAAGAGGAATTCTTTCAATCCATAGGCTTTTGTCTTGTTTTAAGAATTGAATGCTGAATTAAATATAAACCATTAAGGACTTTGCTTTTTTTTTTTTTTTAAAGAATACAATTCTGCTATCAACACTTTTAGAGTTTTTGTAATTTTTCTGTTGAAATGTTTTTTGCATTGTCATTTTCTGCCAGAGCTCATTGAAAAGGATTCTATATTACCTTCCAAAAAGGCACTGTATGGCTCAAACCTTGAGTGGGAGTTCAGAACTTGACAGTACTGTAACTCTGTGACATTGCTGCAGTGACCTGGATCCCATTATCAGCCCGGCTGACACAAGTTGCCGCTGTAATACGCAAAGTGAGTCTACAGTAGGGGTTTAGTTTAATTTAGTTGATGAAACACAGTGAAACAAGACAGAAGATAAAACAAGAACAAAAGTGAACAAAAATTTGAGCAGATGAGATAAAGACCCAAATTTGCTTAATAAAAACTCCCTTCTAATCATTTTAAATTTCTGCAGGGCTCGAGGTTTATTGAGCACTTATCAGGTGATGAGCACTTTTTGGCAATTGCTGAATTATCCAAATCCGAGTGTAAAACATATCTAAAATTTCTGCAAATCACATCTGACCTCGGTTTGCACTTCTCAAAAGTATTTGAATTTCTTTGACAGCAGGAGATCAGAGTGGAGAGGGGAGGGATACAGAAACTGAAAGAGGAGAGAGAAACACACAGGATGAAAGAATTGCAACAAAACAAGTGAATCAGCAGGGTGCCAAGGTCACCCAAACGTGAGAGCGGTTGACTTATCGAGAGACAACACTGTATCGGATTGTGTGAAAGAGTGAAAAGCTGAAAATGAAAGAATAAAAAGGTACCATGTAAGATTTGATGGAAAAGATAAATTTGTGGAACAGAAAATAAACATGACCAGCTATTAAGCTAATACTTACTTTCTTATTCCCCATTGAACTCCCCAAAAAACTTCACTCTGTCCTCTCCTGTACTCATAACTTGCTCCCTGACTCTAAGAGGTGAAGTCTAAGAAATCCAATAATTTCTATATGTGTCAAACCTCAAGCCTGATCTCTCAACAAAGGCGGGCAAATTTGATTTGAGTGGATTCAGGAGCTTTGTGCCAATGAATAAAACATTGCTTCTCCTTGATGTTACCCGGACTTATCAAGTCAGATTCCCCCTTTGAGCTCTGTGGTGACAGAGCAGGAATCCCTGCGCAGGATGAAACAGAAAAGATGTTTCTACTGTATATCTTCAGCTTTGGCTGCGAGGAAAGATAAGTGCACGAATGCGAAGATATAGGCTATATAGGTATGTGCAACACAAGGACATGATAGATTGACTTTTGATCAGTTTTTGATGAATAATGCACTCAATGACAAACAGAAAGATGATCTTTGATTTCATCTCATCGTCATGTACAACGATATGTAAGGATTACAAAGATTACATGGGAGTTACACAATATATACATTTTCCTTAATCCACAGTTTCACTTGCAGGCTCACTGTGATTAGTGACTGTGTGTGACATTCATACATATTTAAGTGTGCTGGAAGCTGCTGTTGGTCAAATTAGTAATTGAAATGGGATTTATTTTTTCTTAAAGTAATCAATCAAAAGTGGAATGAAAAGCTTTGGGCCCAGAAATTCAAAATAGAACACCCACGTAGAATTATTAAAAATAGTTTTTTTCATTACCTGTCCAGCCTATTTGTCAGTGCTGTGGTACTGTACATGTAGGCGGTTACATTTCTGCTAAGATGTGAAGCAACAACATAATAGTAAATAATATTCACACTGGATCTCTTTCCATTTCACCCCCTATTTTTCCAAAATCCTCCAAAACGGACTATAATTGTTTAAACGTCTAAGGCTTTATTGAAGAGATAGATATAAGGAAGATAAAAGATGAAACATGAGGTGTTAGATGGGGAAAGGTATCAAGCAACATCAGCAAACAATAATTAACACGGAGTTAATTTCAAAACTTTAATAAAAGGTGGCCGGGTTTGCTCAGTGGTAGAGCAGGCGCACATATACTGGGAGGTTTATGCCTCGACGCCAAGGTCCAGGGTTTGAATCGGACCTGTGACGATTTCCTGCATGTCTTTCCCCCTCTTTCTCCCCTTTCTCACCTAGCTGTCCTGTCAAATTAAAGGCGGAAAAGCCCCAAAAAAATAATCTTAAAAAATAAATTAATAAATAAAAAAATGGGTTAATAAAAGGTGTTGATAGCAGGGATGCCCCGATTGATCGACCGTCGATCATTATCGATTGATATTTACTAAAAACGCGTGATTGGGCGCTCGGCATTCATCACTTCTAGCCGCCGATAAACTACTACACACACATAGTTAAACACTCGGCCAAGAGCAACAACCACATGCTTGTGCCTAATTGCCTGTTCATGTGTAGTGAAGTCCTCCCGCCGCCGCCTCCCACCCACCTTATTGGCCAGGAGCTGCCAATAAACGCTGCAGAGACCACCCACCCGTCCAGCTTCCCATTCATTTCTATAGGAGCAGCTGTGCAATGTATTCTGATTGTGTCGCTGGGACTTTGAAGAAGCGGGGCTTCCGCCTCTCAAAAGCTCACGAAAATCTTTTAAACTGACGGTTGTCAATCTGAAATGAAGACAGATTCAGCAACTGCATAGCCTATTTTTCGCATAGAATGTTTTCAGAAACACATTCCAGTGAACAATTTTGGTAAAATAAGACATTGTATTACAAATGAGCCGCCATTATGGTCTGTTTTTTAGACACGTTATCTCTGCAGCGTTTCAGTAAATGTTTTTCTAGTTTTGAAGAACCAGAATAATAAGCATCAACAAGCATGGACAATAAAGCCATTAAGACAGCCTTGATTTTCATACCAACTCATTCATAAGATATACTGATAAACATGCTGTAAAACTACCTAATCCAAGGATCCAAATATCTAAACAGTAAACAGTAAACTAGCAAAAACAAGTTTAGCTAACCTAGTTGATATATAGCTGATAATGGCTTTAAATCACACCAAGCAACGTTAAGATGAATATCTGCATCAAAATACAGTGCCTATATGCCTCTCAAGAGATGTTGAAACTCCCCTCTCTCAGTAGATGGCAGACTTGCCCTGTGCAGGTTTTTAGGCTCAGATAACACACTGAACTTGCTGCTGATATGTCTGACTACCATATCCACACCGTGTGTGTGTGTGTGTGTGTGTGTGTGTGTGTGTCCAGGAGAGATAATATAAAAGTGAAAGAAAGAAAAGAAGGGATGGACAGAGAAAGAGATCAACATTTTTGTGTAATATTTATTTTTCAATACTAGAAATAAGTGTTGGATTTATGAAGCATACATGCAGCTTAAAAATCCCCCCCCCCCCCCATGGTGGGTTGTTAATTCAATCCATATTATCAATTGTCAAAAAAATCAAAATGGGAATGTGAGTTCACCTTGATAACAGTTGGGTTTTGCTACATTTGGACATCATCCATTCGGTGCTACTTTCTTGATTATGTTGCTTTCAGAATATAGGAGCATCTACATACTATAAATAGTCTTGATAATCAGCATTTATGCCATTTGCTAACTGCAGCATAAGTCACAGTGACTTTGCTGCTCAGTCTTCCTGATTAAGACAACACAATCAAATCAAGTGAACATAGACATTTGGTACAAATCAAATTATCCTAGTGATTAGCTAGCCGTAAATGCTCCAGGGAGTAAACAAACAAGCTCGAACTTAATATCTATGACAGATTTACATTTAAATAGTACACAAATAGTAGATTAATAGAATACATTCTGTAGTGTAGAAAATGCAGGGCATAGTGTTAAGATGCAACAAAAGCATACTGTACTATCGCATGTACATTTAGCGTGTCATCAAGGAAATTTAAAGGTGAACCTCAATACTACAATTTCCAAAATGCAACTGTAGAGTTGGGTCAATTTCTGGTTTCACCGAGGCTAAACTGGTTGGATTTTATGCTAACCGGTTGAACCGGCATTTGTCATTATGACACTTGGCAAATTAAAAAGTAGCATACATTAACAACCTGGGCCAACCCTGTCACGGCACTAAACTTTTATTGCAAGCAGTAGCGTTACTAGTTTAACTACGTCTCAATGGCATCGCTGCTTTCTGAATCAAATAGCTTTTCAGTAGCATAGCTCTTTTATTGATCAAGTAGTGCTCTAGCGTCCACACAAGATACATTTGCCCGTGCATTCTGAAGCTTAAACACAGTGAAGCCTTCTGCTGTGGTCTGGAATAAAACTACTGAGGATCCCTGAAGCCACCCCCAAACACGTGTATCGTTACATGGATGTATAAAAAAAATAGCTCCAATGTAGAGAACTACCATTGCCATGTTGATGTAGCTTATAGCTTGCTTTATTTATTAACTATTAACATTAGCTTCAGTGTGATGAAGCTTTATTTACTGTAGAATAACTGGAAACGTTAGCTTAGCTCACTAAAACGTTCCAATAGCTTACCCAACACCGGTAATAAGGAATATGACAACATGATTATCATAATGTTTATTTATAAATGAAATAACGGAGCCGCTAGCTTCTGAGAACAACTTACTGCCAAGCCGAGTGGTGCCATGGAGGAGCTCACATATCCGTAGTGGTGGGAGGGGGAACAGCGCACATTGCGTTTGTTTACTAGAACGCTTGTGATTTTTTAGGGTGACGAGATGATCTATGGTTATGGATGAGTTAGTGTCAAAGTTATCTAAAACTGCGATTTCAAGCCGACAAAAGAAGTGATCTGAAAAAGACGAGGCAAAGTGTAAACAACTAAACCAAAAAGGTTATTATAGGCTCAATACAGGTAAAGAGGTCATGGCTTATAGTTACCTTTCCGCCACCATGTGGTCTGGAGTCGCTACACACTCATTATGGGCTATCTCATCAGTCTCACTTGGGAGCGTGCAACACCTAGTGGTAAAAGTGCAACACCTAGTGGTAAAATTCGGTTTACCGGTCCGATCCTTGATATCAAAATTGAAAGTTTTTACACCAAGCCTTTTCAATAGTGTTTTACATTACATCCCCCCTTCCTCATACATGCCTACTTCCTTTAAAGGGGTGATTGAATGCAAAACCGATTTTACCTTGTCATAGTTGAATAATGACAGTTTAGTGGGTAACTAGGACACACATAGAACCTCAAAATCCCATTGACACCTCTTTCCTCTGCAAATCTCACAATTTGAAACTGCCTCTGAAAACGGGCAAATCTCAACGAGCCGCCTAGTTGACGTCAACTCGGCGGCTCCTCCTCATTTGGCTCTAGTCTCTACCTTTGTCACGCCCCAACATTTACATAGGCTACACCACTGATCTGAGGTCAGCTTCTTCTGAATAGGTCGTGCAGATCTCAGAAATTGTATACATTGTTCATCTGCTATTTTACCACTAAATTCATGCGAGAAATCAACTATGTAGAGGTCAAATATGGGCTGTTTTACGAAAATTGATGTCCATTTGCAAATTTTGTCCGACTGTGTGTCGGAGTTCAGCAGCCGGTGCTGCCTGTGTTGCTGCCTCGCCGCCCGGCCTGCCTTCCTTCACAGACCCCGGCCTGCTGTGAGCTAGATGGAGCTCCGTCACGGCTGGCAGCCCACGGCACTCCATACCCGCGCAAAGTCACCGTTTTTTGGGGTTAATGGACTACCAAACGCCGCTGCCCTGACAGAGCTCCAGGGCCTGCAGCTCCCCTCTTCCTGCTAAATGGCTGTTGTGTGTGAGAGCGCGGTCAGCGAGCTTGTTACGCCAGCAATCTCTTACCACAGGTTCCAGTTAATCTTATAATGTGTGTAATTATAATGTGTTGAGTTATTTAAACAAACGATCGGGGAAATAAACGCCTCTTGTCCGCGAGTCTCATTGATAGAGCCTGCGGCTGGATGGAGCTCTATCAATGAGAGCTAGCTAGCCTCCTCTTAGAATTCCTCTGAAATTCACAAAAATGCATTAAATTGAAATCGGACACCATTGTTAGCTTTATAAGACCTTGGGGTAGATGTTATATAAGTGGTGTGACGAAATTCAAACTGTAAATATACTCTAATTATGCCAAAAATGAAGCTAACTAGCCGCAATCTGTACACATAAGATTGAAGGGACAGTAGCAGCTAACGAAACCCCTAATGTTCACAAAAATGTATTAAATTGAAATCGGACACCAGTGTTAGCTTTATAAGACGTTGGGGTAGATGTTATATAAGTGGTGTGACGAAATTCAAACTGTAAATATAGCTACTCTAGTTATGCCGGCAGCTGGCAGCTAGCCAGCTCCATGGAGCCCCGAGTATTCCAGTAGTCCAGTACCCAGGGAAACGGTGACTTTCACTGGGTATGGAGGTTTCCGCTTTCTCATCAGACTGTGTGGAGCTCCTAGCTAAAGTCTGACATGTCTTACCAAATTTGCAATTAGCCATCAATTTTCGTAAAACGGCCCATATTTGAGCTAATCAACTGATTTCTCGCTTAAAAAAAGTCTCAGAAGTGAATTTAATAACGAAATAGCCCGACAATGTATAACTTTGCAGTGTCTGAAATATGAAACCTGCTGTCTTGTCTCCAATGCGTTTCTATGTGGTTCGCTGAAACCAATCAGCACGCAGCTCATCTAAATATTCATGAGCATACCATATTTGGAAGAAAAGCTCTTGTTCCAAATAGAGCCATATTCACAGGGTAGTTAAGAGCCTAATAAAATAGCATTCGGGCAATTATAATTATATTAAATACAGGGTTACGTTTAGGTGGTCTACATACTGTGTGTGTGTGTGTGTGTGTGTGTGTGTGTGTGTGTGTGTGTCTGTTAAAGTACTCACCAGTATTTTTCAGGGTGCACACCTAAAAATGAGTTCCGCTCACACAAATCAGAATTTCTTACTGTAGCCTGTGAAGTGAAAAATGAAAACACCCCACTCCTGACCAATCATCTTGTTTAACATTTCCTTTGACTGCGCTATGATTGGGTACCGCTTGCACCAAAAGACTGCACCACACTTGAAGACTGTGTGAAAAATGGGAGAAGTGTTCTACTTTTCATGAACTCATGAACTAAGGCAATCGAGGAATTCATGTTAGCATTGGGGCCTGTGCTGCAGAATATTTTTGAATAATCCAAAGCGAGTAGAAAGCTTTCTGTTGCTCAGTTGGTAAAGCGTGACACTAGCAGGGTTAGTGGTTTGATTCCCTCCATGGCCATGCGTGATAAAACTGTACGCACACATGGTTCCAAGAGGTGATAAAAGCACACACCAAATGGTATGTGCTGTGAATGCTAATCTTTACTGAAACAGCAGTAATCCATGGATGAATTTCACAGTTTGGTGTCAGTGTCTTGACTGTAGATCAATGTAGGTATAATGCAACATCGACCCTTGTTCAAAGTAAAATATCAGTCCTATTAGTCTTGTCAAAAATACAGCTGCTCCAGTCCATTCATGTACCATTCAGTGGAGACAGAGAATGAGAGGACAAAAAACAAAACAAAAGCAAGTGTGGCTTGAGAGACAAAAAGGAAAAGCGCAAGAGGAGAAAAAATTAGGGGGTGATGTGGTTGAGCAGCAGTGTAAAGGTAATGTTTAAAGGAAGAAAAGAAAAAACTTGACTGAGTTTTGTGGTTTAAGATTGAAGACGTGCAAGAAGGTGTGAATGAATGATGAGAAATAAGATGAAGAATGGTCTTTTGAAAAAGACAGACATTAATGAAAACCATTATAAATGTCAAATAACCTTTTTTTTTAAAGTTAAGAGCTTATTTCAAAAGTTAAGCTGAAAGAGTGTGTATTATAAAGGCGAATAACAGGGAAGAAGAGGTCTAAGATCAGACTTTCTTCTTCTATTCACAGCATGTTAATGGCAGGAAAGACACAAGAACAAAAAGGTAGAGAGAGAGCTGCCTTATAATGCTCCCTCAAGTATTACACACCCATCGACCCAGGAAGGTTCTGCCCTACAGTCTCTGAACCACAGTGTGTGCTACAATACTAACATGAGCCTTAAGTAATGCAGATACAAATGTACAACACTGTTTATAAGAGTGCTTTAATGCGTGCATACCCGATGCATTCAGCTCTTATGCATGGGCATCCATTTACTGTATAAGTTCAGCTAATATGTGTGTGTGTATATATATATATGTCTGTGTTTATAGTTTTGAGCTTGTTACCATGTTCACACTGTGTTAACGCACTCACCCTCCATTATTCCCATAAAGCCTGCCCTTAAATCATTCAGTAAGCCTATTCAATTTCAAAAGTGAGAACTACTAAGGTAATTTATGGGCTCGTGTTCGACCCGCTGAGGATTTCTACATCCGGCTTCTTCCTGTGCTTCACATCGGCGATCAGATTACCAGTTGACACAAAAACACAAACACAAACATTTAGAACCAATGAAATCAGTGTATTAATTAAAATTGCAACACATTGTGTGTGTGTGTTGTCAACCCTCAGGCACACCTTATTTATTTATTTGTCCTATTTAGATGATAAATGAGTAGGCTTTGATACCTCTGACATTTCAATCAATGCCAGAAAATGTCTACATTTATGATTTGGTAATCATAAATAAAAAGGGTAAAACAAATGCTAGAAATAAACTGCAGATACTACTGACCTGGTGAAGCCATTTAAATGAGTGGTAAAACATCTTCGAGTGGAGAGTTTCATTTCTACTTGACAGTACACTACTGCATGACACAGTGTGCGCGCACACACACACACACACACACACACACACACACACACACACACACACACACACACACACAGGTTTGATGAAAAAAGAAACATACTGCCATCACATCATGAAAACGTCATCTTCATAACTTGGACCACTGGATTGTCAAAGACTGCTACAACTGGATATTTCCTTTTCTCTGTTTATCTAGGCTGCTTTTGCTAAATAAAATGCTGTTTCGCAATTTGTGTCCTGACACTAGACATGCCTAACATTGGTGCTTTGTGTTGCAGAGTCCTCAAACTCTGTGTGGACATGGCTTTGCAATAACCAGCCATCCCTGTTTGCCTGAGTCTATTCACCCCCTCTGTCCACCACAACATCCTCCCTGGTGGAATCTGCTTGACTTGCAGCGGCCACTCGATCTTATTTCCTTTGCAAAATCCCCTCAACAGCATATTGTAGTTGTAATAATAATGGCTGGACTGTGGAAAGTGTGGAGGAAAATGTTGTCTATTAAATATTCAACACTAGCATTTACCTCTACAGCCAGTTTAACAGATATTTGGAAATCAGCAAAGCTGCTCGCCTATATGCCAGCCTGTTCTGAGGGAGTCCAATATAAAGCCCTGTTCTGACTGAGAGGAGATGCCAATCCAAAGCTACTTTCTGGGACGATTCGTCGACGTCATCGATTACGTAAATGCGTCGACACAAATAATTTGCGTCGACGCGTCACTAAATAAAATAAATAAATAAAACTTGTGTGCAACTTAATTAATGTAATGCGGAACTAACGATACGCGGGTTCTAGAGACACCTAATCTGTAGCCCTGCCTTAGCTCTGAAGCTAGCCGAGCTCTCCGCCTACATGCAGTTTTTTGTCAGGTCGACGGTCCAGTGAGTGAGTCAGAGATAGCAGCACGAAAGGATGACTATGGCGAGTAGTGGCGACCCACAAGAGTTAGAAGACCCGCTGGCCTCTTTAAGATCGCAAGTTTGGAAAACTTCAAGACTGTAAGGTTGCAGCCTGGAGCCTCCCGTGTCATGCCCTCTCGTCTCATGCCATCCCGCCTGGTGCCATCCCCGCCTCGAATTCTTCGGTCTTCGGGTCAGTTACAGTAGTACATGCCAGAGAGTGGTGGATAAGACAAGGACTGTGTGTCAGCGTTGTTCAGCAGTTGTTGGGTATGTGAGTGGAAATACATCTCCACTCACATACCGATCTCACTCCTTCACAAATAACTCTGCTAACCCACAGACCAGCTATATCATTCCAGTAAGAATCAGTAATATCAGTAATCGGAGGCACAGCGCTACATGTTCCTCTGTACTTCATTTTGAGCAACCATCCATTTATAATCCCATAACCACAGTATCTGTCACCCGACAGACCGATTAAATCAAACGCTAACAAAAGAGGTGCTATACTCAACAACCTAATTGGAATTAAAACAACCACTGCAAGGATAGAACAGAATTGGAAAATCAAATGTGGACTATTAAATATTAGATCTCTGTCGTCTAAACCAATATTGGTAAACAAATTCATATCAGATAACCAAAAAACTAATAATACTCAAATTCCATGAGGCTCAGGCCGACGAGGGGGAGTTGCAGCCATATTTGATTCAAGCCTGTTAATTATTCCTAAACCTAAACTAAATTACAACTCGTTTGAAAGCCTTGTTCTTAATCTTCAACATCCAACATGGAAAACAGTACAGCCAATTACATTTGTTGTTGTTTACCGAGCACCAGGTCCGTATTCTGAATTTTTATCTGAATTCTCTGATTTTTTATCATGTGTAGTCCTTCAATCCGACAAAGTACTTATTGTAGGTGATTTTCATATCCATGTGGACGCTGAGAACAATCACTCACTTCTCCACCAGTACAACCTCTGACCAACGAGTCACATATCTCCTTTACCGCTGTATTTGAACAGCTTGTTCAGGCTCTGTTCAGAAACAGCTACCAAATACCATATAAAAGATTCAACAAATCATGAAAAAGGTTCAGTTATAAAAGGCGAAATAAAAGGTAGTGTCGATACAGCTATCTGTCTAGTCATTAAAAGAAAAGACAGTCATCAAACAATGTTTATACCAGATGGCAACAGGAGACAACAAAGGCAGTTTTCAAAGAACATCTAATGATGAGTGAAATTCGAGGATGGGTTAACTTCAGACAAAAAGGTTTAGAGAGTTGTTGGTCCATCTGCAAAACTTTACATGCCTGAAACTTGTGACAGATTTATAAATCCCTTAAGGGGTTAATCTTAAGGCGTCAGTATATGTCATATAAAGTGCTTATTAGATCTGATGCTGGAATTGGGGGGCCGCATCCGACAGTTTTTGTGACATTCCGTCGGAAAAAAACCCACTTGGATGAGCTGGAGGCAAATCATGCAATTTTGACGTTTTATACACTGCACCAGTTATGTTAATAATGTTGTGCTGGTAATCTGAAAGTAATTGTACAAGAAAACTCTGAAGAGGACAAGAGACTGAGAAACTGACAAAACGCAGAACCCACACACAGAACGCCGGTCACGGCAGGGTACAGTAGCCATCTAATGGTACAAGACAGGCCAAGACAGATTACACAGAACACAAAATGATCTATTGCACCCCCATACTTCTTTAAAAAGTCATTTTCAAGAGGCATCGCCTTAAACTTATGTCATCTATGCTGAAACACAGAATTTAGCTGTGTTTAGAGGTGGGAGCAGTAGTGTAACATATCGTCCACTGTTTTAGATTATGGCCCATCAATGTCACTAATTCTCACGGTAACCAATGGCAAGGACAAATAATAGAGGCAAACTGGGCCACCTACAAACATGATTGAATCAGGTTGTTTCTGTGGTGGCAGACGCTCTTTATTTTCTCCTTAAAATAGGGTGCAAACAATAATTCATTTCTACTTGTTTGAGCAATGTTAAAAATAGATTTCATGACAAAAAATATACTAAGAGTCTACACCTATGCTAGCAGCATGCAAACTTTGAGCTAAATGCTAACGTCAGTGTGCTAACATCTTGACGATGACAATGCTAATGAATGCTAATGTTAAGCAGGTATAACATTTACTGTGTTCAGGATATTAGTTTAGCGTGTTATCATGCTAGCATTTGCTAATTATCACTAAATTAAAATACAACTGAGGCTGATGGCAAATGCAGTTTAGTAAGGGTTTGGACCAAATGTAATTAAGTTTAAACTTGATATTTGCTGTAATTTGGACATAAAGAGTCAGCATGTTTAACATTCTGGATCACATCAAATTGTGCATCCAGGAAAGCCTAAAACAGCTATAACTCTGCTATCATAAAATGCAAAGCATGGGAGTGTTTTCAGTACACCACAGCAAAATTAGCTGTGATAAGATATTATCATATGCATCATATACAGCATGACAGCAAAATGCCAGAGTGTGACTTGTGCGTTTTGTAAATCAAGCTAGAAACAAGCTACTCTGCAACCGAGCTGACTGAGCTAATATCTAATAGCTCTAAATACTGCTGTTGTCAGAGGAAACATCAATATGGAGCAGTACTAAAAGAAAACATAAACTGGAGAAACACTGAGAAAAATAAATGGGTAAAAAATGAACGCAGCTAAGTGGAAGAACCAAGCAGCATGAGAAAAAGATGGAGTCCGTGGCAGATGGAGAGCAATGAGAAGATAAAGAACAATGAGAAGAAACAGATAAAGAGAGCGCGAGAGGGGGGGAGTCTCTTGACAAAGAGGGATGGCAGCAGCAGTGAAAGAACAAAGTTTGTCCACGAGAGAAAGAGAGGATGGGACGATGAGAAAGCAAGTGTGCCAAGTACAAGAAATACATATATCATTCTGAGGGAACACAGAGAAATGGATAGAGGACCATTTAACCTGGTACAATGCTGCTTTCCAGTGAAGGCGGTTGACATTTAACAAGCAGCATACTGGATGAACACTAGCTACTTATCATACTGTGACATCTCTCTACGGACCTTCAAGACAAAGGAAGGTCGTAGCGTTAATAAAAGGTAGTCACGTTAATGAAGAACATTGTTACTGTAGCAGCCTGTTAGCTACATCTTAGCACTTGATAATACGGAGGTACACTGTTACAATAACAAAGGCACATCGCGGTGCCATTAGATGATCCACAGCACTCAACACCAGATTCAACCAAAATCACTTAATATCTTGAACAGAAACGCAAATAAATCAAATACATATTTACTATACAGACAGGTTAGTGGTATCTTCTCATGTAAAAAAGTTTCTTAAAATGTTGAACTATTCCTTTCAACAGCGCTCAGCATTTCATTGCACTTTCATGAAATTAGACTTCTGTTGACATGAATGAGTTCCATTTCAATTTGTGAAAACTTGTATAGTTTGGAAAAGAAAACAGAAAAATGTCAACCCTAACAATTGTAGACTAGGGATGTCAAGGTGAGGAAATTTTCCCACTGGGTAATAAACTCGTGACAACACAAATGTTACCAATTACACCGCAAACACACCACAGCTGTGCCTCTCTGACTGAGCGGAGCAGACATTTTCACAGGGTATGCAATAATTTACTAAATGGGTTTTATTTCTATAAAAAAAAGGCAAGACAACGGTGGGGGTGTTGGACAACTTATATAGTCAGCGTACCGATATGCCCAGACACCATGTAACAGCGGTAACACCGAGCCCCACAGCAAGCCTATTGTACACCATTACAAAATGCCAACTTGTGGCTTACATTCTTTTTACTGAATGATGCATTTTTAATCATACTTTTCCCAAAACAGTTACAATCTCAGAAGAAAAATGTGACTTTTTATAACAGTGTGTAGAAGAGGCAAACCTTTCTCATGTGACCTACTTTGACGTTTATTTGGAGCACATTGTGCAGAATGCTATGACTTTTTATTTTTTATTAAAACTGTTTTTAGAACAATTCAATCAGCAATTTCCACCCAGTATAATTAGGATCATGTTTCTGGGGAGAAAGGAAGTGTCAAGCAGACCTTTCAGTTAGGGGATGGCCTCTGGTGGTCAGACAGGATTCTTATTAAATTTTGAGACAAAATGTGTGTTATTTTTCATTTTTTCCCCCCTCTGTTCAATGGTCTCATTGACTTGCTCATTCCAAACACATGGCCACAGGGACCTAATTTAGTGAGAACCAGCACTTTCTCTGAGTTTAAAACTCTAACTTTAAGGTAATGGTCACACATGAAATAAATGCATGGGCTCCTCTACATAGGCTGAAACCCAAGGGCGTACTCACAGCTATTTTGGTTCATTGTCTGTACTATTAACATATGTACACAAGGGTGTCATTTCCACTGGGGATGAGTTATAGTTTCAGCTTGATTTCACTCAAACTCACTCTCTGCAAACTATGTCCTCTATTACTATTCAGCTGCAAAAATCCAGATAAGAGAAGAGCAGCTAAAAATTGTTGATATGCTCATCGTTGCCGTTGCCTTAAACATTAACCCTGCACTCAAAGCACGGTAATCATAACCCTGTACTATTAACAATAACAGATGAGCAGCAGTGAATCTCTTGCAGACTTTTTCACCCTGGCTTTGACATCTCAGGCTACATACATGCAGCCCTACCTTATTGGTGGAGGTTGTTGAGACTGTATGCAGCTAGAAAAGAAAACCTGCAGACACTACAGAAAAAGTCACCTCCTCTCTCTACATGTTTTGGGGGTAAAACACGTTTTCATTTAAAGTTAATGTTCTACTAAAAAAACACTATGAGTGGGCATTTATCATGGAAACAGTTAGGCACTAAAGCCCATTGTTCCTTGTAGTAAAGATGCAAATACTATATTTTCCATATGTACTAGCTATTTCATTCTAACTTCATTGTTGCCCAGTGTTTCTTTGCTGGGGGAGGATGGTAGCGCAAAAAGGGGAATATTGTACCAAATACAGCAATTTTGAGATATCTACCGACTGAGTGTTTATAATCATAGTATTAGTACATTATTTCATAACCTCTCTTTTGTCAGTCACTCTCATGTGTTCTGGTAGGGGGAAGGGTTAGACTGTCACAAGTGCTTGATAATTGAGGGGGACAAGTGATTTCCATGAAATTATTGGGGATGACTCATCTTACTGCCTCCCTATAAAATTACACCTTGCAGTTACAATGAAGGTTAAAAGTATGAGTTAGTATCAAAAATATGTTTTAAAAACTTTGAAAAACGATTTGTTAGAACTAAAAAAGCTTTTCAACTGTAGCCAACCAATGTCTCTAATTTGTAATAATTTCTCCCTCCATCATCATTGCACATTTTTGTTTAAAATGAATTTTTCTGTAAATATGCATTTGTACTGTAGGAACATTTTCTGGAATACAATGAATCATTAAATATACAAATAATCAATGGTGAATGCCTTTGAAGACTGTATATTACTGACATTTCAAAAAGGTATTAAAAGGCTAATGCACTTTTACCTTATAGAAAAAAAATGTCGTGCATCGTCCTCCTCCTCGTCTATTGCCTCTTTGTTCATCATCAGTGAGCTTTTAAAGCAGCAGTAATCTTTAAAAATGAATGAATAAATAAATAAATAAATAAAGTACAGATCAGTTAGTCCAACCACAATAGCTGAGGACACATGTGGGTGTGACTGACAGGAGATGAGGGGAGCTGAGTCCTCTCATTCGGTTGTATACGTCTTACATAGCGGAGGTTTCTCCAAGAGCAATTAAAGAACAAGAGGACTGTGACATATTCTGATTATCTCTGACAATATCTTACTGGTAGCTACTCCAAACACTGAGAACTTATCAAATTGCTGTATTCATTAGCCTGCTTCCAAGTACCAAAAACATTATTTCCACCGATTCAAGAATCCTTCATTGAGACTTTGATTATATCCTTATAAATTATGTTGTCAGAGGTTAAAATAATAATTACTGGGTTTGACTTCTATAGTTACGGCAGGTGTGTGCAGGGTTACAGGGATAGGACCCAAATGCAGAAGGCTAGCATACTGTTTTAGTTTAGGAATTTATTGCCAAAGTGAACGTATATTTAACAAATTTCAAAGTCTGGTTACAAGCAGATTGCAGACACTAGAAAGCAAAGGCAGGAAGCAAGACAACCAACTAACTAGAGAGTCCTTATGACATCTATAGCCCTTTTCTTTAATCCAGCAATGTGCTGAATGTATGTTTCTGTCGACCTTGTAATACTAAGGTTTGTAGCGGTCATATCTAGAACACAAAGAATTCTACTGCTTTTTAGTAAGATATAAGTTTCTTCGTTACTAATTAGCTTTAAAATAGTATTCTCTTTTAAATGTAGCCAATTAGCCAATATATTTCTGCTTTAGTAAAGGATTAACTTTCATTAGGGAATTTCACTTGTTACATTACATGTCATTTAGCTGATTCTTTTATCCAAAGCGACTTAGAATTGCTATATGTGTCAGAGGTTACACACCTCTGGAGCAACTGTGGGTTAAGTGTCTTGCTCAGGGACACATTGGTTGATGTATCACAGTGGGAATTGAACCCAGATCTCCCACACCAAAAGCATGCGTTATATCCACTGCACCATCACCACCACCAGTGCTTGTGACATATTTTTAAAGAACAGGTAGAAACTCTGAAAATTGGTTTCAAATCTTATTTTGTGATCTTTGAACCTCGGGAAATTGAAAATCGTCTGACAAGCGGAAACATACACAGTATACAAAACATAAGATCACCTTTCTAATATTGACTTGCAGACCCTTTTTACACAGTTGACTCGAGGCTTAAACATCCCTCTTTTTTAGATTGCATTCAGGTCAATTTTTATGCACCTATTTCTACCTTTTTCTGAATTAATATGCTGAAAATATCTTTATGTAAAAGGGAAACGGAGATTACAATCCAAAAATAAAAACATAATGGAATATATTGCAGTAAGGCTCTCAGGCTATTTTCATCCATTTATTCTCCTGTAGATCGACTTTTCTAATTATACCTGAGTCAGCACACATGTAGCCTATCATTTACTCCTCCCTCCTCTTTCACGTCTTTTGTTGGGGAAGTAACCTCCTTAAATGTGCATATGACAATTATTAACCTCAATGATACATGAATTCATTTTAATGAATTAATAAACCCCTGGACTTTAATATTTCAGACATGTTCAAAACTTTGTGCACATTCAAAATATATCTCATCTGTGTTCTCTGAGATTTGGAGGAGTCGTGATATTTTGAGAAAAATAAAGTGATAATAGGCTATTACAAGAATAAAGTCACAATATTTCAGAAAGTAATCTACCTGCACCACAGTCTGCTGTACATTACGTGATTGCTCTGCTGATATGGTAGATCTCAGAGCTTCTGACAGACACAGAGCCCCGTTTGAGACTCTGGTCTCTGAATGAGACAAAGTTTAGGAAAGTGGCTATATGTTGCTCTACATCGGAGATGGAAAACCGAATCTACGGCAGAAATACACGGAGCACAAACGGGACACATCTGCCGCAGCATGCCCACAGCAGAGCACGTCCTTTATAAACCTGAAGCTGCACAGACCACGGAAGGCGCGCTGCAGCAGCTCCGTGGTCTGTGCCGCTGCTCGTCTCTATTTTTACAGAGAGAGTGGACACTAAGCGACGCACAGGTCTGCTTCAGAGCTCCGTGTGTTTGAGTCTGACCCATAGACTGGAAACGTCACAGGAACTTCAAACTAAATCATTAATTTGAAGTTTTCTCCCAATTAGGAAATGATCGACAATAATCATCAATTCAATCTAATAATCAGGTTGACAAGAAAACGTGTGGCTGAGGGGGTGCCCTAGGATGATCATGTTTAATAAACATGTTTTATTTCTCTTGTCATTCTAATTCTATTATTAATGAGAAGTAGACCTGAGGGCGACACGGCGCCACCAACACATTTGACGCCCTAGACAATCACCTAGTTCGCCCATAGCAATCGCCGGCCCTGGGCCCAGTCTTCCCGAGCAGGAATGAGTTTAAGTCCCTTACTGGCCGACTGTGCTGTCTCATTGTTTGATAGCAGTGTTATCCACACTCACTTACCCTTTCTTTTAGGCACTGCAGTGCCTTAGGGACTCCGCTCGTTTTGTGTGTTTACCAATTCCCACAACCTAGCCAAGACTCTCCGGGCCTCTCTTCGAAATTACATTCCATAAGGTCCGCGAGACTATTTAGCCGGCTGGGTGGTAATAATTGCAAGGCAGGACAAATCTAAGGATGTGCAACTTTGCACACACAGTATATGTATGGATGCTGGATGAAATGGATTTAAACATAATGGGTATATCCGATTGTATGTTTATTCCTGTGATTTCATGCTAGCAAACCTATAGAGATTCAGATTAGCGTGTATTATATGTATTTAGTAGTAAGTAAGTTTAGTGAAATTAATGTTGAACCGTAATTTATGTTTTGTTTTTTAATCCACTTGGGGGAAGCAGAAAACGTGCAGTAAACAACTGGCATATCCTCACCTTTTATTAAGTTGACAAGGCAAACTTGCTTCCAAACTTGTCGCCCACACTTCGAGCAGATACAAAGGAACATTATGTTAGATATGGTGTAGAAGGGTATCTGGAAATAAAAGATACAAATGACAAGTTAATAAATAAATGTATACAATAAGAACATTGCAAAAAGTAAGGTTCTGGCCTCTCCACCCCAACACATTTCAAAATGGGTAAAAGAGCAATTAAAACAATTAAAAACAGTTAAAAGAGAGTAGAAAATAAAAGCAAGCTAAAATAGCATAAGCTAGGTAAAAAAATACAATAAAAGTTAGAGCTGCAGTGTAAGAAATGAACAAATACTTAATTTGATAAAAAGCAGCGTCAAACAGAAAAGAGTTCAGCCTTAATATCACGTGATTGTTCTGATGCGTTTGTCCCTTCCTGCCCTTTTTCAGGTCAGCAGATGTTACTGCCTCCACCACCTGCATGTTTTAGCGATTGTCTAATGTAACAGCATAGGTTCATATTTTGCAATGGCATGTGCAAGAAACCTACCATAAATAAACTGACCTATATTCATATTTACTTTTTTAGATGAGTCAACACCGTACAGGAAACCTGCCGGTCGCACAGAGTAGGATGGGTCGATTGTGACGCAAGCTCGGCCTGTTACTTCATCTTGGGACCCAGTTGAAGGTACAGTGGCTTTGAATTTTCCATTTCCAATTAAATACAATTTCATGACAAGGAACTTGAGAGTAACATAACTTTTTGTTGTTGTTGTAAACAACAGACCTCATCACACAGAGGGAGACCATGGAGCCATGGAGACGGAAATGAGAGGTAAGAAGACTCACTTAAGTTGTTCACATATGCAAGTTTGTAATGTATAACAACTAAAACTAACGCCATTGATTTTTCCATAGCCGTGAGGACATCAATTGCCCGTCTGACACAGCGGATGGATGCATTTGAGGAGATGGATGAGCTGGTCATGCTGTTAAGGACCTCCCAGTCCCCTCCCTTTGCTCCATGCGAAGACATGTTGGTGTCGCCCTGCTCGACAGTCACCGAGCTGGAGGAGTTTGACCGGAGTCTCGGTCAACCGGAGAGGAGGATAAAAATGGTAATTAAGTGCCCTAAGATTAACACTATATAATTGCATAAATTCAAATATCATCATAACAGAACTGACTTCTCTTACAAAATGAGATTGTACAAGCTCTCCACTTTGTTCCACATGTATAATTTGTATTTCTATGTTTTACAGCAACTTTTTCTGACAACGCTTGGAGGTCCGACCACAGGTACTGCAGTCCGACGCATGCTACGGCAAGTGGCAACTAATAACGTGCTGAAAGAGTATAGCCTGCGGGGAAGAAAGGCAAAGAAGGCCTTCCAGGACCTGACTATATGCAGAGTTATAACAGGCAGGTGTTATTTTATTATTCACAGTATTATGCTTAGCTTGGCTGATAAGAGGTTTTAATTTGACTTGTAACTTTGCTTCATTTTGACTTCTACTCTAGCGGCCTCCCAGAAGAACTTCCCCACGCTGACTGCAGCAGACGTGGAGGACTTGATCGGGAAAGCGCTGAAGTTTGCCCCACACAGACAGTAAATTGAAATGCTTCTATATGAAGTGAAAAAACAGAGTTGTTAGTAAGGCAACTAGTCTTGCTTTTATCAACGTGTTGATTCTTAGTATGACATATCAAACATTTGTTTCTTTCTTTTTAGGCCAGCTGAGAAGGACTAAGCCAAACCATGGAGCATATTTTTTCCATCCATCTTGCAGCTTGTATTTTTTTATTAAAGCAATTGTATTTGTTAATATGCTAATATATAATAATTCATTACATTATCATTCCAATATGCATCTTTGCACACTACATTTGCCACTCCATTGTTTTTTTCTTTTCTTATTTGTATAGTTTCTGATTGTTATATTTTTTTAGGCCTTTTATATTTTTTGTATTTTGTTAATTTTATATTCAAGTTTTAAATCCCATCAAGTTTTCCTGTTGCCTGTTCATTCATTCCTGCCAACATATAATTCATTCCTGCTTATGTACAGACAGTTTAAACTAATAATAAAATTGGTACCACAGTTGTTAGTTATTTAAAGGTTAGGTTTTTTTTACAATTAGCATTATAGCGTGATGTTTCGCGCCTCCTGGTGAATGTCGGTCAAATATTCACTCTCATTACCTCCATCAGGGAGGTTATGTTTTTTCAGTTCTGTTTGTTATGCACACAAAATCCACCTGTTGGTCAAAGGTTAGGAAAGAATGTATTTACTCATCCAGCAGACAAAGAGTAACATTTGTGTTAAATGCTAAATGTATTTAGGGTTATGTGTCTGGCAATGTAAGTCCAATATTCACTTTCTTTTTAGCTATGTTTTGGTCTACCCCAACTCCTGAGGGAAATTTTAGGCTGCTCCACTATGTTCACCAGTGGCTAAATTTGTCTGACTTGGTGCTGTGCAGGTAGTGCACAGTGGGTTTATGGTCAGTGTATATTTTGGTCATTCGATTTTCATTTCATAGACAGGTATTAAAAAACAAAAAAACGAATGGTTATTTGATTTTCGTTTTAAAATACAAAATTTGAAATTGAAATACAAGGCGTTTTTTTTCCTTTTCATGGTCAAAAGGGGATGGGAAAAATTTAAAATATGTTTTTATTTTTTCATTTTCTATTTTCTATTTCTATTTCGCTGCAGCTAGCTAGCAGGTGTAACCTAACCTGTGACCTGGGTCCCCGGTTCGCTCTATGTTCGCTCCCCGGTGCTGACTGACTCTGGTCCGTCTGCAGAGCTGGCGTTACCCGCTCTAGCTAAGCTGGGAATCAGACCAATCTGCCGCGCTCGTGTTTTATTCATATTTTCTTTTCTTTGCAGATAGTGATATGCTTTGAAGCACTGATGTCAGGCAGGCTTGCAAGTTGCTTTTAGTCTGAGTCTGTGAGATAACCAAACTTCCTTTGAACATAACGTGCAAATAAATAGACGGAAATAAATAAAAGTCCCCTGAAATAAATACAAGTAAAAAATATAGGCTATTGAACTATAATGACTAATGCATATATGTATTGCCTCATTTATGTATTTCATGATGTATTTCATAGCCATATTTATGTATATTTATGTGTATGTATGTGTGTATGTATATAGGTGCAAAAAACGGATGATCAGTCGCTCAGGAAGTTAGGCTACAGTTTCCCTCAACTGCAGCCTGGTTTAAAGCAAAACTGGTAGGCTACACCGGTGCTAGTCATGGATTTATTAAGAGAACGTGCTACTGCCTTGAAAATGCAACATCCGGTCTCAGAATATGAAAAAATTGCATTTTTTTCATTTCTGTTTTCTAGTGATTTCATTTTTTGTTATATGAAATGAAAATCGAAGCATATGTTTTCAATTTTCACATTCCCTTTTGACAATGAAAAGGAAAAAACGCCTTGTATTTCAATTTCAAATTTTGTATTTTAAAACAAAAATCAAATAACCATTCGTTTTTTTGTTTTTTTAACACCTGTTAATGAAATGAAAATCGAATGACCAAAACATACACTGACCGTTTATCCAGACATTTTTGCTGAAAACAGCTGCCTGCTGCATCGGATTATAACTGAGCCTGAATCAAACATTAGTTTTGAGCTGAAAAACCAAAACGATGAGCTAAAGCGTGTCATAGAGTTGAGGGGAACTGCAATCCAGTGAAAATTCTCTGTAGGTTTGATACTACAAGCAACTCAAGTCATTTGATCCATTGTCTACATACAAAGTATTGATAAGAGCAGCTTTAATGTGAAATTTTGAATTTATACATTTACATTACCATTTACAAAACTACCAGACTTATAAGAAGCACTGACCTAATACCCTGCATTTGTAAGGCTGAATACGTTTCTCCACCCAAATGTTGAATGGCCAACTTAATCTTTGGACTCCACCACATTTCTTCAGATGAAATGCCAAACGTCTGTCTATTTGACTTATCTCCCTGCTCTGCAAAATTCAATGACTGACTGACTGCAAGAGCCCAAGGTAAAGAAAGAGTGTCAGGAGAGGGAGGGGAGAGGCTGATAGAGCGAAAGGCCATTATTAGACTCATTCTGCATTTTTTTGGTGGGGAGCGACTCTGGAAATTGGAATTGTGTGACCTGCCAACGACCGATAGGAGCCCTTTCAGTGAAATAAATAAACCAAAAATAGATAACTCATGTTATTTTTTTTTAAATTAAAACAATCAATCAAAGGGAGAGGGAGAAAAAAAAGCAGGCAGAGAGGGTGCTGAGACTGGCCATTAAGACAGTGGTGGGGTTGTTATTTCCGCACCTGTGGAAGGGCAAAGCTCAGGCATGTGAGCAAAGCTGAATATGAATGCAGTCAGACATACCGGAAACTAGCCATTATCTGATACCAACACATACAAAATGCACTAGTTGTTGGGGGAGCTCTTTTAATCTTGACGCAGTAAATGTCTCTTCGACATGTCATGCTGAAGCCATACATCATAAATTATGCGCAATAGCTCAATGCAAGCTTTATTTGTATCCTTTACCTAACTGAGCTTATGAGATTTCTTGTCATATTTGCTCACTAATATGTGGCCATTTTCTAATGAGCAACACAACATTGATGCAAGAATTGACATTGGATTTTAAACAAGGTTTACTGGAATACCTTTAAACTTTCCTCTGTGGAAAATTTGTAATATGTATGTATGGACAGGCTGAAGGATGGTGGATCAATTTTACCAGATAAAGCTACATCTACTTTGCTGTAATGGAGTTCCATGTGTGACCTTATCACCCTGTCACACATTCGCCATAACAAGGCGGTTGATGTTATTGTAAACAACTGATATTGTTAGTCCCCTCAGCCTCCTGTCCTTTCCACACAGCGCAGGTCTAATTAAGGCTGGATTTAGATGGTGGCATTTGGGTTTGTGTGGGCTGAACGATGCTTTCTGGTAAATGACCACATTAACGTGATGATTCCTCTCTCCGTCTTACCCCCTACCACATCTTCTCGTCCTCCTCTCCCTCCATCTCTGCACTCTTTCTATTTTCCACCATGGCTGTGATACAGCTAGTGATCCATGCAGATGTGAGGGGCCCCCACACTGCGGCCTGTCTAATTGTTATCATATTTTGTCATCTGCGGCCTGTTATTTTAGCCATCGGTTAGGGACGCATATAAATACCCACTGACGTTTATTGAATGCCAAAGGCCACTGGGCGGCTGATTGATTTTGACCCCTTTTCCGTGATGTCAGAATATGATTTGTTGCCACATCATGGCAATCTTAAAAAGCTATTTTCTCCGCCAGTGGAAATACTAACTATCACTCTGCGAGGAAAGTGTGACTCGTATAACTCCGGAATTAAGATTAATGGGCATTTTAGGAAGCCTGCCAGAAACTATGAAGATATTTTTTGGGATACATTTAAAGTAGAAAAGGGAATGTCACAGACGCCAATAATAAATAGATTTGGGGTACAACTTTGGAGAAATGGCAAGGCCTTAATATTTCCAAAGGTGTGTGTTCAAGCGTATAATAATGCAGAGCTGGGGCTTGCACACATCAAATAGTATTGTGAATTAATATCCAGAGTTGTGCTTATCTTTCCATA
Source organism: Sander vitreus (assembly GCF_031162955.1). Classification (NCBI taxonomy): domain Eukaryota; kingdom Metazoa; phylum Chordata; class Actinopteri; order Perciformes; family Percidae; genus Sander; species Sander vitreus. Next base: position 6,430,300 of record NC_135873.1, read on the forward strand.
TATACTTTCCTGATTAACATTAGAATATTTAATAAATACTTTCCTGATTAACATTAGAATATTTAATAAAGTGAATGTAAATATCAGTCATCCACCTTTGAGACATCTTTAGGGTTAATGTTAATAACCTGAACCAAAAATATCCACTGATGCAACAGGACTAATGTTAGGCAGACACTACATGGATTAAGCCCAATTTTGACCTTCTGCAAACTTTAAAATCGGGCAATTCTGCCACATTAACTGTAGTTTGACATTCAGTTTGTGGGACACAACACCGTACAATCTATGATGGATTGATTTCTGGCATGTCAGATATTTGCATTTGCAGGACAATTTTATCCTTTTTTTCTTCTTGTTTTACATTTAAAGTATGATCTCTAGCCATATTGTTTGAATAAAGCTTTGATAGAATTGTCAATGAACAAAAAACAAGTCTACATTTAGTGTGAACAACCATGTTGCGACAGGTCCATTGATCCGCAAAGTGTGAGCATAGAAGTCTTACGTAAAAACGTAGCGTGATAGTAACACAACCAACAAGAACAGAAGCCAAGAGCGATGCAAGGAGAGCTAACGAGTGATGTCACTTGGGTGACACAGGGCCCAATGCTGCGGCTACAGGCAATGCATGTGAGCAGAGCGCGAGCGGAGTGATATTAAGCAGAGCGGCCTGGAGCTTGCCTTTGAAAATATCATTAAGGCCAATCAATTGAGCAGCACAGTGACAAACCTAAGACACCACAAAGTTAGGCAAGCTATTACCTGCTCATTCTCTGTCTTATCACTTCTTTCTGCGGATGGCAATATAAGAAGACCAAATGACATTTTAGAACACAGATTAATGAGCCACAGGAGTGTCGAAAGAAGTGAAAACGCGTGACAGAGACCAAGCACCGACCAAGCACCGACCTTAAATTCAGTGGCATCCAAAAGGTAGACCTGTGTGTGTGTCTGTCTGTCTGTGTGTGTGGGCGTTCCAAGTAGCCTTCAAACTTTATTTACCATCTGCCATGGTTTTCCAAAGGCATTAATGTCAGCTGTGGTTCAGTGTTTTTATAGCTGTAACTGAATGACTGATATGTGGAATATACATTAAATCCTTTTACTAAAATTCACTCTGACCTTTACTGAAATATAAGATCTTTACAGCGCACGTAGGACCACTGGTACGTATCCAGAATAGACTGCTTTCTGCAGTTTTTTTTAATCTGTATTGTGGGACACCAGGATCATCAACATTTTAATGGTTACGCACTGTCTGCCGGTGATCACAACACCTACAAACAGCTTCTTTGTGTGCATGCTCTGATGGCTAAATCATTCGCACACTGCTGAATGCTTTTTTGCACTGCATTAATTAAGATTAATACTTAATTAAAGAGTTTTAAGACACTGCCTTTAAGGCTGCACATGCCTGCTGCATGCATTTGAAAACACATAAGTGGCAAATAAAGTGGGAAGTGTCAGCTGGTGTTGCTTTGCTCTGCTAGCTCAGTAGCATCCCCAGTTGGCTTGCTAATACAGAGAGCTAAACTCCCACCCTCCACCGATTGGCAGCTTGAACATTTTTTGACAGCTCAAAATCGTTGCTATGATGTCACAAAAGACATAACCCACATTAGCACCCATACTGTGCAGGCCAGAGGTTCTCAATTTTTAAGGACCCCTTACAAGATAGAGAATATATCGGGGATCCACTCACATAGCCAGTTTTTTTACACTTCTGTAGTCTTAGTTATGATATCATACGTGCATACGTTTTCGTACAATATCATATAAACCCATTCATGAGAATGCGTTGAGTTTTTCAGGTAAGTCTGTGTGCACGGACTAAGCAGTGGTTAAAAAGAAAAGAAAAGGCAGCTAGTAATTTTCTGATTTTAAAATTCTTCTCCAGCCTTGTGTCTGAATCATTGTTTCCTCAGATAGTCGGCTCTAGCAGAGCACACTTCTTTCATAGCTCCAGAAAAATGGGCCCAGCTTCTACCTGTATCCAGTGTGGGTGTGATCCGAGAACCTTCTCTGGGGTACACAGGAAGATGAGAGACAGCCCCATTGTGCTTGGGAGTCTGCTCCCTCTTCTAACTATAATAAGACAGAAACTCTTATACTCTGTGTAGCAGGATGAAAATAGACACTTTTCCCCTCTCCCTCTCCCCTCAGCCACTGACACATCTGAACAATGTCTTGGGTATAGGAGTATGGGATTATATCTGCTCTGTGAGACAGAACTGGATCCCGCTCTTCTTTTGTGTTTCGCTCGCTCTAGTAATACATTTTGCACGTGGGACTGAGGGGAGCGCTGCTTACTGAGCGAGCCTCGGCAGACTGCGTGCGGCGCCAAGAGAGGGCGGCTGGGGCTGCTATTAAATAGCACCACAGTGGTTCTCAGGCTGCTCTGGAAGAAGAAGGCATTTCTGTGGGAGGCGATTGGTGGTCGAGGAGGTTGACCACGTGCAATCTGTTCAGCACAGCCGCGCTGGAGGTGCAAGCCGAAGCCTTGTTTGGTATTCAAAGCAGCGGACTTTAATGCATTGATCCATGAAGGGACAGGCTACACAGACAGAGTAGCACATGACTATAAATCCACAGCTAGCAAGCTATTAGGTGGTAATAACACTGACCGAAGAGGTGCATATGTCTACATACAAAGAACCTCCAGAAAGGATATGTGTGCGTTTGTATTCTCACTAAGCCTCAAACAAGTGCAACCTGCATGTATAAACATATGCTACTTGCTTCTGACTGCACATGCACGCACGCACGCACGCACGCACACACTCAAGAGCAAAGAGATAATGGTGTTTCTTGTTTTAATGGTGGGGGGCTCTTATTTGTGCTGCTGTAAAATTAAGTACTTTGTTTGTGTGTGAATGTGTTAAAGATTCATGAGAAAAACTGCATTCCACTGCTTTCTCTGCTGGTTCCAGCTGACATCCCTCCCACACAATCTCTCTCTTTGCTACTATCTCACACACACTTGCCATAATCACAGCCCTTCTTCTTTTTCTCTCTCTCTCTTACGCGCACACACACACACACACACACACACACACACACACACACACACACACACACACACGTCCACCTTTCAAAAACAGAAGCCCAGAGAGGCAGAGGTGATAGAAGGTCAACATATTCTGTGTGATCCTGCCTTGAAATCTTTACCCTCCCTACCTGCAGCCTCCCACGGGATCATGGGAAATAAATGACAGCCATTCTCTTTGAGAATGATCGAAGGCATTGTTAACGCTTTGGATGGTGAGGGGAGAGTTCTGTGGTCCATGGATTAGTGTGCCAGGCTGGAAGTCTTAGTTTATGAGTGGCGAGGAAAACTGCCTAATTTTTTGGCCACAAATTACCTCCTTGCTCCCCTCTCCTCCCAGTTATGCCGGTCTGGCTGGATTTATTGCATCCAGCTAGCACCTGACGCCAAGAATTTACTCAGGAGGGCTCAGTTTCTCTCTCTAGCTCAGTTAAAAAAAAAAGGTTTGAGTACAATTGTGTGTGTGGAGAAAGACAAACTGTAGACGGACAACAGATGATACATGTGTTTACACGTGGTCAAAGATTCACAGATCCTACTTACAGCTGCTTTTATTTAACCGTATACACTGTAGGAATAATAAACAATCCAATCATGCTCTTCGTATTTACATGCAAGACCTGTACTGTTCTTGTATTGTGCTTTCTGCCTGCCCTGAGATCATTTTTCAAACACAATTTGTAGAGTAGGAACAGAGGAAGAGGCATAAAAAATAAACATGGTGGGTTGATAGGTCATGACACTGCAGGTCCAACTTTATTGTTACAGGTCTGCGTGAGTGTAAGTGCCTAAGTTGTGTTGGGAACTGACTTAATCAGCCAATTAACATGCACCAAATTAGAAATAAAAAAGCCATATAAAATTGCATAGATTGGCTGAATTACTCCAATAACCTGCTCACTCCATTTAGGTATACTACTTTACCTTGCTGGGGTAGACAAGCTTGTTGCTATGGACACCACTCAATGTTAATAAAAGTTACCTCTTTAGATTGATTCTTTACATTGGTGGTAGGCAGCTGCAGTGGAGTTAAACCTCTGTATGGAGCAGGCTAAGATCAGGTCAATTAAGAGTTTCAGAATGGGTTCCAACTTTCTTTGGCCTTTTCAAGCTTATGTCTATTTCTTGGCAACACACTCCGCCGGCACATTATGCGTCTAAATTTCTGCACCCATTGTTTTTTATGTAAGCCCACACAACTGCGGGACATGCCAATGCCCTATGTCCAAGCATTGACACAAGCCAAGTACCCAGTTTGACTACATGAGACTAACAAAGTGTCAGTGCTGCTCAAGTGTTTGTCTTCCATTAAGGATTGGATGGCGAACAATTTCTTGCAGCTTAATGAAGATAAGACCGAAGTCTTTATTGTTGCTCCGGATACTACAGCCTCCAAAGTTGTTCAGCTTTTGGGGTCCCTTTCTTCAGCGGTACAGTCCAAACTCTTTGAAATCTTGGTGTTATATTTGATCAGAATATGTTTCTTGACCAACATATCAAATCACTAACCCACACGTTTCTTTCAACTGAGAAACATTGCTAAACTTAGAGCCGTGGTTTCGCAATGTGAACTTGAGATGATCATTCATGGTTTTATATCATCCCAGCTTGATTACTGCAACTCCGTTTTCACCCGTCTCAGCAAGGCTGTCCAAGGACCGTCTACAACTGGTCCAGAACTCTGCTGCAAGGCTGTTGACCAGGTACAGCAGAATGTCGCACATCACTCCTGTGTTATCCATGTTACATTGGCTTCTGATCAAGTTCAGGATCCAATTTAAAGTTCTTGTTCTTACATATAAAGCATTGCATGGTCAGGCACCTGTTTATATCTCTGACCTGCTCCAACCGTACACTACTAACAGGTCCCTCAGGTCTCCTAACCAGGGATTACTGGTGGTCCCACAAACTCGTTTGAAAACTAAAGGTGACCGTTCCTTTGAAGTGGTAGCTCCGACTCTGTGGAATGCCCTTCCTATTAACTTACGTTCTGCAGTCTCGGTTGACGTTTTTATAAAGCAGCTGAAGACACACTTGTTTCAACTCGCTTTCGTCTCATGTTTGTAATTTTGGGTTTTTAGTCTTTTAATCTTCATTGGTATTGTATTTGTTTTTGCGATTTTGTTTATTTTCTGTTTTGGATTCTAAGGTATTTTAACAAATGTCTTTTGTGTGAAGCACTTTGTGACTCTGTCTGTAAAAGGTGCTATATCAAATAAAATGATTATTATTTGCTCCCCAGATCAGCATGTACCAGCTTCTGTACATTGACTTCTTCTGTTTTTTAGGACGTGTCCTGTGTGAACAATAGGCATGCATCAAATGGTGAGACACCCTTCGTCTTGTTTCTTTTTTCTTTTTAGATAGACTGGATAGACTTGGATTTGTAGAACATGTTTTGAAGACCTCTTTTGTTAAGCCTATCATTTTCCTCCACTTTCAAGACATGTCTTTTATAATAAAGTAAAAAAAGGCAATATGGTGTATTCACACTAGAGTTAAGTTTACCTGAATTAAATTACATTTTAATCCCATGTGTGACATTTACACCTGGGTGGATTTACACCTGCCAGGTGTAAATTCCTGTCTGAAATCCCACACCTCGCATTAACATGCATATTTCCTTCCTACTTAAATCATGTTTCATTGTCAGGTGCAAATCAAGTTAAAAAGGCAAACACAATGGCACATACTCCCCGACTGACATTGTTTCCTCCAACATACACTATTTCTACGTGATAAATTGCACAAGTTAATACATGACTTTCAAATTGTTCTTCCAATTTCCAAACAATTACAGCATTTTGTAGCACTACGGGGGCTTGTACATGATAAACGCTGCAGGCAATTTGCAACAAACCTTTGCAGCACCAATCTGACATCATTTGAAGTCACAATCACACATACACACAAATGTCATGAAGAAAGGTGATGATCACACAGGTGTCTGTGTGCCATCTTCTCCGTTGTCAACAGACAGGCTCTGCTCCATTGCGATTTGTCACGCACACTGACCCTCTTTGTCTTCCCCTAAGCTTCACACTCAGCCCTGCTCCTCTGGACATTAGAAGGCTTCCGTATGTTTGTCTCATCCCGCTTTCCGTCAGACAGACACAAGTGATGAACCATGTTTACATGTTTGGAGCTTGTGATGTGTCCTCTGTAAGCAATTTAATTTTTTCTTTAACCATTTTTATTATTATTCCATGCTGAGATTAGGGGGAGGTGTTGACAAATGGATAAAAGTACTAATAAAAATAAATGAGCGCTGCACCGTTTTCATTACTCCCAGTATGTTTATTAAAACTCTTCGTTCACTCTATGAACGCAGAGGGAGTCTGTGCGACACAGCGGCAGCTGTCTCTTTCTTTCAGCCCCCGAAACTATGTTACCTTCAATCAAACGACACAAAAGCAGACAGTAAAAAGGATAAAGTCAGAGATGGAAATCCATTCTTCATTCACTATGCACAGCCTGTAGACAGGGGAGGGGCTTGACTTCAGTTCAAGGATTCTCTGCAGACGGCTTGTGAGTAGTTGCTCCATTTTTCCATCCATAATCCTCATCTTTCTATTAGGAGTCTAACAATTTATTAAGATTAAATGAAACTTTAATGATCCCTGTCGGGAAAATGGGTCGATGCACTAGCAAAAGGATAAAATAAAGTGACTAGAGAACACACTGAGTATTATACAGCATGTTGATTACAATCGAACACATGGAACATTGCATTTAAGAAACAATGTTTGATTGCCATGCCTGACTGAAACTTGTGGCACAAGACAACTGAATTTGAATTGTGTGCCCTGAAGCTGGGTGTGTTTTTAGAAAATATACGATTCTGAATAAAGAAAAAAAAATACAATTCTTCTTATTTTAGGTTGACTTGCTTTAAAAATCACTTATCTATTAATTCCGCCTTCAGACTTCAGAAAATGCATGCTACAAGTCATGACTAGGCCCGTCATGATAACAAATTTGGCTGGACGATAAATTGTCCCAGAAATTATTGCGATAAACGATAATATTGTCGTTTTCATCTAATATAATGAAAATGGCATAATAATGCAGGTACACCTTTTCAAAGATCAATAAACTTTTATTTCTAAAGAATATTTAACACTGGAACTAGAAGACATTTTAAATATCCACAATAAATGAACAAAACAACCAAAAACAATAAATAAAATGGACTCAGTCTCTGTTAACAAAAAATGCACTGGAATAAAAACCAAACACAATCAAAACGTTAACGTTACCTGAAAACAGTGTGTAGTTTCTTTTTAGCATCTCACATCACACTTTCAGTCACTATGACCACTACTACGGTCAGAAAAAATTTGCCAAAATATGAACAATAACGTCGCTGTCAACAGGCTTATCTGCTAATGTTAGCTACCGACCGTTAGCTTGAAACCATCCAGCAAATAGACGGTACCCTAGGGTGCCGTTACTTGAAACCGGTGATTTAACGTCACTGCTCATTTTACACACAGTTTAACAACAAAACAAAACGCTGAGTGAACATTAATATGTTTTTCATGTTGGTTTTGAGTGGTATGCACCCCCACTAACCTGGAAAACGGTTTTAAAACAGTAACGTTAATACAGCGTGTCGGAGGAATACAGCGTTCTCCTGCAACGGGAGTCAGAGGCAGAGGGACAGTCACCGAAACGTTCGCTAACATTAGCTTCTTGTCTCATCTGGGGTCTGATAAACAGTAAATTCATCAACTTCAGTATCCACAATGCTATTTTCCAATAAACTGTAGCTGTCATATTTCACGGGACCCGCGTGAGTGCGGATTTCATGTCGCGGCTTTCGTCACTGTTTGTCCCTTTGCCTAAGATTGAGTGACAAGTGTACTCGCCCTGTTTATTTGGTTGCCATGACTTTGCGAGTGATGACGTCCTGTCACTGTTCCAGTTGCTCACCCTAAAGGGGAGAGAGGATGACAGTTCACTTGAGTTCAGTAGAGCAGACGGCTCTGCAGAGTCGTGTAGTTACGACTTTATGACTTTTCATAAACAGCTGAAGGAGCGGTGGTGCGCGGTGTACACAGCGGAAACCCTGTTGTGTGTCTGCCCTATTTCTGATACCGTGGCGGCAGAGGAAAACAAACAAGCATGCAAATGGAAATTATCGCGGCCGGAAAAATTATGGAGCTCATTTTTATTTATCATGCGATTAATTGATTTATTGACTATTGCGACAGGCCTAGTCATGACTTTAATTTCAAAATGCTTTCAGAGCAGCTCAGGATAAAACAAAATGTATTACTTGTTTCTGAAGATAAGGTTAACGAAATGCCTTAGCAGTGATCAATCTCATTACATATAGTACAACAGCAATCATATTCACATTGCATCAATAAAAACATGTCCATGAATACTGTACGCAGGAATGGTGGACTCTACTCTCTACTCTGCCACTAACAATGAAAACTACTGTGTAGAGAAGTAATTGCAAAATATCCAATTTACTTTGCCCCAGAGTTTGATACACTAATCACGGTGGATTGAACAGATTTTGTTGTTGTGTAATGTTTTGGGCTTTTATTGCATTTATTTATAGGACAGATTAAGTCAAGAAAGTGGGAGAGAGAGAGGGGATGACATGCTGCAAAGGGGCCACAGGTCGGACTCGAACCCACGGCTGCTGTGACAAGGACTGAACCTCTGTACATAGGGCGCACGCTCAACCAGGTGAGCTAACCAGACGCCCCTTGTTCTTTAAATTCTGGTGTGACCAGGTTGCAGTGATAGAAGGAACAATCTTATCCCTATTGAGATGAAGAAAAAGTAATGCAAAGAGATCTAGTAAGCAGAGACCCCCAAAGTACATGGAAAGACATAAAGTAGACTTCATCGATCATATCTATCAATCTGCACCCATCTGTCCCTCCAGCACCACCTGCACCTTCCCCTAGCAAACATCTTCAGTGCCTGCTCAACCCTATCACACAGCTCCATCAGACGCCAACCACCGCTCCAGCGAGAAGCCATGCAACCATCCAAGTGAACGTAATCAATTCCCCCTTCGATGGAGCACAATGCGACCGTTACAGCGCTTCACACGGCCATCCATCCTGCTGCTGTTCACCTCAGCAGCAGCCGGCTGTGCCACACAGATGGGCCTCTGCTCTGCCATGAAATGAGCTTGATTTGTGCCTGTACATGTGTGCTGTATATACTGTGTATGGATGTGTTTTTGACACACACTAGTGGCAGGTGAAGGTGATGACAATGTGTGATATATTCAGGAGTTGCCACGAGACAAACTGCTGTGGTTTCGCATTCCAGTCTGTCAAACTGAAGGTCGCTCTGCTGTCTGGTTGTGTCAGTCACTTGCAATGCTGCTAAAGGATAACAAGGATCATTTTTTTGCATTAGTTTTTTGCAAGTTGCCTTATTTTCCAGTTTGCCTTCATGCAGTCTGCATAGTGGGAGAAATCAGGGCTTGTTTTCTTCCCTTCAGAAGAAACCGCTTGATGCAATTTCATGCTGCTACTACCACAACTTTTACATTTCCTGAGCTGGATAATCTATCACAGTAAATTTGCTTTTGTTCAAACATCCCTATTATTTGTATTTCATTGTGGCCAAATTTATTGTATTTATATAGAGACTGCACATTGGACCAGATGTTATTTTAGGCTCACTGACTGAAGAGAAAAGCTAAAAAAGTGTTCCTGTCACAATGTACAGTATAGAAGTTTTCTCCCATTTACTGACATTTCTTGTGATTACAATTTGCTGGTTGCTTTCAATCTTCTAAACTCAAAGTATAAAACAGAAGTCTTCACTAGCACAAAATTGGGAAAAGACATTCCCAAAAGAAATTAATGTCAAAAGTTATTTTGCCGAAACTCTGACTTATGACAAAATACCAAAACTAATGAAATTCCCATCAGCATCATCTGTAGGGGTGGGGGAAACAATCGATACAGCATAGTATCGCGATATTTTCCGTGGCAATACTGTATAGGGCTGGGACGCCTACTGCGGGTCTGAGCTCGTCACCGTCATCACCGCAAAAAAACATTGGCCTGCACGTGTGCACATTGTGTCTAATGACATGGATTCATTGATTCTAATGACATGGATTGTGTCTGATGACATTGTGTCTTACATGGATTCAAGGTTTTCTAAACAAAACTTATCATCAAAAGATGTTGTGTGATATGAAATATTATGAAATATTATGCAATAATCATTGTTTAGTTATCCTCATCGACTGTATTCTCTCCTATTTCAAGAGGTTATGGAGAGAAAAGTTGCTCGTCACTTCAGCTTTGCACAAGAGGATGGACATTATATAGGATACATGGGGGTTTCTTTTGTTTGTTAATTATACATTATTATTATTATTACAGGTAACATTTAATATAATACACAGTTGGGAAGGCAAAGACATTTCTCTGTTCTCAGCTGAGGTGGACATTACCGCTGCATTGTTAACCACTGCACTTTAGCCTAGCAGCTAGTGGAGTTTCCTTCTGTTCATACACAACAAAATCATAAATGCAACACTTTAGTTTTTGCCCCCATTTTTATGAGCTGAACTCAAAGATCTAAGACTTTTTCTATGTACACAAAAGAACTATTTCTCTCAAATATTGTTAACAAATCTGTCTAAATCTGTTAGTGAGCACTTCTCCTTTGCCGAGAAAATCCATCCACCTCACAGGCGTGGCATATCAAGATGCTGATTAGACAGCATGATTATTGCACAGGTGTGCCTTAGACTGGCCACAATAAAAGGCCACTCTAAAATGTGAAGTTTTACTGTATTGAGGGGGTCTGGGGGGGGGGGGTCCGAAAACAGTCAGTAAAAAAAAAAAAATTGTTGCAGGCCTCTCTAAAATGTGCAGTTTTATCACACAGCACAATGCCACAGATGTCGCAAGTTTTGAGGGAACATGCAATTGTTATGCTAACTGCAGGAATGTCCACCAGAGCTGTTGCCCGTGAATTGAATGTTCATTTCTCTACCATAAGCCGTCTCCAAAGGCGTTTCAGAGAATTTGGCAGTACATCCAATTGGCCTCACAACCGCAGACCACGTGTAACCACACCAGCCCAGGACCTCCACATCCAGCATCTTCACCTCCAAGGCCGCTACAGATGGTTGCTGTGCTGTCTGACCAGAGACTGACCGCTCGCCGCAGCTGGAGATCACGTGACCGTGTCAGCCGTTTACGGTCCGTTCCGTCACAATCAGCTGTTGAGGATGCCGGTCTGCCATCATCATTACGGTTTGCCTTGCTCAATGCTCGTTCCATTTCTAACAAAACTTTTATTCTCAATGAGCTTTTTACCTTACAGAAACGTGGCAAAGGGAAAATGACGAAAAAACGAAATTTGTTCACTTAAATGAGCTCTGTCCTGTTGGCTGCTCTGTTACTGGGACGCCCCGCATGGCACGCCGCGGGGGTGGGCTTGCTGCTGTGCATCGTGACAGATTCATATGTAGAGCCATAAACTCTGAAAGTTTTTCCTCTTTTGAATCACAGACGCTCAAAGTAGGTTCTTTTAACACTTTTTACAGTGTGTTGATTTACCGTCCTCCTGGCCCGGCAAGCGTCTTTCTTACTGATTTTACTGACTTCCTATTGTCTATCATCAAACTGGAAAATGTCTTAATTATTGGAGACTTTAACCTGCATATTGCTGATTCTACATGTAACACAGCTGCTGATCTCCTTTCTATCACTGACTCTTTTAATTTTACTCAACATGTTACTGGACCTACACACATTAAGGGTCACACCCTGGACCTTGTCTTCTCTCTTGGTCTAGATATAGCAAATGCACGTGTGGAAGATGTTCTTGTGAGTGATCATAGCTGTGTGTTCTTTGACATTAACTTTCCTCTTGATCCTCCGCCCCTGAGAATTAGGGCCCAAAGGCGGATTATAAATCATGATGCTGCTGAGAGGTTCTCTGCCTTGTTTGACCCATGTTCTCTGTTGGGATGCAGTGATGCAGATGTGTATATCCAGTCTTTTAATACTCAGTGTTTAACAATTTTAGATAAAGTAGCACCAGTTAAATCAAGCATTATCCCTCATAAAAAATATTGTCCTTGGATTGATGAAGCAATCCAAAGTTTTAGGAGAAATTGTAGAAAAGTTGAAAGTCTCTGAAAAACTACTAAACTTGTAGTTCATAGGATTCATAGGATACCTTAAAGAACTAAGGGTTACTTTAAACAAGATGCTGAGAAAGGCCAGAACTTGTTTCTTTTCTCAGCTTATATCCTCGAATAAGCACAATCCCAGAATCTTATTTGACACCATTAATGCTTTAATGTCTCCTTCTGGCCCTCAAGCAACTGTTTCTTCTAAATCAGACTGTGATGAATTCCTCCACTTCTTTGTAAATAAGATCAGAGATGTTAGGGCAAACATCTTACCATCACTTCCTCAGAACTCTGCCTGTGACTTGTCTCCTGCTCATTTTTGGTCCACTTTTAAACCTGTGACATTACATAACATCACTTCTCTGCTACAGACTTTGAAACCCTCATCTTGTCCTATGGATGTTGTCCCTACTGTTCTATTTGTACAAGCTTTTGACTCCATTGGCCCTTGTATTGTTGAGATGTTAAATACTTCACTTTTAACTGGTTTCGTTCCTAGCTTTTTAAATATGCTGTCGTTAAGCCTGTACTTAAAAAGCCCACGTTGGATCCACTTCAACCTAAGAACTACAGACCAATATCAAAACTACCATTCATGTCAAAAATATTAGAAAAAGTTTTAGCAGAGCAACTCACCCTTTTCTTAGAGAAACACGAGCTGTTTGATAAATTCCAGTCTGGTTTCCGTAAAAGGCATTCTACGGAAACTGCACTTCTTAAAGTTTCTAGTGATATTATAATGTCAGCATATTCAAAGGATTTTACAGTTTTGGTCCTATTGGACCTTTCTTCTGCGTTTGACACTATCGATCATAGCATTATGATAAATAGACTTTGTGATCTGGTTGGGATGTCTGGATCAGTTTCAAAATGGTTCTCATCCTACCTTTCTGGTAGAAGTTTTAATGTTTATGTGAATCAGATATTGTCTGAAACTGCAGAGTTGTCGTGTGGGGTACCTCAGGGTTCTGTCTTGGGACCTATTCTGTTCCTCTTGTACATATTTCCTTTAGGACAGATAATTAGTCAATTTAGTGACATATCGTACCATCTGTTTGCGGATGATATCCAACTGTACTGCTCGTTTAAGGAAACTGAGTTCTCTAACCTGTCATCTTTAATAAACTGTTTGACTAGTATCAAACAGTGGTTATGTGACAACTTTCTGCTTCTGAACTCAGATAAAACAGAAACTCTAATTATCGCCCCTGAAAGTCGTATCCCTGAGATAAAGCAGCACACTGGGGACTTAGGCTCGTCTGTCCAGCCGAGTCTCAGGAGCTTAGGTGTGGTTTTTGATTCAGCTATGTCGTTGGATCACCACTCTAAATTATTAGTTAGGAACTGTTTCTTCCAACTGAGAAATATTTCTAAGTTAAGAACACTTAAGGATGAATTAGAAATGATCATTCATGCTTTCATTTCTTCACGTTTAGATTACTGTAACAGTCTTTTTACCTGTCTGAGTAAGAATGAGCTTTATCGTCTCCAGACTGTTCAGAACTCTGCTGCAAGGCTTTTAATGCACATTAACAAAAGAACACACATCACACCTGTTTTAGCAGCACTTCACTGGTTACCAGTCCAGTATAGAATTCAATTTAAAATCCTGGTCATTACTTTTAGAGCCTTGCACGGTCAAGTTCCTTCATACATCTCTGATTTGATACAGCTACATACCCCCACCCATAGTCTGAGATCATTAGGTCAGATGCTATTAGTGGTTCCCCGCACTAATTTTAAAACTAGAGGCGATCGGTCATTCCAAGCAGTGGCTCCTAGGCTGTGGAATGACTTGCCTCTCCCGCTACGTTGTGTGGATTCTGTCGAAACTTTTAAAAAGCAGCTGAAGACTCTGCTGAAGACTCTGCTGTTCAAGCAGGCTTTTATTGTGACTTCTTGTGTTGTATTGCATTTTATTGTGAATCACTTTGTGATTTTTATCTGTGAAAGGTGCTATACAAATAAACTTTACTTACTTATTAAGTTCAGCCTCACGAAGCCTTCACAAACAAATAAACGAGTGGAGAAACGCGATATGCTTCCATAGAGGGCATGACTGAATGGTTTGAGGAGTATGAAAACGATGTGAATCATATTTGGCCTTCACAGTCAGTAGTTCTAAAAAACGCAAAAAAAGTAGTACTGGTAAGAGGAATACCACACAGTGGATTCTCAAAGAAAATGCCTTTCCTGACTCTTGCTATACACATAACCACTGGCACCATATATGGGGGGGAATTGGGTTACATGTTTCATGTTTATAAAAAATAACCTTTTGTTATATTACATCTGTCAAAAAAAAAAATCACATTCCTCTGCTCGGCCTGCTGCTCCCAATGGCATAAGGAAAACAACCAATCAGAGCCGGGGTGTCAATGACAGCTCGTGAATTCCAATCAAACTGTAGAAATTAGGCAGCACTGATCAAATATGAATCAAGATTATGTTACTGCATTGTCTATTTTTCACCTCAAATGTTTTCAGAAATATATTTTACGGTACTGTTTAGCTGTAAAATAAGAAAGTTTGGTCTGGCCAGTTGGGGTTTCGGCTTGACTGTTTCCAACATGGTGGCCGGGTCACAGACTCTCATTGCTTATCACATTCACTAGCTACTTTCACTCACTTTAATCACAGAGCTCTCCCCGTCAGGATGCACTGACAGTTTGGGAATCCTGTAGAGAGTTTTCCTCAGAGGAAACATATTGTTGTCTAGGACTTGGGACAGAAATTATTTTCAATTGTTTTGTTTTGAACCCAAACAAACTCTGTCAAATCATGTTGCTCATCATAGCCACACATCTGCTTGTAAGCTAATTTAATAAAAAATGTGGAACTTCAGGCAACATTATTTATGGTCAGCCTTGTTTATAAAAAGATCTAGCCAGGGACTCTGTGTTTAAGATGCAGACACAGGGTGAAAGACAGAAACAGGCGGTACTGAGGGAGTTACAAGTGGAGTGATACATTTTAAGTGATCCACAATTTTTCGTGGAGCTGCGTGAACTGTTTTCAATGTGTCCGTCTCCAAAAACGCCTGTTGAGAAGAAGCTGTGTAATTAATCAAAACAACATGTTTAGGTTATTTTACAGTCTGATGCTGGGTGCACAACATTTAACCAGCTGATCTGCCTTGCGTAGTTGTACTGTAGCTTGAGTGTGTGACTGCAGAATGAACTGATAGCCTACCTGCTGCCTTCAAATGGCTGTAAAGAGTCACCAGTGTAATGGAAAGGCTTTCAGAACAGTACTAAGGCGCACCAGAGAACACAAGTGTTGATATTTACATGTCGGAAAGAACCCCTCCTAGCGTCTCCTCATGACATACGTTATGACATTACCTTACTTCCCCCCCCCAACCCCCCAGCCCATCATATTGACATTTGCGTACACACCACTCGCTCTTGTCCACTTGTGGCACTGCTGACACATATCTGAGACCTGTCACTTACACACCAGATATCCTCTCCACACGTAAAGCAGCAGTGTACTGTACGATCATTTCCAGAACCGCAGCAGACACTCCACTCCGGGAAGGAGGAAGCTCTGTCACAATTTTCTGAGGAGCAGGGAGTGCTGTGTAGTTATTTCTCTGCCCAGAAACTGATATATATAATTACAGCTGAGAAAACGTAGGGTGAAATAGTGGGGTAGTTGACATGTCGATGTTTTACTCTGAACAGCTGCTGTCAGAGAGCAGGGAAACAAGGCGTGGTGCAAATAAGCAAAGTGAAAATTAGTCGCCAGGATAACAGTGGTGTTGTCATTGCCTAGAATTCCTCATGGGGGCGACAGAAACTAGGCGCTATAGCTTTACTATCTGAAACTGTCTGAAACTCTTACGCAAGCTCATGCTCTCATTTCACTACCACTTGAAATATTCATGACAGTGTTGCAAAAACCATTTGCTGTATTTAACCATTTGTTAAATATAGCAGAGGCTGAAGCTCCCAGACATATGACTTTAAAGTGCTTTTGTTTTCACAGAAGACATTACATGGGCTTACACCAACATATTATCTGACCTCATTGTTCCTTTGGTATCCTCGTGTGCCCTCAGATTGCAGTCTACTGGTTACCTGACTGACACAAGAGGAAATCAGCAGGCAGAGTGTTTTCCAACCGGGCCCTGTATCTCTGGAATTTACTCTCTCTCGTGTAATTAGGGAAGCAAATTCTGCGGAAGCCTTAAAATCCAGACTTGCAATTTATCTATTTTCACATCCTGGCAGGCAAGTTTTACAGTTTCTTCTTCTACCTCAGACATTATTTATATAGAAATCTACTGTTGGGAGCCTAGTAACTGTTGCCTCCTGGTTACTGCTTCTCCACTATACTTGTCTGTATGAGTGTGTACGTGGCTCAATGTATTTGTTCTGTTTGTGTGTGTGTGTGTGTGTGGTGCTCTGCTAATATGTGTTAGGCTTGACACAATTGTGTTGGCAGTGAATACAGATGCTCCAGGTACTGTATCCACACCTGTATCCAAAAGGTCTTTGTCATGACATGTTTATCTTTATATTATACCGTACATTCATGTTTTCTAAATACATTGTCCAAGAAACTGTCCGTTTTAAGGCTTTCACCTATTGACAAAGAGGCTATGGAGGATTGGCAGCAGAAAAACTAAATCTCTTATTTTCTATATTAGGACATCTCGGAGCTACCCTGTCCCCTAAAAAGTACATTTATATGCCAGTAAATGGTTTTGCCTAATACATAAAGGAGGAAAAGAAATTGCTGTCTTTTGTTCTCTGGCAACTTTTTTGCCAGTCCGTGAACTGCTATGCTCTTGTGCACTGCATAAAAGTAAAAATGGGGAGGTCAGAGTGGATGGTGGGTGTAAAAAACACAGGACTATGACCTCAGAAACTGGAGCCTGTGTCCTGTTTGTGTTTAGGTTCAGGCTACTAAAACATGTTGAATAAAGGAAGTAGAAATATTGTGGATTTGGTAATATTTCATCCTGTCTCATGTCACTGTTGAGTTTTTCCAGTAGGCCTTTTATAACCTTAACCAAGTGCTATTAATTTACTTTGCAGACTAAATGAGCCTTCATTCTACATTTGATTGGTCAGTGTCCTTGGTCAGATTGGCTAGTCCACATAGAATTCCGGGATGGGAGAAAAATGTGCTGTGGTTTATTGGCATTTCTTTAAATTAATCACAATTATCTTGGGCGGCGCCAAGCGCCAAGCAGAGCTACGGTGCCGCTGCAAAATAGCCTCTGGAAGGAGCTTGTTTTGGTGGAACGCGTGTATGTTCAAAGGTTGTTTTAGTCGTGCAACAGAAAGCTCTGATTGGACAGATAGTCTAGCTAGCTGTCTGGATTTACCCTGCAGAGATCTGAGGAGCAGTCAACCAGAGTCCTCACAAATCCACCGGAGTTTAAAATTACAACACAAAGAAAGCAGGAGGTGACGAGATATCCAAAAATGGACATCCGAAAAGAGTGACATCAGGCGGAATTTCTGGCAGAACAAGAGCAATCCCAGAAGTGGAACGTCGTGGTGCGATGACAAAGGTGTTATCTAGAACTTCATTGTCATAGCATCTACAGGTGTTGCAGGTTTACACATTCACTGCTAATAGGTTGATGCACACAAAATGTCCTGAACGTCATAAATAACAAATAAGTGTCAGACAGAATGCAATCTTTCTGCAGACACTGACACAATTAGATAGGACACATGTAGGATGTGTTTATGTTGCTTTAAAAAGGGAAAACTCTCGCTCTGTGGCTGCAACAGACACCCTGAGAGATAGTGGCAAAGGTGGTAAAGGAGAGAATTAGGTAAACAATGGGAAAAGTTGAGTTCAGCAGAGTAAATGCACAGTAACAGCCATTTTCCAATTGTGTCTGTGCTGTGTTCCGGTTTTGTTCCGTCCTCCGCCACGCGCCATACCACACCGGGAGCGCCTCAGAAGCGCAGCGTCTTGCTGCCCGACTCGCAGATTATCTTGTCTCTATGAGTACTTCACAGAACAATCAGGTGTTTATTAAGCTAGTATCTACCTTCCACTCCAAGCACTCCTGCAGTTCAACTCTATGCCTTCTCTTTTCTGGTGTTGTCCTGATAAAAAGGATCAGTGATGTCTACTATGTTTTTCCACCTCCGAGATGAATCTCTCGTCATCCGTGGTGTTGTAGAGGAGACGTATATGATATTGGGGGGTGTGTTTTGGTAAACTGACTGGATTCTCTTGCTGTTTCACTTCCTGCCTGGCTGTCTGGCTGTCTGAATGGCCTGTGGCTCGCGTGAAAATAGACCTGGCGCGGATCTTTAGTGGAGCGGAGAGACGATTCACGCGCGCTTCAGGGACGCACCGTGGCGCGGCTGGTGGAATATCAAGCATTGACTTCAATGGCCGCGATTGCTTGCGGGGACTGCGGCGCCTCCGGAATGCAGCGCAGACGCGCATGGTGGAAAATGCCGGTAAGACCTTCTTGTCACCGGAACAGAAAGCTCTCAGCACGACTTATTCTGCTGCATAAAGGTCTACTTCCTTCCATTATGCTTCAAGACAGCTGCTTTTTCCGTACTCGCGAGCGACAGCGCTTTCACAACTCCCTGAAAGAATGTCAACATGGAGATATGTGACATTTTCAACGGTTTTACTGGATAATTACTTTTAGTTTGGCGCCGAAAGCTGCTGCCACATCTTTGTGCATGCTATTTTATCTCTGGTTGCTTACATTTTGGAGTCCTGATGTGGTATCCGTATCACAACCAGCATGTTTAGCTGCACAGAGGCAGATAAATGCCTGCTCGGCTCAACTGTCATTTGTCAAAGCAATTTGCGTTTCGGTGGGAGTCTACTCCTCTTCAACAAGCCAAATTATACAACAGTGAGTTTTGAAATAGATTATGTCAAAGTACACTCCTCGACATACAGTAGGTTAAAGAATGCAGTGGTGCTCAGGGTTAGCATTACCGTTAGCATTTTTCTCACAGATTTCATGGGAATCCTCGTGTTGTGGCCATATTTAAAAGTTTGGTTGAAGGTGTGATAAGGTATAAGGAAGGAATGATTTTAGTTTGAGGCCGGTGACTGCCATTCATTTCTTCCAGCCCTTGTGTGCTAAAGGTATGTATTAAAGATAAGTGGCTTAGCCTGATTACCATTTAATAACTAAGAGGTGTCATAATTAAATTTCCATCAATCACGGTACTCTGCCTCTAACAAATGTCTAAATCATCTGAATCATTATGCAAATTAATAAGTAATATTCTCAGAATAAATTGCTCTATTAACCAGTGGTACATGCTCTATCTGGTGCAGCTCAGTGGCGCTGGGTTGTGTGTGTGTGTGTGCGCGCGTGTGTGTGTGTGTGGCCTGCGCGTGTGTTTATAACACACCCATGTGTGTCACGTAATTGCAGCGATTACACCTTAGGTTTTTCTTCTTCTTCAGAAACAGGCCTACATCGCCACGCTTCAGGCTCGTTGTGCCAGTGAGCTGTGGATGTCTTACATGAGGGAAAAAAAGAAACGCAGGCGAAATAGATAACAGTGAGAAACATGGCCCTTTGCAACCTTCACATTGTGAAAAAAAAGCAAAGAAAAAAACAATCAGCTGTGCAAAACATCTTCAGTCATTAAAGCTGGAACGTTAGAACACTTTTGATGCTGCTGACTGAGGCTTCAGGAGCATGAAGGAAGGAAGGAAGAGGAGACAGAGAAAATAGGGCACGAAAATATCAATATGAGATATGAACGATGGTGGGTGCTTGATCCCTTTAAAATGCTGGTGGCGGGAGCCACTCAATATTCATCGATTAGAGACGCTGCGTCGGCGGGAGAGAGCTGATGCTCCTCGTCGAGTTCCTCTTCTTTTTCTAACCCCGCGAATTAGTTCTTTTGTCTACAGGGCAATTTATGTCGGAGATAAAAACAACCTGTGGTTAATCCAGATCCCAGCAGCGCCTTTTGCCTTTGTTTTTTGATTTGATTTTGTCTCTGCTTATGCATAGGGTGTAAATTAAGGTAAACTCGCAGTCAGCCTGACCCTGATTGGTTCCACTCTTCAGCTAAGGGTGCCTAGTAAAAAAGAAAGTGTTGAAAGACAAAGTAGAGAGGTGGATGTTTGAGCTGCTTCCTGCATTCTCAATAACTTAGCGTCTTCTCTTGCTATGCTACATCTCAGGTGTGCAGCTCTCTTTCTTTGCCACACCCTCACTGTCTGTATTGTCTCTTTCTCTTTTTCAAGGGCCTCTTTAGCCCACTCAAATGCTAATATAAAGCAGCCATATATATCTTCCTATCCTATCTAAAATTTCCATTACACACAGCATGTAGCATCGCCAAGAGAGACGGAATTTAGCTTTGTCTCCCTTTGATTATCGCTGGATGTTAGCTCTCTATCTGTGGCCACCAGCTAGGCTCCTCAGTTGCCTTTCCTTTAGCAATCTGCTGCTTTCCTTCATTAAAAGGCACTCAAACACACAAAATAGTATTTGTACAAGTACTAGAAGAAGTGTACAGGAATATGCATGTACAAAAACACACACACTTAGCTGTCTGTCTTTCACTTTTCCTCGTCTTATCAGTTGCTGCGTTTCAAAATAAAGAATCTCAGCTTTCACATGAAAGGAAGGACTTTAACACCTTCCACCTGCTTCTTCCCTCTCTCCGGCACTCACTCAGCATTATCTCTCTTGATTGCGCTCGTGCCATCTGCTAGATTAATTGATCAAAAAGGCTGAGAATGTTCCTCGATGTTTGCTTGATTGAATTTGGGACAGCCGGAGCCTTCATATTTTTCACCCCAGTATCCCGTGGCCCTCTAACACTTTCACACACTCCTCGTCTGTCTCCTCTCCTCCTCCTGGTTCTGCCTGTTTCATTGTCACTCTCTCTTTTATATCCCTCTCCATTTTAACAGCTACACACTTGGTAATATCCCAGATAGTATATCACACAGAAAGAAAAAGGACATTTATGTGGCAAGGGACAAACGGATTCACTCCAAGCCAACAAGAAAAAAGAAAATAAATGGAGCTGAATGGACTGTAGGGAAAGTTGAAGATCTTAAACTTGAGGCAAACCCTTCAGAGAAATATTTTTTTGTTTTCTTTTTTAAAGGAAGCGTCCATTAATGGGTTGTGCCACATTACAGGCTGCTTGTTGTTTCCCGTGGAGCATGCACAGGGAAACCCTCTGGCCAATCAAAATGCCAATAAAAAGACCCCGAATCAAGCAAGAGCTGGGACACCCATGTGCTTTTGTATTGGCATGTGCATTTAAGCATACACTGCTTTTATTTTATTTTTTTACAGCATGTCATTGCAAATATGCCTGCATGTGTGGTCACACTTTGTTAAACTATTGTTTTCTGCGAGATAACCCTGCTGTGAGCATCCATGTAGCACAATGCTTTGATACCAAACAGCAGCCTTGCTGGGCTGGCTGAGTGAGCCACAGACACACAGAGTCAAACATACTTAGATCACAATTTACATTAACGAGTGAGCAGGTAGTGATTTTGGTGTTGAAGGCAAGGACAAGTGGCTGTTCTGGAGGGTGAACGTGTGACAACACTACGCAACTCTGATCTTATTTAATGCATAACCTTGTTCATGTTCTCTTGGGAATTGGAAGCATGAAGTGCTCAGGTATAAGGTGAACTCCTCTACTAAGGTTCACTTTGATATCTGAAGTGTGTATGTTCACTCTCTTTTTCAAATACTGGGATTAATGCCAATCACTAATTTTCTTTCAGGCCCATAACAGGCTTATATTTAAAGTTTGTTAAAATGTATTTTAATTTAGGTGCAGCCCAGAAAATACGGAGTGGGTTTCACAAGTAATCTGCTCCACTGTTGGGATGCTTGAACGTGTCTTGGGAGGGTCTTGAAGTTGTAATCAGTGGATTTTGCAACACCCTTGGTCACCGTGGTAACAGCAAAGTGCAGTTTTATACTAACAAACACTCTTTGAGCAGCTACTTTGTCAGAAATAGCACAGAAGAGCAACTAGTGTTTACAGTGCAGCCAAACAAACTCAGGGTTAATTAAGACATTAGTCAACAATAAATAAATAAAAAATTGTATTCACAATCAATCGTGTTTCACAGCATTAACATCACAGCATTAACATAATACAGCTCTGACATGGTGTAAAGAGAGTGAATAGTAAACAGCGAGATCTCATTGCGCTGGATTACATGCATGCAACATTTTCATGTGAATCTCTCATGCTTCGGTAGACACTCTAGACTGGCGGACTGTGCCACTACCTATAAAAACTACGATATGGAGAGGTACTTACTGAATGTAAATATATTAAAGTATCAAAAATGGGGTTTGATTTAATGAAAATCTTTTGTAAAAGACTTTTGTAGTGTTTTAAATGAATGCCAGTCCATCCCCAGTGCATACACCTTTGGTTCCCAACTTTTTTACCTTATGACACGCACTAAATATTAACTCATAAGTTTGGATGACAATATTAAATATTGGAAAGAAACATCAATATTTATACCAGTATATGTGATAAAACATTTTCATAATTTTGGTTCATGTTGCACAAATAGAGCAAGGAGATATGCCATTTCTAACTGTCTTCTTTGTCTGGCTCACCCCTATTTTGCGGCCCGCGCAAGCAATCGCAGCCATTCAAGTCAATGCTTGATATTCCACCAGCTGGGCCACGTCGCGTACCAGAAGTGTGCGTGAAAAGATCCGCTAAAGATACGCGCCAGGTCTATTTTCACGCGAGCCGACGACAGCCGAGCAGGAAGCGAAACAGTGAGAGGATCCATTTACCAAAACACACCCCCCAATATCGTTTATGTCTCCTCTACAACACCACGGATGATGAGAGATTCATCTTGAAGGTGGAAAAACATAAGAGACAGATCAAGGACAACACCAGAAAAGAGAAGGCACGGCGTTTAATTACAGGAGTGTTTGGAGTTTATTACCAGCTTAATAAACACCTGATTGTTCTGTAAAGTACAATAAAATCAGTGAGTCGGGGCAGCAAGACGCTCCGCTTCTGAGACACTCCTGGTGTGGTATGGCGAGTGGCGGAGGATGGAACAAAACCGGAACGCAGCACAGACATGCCCATTGGAGAGGAAGGAAGATTTTTTTTTTATCGTGCAAGAAACTGAATATTTTTGTAATCCAGTCTTTTTTTAGGATTCTAAAAAAATCCTTCAGAACAGCGATAAGTATTGATAAACAAGCTCTCTTTTTTCAAAGATTAATGGATTAATGGTCTCTGTACCTTAAAGGTGCAATATGTAATATATTTACTGTAATAAATCCAAAAATGACCCCAATGCGTCATCAGATATTAAGAAAACATGCTAAGTTGAAATACTATCTTTTCTGACAACAATGCTAATGCCAGTATTTTCTCCTTTTGAAATTTCCTTTCCGTGACGGAATTTCTGTTTGTGTTTTGACCTATGGTTTATCAACTGCCCAGTTTGACAGCCAGGCCGGCCCAGCGCGCTACAGCTGTAACGTTAGTACAGCCGTTGAAAGCAGCAAACAAACAAACAGGATTAACGGAGATAGATTCTACCCAACCTAAAAAAAACGGCATGTTTCTAACAGTTGCGTGAACAAACCCCGGGTAAATATTGGAGATGTATTTGAAAGATGGAGACAGCTTAGAGCCCAAAAGGACACTGAGGTGGCTAATTTCCTCCTGAACAGGTAAGTATTAGCTTCAGGCTAATTTATCACGGCTACTAGGGACGGGCATTTTATGTCATTTCAACATTTGTGCACTCACATTGAAGTACTTAGCTAGAGTACCCGAGTTGGTTACTTGCAAAAACAATTGAGACACAGCCAGTAAAGTGATCCCGACTGGTCCTGGCTAACGCCGCCATGCTAACCCTGCTAACTGCTAATGTTACCGGAGGACCAGGCAAGTCGGCCATGGCTGTTTACGTGTAGCCTGTTCAGTGGTCATTGCCGACAACGGTGAGTTATTTTAAGCCAAGAGAGGGGGGCTGTAAATCGGGAAGAGAGGACCATGAGTTTGCACTGTGTTTAGCTATTATTGCTGTAATTCTAAGCCAATAAAATGTGTTCAGTCAGGTGGAGAGGACGGCAAGGTAGTGTTATTTTTAGCGGTTCCAACCGTAATTCTAAGCCAAGGAAGTGTGTCTGTCCGTCAGGTGGAGAGGACGACGAGGTTGTTGTGTTTTTAGTGGTTCCTACCGTAATTCTAAGCCAAAAAAGACAGTCTGTCAGTTGGGTACAGAGCTCCGCGTGAGCATGGGCTTTTATGACTGTCAATAAAGCTAGCATCTAACGCTAGCTACTCCGCTGGGCTTTGGAGTAAAGTCTGGCTATGCAAGACTAGCAACACTGTTGTGCATGCTGCAGTCTCAGCCTGGCAAACAACGTGATCTTTGAGTCTGGGGAGGAGGGGGCGGGGGAGACAACTCTCTCCAGTATTTTGAATTTGTACTACAGTAATTATTTTAAACACTAGCTGTCAGTATTACATATTGCACCTTTAAATGTAATGTGAGAGGCACAAACGGAGGTTGCATTCATAACACAGAGAATCACATGACACCCTAAAGTTAGTAGCAAACGTCTTTGACCTCATGCCCTGAAACAATAAACTGTTTCAGACCCAGTGATGAGCCTTTGCTGTGCCTGATTATTGAATTTAACATGATTATTTAATAGCAATGTCAATATTTCTTAACCACAAAATTTGCCGGAAAAAAGGGCTGAGACAATCCTGCTCAATCATTGTTAGTGGAGCAGAATTAGAATTTGTCGATGACACCTCGCCTCTTTACTTTCCTAACTTTCTGTAAAACTTGCTTGTTCTGACATTCTACACCGAGCTTTCTAACATCATGGGAATAACGTATGCAAATTCTGATTTAGTTTGTTGTTTCCTTTCAAGTCTTGCCAATGAAAGTGCCATGGTGCTGACAGAACAAAAGCAAAATATGGGGCGTATCAAAGAAAGCGAAAATGTATATAGTCAGGGCGTCAATTTGCAAGAGACATTCAACGCGCGGTCTTCAACACTCATTTTCACACACGACTGTGAAGACATTCTCTATCAAGCAGCTTTGACATTGCTGAAGAGGGAAAAATACGGCCTTATCTTCATGAACATGCCAACCCGGCTTGACAGTGATCACGAGAAACAAAGAAGATTGGAGACGGTGAAGAAAAAGAGTCCTGAAATAAGCCTACAGGTCTGCTATCGATATTGACATAGCTACTGTGAAGAGAGCAAACATACACACAGGAGGCTTAGAGACAGAATGAGGGTCGTGCAAAAATACAAAAAGGAAGACGCTAACTCTCAGAGATCAATAAGAAGTGTGTATTTGTGTATGTCTGTGCGCATAAAAAGAAGAGACAGACAGACAGAGAGAGAGAGAGAGAGAGAGAGAGAGAGAGAGAGAGAGAGATAAATGCAATCAGTGAGAGTATGAGGTTTCTCCAGAGTGAGGATTTGGGTCATTTGAAAGAATACGGCTGAATCAGCAACACTGCCGCCACCGCTGAACTTAATCTACTGAATAGTCCTGCAGGCGGGAGACTGAGCGAGGAAGAGAGGAACGGAGTGAGGATGTCAAATGGGAAGAGAAGGATAAAGAGAGGAAGGCAGAGGAGAGGATGAAACAAAAGGAGAGCGAATGGAGGGAGGGAGATGGAGCGATAGATACAGGCGAGAAGATGGGAGTGGCTGAGAAGAAGAGAGCTGGGGAGAGACAGAGGAGGCGCAAAGCAGTGGGTGAGAGATTTATCAGAAGAGACGGTAGGAGCGGGAGGGGAGATGGGAAGAGAGGAGGTAGGGAAAGCAAAAGAGAGAGATAGGAGGAGGAAGGTGGAGAGAGGAAGGGAGGGAGGGGAAGAGACATGGGAGCCAAACAAGAGGGAGATAGAGAAAGCGCACCCACTGTCTGCCGGCTGCTGCTGCTCGCTCGTGGATTGTTCTCCCCGTCAGATTAACGAGAAAAGGGGTTGAGAAGTCTGCACCCTCCACCCACCGTCCTCCACCACTGCTCCCCCGGTCATCCTCGAAGGGGTGCTGTGCTGCTTATTTTATTATCTCCTGACATTAACCCCATTTCTTTCTGTCTCATTTGCTACATCCCACTCAGCATTTGTTCTTTGATTTAACACACACACAGAAACACTAATTATTTTTTGAAGCGTTAATCGACCCCGGATCACATAGCATCATGTTCATTGCTCTTGAAGCATGTTGCACTGCATCCCTGGTCATGCATTTAGCTATCAGACAGAAGCATCCGTAAACATTTGTTTTATGGGAAGAATGTGGAAAATACTAACTCACTGGATGAATTTTTTTAGCGACTTAAAAGAAAAGAAAAGAAGGAAACGTGCTATATGAGTGGGACGGTGCCATCTTTGATTTTACACGGCTTGTATTGACTCTAAAATGTCTCTCTCTCACCTCTCTGTCAAGAGTAAATCATGTCTTTACATCAACCTGACACAAAGTCACTAAGAAGACTGGCTTTTCCTTCAGGGTGTGTTTGTGTTCAACATTCTTCCAGTCAAATTTTTTTATAAGTGACTGAAATGTTTGGGTTCCCTCTAATAGCCATACAGGAACCAAAATACTTGCTGCGATACGACTCTTTAGGGGGTAGCCAGTTAGTTCATGGACTTAAATATCACAATAAAAACATAAAATATCCCTTTGCAGGATCAGATTAAAACAAACAAACAGGAAGTGCCACATGTATAGACTGCTGAGCCTATACCCTTCTCTCCCTATAGCTTTGGCTTTTCCCCAAATGTACCATCCACTGGAGACTCTCCAGATGCAACAATGTATCAATTTACTAACTCTGACAAATGTAAGGTTTACACCAGCATGTAGTTGAGGCATTTAAGAAATCTCATTTCATAGCAAAGTAATCATTAAATCAATGCAGCAACGGTCAACTCTCTAAAGATACAACACGTTGTGATATGCGGCGAGGAAATTGTACTTAATTAACCCTAAGACCTTATGAATCATCGGTGTTTTGTGGTATGTAATTCCCTATGTTGCATTTAATTTCATTCAAATGTCAGTATGTGGAAGTGACGTATACTGCCAGCCACATACCTGGTTGTGTTTTAATTTGGGGTCAAAAAGTCAACCACATTTGAAAAATAGTGCTAACTGGCTTATATTGGATCTGTACTCTATTAAAGAATATCTCCAAAAATTGGTAAAAAGCAAGACTGTCATATTTCAGAATGGAACCTGACATGACAACAGCACGAATCAGGGCCAGATCCAATCATACCTCCAGCTGGATAAACAAAAACTTCACAAATAAATATTCTATTCTGCTTTCAACAAATTGGATGGAGATTTGCCATCTAAAAACCCAGCTTATGACCACCAATACTCACTCTCTCTCTCTCTCTCTCTCTCTCTCTCTCTCTCTCTCTCTCTCTCTCTCTCTCTCTCTCTCTCTCTCTCTCTCTCTCTCCCCCCCACTAGATGGCAGACATGCTATGTGCCGCTGCCGAACGCCCCTCTCCTCGGCTGAGCCTAATGGCATGTGGCGGCTGGTGCCTGTGAGTAATGCCGCAGGAAAATGCGTTCCATAGCCTATTGTCCTTATTGGAAAAGAGGAGGAAGAGAGGATAGGGACACACAAAAAACAAACAAGTAAAAAGAGAAGAGCGAGAGGAAGAGAAAACGAGTGACACCAGTCGAGCGCTGTGGGTGAGGGTTGTGCGGTCCAATCTTCTGACAGGAGGGTGGGGATGGTTACTGGGAGATACAGAGGCAGAAAATGCTCTGCTGATATAGTTGGTGTATTTAACACTTGTGCAGACACGCAGAGACACAAATAAAACACATGATCAGCTCCGAGAGGCAGAATGGTCTTTCCATGTATGAAAATGTATTCATTTTCACTGCTTTAATGCACAAATGTATTTGCATTACGGGGTAAAAGGGATTCTGAAAGCTGACTGACTGAAAGTGGACCATGCTGCTGTAACTGTTCCTACTAATGGAATTGTTACACTTGGCTCAATACACAAATCAATGTCCAGGTTAAGACTTTTTTCCGATCTTTAATGAGCACAGGAGTGACTCTGAAGAAATGTTCAAAACACGAATTTTCCTAACAGTAATTTTCTGTTACTTTTGAACTTTCGGCTAAGTTAGATGCCGAGCAACACAAAACTGCCTCCCTAAATTTCCAAAAATAAACAGGACATCTCCTGTGAAGCTAATGGGTTGCAATTAGCCCGAGTTAATGACAGAGAGCCAAGAATATATTCAACAAATATTTGAGACACATAACCTTAAAATGTACACAAGGCGGTAAACAGCAAAAAAGTAAATAAAGCTGCATTTAAACTAATTAGATTCCTGCTGATTAATTCTTCCCATTACATTGTATTGGACCGGGGCCTCCAGGAAGCGAGTGAATCAATCAGCATGAAGGCTGCATGTAACATCTCTGAGTGCAGTCTCACAAACAGCAGGACTCTGTTTGTGATTTTGAGTGGGTACAGTACACAGTGTGATAACGCAGCATGGGATCTGCCCAATGCCCGCATGAACACCGTGTGAAAACTAGAAGAAATGCATAGATCATTTAAAGAGAAGTTAGTCTGTTGACGTCTATAGCCATGTTTATGTGATTACATCCAAAGCAAAACCTTCCTAGTTTAAGTTTTTAAACAACGTTGTTACTTTTTCCTTCTTTTGCTCTTTAAAGCAACACTATGCAACTTTTCCCGCTTCGGTCCCCCTAAAGGTTGTCTCGTTGGACCTACAGCTGCAGCTAAAAGTTACATAGTGTTGCTTTAATATATGTAACTGTCTGATAAATCAGATTAAAGTCAACTTTGGTGCATTTCATTTTCATCTCTAATATTGGATCATCTTAAAACACATCAAATATACAATAGAGCCTGGTGTGGTTTTGATCTTAAAACACAAATCTATGCAGCCATCACCCACAGACAGATGAAAAGGACCCCAGGAAAAATAGCTTTTAGCTTATGCTGAAGCTAATGGCGATCCAAATAAAACAAACCCTGATACCAACCCACACATATACGTACACTATAACATGTCAGCACTGCGGAGAAGAGAGAGAAAGGGGTACTCGTTTGTCAATGCCAAACCTAATCATGTAAAATGCCCCCCCTCTGTGCCTCACTTACACAACCTCTTATCCCTTTACTCGGTTTTTTTTTAGTCTCTAATTCGATGAAAAGCAAAACACTTTTGTTTGCTTAAAAAGAAAAAGAAAACAAAGAAAGCAGGGTTCTGCTGGTGGTGTGATTAATGGGCAAGGCTTGATTTCTAGATCTGTATATCCTCCCTTCTGAATACTGGTCGTACAGCAGAGGGAAAGGCAGGAAACAGTCTTGCTAGAATTTACTTTCTCTCATCTCCCCACTGCTGGTTGAATAGGGGTTCCCCATTAAAGTGCTTGTGACCTTTGGAAGAGAGGGGCAGGGGTTTGATTGGGCTTTTTTGTCAAATTGGGCACGCAACGAGCACAGGCACAGTGAGGGCCCATTTACTGGCTGCAGCCACTGTTTGTGAGGCAGAGAGCTGTGGTGCCCACACTGCTGGTGCTATGAGTAGTCAGCTGCAGCATTGGGGTATTTTTGGACAGATACTGTATATAATAAATAAAACACAATAATAATAATAATAATAATAATAATAATGGCCAAGTAAGTGAACACATACAATTTGTCACCAGCGTTTTTATTATCTATGGCTGTGCTTGAGTGTTGGGTGGAATAAAAATGATTATATTATTCTCTGGAGTGATGGAATTACACTGCATATACATATTGTTAGCCAGGGCAATCGCTGTATTAAAGAAATAATATTATGAATTTCAGTTTTAAGAAGGTGCTATAAGTAGCATTTTAAAGCAGCAATAATTGATTTGTTTGTGCACTTGGGGGCAGCAGAACAAGCTGTAAACCACCAAATTGACATATTATCATCTTTTAAAGTTTTCACTGGCGAACTGCTTATTTACACATACAGCAGAAATGAAAACAACATTAGGATTTATTTGGCGTCGTGTCACCTTTTCTCCTTTTAACTCTGTTTTGGTCACCACCAACTCCTATGGGAAATATCTGGCTTTGTCTGCTCTGTACAGCTGACCTGTTGAGTGATAATTCTCTGTGGGTTTGTCACTAGGAGTGACCTCTGTCATATTACATGCGGTTATTTAGTCTACTGTTCAAATAAATATATTGAGTAGAAGGCCTAGGGCTTTCACAATAACAGCAATATTGCAATACTGTCCTACTGACAAGCAAACTGCAGGGGATGCTTGTTATGGTTATTGACATATTTTAGTAGCATTTACATTTGTGTGGCATCAGCTTGGATTGTGTATGAAATGAAACTGTAAGAAGGTGTCGTTACTCCGTAAATAGTGGCTTTAATATACTAAAATACAAATTAATTAAAAGCTACCAATGGTCTTTACAACTGACATGCCATTTATGTGTAAAAATGCTACATATAGCACCTAATATGCACTTTGTCAAACCACTGGATTTATTGTCTCTGACTATCTCTGAGAGCTTTAGATGTTTCAAAATGGCTTTCTCCATTTATATGTGCATAATCTCAAAGTCAAAGTCTCTTCTTTTCTGATTTTATTCTTCACTCACAAGACCTGTCATCCTGAAATCCACTTAAAGCAGTTCCTTGTCAAAGGAAATCAGAAAAAACGACATGGAAAAGTAATCAACACTCAGCAACCATGCATCCATCGGCCCTCTCTTCTTTTGTACCACTATTTTTATTGCCCTATCTCACTTTCTCTCTATCTTTTACTTTGTCTTGTTACTTCGCACCCGTGGGACTGTGTAAGTGCCTGAGCCAGATGTAGAATTCTGTCCCTGTCCTCACATCTGTGTAGAGATAAATGCACATTCACCACCACTGTCTTTCTGGGCTTAGTTACATGATAGAAACAAAACCAGACACACACTTCCATGACATGGGTGCAATGATTTGTAGAGGAAAAGCAGCAAATCCCCATTTGTTTGTCAGATTCAAGTAAACATAATGGATCCATATATCTGGAAAAGCCTGAAATAAGGAAAATAATGGCATGAGAAGGAGATAGAAAGAATATGAGTAAGGCCCTGTTCAGACCTGGCATTAACATGCATCTTGGGTAATCCGATCACAAGTGGACAGCTCTAAAGCGTGAATTATACACCCTTTGCACATGACGTCACGCTCCACTCGCGCAAATTATGAACGCCATGACGGACGGCGGAAGAGCTATGCTGTAGATGGACGGCAAGCTAAACTCGTACGTTTTCGTTTGTGTTCTCACATTCACAATCTACAGAGTAATCCTCACCAACACAAGCATGTGTATGTATTGCCTTTCTGTTTTAAATGAGTGATAAATAAAATTGTCCTCAACCAGCTAGCTGCCGTGCTAATCAGCTGTTCCTGCTAACAGGTCCAACCCGATGATGACCCACATAACTAGCTAGCTAACATCGGTTATTCACTGACCTAGCTACATATCCAAAAAAGAAAGCCGTTCTCTTGATCATTTAACTTAACACACATACAAAAAATATTGGTTAAATTAAAGATGACATGGCACGGAAACTAGCTTCAAAAAGGCCAAAAAAACGAGTTAAATGCGGGTCTGCAGAGCTCCTACCCTGGCATGCTGACGAGCTAGCTGCAGCTAGCTTTGGACTGCTCGCTAGCTGCTGCCCATCGCGTCGTAATATCCACCGGTCAAATATTAACATAGACTACAGCGAATAGAATCACAGATAAGAAGATGGCTAGATGTTACAATTATGTGTGGTTACTACTGATCATATACACTCCGTGATTTACTGCATGGATTAACGTGTGATAGATAATTAATGACTGCACTTCCCAGAGCTGGGATGCGTTCAGGCATCCATTAGGAAGTTGCATTGGCACACCCAGTGAACAACGGTATGTGGGTAGCCACGACCGACCTTGTCCTCTAAAAACATGGGCTACGCGTTATATAAATCTTTACTTAAGTAAAGAATAGATGTTAATACAAAATAAACCCTAGATTGATGTCTTATCTTTTCCATTATGGAGGTACCTCCCCCCGCAGTTAGTGTAGCATCGCGTACCTGTAACCCAGCCAGCTACAAAGAACTGGGAAGCATCCAGACTTTTAAAAGCTTTGAGATCAGCACCAGTATATGGGGATACCCCATTTACCACATAGTGGTACAGATCGTGTGGACTGAAGTCTGGCAGACTCTGTGATTTAATGAGGTCAGTGAAAACAGAGGGAGGAAGAATTAAGGGTCGGTATCCAATCCTGCTATCGCCAACTTCTCCAAATACTGCTCTTTGTGAGCACCTACCAGATGCCCTACCTCGACCGATAACGGCACGACAACTTGTTGTTCAATAGAAGAAGCCATAAAGCCATAAATAGTTTATTTAGTGTTATGTATTTCAAACTGATTGAAACTATGAAACTTTCCGCTCGTCTACTACTGTTTAGCCTGTGCTTCCGCCGTCCGTCATAGCGTCGTCACGTGGTCGTGGTCACGTGTTTGCAAAGGGTCTATACTGGCCACAGCCCAGCTGGCGCGCGCAAATGTGACGTCATGGAATTGCCGTAACTATTTATACGCGCTGGTGGTCGCAACACTAGTTGCAGTCTTCTCCTGAACAGAGGTGGCGCTAATGAGGAAAGGCTACCGACTTTGCACTTTCTACGGACTAGAAGAAGAAGAAAAAGATAAACAACGGCAGAACTGGCAGCAGCATTGACGCCAATGCTTCGATTTGATTCAATGACCTACTTGATCGGATCAAGCCTTTCATTCA
The DNA here is from genome assembly GCF_031162955.1 of Sander vitreus. Taxonomy (NCBI): domain Eukaryota; kingdom Metazoa; phylum Chordata; class Actinopteri; order Perciformes; family Percidae; genus Sander; species Sander vitreus. The sequence continues at coordinate 6,463,334 of NC_135873.1, forward strand.
CCATAAAAGAACTCATCTTTACCCAGTTAGTTTACCAGAGAGACTTGCAGAGCCAGAGTCCTGGCATCCGGTTGCCCAGGAGCTCGTTCATGCTTCCCGTTTCCGCTTTGTCGTGCGCCGCTGAAAAAAAAAAAAAAAAGAGTGGTGCGCAACCTCGGCTTGCACGCTATAAATCTGGGCGTGCCGGCAAGATCTACGTCATTTTGACGTCACAATGGCACGTGCCAGGTTGGGAACGGCAAGTATAATACACGCGTATTATACAGTACGTCAGTTTACACCTGGCGTTAGAATGTGTCTCCATATGCATCTTGAGTGACCACTTGTGCTCGGATCTCATTTCCCCGCTCTATATGCAAATAAACACGTACATTATTTCCGTTTGCAAAGACCAAATGCGTTGTTTTTAACCAGTGGGAGGTAGTCTCAAATTTTAAAAAATAAATCAAAATACAGACTGGCTTTATTCCTTGGCGTGTTCCAGGCAAACTAAATTGCCTAAGATGTTTCATGCACTCATAATATATCTCTATGGGCTTTTTGAAAATTTCAGACTTCATGGACAAAGCCGGCTTAGGCGATTTAAGAATGCTACGTGTACGCAGAGGACATCAGTTGATAAGGAGGTCCTTCAATGTGGCCGAAGACACATTTGCGCACTGCTAAAAGAATGTGGCCATATGAATGTGGTCTGAGGGATTGGATCTCATGTTAACGTCAGGTCTGAAAATGGCCAAAGTGTTTGTCAAAGGGGATGTAGAAAGCAAACAAGGAGATGTGAGTGTACATATGTACAGCAACATGGAGTGTAGTGTGGTAAGAATAGGATTGCAACTACAGAGAGAGAAAGTGTACTAGAAAGAGCAACAGATAAAAAGAGGGAGGTGTGGCAAAGACGCAGTATAAGAGAACAGACAGATCTGCTGTGGTAAGTAAGACCGCTAATAGTCTTGGCAGACTTATTGTCACATTTGTAACTTACTTAAACACCTCTCTGTTTGGGCTGCCATCATCTAACGTGTAAGGCACAGAAATTCTTACCCTGGTGTCCAAGTGCTACCTTTGAGTGGAACCCCCTCCGTGCACTTTCTGCACCTCTATTCCTCAGTTTTAGTCAATTCAATTATATTCTAATAGAGTTTATCAAGACTGAAAGCGAGAAATGAAAGGATGATGGATGATGAAGTGGATGACGATGATAATCCACCCACCATGTTGGCGATAGGGGGGTGAATGTGGTACATCTGGAGGAGCGATTATGCCCACTTTTCTAAATAGAAAAGACCGTTCTATTGTTTTTGTGTTGTCTAGCTCATGCTTTTAAACACCAGACCAGCTAACAGTGTAACCGTGACTGTGTTTAATAAATGAAGCGTCATATCTATTTCAAATACACACAGACACACAGAGGCACGTGTTAATCAGAAGCGACATTGACTTTAATAGCCACTTAAAATGTCTTTATTATTTTAAAGCACTTTATGAGTTGCCCCTGGCAAGGAGTACAGTGTGAGATTTGACTTGAATTACGGCAACAAAAGCTGTTGCAGACTCGTTTATGTCCTTCCACCTCCTCCCCTTGTGCCATTTGCAGGTTTCCAGATAATTCTGGTTTATTGCAACTTAAAGTGGTCTGCCAGAGATTTAGTATTGCACTTCCATAAAATTGGGGGAGACAGAATAAAAAAATCAATTGTCAAGATTGCAGTAAGAGAGGCAGACATGCCCTGACTTTTAGTCCAGAGTATGAGTCAAGCTTAAAAAATGCTTTATCCTACAATTCCCATAATGCAACTCAAAACTTTTTTTTTTACTAGATCCTCACTGTCTGTTAAATGCCTTTATCTGTCAAACTCTACAACCCCAGTTTGTGTTTTGTATAAGTCTTAAGCCTGATGACATCATCAGGGTTATTTTCTTAAATTTGATGAAGCTCGTTCAGAACCACAGAAGAAATTATACAACTGTTTTTACAGGTTGAATAGTAATCTCCACAACAATTAAACTGACCTTTTATGTGTGAAATGGTTGGAGTCTTATCTTGTACAAAATTACATCATGACTTTGCGTAAACATACACGCCACTTTCACTTTTTAAAGCCAAGTGGCGTGTTATCTGTACAGTCTTTGAGCTATCCACGTGTATGTCTACGCTGTATACAGTGGACGGCAGTCTGCAACGTCACAGCGTAGCCACGTGGCGTGTTATCGCGAGGCTACGTGTTATCGCGACGCTACGGTTGGGATTAGGAAAAGAAAAACTGGGTTTCAATGCATGCGCTGGAAAGGAAACGTCACACGCGGGACACGATACCCGATCTCCTGGGTGAAGGTCCTGTGTTTTTTGCCCATCCTCCACCCCGACCAACCTCCCTACCTACGCAGATTTTCGCCCTTTCATATTACTCGCTATGGCGTCAATTCACACACAATCACGAGATAATGTAAGTCAATGGAGGCCAAACGGCGTTAATAAACACGCTAAAAACCGAGTATGCGTCTTGATAACACACCAATAATGGCATACGAATTGCCGTGTCATACATACGCCACTTCATGAGATCAGTCTGTCTTGTATGTATTTAGAAAGGAAAACAAAAGCCAACAGCAATGTGATGTTGTTAACATCCATCACGGTTTACAGACCAACTTTCTGTTTTAGCTTTGACCTACTGTACTTATCACAGTTGTGTGAGCACAGTTTTTCTGTGTATTGAGGGGCATTTCAGGTGTACTCACTGTCAGGGATTTAGATAATCTTGACTGGCTTGTTTACAGCCATTTCTGATTGTCTGGCTATCCCCATAGAGAGTGTTTTTTTTTTTTTACATCCCTCACTCGTCTGTGTCACACAACAGAGACACCTCAATATTATTGAATTGTATCAATCCACAGAAACCCCGCATTTGTTTTTTCTGACACTCAGTCGCACAAATCTCCTGCGGTCTACAGGTGCTGGTCATATAATTAGAATATCATGAAAAAGTTGATTTATTTCAGTAATTCCATTCAAAAAGTGAAATTTGTATAATGTATATATTCATTCCACACAGACTGATATATTTCAAATATTAATTTCTTTTAATTGTGATGATTATAACTAATGAAAACCCCAAATTCAGTATCTTTGAAAATTAAAATATTACTTAAGACCAATACAAAAAAGGATTTTTAGAAATGTTGGTCAACTGAAAAGTATGAACATGAAAAGTATGAGCATGTACAGCACTCAACACTTAGTTGGGGCTCCTTTTGCCTGAATTACTGCAGCAATGCGGCGTGGCATGGAGTCGATCAGTCTGTGGCACTGCTCAGGTGTTAGGAGAGCCCAGGTTGCTCTGATAGTGGCCTTCAGCTCTTCTGCATTGTTGGGTCTGGCGCATCACATCATCCTCTTCACAATACCTCATAGATTTTCTATAGGGTTGAGGTCAGGCAGGTTTGCTGGCCAATTAAGAACAGGGATACCATGGTCCTTAAACCAGGTACTGGTAGCTTTGGCACTGTGTGCAGGTGCCAAGTCCTGTTGGAAAATGAAATCTGCATCTCCATAAAGTTGGTCAGCAGCAGGAAGCATGAAGTGCTCTAAAATTTCCTGGTAGACGGCTGCGTTGACCCTGGACCTCAGAAAACACAGTGGACCAACACCAGCAGATGACATGGCACCCCAAACCATCACTGACTGTGGAAACTTTACACTGGACTTCTAGCAACGTGGATTCTGTGCCTCTCCTCTCTTCCTCCAGACTCTGGGACCTTGATTTCCAAAGGAAATGCAAAATTTACTTTCATCAGAGAACATAACTTTGGACCACTCAGCAGCAGTCCAGTCCTTTTTGTCTTTAGCCCAGGCAAGACACTTCTGTGTCTTGTTCAAGAGTGGCTTGACACAAGGAATGCGACAGCTGAAATCCATGTCTTGCTTACGTCTGTGCGTGGTGGTTCTTGAAGCACTGACTCCAGCTGCAGTCCACTCTTTGTGAATCTCCCCCACATTTTTGAATGGGTTTTGTTTCACAATCCTCTCCAGGGTGCGGTTATCCCTATTGCTTGTACACTTTTTTTCTACCACATCTTTTCCTTCCCTTCGCCTCTCTATTAATGTGCTTGGACACAGAGCTCTGTGAACAGCCAGCCTCTTTAGCAATGACCTTTTGTGTCTTGCCCTTGACTGCTGTCCAGTCAGCAGTCTTCCCCATGATTGTGTAGCCTACAGAACTAGACTGAGAGACCATTTAAAGGCCTTTGCAGGTGTTTTGAGTTAATTATCTGATTAGAGTGTGGCACCAGTTGTCTTCAATATTGAACCTTGTCACAATATTCTAATTTTCTGAGATACTGAATTTGGGGTTTTCATTAGTTGTCAGTTATAATCATCAACATTAAAAGAAATAAACACTTGAAATATATCAGTCTGTGTGGAATGAATGTATACATTATACAAGTTTCACTTTTTGAATGGAATTACTGAAATAAATCAACTTTTTCATGATATTCTAATTATATGACCAGCACCTGTATATGTAGTGAACCCATTACCGGTATCTATAATGACTAATCAAGGCCCCCAGTTTCACAATGGCCTTTTCGGTTTCAATATAGGCATAAATCAATAAATCAATATATATAAAAACAATGCCATTTTCTTCTTTTATACTCCTTATGGAGTCTGCTTAAATCTATTTTTTTTTACAGTAAATTTCTGATGTTGCTCAGCCCGATGAAAATAGGAGCAGCTGCTGACCGACATACAGTTGCTTCTAAGGAAGGCGAACGTGGCTTTGACGTCTCACTTTTCATGTGGATTCCCAGTCACTGTGGCAATTTCCCCTGTAACTATGTTTCAGCCTTTACGTTGGTGAGTGTGATGTTATCATAACCTATAGCAATCATGGGCAAAACTGGGAAAATAAGACCCAAACTGTATATAGAATTATGCTTCAACAGATGAAACAAGCACTCCAGGCTAAAAAAAAACAACAAAAAAAGGCTCTTTGAATATACTCACTCACTTATGTGCAACTACAAAAGAACCTACAATGAATACACACACTTACTTATAGGCACTTATAGGTAACCATACATGTACAGACATACACACCATCACATAATTAACACTTACACAACACACCAGGCCAGAAGGCAATTTCCAGCTCTGCATTTTGCCACATCTCTCGGGGTTTTGCATCGTCTTCTGACTCTTTCTCTACATAAGCTGATGTTTTTTAAAGACCTATAAGTCGCCACCAGTCATGGGGATGCAACACAAATCAATGAGAAGTCTATCCACCATGGGAAAGAGCCACACAAAGAGAGAGAGAACATTTCAGACGTGCTGTCTTAGTAAACACAGGTAGTCTAACCTGGTTATGACCTTCCATCTCATCTGTATTTTGAATGTGGTTCATGTTTACCTTTAATGCATGAGTAAAAAGCTGCTGATGCAGTAAAATGCTGCCTACAGGTCATTACAATGTGAAGACACTTCCTTATTCTGATGGTTCTTTATTTTATTTTTTTTCTTCATTAGAAGTCTAGCACAACAAATTCATGTGTCTAAACTGGAGACAGAGGAAGATTACCTCCATCGTGCCACAAGCAAGGGGAGAGAAATCTCACAGACACATCCGTACACTTATCAGCTCCAAAATGACACAATGCTGGTACCAGAGGGACTTAAATATTAATTCCCAGCTTGGTGAATATAAAAATAAATCCTTTTGCTAATCGTGCCGGGAGATGCTCGACGGCGGTAAAAAGGTTTTGTGTAAATTACTAAAAGATTAGTTCCTTCACTGGTTTATCTACAGGTCCAAACCACAGAGGTGCATTCCTCAAGCACCTACAATTCCTCTCTAACTTCCAGACAGGAAGTATAAGGATTTATCGTGTGTGTGTGTGTGTGTGTGTGTGTGTGTGTGTGTGTGTGTGTGTGTGCCTGTACTGTAAATGTCCCAGGAGCTTCTTTGAAATCCTGCGATTGTCTCTGGCGAAACAAGATAGTGGTGGTGCTTTGAAGGTGCAAAGCTGTGACAGGTTGGTATTACCTGCGCGAGATACCGCGACGCGGGAAGTTTTGGCCAGAAGGACGTTTGTCACATATGACGAGGTGATGCAGGTTTTTTTTCATGGGATTAGCGCGCATTAGCCAAGGTGGGTGCCAGTCAAAACACACCCAGTTGTATTTACTTATTTATTCTTAATCTTTGGCAGGAAATAAACATTTATAGCAAAACAAATTTAAGCTTCTCTCTTTGTCATGTAGCTACAACCCATAAACACTGATTACTGGCCCATTTAGTGGACATTTGGCTTTGAACTTGGAGATGAAAAAAGTAGAGGTATATTTTGTATCACACACTCAGCAAAAATGTTAAAGCACCTTAGCAGATTACCCCATGCTTAAGGCCCTCCTTGGATATGATAATATACTGAGGGGCCATTGAACAATGTGATTAATAATGAAATAGCCTATTTGCCAGGTATAATATCCCAATAAAAAAACAGCCTTCTCAGCCGACCAGCACAGTTCTGGGTAAAAGGGTAAAATTCCCTCCTTTTAAGCAAGATTTGCTCCCTGTTGCACATAAAAGTTTATGAATAGCTTACACTTGCTACACTTAAATATATAGCCTTCCTCGTGCTCTTTGTGTAAAAACCTCAGGACAGGCTTCTTGCATGAGTCAGAACTGATCAATTAAAAGCTTATTGATCTGTTATGGAGGCGGCGGAAGAGATAGTGGCAGGAACGTAGGAATTACTTTGCCCACATAAAGCCTTTTCCAATCCCACCTCCTCAATGATAAATACACAGGAGAAGATCCAATTACGTCAGTGAGGATGCTTTAAAGCCGTGTATATGCATCATGGTGTGTGTTACTGTACTGGCATGTGATATTTTATAAATGCATGGTCAAGGTGATGTGGTCAGCAATGAAAGGACTAGGTCTGAATGAAAGGGTTGATGGTGAAAGAACAACACCTTCTCAAAGCATATTGTCTGTGAAATCTGTACGGTGTTTCCAGAGAATTAACCATGAAAGAGCTATATTTCCACACACAGGCATGCATTGTTTAGTGTTAATCAATATCAATAATACCGTTACTTGTGCAGACACAGAGTGTGCACACTTCTTACAGATGCCTATTTCAGATACGGCTAAAGAGCTTAGGCCGACACACCTTTCTTTCAACCTCTTCCTCCCTTGATTTTTCTCCTCTCTCCTTTCTCACCCATCTCAAACAGAAACAGAAACACACACACACACACACACACACACACACACACACACACACACACACACACACACACACCCACCCACCCCTTGAGCTTAATTTACAATAGAAGACTACCTCATTTGAATGTCTTTGATGTCTTTGCTCAAATGAAGTATCTGATCCCAATCCCCTGGACACATCCACGTGGGTGTATCGGTGTAACCAACCAACCACTAGCATCCCCATCCAACCACAAGCTCCTTTTCATTGTGTTCCTCACCTACAATTCATACGCCATCCCCTCTTCATATGCATCACCAATCTATCCTTCACCAATTCTATTCATTTACAGTTTTAACAAGCAAGCTTACGCGCTTCAATCATCCGGGTAATTTATGGAGATGGGGTCTCGGTCTCAGTCCCCATGGTGGCCATGTGGCCTTGACATGTTGCTGAACTTGCCTTTGGCCCGCAAAGGCTTAAGGAAATGTAGAGAGATCTTAAAGTGGCTATATGTAACTTTCAGTTTATGTTGTGTTTGTGCGACAAAAGCGGTTGTGTTTTTACCACACCTGCTGTCATAAAGGTCTTTTCTTTATGGTGCTTTATTACCCACTGTAGATTACTGAGTAAGCATTACCGGGAGGTCATATAGTCGCAATGAATATTTTGCTCAGACAGAAAATCATTCATTTACAATAAGAGAATTCGTTACAGATGCATCGTTACATTTCAAGTTTTGCATACGGTAGCTTAGCCTACTCTGGATGTATCTTAAGCTAAACCAGGTATCACTGTAACTGTGTCACGAGCCAAAGCATTCAGAGATTGTTGTAGCAACCAACGTAATAATAACTTAGATTGATATAGTGCATTTCATGAAACCCAAGGACGCTTTAAACAAGTACAGGGGGAAAAGGGAAAAGAAAATAGTAGGCCAACACAAACATGGCCTAAAAGGAATAACACGTCCGCGTTAAATGGAAGGGGGGCGTAATTTAATGTCGGCTACTGGCGTACAACCACATCACGCACTGTAAAGTTATTTTATGAATGAAATAGACATATTACATACCTGAGGGTCAATTCAGGGACGTTTTTGAATAATTTACAATCCCGTTATTGTCTCCATCTGTTGAAAGCCTGACCGAGATTGACTCGGTTTTACCCGTTGTCTTTCACTTTCCCCTTTAGCTTTCAGTTGTTCTAAGTTTTCCTACATAAAAACATCTCCTGCTACCTTTTACCTGGTTGGATACACTAACCCAGGCTTTTCTGGTGATATACTGATATCTGTGACCCGTCAGAATGTGTACTGTAGAGCCGCCAAATCATTTTGTGACTTTGCGGGAAAAATCGCACCCGGGCAGAGGCATTAATAAAAACTATATAAAACTAGCCGCCTTTTCACCGTTAGTCTCGTTTGCTGTTACAGGTCATTTATGATCATCAGATGGAACATTACACAGTTTCAGAAACGTTTACTAGTTACGTATAGTAGCCTTAACTACAAATCCTGATAAAGACATGTGCCTCTAAAACCACAGCAAAATCCAGTTGCAGCCTAACATGGGGATTAGAGCTTCCCAAAGCCCAGGTTTCTAATTTACTGTGAACAAAAAGAACAATAGAAAAGGGGAGCTGAAATGTGCAAATTAAATAAACAAATGCACTGGTATTTTCCAGGTGCTTGAGGTGCATGCATTGCTGGAGTGGCACAGAGCGAGAGTAAATACAGTATACACATGCTCACACATCCAGTCTCAGCACCATCTTGTGCCTTATTGAGGCTAATCCTGTGCGTACACCCTGACAGGCTTACGGATGCCCCCGTAGACTCCACCAGCACTGGCGAACACACAGAGCCTTGCTGAAGTGCTCTGTTCAGAGCATGGGCATGCAGCAAAATGTGTTAAAATGACCAACATGTGCAAACAAGCTGGCAGCCAGCAGCCCCAGAAGTACTAATTATGATGATAAGGGAGTGAGCAAACGCTGAGGCATATTAAATGGCATATGTTGCACAAAACAATAGTACTTTGCTGTTAAGTCATTTGTTAGCATAGTGTGAAAAAGTCATTTGATTCTATGTTACCATGGTAAGTCTGTAAACCCAAAACCACAAAGATTTGAAACAAGTGATGGGGCGATAGGGGATGATAAGATCAATACCACTTTCATGTCTCTATTGTAAATATAAAGCTACTGCTAGCAGCCTGTTTGCTTAGCGTAACACAAAGACTGAAAACAGGGAAACAGCTAGCCTGGCTCTGTCCTCCAAAGCTTACTAATTAACATGTTATATCTTGGTTGTTTAATCCATACAAAGACAGTCCTTTTTCATGATTGTTTTTTTGCCAGACTATTTCTAAGCTAAGGAGCTGGCGCTAGCTACATAGTTAGTGTACAGCTATGAGAGTGGTATCTCACCTATCTCTTTGCAAGAAAGCAAAAAAATAAATAAAAAAAATGAATTTCCAAAAAGTCAATATATTCCTTTAAGCTGGTCAATGTCAGTTTTAAAAGAAGAATTCAGAATTTCTTTAAAGCTTAATACAAAAAAAAAATCCTTGAAGGTTCATGCTTTTGATTCAAATTTTAGATAAGTTGAGATCTAAAACATCCTCTATTTGTGAACGTGTTACAAAAAGAGTATGTCTAGGTCCTTAATCAAAGAAGAGAGAAAAGAAAAAGCATTTCCGTGACCCCTTGTGTGATTTTCACCTCAACTGTCATCTGTAAATGGAAAAAATCTCACCCCAGGTTTGCTTTTTCTGCCACAACCTTCTTAACCTTCAAGAGTGTACACAAGGCGCCCTCTCTGAAGTGTACATTCAGTGTGTTTGTGTTTGAAGTGTGGAGGACGACATTCGTTGAGGTTAAATGGGGTGGAAGGGGGTCAGCATCAAGTAAGCCTTTAAAGGACACGACGCGTTGAAGTGTCTTATCATAAACACTCCTTCTGTTCCTTGATTATTCCTTGGGGCCGTTGATATTGAACCTATTCTTTGACTGGAAATCGAACACAATTTACAGTAACATGGACTTAGCATATCTCCTCTCTTTAGATATGTGTGGAAAATGTTATAATCTCTGAAGAGGATACCAGACCCACCCTGACTGCAAACGCAAAGCACTGCCACCATAGCAGCCATTTTATGCACTTTAGTTTGTTGTTTGCATCTATATTTCCCTATTTGCATACCTGATAAAGAAAAGCCGCCCTCTGGTGCTCCATTTGTTAGAGGCAGGGATTTCTGGAGTTTAGTTTGGTTGTTGTCTGGTCTTACTTTGCTTGTTTACCTCTGAGGACAAAGGGGAGGCTGATAATGTGGCAACAGAGTCATGGCCGCTGGCCCTTTTTGATGAGGAGAAATGTCTGTTTGACTAATTACCCTGGTGGTCAGACCACTTGTTTTTCCAATGCCACATGTTTACGTCTTCTCTCTCTCGCTCAGGTAATTTTTCTCCTCGGCTCCTGGGCACACGCGCTGAGCCATGACATCTGGCGCTGATATTTGCATTTGAATTAGCGTTCCAAATCACTACATATTGATTTCCTGCAATTACCTTTCTTTTCTTCCTAGTTTCACCATTTGTTAAATTGTATTTTTACTCATTTCATGGAGTCATTCCCTGTTCTCCCTTTCTCCATTTTCTTGGACTCCTGAGTTTGGGCTGGGCGTTTACCTTTACCAAAAGTGAGTAATGCATGAACCATTCTTTGACATGAAATCCATAATCTGCAAAGTTGATCGAATAAGTCGTAAATGCATCAGTCACCAGGGAGTTATTGATGGCTATTGCATTGGTCTATAGGGGAGGGAGAGAAGAAAATACTACTTTTATACTGGAATAGTGCGATCACTCCCAAGAGCTGAAGACTGGGCATATATATAGCCCTTACATGTATTTTAACAATTCATAAGTGATGATGATCTGATGGTTCATTACAAATTATCTATAAAATCCTCACTTTCATATGAAGAACACATGAATGCCTGAAAAGTTGGGCCTCATGTCAGAAAGAGATTTAGGGTAAAAAAAACAACAACAATCGTATTTTTTTTACCCTAAATCTCTTTCTCTTTCCTATGAGGCTTGTTCGTACGAATGTTCATTTGCCAAAAAAGCTTGTCTTAAATTGTTTGTTTGAACCTGATGGATGCCACCTGTTCATGACTAGGTGGATGTGTTTGTGAGATTTGAGAATTAGCATAATCTACACCCCCAAATTGCTATTTAAGGCCACCTGTTCCGCTCCATTTGTGGACAAGTTTCATTTAAGGAACTTTGAAAGAGTTTTCATTTTGCATTACATTTACTTTAGCTATTTGTTTCTACTTATTGGATAAATTTGGTAACATATCGAAGAGTAAGGCATTATAAAAAAAAAAAAAACATTCTCCCCGTGCCAGCTCTCCTAATGTATCGCTTAAGAATGTATTTGTTTGTATGGGAGGCCCATTCTCAGTGATATGCACACAAAAGAGAGTGGGTATTTTTCCATTTTCAGAGGAGAAAGATGGCCTTATTGTGCAATACTGTATTTCACATTCACAAAATACAGCCATAGCAACTTGGAAAGGCCACATGACATTGGAGCTCCTCTCCACCACAGACAACTGCATTATTATGCCCTAAATTGAAATGACTGTTGCTATTCTCTGGACACACAAACCCATCCTGGCCATGGCATGGCCATTTTCAAGAGTTGGGTTCCATCTTGTCTCCTGATGAAGAGCTTGGTATTGGCCACCTGCGCTCGGGATCTGGGCAAGTAAAACTCTGATTGCAAGGTGGATGGAGCACATATGCAGCCAGGGAAGCGACACCATGCCGGGGCTAAGTGGCACTTTAACATGCAACTCTGGCTGTCCATCTAGACAGTGGGCACAGCCATGATCCAAGAGATAAGCTTGTTGAAGGACGAAGAGAAGCAAACAAACCAAAGACTAACACATGGTGGGGAACAGGAAAGAGATTAAATGTGTCTAATGACGATAAAATCAAGACAGATTTTCTTTCCTCTCTTTTTAAGTGTTTCTCTTTGAAATACTGTGATTAAGCTTTCATATCAGACCAAAGCTATGCATGGACTGCTTGTCTTTGGATGATTGTACGTATGTTTAGTGTGATGGGACAGATGGTGTCTGTGGGGGTGGTGAATGATAAAGTGCGTATCAACTCAGTAAAGATAGTATTAGCTGGGAGAGCTGCAGGTGGCTCATCATGATGTTTGCCCGCTAAACTACTGACTTATGTCCCTGGCTTAAAAGAGACCATTTGTATCTACTGGTGAGCTGTATGCTCTCTCCCTGCCTCTCACTCTTCTCTTTCTATATATTGGCGCTTACCCACTGCTAGTACCAGCTCTACTCATTGGGAGGCATGCATTCATCCATTTTCTAGTTTTAAAAATATTAATCATGTTTGAGGCTACCTTGTGAACAAAGTGTGGAAATGATGTCCATTTCCAAGAAAAAAAGAAGTTACAGTATCTAAAGAACTAAAGCAGGGTTCTCATACTCAAATTACCTGAATGCCACAGGCCAGGTTGCTTGCTACAGTGGGGCCTGCTTAAACACTGGGCAGAATAAATAGTGTTTTTTAATGAATGGAAATTAATTTGAACTCAGCACATGCTGTGCGTCATACTGCACTGCATGATTAGTACAGTAATGCTTCTCGTAATAGTTTTCCTGGAAAATGGCAGCGTTCTCCTTGTTCAGTCAGACACACTTACATCAAGGAATTGATCATTTGGCAGAGAAGGCTCTGCTCTTTGTGCGAAACCTCAAAGAATCTTAGCAGGAACGAGGATTCTGCTGGCGAACTAATCCCCCCCTTGGCATACACAAGAAAGGAGGAAGTTGGGGTGGTGGAGGGAACAGCAGCAGCAAAAGAATGCTGATTTGTCTCAGAATATGGAAAGCAAACCCAAGGAACACACTTAATTTCTTCAGAACGACGAAGAAATGCTGAATGAGAGCTTGCATTGAGTTACAGAAGCCAGTTAGCCAAAGGCTAGCCCAGACGTGACATCATCATGACTTTGGCTCTCTATTATGCATTGTCATAGCATTGCTAGAAAATAAATTATTACTCTTAAACCAAAGAATGAAAAAAAAAAAAAAAAACTATAGTCACTGGACGGTATGTAAAAATACATTCTATGTGGGAGGCCGAGTGAAATTGTCTTGTGGGCTGGATCCGGCCCCTGGGTAGGTAGTGTGAGACCCTGAAGCTAAAATGTCCACTGCTGAGGTAGAGAGGCTTTGCCAGGTGCTAAGGTGACAGTCACATGTAAAAAGAAGCTATGCGCATTTGGATCTGTGAACTGTATTTGATTACATTCAAGATTTCTGTCACACACCGTCTTCAGGCATACAACGCTAGAGTGTGCCGGGCATGATGTGTGGAAGTTCTTTTTTCCACAGTATTTACCATTTAAAACAGTTGAAAACTGGGCATGAATTAGTCAATAATCAATAATAGCATTGTAACCGGCAAAGCTACTTACATTGGTTCCAATAATTGTTAGCAACAAATGGATTTGTTGCAATGTTTTTAAATGTTTTTTTTTCTTCACCTTTTTGCAATACCAACAAAGTTGTTGTTAAAACAGTGAATAATTCTAAGAAATATCTGCATCTTGATCCCCCACTCATTCACAGAACAGGACTTCAGTAGCCTGACAAGCCAGACCCACATCAAGATGTTGGGTCTGGGAACTCACCATTAACAGAGCTCAATCCGAGGGGCGGGATAAACGGTTGTCTTTCAAATTCCCTCTGCACGCAATAGGATAGCGCTACAACCAAGCAGAGCAACGAAGAAGGTAGCGAAGCTAGTTGATAGATTAAACTTTTGCCGTATCCGGTCAGCAAAACTCCAAACACATCTTTCTTTTTTAAGAATGATTTCAATGCCGTTTGTTGTTCTTTTCTCAGTGTAAAGCTTAACTCCAAGTCTTCCAGAAGACCGCTGTTCCCAGCAGCAGCAGCAGCCATAAGACTGCCTACCGACTCTATACACGATGTGATTGGCCTGACCAGAGTTTGGTTTTTCCAGCTCGCAAGCCAACGGAGAGTGCCTAGACCCCCCTGGCTGCAAATTAAATTTGCTGCCACTAGGGTGCGTCTAGATTTCTAGGCTAGGACTTCAGAGCTTTATAGATGGAATGGTGATGAAGGGAACCAGACTGAAGCCCTCCATGTGGCTACCTGCTGTTACTGTAAATAGATTGGGGGTCTATGACCTGAATGATAAAGAGCATTCCTTATGAATCTCAAGACGGAACTCAAAATGTGGCAAGGCCAAAACAGGACAGGACAGGCAGTGTGGGAGGCTTATAATGAATATCAAAGCTTCAGTGAATTCAAGTGATGCTGGAAAAAAAAATAATTATATATATATATATATATATATATATATATATATATATATATATATACACACACAATGGATGTCACATAGTTCTTTTGCTTTAAAAAGAAAAATAAGTGGGAGGTAAATGTACTCTATATGAAATCTTAGAGGGTCATGATTTTTCGCTTGACCCTGTATTTTAGCCCTTGCATCTAACCATCAGAACAGTTACGTAAGTAAGTCCAGTCGTGGTTTTGGCTGTGTGGAAGAAGTCAAAAGTCACCTCAGCACTGGCAGAGGTTGCTGGAGAATCCTCAAAGTTCAAAACTATTTCTTGCCAACACAGTAAACTTGTGTCAGCCCTAAGACTTTCAGACAGTGGTGTATCTGTGGTACATGCAAGCTTTTAGCGTGTTAGCACACCGGTGTAATGGACTCATTAATTATGTATTTATATCTACATTACTGTATTTTCATCCCCCCGTTTGGGCCAAACTGCGAGGACTGCTTTGCTTTTCATTCCACATATGTAGTGTCTCCTCAAAAGATCTGAACACTACATGAACGTTGCTCAAAGAAAGATAATTTCTGTCACTGACCGCACCAATGTTACAGTTAACATGCCTGCTGGCCTTGCACGTATTTATCACACATACGGCAGAGTGGAAATTAACTGCATTTGATGGCTCCAGATATATTGTGAAAATGTTCTGGTAAAAAAAGATACAGTGAGCTAGAAGGGGGGCGAAAGGAAAAGGAGCGGGAAGATTAAGTAATTATCCTTTCAAACCTAATTTGAGGTGCTGTTTGAAATTAACCTATGCAAATAACATGGCTACATCACATCGAGGACCACAGTGACACAGACTCTACAGGAACAAGATTGGTTTTCATATCTTATCACAATACTATCAAATGTAAATGCTGAACTGCAGTTAAAAAAATGTGAATCAGGTCAAATTGCAAGTTGGTATGTTATTTTCTTTTCCTCACAAATAATAGCTCTGGGTATGGCTGATCGTTGATAAAGACCAGGTAAAAGACATTGTGAGCTGGTGAAATTACTTATACTGTAGTGGCTCAAAAGGTAAATTATTTCATAATGTACAATTCCAACGCACTAATTCCATCAGTGCAACAACAAAGTAATTTCTCAGAAATATAGTTCTCATTCACATATTACATTTAATTCAATTCATCACTACTAAGTTGTTTTTTTAATAACCAGTGTTAAAGCGTAACTCTCGCCAAAATATGCAACCTAGGGTCTTTTTGTGAATGTACCCGAGTCAAACTTTTGTTTAAAAGCATATTTAGGACGGAATCGCCACTTTTAAGATTTACCGTATTTTCGTTTTTCGGTCAAATGGCCTTTTGAATGGGAGTGCTAAAGGCACTTTTATGCTAGCCTCAAAATAGCTATTTTTAAAACACTAAGAAGGCTCAACACAATATGAAACTTTGCTTGAAGTATCACCAGATTTTTTGCCCAGAGTTTACTAAAAATAAAGGTTTTGAGCAACTCACGTTAGCAGTTGTTGTTTACGCTATCCGCCAGTCAAAAATAGGCGATCTCCGAATGCGAATGAACGGACTCCACACGAGGAAATGTGACTTATATGAGGCTCCTTTTTCAACTACAAGGTCAATATTGTGTTTCACTAACGACAAAACATCGAATTATCCGTGCATTTATAAGGAACTAAGCTTTTGGAGCTTTCCATCTTCCATCTCCTCCCTCGACTATTTTTGACTGGCTTGATAGACGGCAACCGGAAGAACAACAGTTACAGTGAGTTGCTCAAAATCTTTTTTAGTAAACTCTGGCTACACAAACAATGTTGTCAATGTCTTTGTTAAGGTGTAGATACCCTGGTGATACTTCGAGCAAGTTTCATGTTGTGTCAAGCCTTCTTAGGGTTTTAAAAATAGCTATTTTGAGGCTAGCATAAAAGTGCCCCTAGCACTCCCACTCAAAAGATCATTTGACCGAAAAAACGAAAATACGGTAAATCTTAAAAGTGGCGATTCCGTCCTAAATATGCTTTTAAACGAAAGTTTGACTCGGGTACATTCACAAAAAGACCCTAGGTTGAATTTTGGTGAGAGTTACGCTTTAAGGTGCCATCAATGAAACTTCTTGCTAGTTTTCACATTTTAAGATTACCGGGAAAGGGGATTATATACCTCGAGCCACAGGAAGGGGTTCCACGTAAAACATCCTTGCAATAAGTGCTTGACAGTTTGACACTTTGTTGACAGTAGTTTAACACAGATTTACAAAAAGTAGCAACTCCAAATGAATGCTAATGTTGCTCCTTGTCTGTAGGATGTTTAAATAGGGATCATCCCTTTGTTCCAAGGGTGTCTCTCTTAATATAAACTAACATTGTAAGTTATTGGTAAGGGCTATCTTTGCAATTCAAATTGAAAACGAACAAAGGGAGATGGACGTGTTGAATACAGTTTGAAAGGTAAAAATCTCTTCAGCCACTACGAGGATATCAATGTCTAAAGACATGAAAACTGTATTGCCTACAAATTTAAGGGCATATTGAAGAGTGTAACATTAGTAGGCGATGAGCTTTGGGTGATTTCAACATATTCACCCAGGAAAACATACATTGAACATTTAAACCGAGGGAAAAACATTGCTGAGAAGTGAGAACATAAAACAGTTTGAAAGGTCTCCATAATGTGTCATATTAAAAGGATATTGAGTTGGGTAACATATAGTCTATATCATGACTTCATCATCATTGACTGCTCTTCAGATCTCTGCATGGTCACATGAGACAGCTAGCTAGAATATCTGTCCAATCTGAGTTTTCTCTCGCACGACTATTTTAGTAGACGAGTTTAGCACTGCCCATGACGATTCTGATTGGTTTAAAGAAATGCCATTAAACCAGAGCACGTTTTCCTCCGATCCCCGAATGCTGTGTGGAGGCCCAGACCCTCCTTCAGCGCACTTTGGAGGAGGGTCTGGCAAAGCGAGACTAGGTAACGTAGGACCCTGGGAACATAGCTACGCTCCCGTTTAAATAGGCAACTACTAGCTAACGCGTTCACACATGAACTTTGTTTGGTGATCATATGTCTGTGCTATGTTTTCAGCTTGTTGCGCTGCTGCTGTACATGGTCAAAACATTAATGCAGGTTTAAGAACCTGAAAAACTATAAATAAAGGCCTTTCTCATAAAGAGCTGGTTTTCTCTGCAATTGAGGTAAATGCTGAGCACCTTTATAGACTCAAGGCTAATGATCCAAAGAGACGGCAGATATATATATATATATATATAAAAAAAATTAACCCTGGACTGTAAGCTATACAATACTCAGAACTAAAAAAACATCACAAACCAGTAATATCATGCATGTTCACAAACAGCAGTATATCAGACTATTTTCATACAACATCTCAGCTCAATCCTTAATCTGGCACAGGCCCATGACCTTCTGTAACAACCTAAAACAGTGCAGGATCCCCAGTGTGCGTCTGTGTGAGAGAGAAAAAAAGAAGTGAGGCGCATGTGTTTAACTGGCGGAGATGAAATTAAAAGCGGTGATTTCCCTATTGACTGATCCCTCTAAGCAGCTGCTTGCTTCTCTTCTTTATGGTGAACATGTCATTATTTAATTCATAAAAGCGGTGTTTATCATGCTCTTTCACCCCTCTGCACACAGCCACTTGCCAACTCTTCCTGCTCACTCAAGATTGCATTCTTTCAGATTTACTCTGCTCTGGTTTGTTCCTTCTCTCGGCAAACACTTTGGTCAAAATCAGATTTAATTTATTCATCAAGAACAATAAAAGCACTAGGAATCGCCTTGAGGACATTTACACATGGCCTTACTTTATCAGGTGCACATCATTCAGGCACAATGGGCCCTCTTATTATTCTGCACAAGCAACAGACATCAATCAACATGTATATACTTACTGTTGTATCACTCTATGCAGCCATGCAGTATGGCATACTGCATGGCTGCAGCTTTAGAAAGGGATGGATGGACATTATGAAGAGCTTGCTTGGGATCATCTTGCGATATAAATGCAAATTTAAGAATGGTGTGAAAGCACTGAGGAAGTTATTACCTACATGGCTGGCTTTGATGAACAGCTCACGGCATTTGAGGCAAATACCAAAGTGGAGGATTGCATCCATGTGATTATGATGATTAATTACTCTTTGAAATGTATTCCTTTTTTTATACCTCCTTCAACCTCAAGCAATCACAGGAGGTCTGTGCAGAACCAGTGCTGCCACTTGTTTGAAAGTGTGTTTTGAATTCAAGTAGTGGCAGTGGCAGTGTCCATGGGGAGCCCACATGTAATCAGGACAGTTGTAGCAAAGTCAAGACCATGCACTGAGGCAAGGTGAAGATGTATATAGGACCTGCAGTCTGTAGATTGACATATGAATATTAAATAGGCTCTGCCAGATCAAGGAAACTCTGGCGAATCCTCATTAAAAAGAACATTAGATGCTGTGAATTCTTCAAAAGCAACACTGGAAACCGTGCTGCCCTGACTCTTTGAATCTCTCCCCAAAAAAAAAAGTTTGAACCAATACTCAGTTTTTACAGTATGTAAAAGCCACCAATTTGTGTCACTACTTTGCAATGATTCCCAAGGACATTTTCAGAGACATTCCAAAACATATGCTGATGTGACATCACTCTGCGACAAACCCACTCAGATAAACTCTTAAAAACACACTTTCAGAAATAAAAGTCACCTTTAAAAGGGGGTAGGGATACTGAGTGAGGGAAATGAAAGCAATTTCTCTCCTTTTGAAATGTAAATGCACAGTGATTTGCTGAATACTTTACTTTGAAGAAATCATGTTATTAAGAATCAGGTGTCGCTATGCAGCCACCATTGATATGGAGTTCATAATTTTTAAATGAAATATATTTCTTCCTCTTGCAATTTCTTCACCCTTTTCACTTCTTCCTAAGTGGAGAGCAGCCTTTGTGTGAAAAGGTCACATGCCTTTCATGGAGCTCACACTCACCTGCTGACAGGCGAATGTCATCACTTTCCTTTTAACTCTTTTTTTACAAGCCTACACGCATCCCAGTGTGATACTTTTAAAAAGTATTTAGAGTGACAGTATGTAAACTGAATGCTACGTGCAGTTCAATACTAGTTAACCAACTTTGATAACTTTAATTTTGAAGGAGAAATTGTACTATTTATTTTGGTGCTCATGAGACGACATCACTAAATAATATCAAGTACCAGCAATGTTGATTTTTTTTTTTTTTTTTAAATCCAGCAGCAGATGTGATCATGGCTATAACACACTCTTGACAAGAATACAAGAAATACAACGAAAGAATTATCAATAATAAATTATTCAATACTTTCCAGCTTTGTGAGTGTAAAATGGTGTGTGTGTGTGTGTGTGTGTGTGTCTATGTGTGTGTGTGTGTCAAAAGGAGTCAGTGTTTGAGATCAAACACTGCACACTGAGGCCATTTATTAAAGTTAGATCACAACACTGATTCCAGACTGAGAGTACATTAATCACTCTCTTATCTTGTTGCTTTTCCTAATTAATAATGTCATGAGCAATTTTAATTAGGTCAAATTAGGACATGGGGAATTAATTAAAGTCCAATTACGTAAGACTTGCAAGAAAAAATTGCAAAGCATACCACACCAAAACAATATCACTTTTTCATTTATCATGTTTCCATTAAAGTGTGGTTATATTATTAACAATACTGAGAGTCTAGCTGTTCTTTGAGCTAAATGCTAACGTCATGCTAACAATGCTTGCAATGACAATGCTAACATGCTGATGTTTAGCAAGTATAATGTTTACTATGTTTTCCATCTTAGTTTAACAAGTTAGCAATTTACAGTTAACCAATTGCTAATTAGCACTAAACACAAAGCCTAGCTGAGGCTGCTGGGTAATGGCTTTTGCAAGTATTTGGTCATAAACCAAAGTAGGCTATTGGACATATTACTGTGAATTGTTAACCTGATGATGGTACAAAATGAAAAGTAAATCTTCACGAAAAACAATTTAGAGGGAAAAAATAAATGTCTGTTCAATTCAATAGTTGTTAATATAGTTCAGTCTAGACCAAAGTGGTGGACCAACAGACCAATTTTGCCATCCCTAGAGCCACCCTGCTAGCGTGGTTGAAAAGCCCCCCAATGATCTGATTTTACATATTTCAGGTTGACATCTTCAAAAAAGAAGACTTTTTCAAGAAAAGTAACCTGCATCATGCAAAGAGGCAGTTGCATACTGTAAAAACTGTAATTTAGCAAGCCGTATCAAAGCTCTTTCTTTTTCCCATTCCAACTGTGTTCATATTCCCACCGTGGAGTTGAATTTGTCCTAAAAACTACTACGATTCCATTGAGAAGAAACTAGAGCAGATTGGATGACTTATTCTGTTTGTTCACAGCAAAATGAGGTTTCAAAATTCACTTATCTGTGACTCAGGGGTGCTCAAGTATTGTCTTTCTCTGGTCTGATGAATGAGGATATCACAGCGGTCGTTTGCTTTTCTGCAGTGTCTAAGGAAAAAGTAGCTATGAGCCCATGTCATGAAAGGCAGTTGTGATGGAGCTTTGTGGTTCTGTTGGCCTTGGGATTCACATGCCGCTCTGGAACACACTTTTGAGGTGTTTAAATGCAGTGTGAAGTAGATGAGAATATCATGTTCTCTGTAATTAAAAGGAAGCATATGCAAGGCACACTCATCACTTAGTCTTTTGCACCGGGTACAGGTCTTAAACTATACAAACAAGCTTCTGGGCTGTCACTTCTGCTTTCAGCACTGAAACTCAGTTGCTTAAATTTATTTAAAACAGCTGGTTGGCATTCTCAATTTGCCATGTCCAACCATCCACTAATTTCTAATTGACACAAAATAATGGTTTTGTTAACCTTGTCTAAATGCGTATTATGACTGACATTATATGTACAATACTCAGGGTTTTCAAAGCCCAAAAAAATTAATGAAAATATAGCTAATGCAAATGTATATATTGTACTTAACACTTGCAGTTTCTTCTTTTTCAAATTCACACATGAACGTATGCATTTAGATGTCATTACAACCCACACATACCCTGTACTACAACTGAACCTATACTTAAGACTAAATAGCCAGAATGCTACTACTGTATTTTAAAAATACTGGAATATGAATGATACATTGACCTATTATTTTTGCATGCAAAGTGGTAGAATACGGGTGCACACTTTCCCTTCTAAAGGAGCTCATTAACATCTTTACATTATAAAACATAATCCTTAGCCCTGTAATTGCTGCCACCACCCACGCACATTCACAAACCTGCCGATCCTAGTGAATCAAGGCTCCCTTAAATCCCAGATTAACTCCCAGGTGTACGGTACACCCTCCTTAAATTCAACATCACAAGTGTTGTTACCACAATTCAGACTAAAAACTTGTCTAGACAGAGGCTCATTGCTTTGCTGTGACCTCCATTCCAGCTTTTTCCTTTCCAAGCTCCCGCATGCAATCCATTTTTCATTCCGGCTCTGTATTGTTTCAGCCCATTTTATTTTGCTCCTCCGGAGAAGAGGTGTGCTGTTTTTTCAGGGACAGTAGTGTGTGCTGTAGCCTGCTGAGCCCAGGCAGTTGGTTGGGTACACCGTGTGCTTGCTGAGAACAGCTGCTGTCTGGCATGGATGCTAGCAGTTCTCACTACCAGTGGCTGATTTGCTTCAGTGACTCTTTTAAACTTCTTCACTTCCTGACTTGTTCTATGTATGTCTTTGCACTCTCACATGCTTGCGAATAATTAAGCAAAATAAAGACTAAAAACAATGTGTACTGAATTGCAGGGTGTTCCTTAGCAGCAAATGTAACACTATAACAAACTTCCTGGCATTACCTCAAAGTGCATCACCAGTCTGTTATCTTAAGAACATTCATGAAGTTTGCTCACATGGTTGCCCCAGTGCAAAGCAATGAAATAAAAGCATCTCAACTCCTAAAAATCAAACATGCGAGCTTTATGAACATCAAGCTGAAAAGGTATAAGGGAGCGTCTGCTCGCCTTTATCACTAATGGGGCCCAAACTGCAGCGCTTAGACTGAATATGAATGTACCTCCGGTGAATTATTAATGTTGTGGTGCGCTTCGTATTCTGCCTGGCACTTCCAGAGGTGATCCACCTCCCACGTGGATTGGAAGCTGTCACCCGTAATTGGAGAAATCACGACAGCACGGAGTTAAGTGCTTCACAGTCCCCGGGTGAAGAATGTGACGGTGCACACTGCAGCACCAAGAGGTGGGAACATTTTCCTGTATAGGTTGTTGCGCTCCCCCCCCCCTCCATTTCTTTCCTCAATATTTTTCTCACTCTTTCCTCAATCCCCCCCTATTTATGGTTTATAGAGTCTGTTTCACAGATACCGTATATTCACCTTACGTTGACAAGCAAATGCATTAAGGATGTCACATTCAGTAAGCAATGATCAAGAAATTGAGTTCAGGGGGTGACAATGTTCATTGAGTGCTCAAGGATCAAGATAAGCTACAGAGACTTTCATTATGACCTTTGACCCTAACCACAACCCATGCATTCCACTAAACATATCCAAAAAACCGCGTGAGATGAACCACGTCTGATGAAAAGCATGGTAATTTCGCAGAAGGCACGATCCATGAGGACTTTGCGGTAAATTTTTCTGACAGAGTGACAACTCTGTGCAAAGCGTGTGGATCCCCAGTCCCGCAGAGTGCCCGAGCACCATCAAACCGACAGCTCACAGCACACATGGATACGGGGGTTATAAAGATAGAGGCAAAGTTGTTTCGTCACTTTTTCATGACAGGAGCAAGATAGCAGTGCTTTATTCTGGACCAAGCACAGCATCTATGATCCATGGTAAAATACTGTCAGATTCATCTCAGCCTATAGCAACCATGGTTCTTGGAGGCCTGTCTGTCTGTCAGAGACAACATTGTTGATTGGAAGAGACAAAGCTTATGTTGTACAGAGGTTCAGGCCAGTGCAGGTCATGTGTGAACTGGTGACAAGGTCAAAGATGAAATCCGTCTGGAAAACTGAGAAGCGGGGCTCTTCGAAGCGGCAAGTGAAGCTTGATGTGGTGATTGTTGTCTAAATTTGATAAGAATCCTTAACTGGGGCACGGATTTTGCCTCACATGAGTACATACTTTTGTCAAGATGAATCCTGTGCAGTCTGTTTTTAGCTCCACAATTGGAACTTAATCACTATAATCCATTCATTGGATTATGACGCCACTGCTTCGTGATAAACCATCTGTGTGAAAAGGTGCCTCTGTGTTAGATTTGAAGTTCACCCATCACTGCTTGTAAATCTTGACTTATTTTCCACAGACTTAGTGACTACATTTATTCATGATTCTTATCAATTTCAACCATATGCTTGGCTTTTGCTGGACATCTAATAGATGCCATTCCCACTTCCAATTATATAAAAAAAAAAAACAGTATATCTATACATATTGTTGGTGCAAACACACTAACCCTAAAGGCAAACAAAGCATTTAATTTCCTCTTTTCGGGTGAAAGAGAAAAGGTGCAATATTGGAACAGATCTAAGGGATAAGATGGTATACTGTCTCTGAAATGCAAATTTAATGGAGAAAAGGAAATGAGAAAAAAAGCAGTGTTCACACAAAAAAGAAATACATATACATATATATATATATATATATACATATACATATACATATATATATATATATATACACATATACATATATATATATATATATATATATATATATATATATATATATATATATACACACAGTATAACCATAACAACAACTTAATGATGTGGGGAGAATGTAAGCAGGTTGGGCAAAAGAGGTTGGTAAATGTAAACACAGTATGTTTGAATATGTAGCCATAAATGTTCACATAGTGTTATTTTAAATAGGTGCTGACTGGTTGAAGCCATTCAAAGATTTGCCAGTAAAATCCATATATGAGGAAGTTAAGTGTCCTGTTGGTTCAGGGGTGAGGCCAGTGAAGTTGGTGTAATAGATTTTGAGGTTTCCTCATTATTTTGATACTGTAGCTAATTGGATAGTAAACATAACATAAATGCTGTTTATTGCACATTACCACACAATGTTGTGTTGCCTGTTTCCATGGTCATATAACTCATGATTAAAACCTAACCTTTTCAATTCAAAGTAACTATTACCTTTAATTCATCCATCATTTATAGGTTGCTTTGCTGGTAGCCTCATATTTACCAAACAGACATAAAAGTGGTATCAATCTTTTTCTCCAACTCACCGCAAGAAAATGAATAAGCATATTGGACAAAATGTCGAGCTATGCAACCTGTTTTTGCTAAATTGTAGCATAATTTCCACACTACACTCAAACTAATGCTACACTTGAACATAGCTGGTTCAGCAGGTTGCAAGTCATTAATCTAGTAGGCCACCTGCAATGCACAGCTAAATCAAATCATATTTCTTTTTGTTACTGCTTTTATTCAAGGATCATTCAAGTGTGGATATGCTATTTATGCTACCTTATCCGGAAAAAATATCTGAGGTAGAATGGGCTCACAGTAGCAGCTGTACTTTAACATTTAACATTTTGGACCTTCATTTTTTGTATGTGGAACTATACCCAACCACAACATGCATCAGTGATAGGAGACAGTTGAAAAAAATGTAAATATATTATGTGTCGTGTCACACCAAAGACACCCCCCCCCCAACAAGTCTATTACATTCTTTTTCAGCACCAAATGCAGTTGCATATACAATAAGTCACATTTACAACAGCCTCGGTAAGAAGAGCATGGAGCACCTGAGGGCAGGACTATACCACGTCGGTTTTACCTTAGGCTTTTCGGCTGATGAGATACAGAATAATTCATTCACATGTTGAATTTTTAATAAAAATGCATACGCCTGTATGTGGAATGTCTATTCCTTATCAAAGATTCTTTTTTAAAAAGGACATGATGAAGGCCGGTGGTGAAAACCTTGTAGCTCAAATTAGGTGAATTTCATATTTTTATCTCAGTTGAAGAGTTTATTTGTTTACAAAGTGATCCGAAATATAGAGGACATGAAATTTTTTTTAAACTTTGTGATATGACACAAGACTAAACTTGATATTATGATATCCAAAATCTAAAACGATATCTAGCCTCATATATCGATGTCGATATAATATTGATTTATTGTCAATAGGGTTGGGTACCTTTCACATCTGAACCAATACCACTACCGGTACCTGAAATTCGGTTCCCGGTACCCAACGGTACTTTTTTCGGTACTTTCCCTCTGTAATTACAAAAAAAATTATTTCAGTTATAAAAATAATTCCAAACCTATTTATTTAGAACATTATGTTATTTATTTAGAATATTTTACACTGACAGAAATTAAAACAATCTCTCCTCCCAAACCCGACCTTATAACCTATTAAATTGAATAATTATTAATTTCTTACTCTCTGTAACTTTTATCTTGTATTTGTGTATTATTATATTTTAGCCCGTTTTATTTTCATTATGACCGTTTTTAACTGCTCTTTAATGTTTCATGTAAAGCACTTTGAATTGCCTTGTTGCTGAAAGGTGCTGTAGAAATAAAGTTGCCTTGCCTTTCAACATCAGCCTGTCAGTCAGTCCCCAGGGCACAGAAACCACTGTTGTGCCTGCTCGTCTCAGAGGAAGTGTAATGTCAACAGCACCGCGACTGCTTTCAGCTCGCCATTAATATCATATCACAGTGAAAGGTGTCTGTGTGAAGTTTAAAAAAAAAAACTGTAACCACACTTTAAACTGCTTTATCGGCATTGCCGTCACTCACTGCAGAGCCAACGTAGTTTGCTCCGTCCGCACCTCTGCGTGCGTGCATGCGTGTGTGTCGGACCTCTGCTCTCTGTCAACATGCAGAGAGGACAGACAAGCTTGCTCTTACTCTCAGGTACCGAAATTTGGCACCGTTTGATTTTACATGAACCAATACTCGGTAGTACCGACGTGATTCGGTCGGTACCGGTAAAAGTACAGGGTTCGGTACCCAACCCTAATTGTCCAGCTCTATAGGCTAGCTAACGTTACTGCTAGGCGATGCTACGCCGTGTAGCCTAATGACGGTGGCTGCTGTCCCTTTTTCATCAAAAACCTCAAACGGTGAGGTTGAATGGCCTGATGAGGGTTTCTGCTTTTCAAGGAGGTAATAAAACACCCCCCTGCCGAAGGGCCCTTTTGGTGCTGCACAGGAATGCCCCTCTCCCTCTACCTTCTCCACCTCTGAACTGTCAAACTCTACTTGACCACCTTGTTGGACTAAAATCTCACACAACAAAACTGTACAATGTAAGGTTTCTTCATAGGATACGTGTTAAACATCTTTTGGTCCTTTACTCTTAAATGCGCCTATTCTCTTCAAATCCATAAAAGTCGGAACCGGTTCTGAGAGAAACCAGATGTAAAACAGCTCTACATCAAAATCCTGGGCCCCTGAGAAAGGACAGTATCTGTCATGAAAAATGATTGTTGAACATCTTACATGAGGGACCACCTAAGAATTAACGGACATCAGAAAATACCAGTTCATCTTTTCCCCAGTTAGAATCTCTGATACAAACCTCACACATACACACAACAGCCAAAAATTCATGTCTGTTTGTCAATCAGGTCTTATCATCTAGGCTTTAGCTTTGATCAACCAACTGTGGCTAACCCAGGAGGCCACAAACTAAGACAGACTGTTGCATTTATTTTGTTATCCTTCCTCTGACCTCTTCCTTCATTATAGCCTTAGACAATTAACAGCCCCAACTTTAAACAGCTAATAGTCAATAAACAGTACGAATGCAAGTCTGTTATTGTTAAAGCACCCAAAGAGACATTTATCTGCTTAAAAGACACCAGGCCTCCCCACTCAATTTACACAGACCTGGTTTAAACTGCAAAGTTGTGAATGCCTTCTGTTCTCTTGTTAAATTGAGTCTATCATCTTGTTCTGAGATTTAATGTTGCCTAACACTTTTCATTTTAAGTTCATGTTTAAAGAAAGTTGCCACAGGGAAGAAGAAATGTGTTATCTACTGATTTAATCTCATGTTATAATTTGAACGCCTCAAGAAAGGATTTTATGAAATGTGTATTATCCTTACTCTGCATACTCATATGCTATGTTGAATAAATGTTCATAAAAAAGCGATGGGAAAACTGAAACTGAACACATATATAATAAAAGATTGATACTTGGCGACTGTGTATCGATACAGTATTGCCACGAAAAATATCCCAATACTATGCTGTATCGATTTTTTTCCCCCACCCAGAATATTTGGATGCTAATACGTTTGTACTTTTACTGGTAACAGAGTATTTCTACACTGTGGTATTGTTTTTTTTATTAAGTAAAAAAATCTGAGTGCTTCTTCCACCACTTGTTAGAATGTGCAAAGTCTTACCTGTTTTATTTTGAAAAAAAATATAAAATAACTGCCCTTCATTGAATAAACATGACTGTAGGAGGCATTGAAAGTATGAGTGCAGTCCTTGTGCCTCTTTTCTTCTCCTCCCTTCTCTAAGATTTAAATTAATTCAGCCTCGCCAAGAGCAACTGACAGAGTTCAGTTATTTGGGCTGGGCCAACACCCCTGTTCCACTCATCTCTATACAAATTCAATTTCAGTTTGAAAAGCAGACTCCCTATTATTGCACGTTTGTCAAAACATCAACATTAGCCTGAATAGTCCAGTGGGGAAGGCGCTGGCATTTAGCTTATGATGGTTGCTTCCCTGAAGAAAATCAGATCAAGTATTGTTAATGACGCCCACACACACACCTTGGATTTAGCTGAGTTTTGAGTTTGAGTTTTGAGTTTTGAGTTCTGTGGTGACAAGGAAGGCCTAGCAACAATGGCATGAGTCTATATTTATGCCATTCTAGTCTGTTGTGTACAGTCAGTGTCAACTGTAAATCTTCATTTGTGTTTTTCACAGGACAAAAGCAGGAACCTTTTCATAATAGGAATAACAATAAAATATAGCACTTGCGTAGCTGGGCAATATGGAAAAAAATCTAATATCACGATATTTTTGACCAAATACATCAATGACAATATTGCAGCGATACTGTAGGGTTGACTATTGATTCTTCCAAAAAATATTAACACAATGCGAGTTTTGATAAATAATCACCAATAATGTGGGTAAAGGCAAATAATAAAACATTCAGAAAATTACATCACTTTACTGTAATGCAGCCTTTAAAACCAGGAAAAAGCACGTTTGTCATAGCCTGATATTGCGATATCCAATATTTTAGACAATATCTCATACTGTATATCGATGTCAATATAATATTGATACATTGCCCAGCCCTAAGCAAATGCATAAAATGTATCTGTTAAAAAGTATAAAACAAAGAAAACTGCAGCAAGCAGTAAGCTCACAGTGTAGGAGGACAAGGGGAAGGCTAGTTGGATATAGAAAGTTTTGAGATGAGACTAAAGAAAGGAATGAAGTGGCAGCAAGGTCCCTCAGCTCAGGGTTAGCAACACTAAAGGTTCGATCACCCGTGGAGCCAAGTTGTGCGAGAGTGTGGGAGAGACAAAGTGTTTAAGAGGGGGTGTAGGGCTGCTAGAGGTTGCAGTTTATTTTTTCTTGGATCAAGTGCAAATAAAGATGCTGGAATTGCCCAGACGACTGTTTGTCAGCATTTTTTGGCTTTCTGGCAGCGTCAGATGAATAAAGACTTGATAGAGAAAGAAGAAGGTGAATACATAAAAGAGGGATAGTGAAGAGTGAAACATCAGCAGTGGTTTTGATTCAACTATTGATCTTGGCAGACTGACACTCCCTCTCATCCTTGACAGTTTCTTTTTCTCTCCCATCAGAAATGTTTTTTTTTTTTGCCAATGTCAGCAGAAAGGGAGGAAGACATAGCTTTGGGTTGATGATGAATCAACCTGAACCTGGGTGACATGGTAGACTTTGTTGGTATAGGATTGAATAAAGTATTGAGTTAGTTGCTAAGCAGTTAAAAGGAGTAGTTAAGACATTTTGGGAATTATGCTTTTTTTTGCTGTCTTGACAACAGTTAGATGTGAGGATCGATACCACTCGTGTGTCTGTGCATTACGTACAGAGCTTCAGCCAGGAGGCAGTTAGCCTAGCTTAGCATAAAGCTTCCAGGCATTGATAAGTATGGCAGCGTGTATGGCAGCATCGGCCACCAGTGTATGAAAGTGTGTGTGAATGGTGCTGGTGGTCCTGTAGTGTGTGAAGCACTCTAAGTGGTTAATACTAAAAAGCGCTTCATAAATGCAGTCCTTTTACATTTGCTGTCTTTATGCTAAGCTAAGCTAATTTCCTCCTAGCCCTAGCTCTATAGTTAAAGCAATAGTGCAACAATTTGAGAATTCATTTTTTGGCAAGAGTTAAATGAGAAGATTGGTACCACTGTCACGTCTGTAGGGTAAATATAAAGCTGGAGCCAGCAGTCGTATAGCTTAGCTTAGCATAAAGACTGAATGTTTTTCCTTTCTGTCCTAATCTAACCTAATAGGACTGGAGCTCATCTGGTGACTATTACTGTAAAAACACTTATTAAATACTTATGGGAACCCTTAATATGCTTTAGGGGTCCCAAGATGCCGAAATGCATTTTAGATGTAAGTCTGACTCATGACCATTGCTGCATTAGATTCTGTATACTCATACTCTTTTAACCCTGTTCTCCCTGCCTTTTTTTCCACTCAACAAATTGGCAAACATGGCCTTAAAAATATTTGTCACAATAATAGCCTTTCAGGCTGATCGCTTGATTGTCATTGGTCCTGCTTGGCTTTTACATATACTGCACATCAATTTGGAAATTACTGCTCAAAAAGGCAGGGGCAAATGGCCTTCTGTCAAACGATAACAAATACAATTTCAAAATAGGTTGCTGAAGAATACACTGACTTGGCAAATACAATTCATGGATATTCTTACTTGGACAGCAGAGAATATATTTTTATCACTGTATATTTTCAAGGTGAATGAAATTAGAAGTTGTGTTGGTCAGGGTCAAAGTATGTGTATATATATATATATATATATATATATATATATATATATATATATATATATATATATGTGAATATGTTGACTTAAGAATCAACTAGTTAAGGGCTTAGAAAAGTGAATTTAAAGTCCCAGAAACAGTACCTCTTCTACAGTGAGCACTGTACTATTAGCGGCATTCTCTTTGTATTATATGTAAGTTACAGTTTCTTGTATATTATGGTCTGGTGGTTACAGGGGTGATACTGACCAGCTGTTACTAGCATGTACTGTGTAACAACACTGCTGTGTCATAATGGTTGGTTAGTCTCCTTAATGGGGGATAACCTTTACTATTTTCTGTCTCTTATTCCAAGTCAAATACAGCACATTGCTACTCAACTTTTCTGAATCGGTAATATTCATTAGAATAGCATATTTTACACTTAAATAGATAAAATGGCTTGCTCAAAGTAGTTCCATTGTTCAGTTAGGAAATATATTATACACTTTGGCAAAAACTCACCAATGAGGATGCAAAAGTGATTTATTCATTATTCCTCATTATTAAATGTAAATCTGAAAGCCCTCAGCCAAAAATATGTAAATTGCTGCATTTGTAACACTTATTTTTACAGTTTGACAAACAGAAGTTACATTTAAGTAGGTAGTAACTGAAGCAGTATGTCAATTAGGGTTAGAGTTATGCAGAGACCATTCAAGCCTGTAGATTTGTAGGCTTAGTGCTAAGTTTAGACAATGTCACCTTAATGTTCATGTATTGCTGCACTTATTAAGTAGTTTAGTTCACAACGTTTTCCTGTTTTTTTTTTCTATACAGGCCTGCGTGGAAAAGATTCCTAGACAACTCTATAAATTTGGAACCATTTTGAAATAACCATAAGAGATTGGTGACTGGACCTTTGACTCTCCATTAAGCCAATTTTAAACGTTTTTACATAAAGAAGCAATGGTCAGTTTGGCATGGCACCCAATAGAGAAAGAAATTGATTTTAGTTATTGTACTCGTCTCTCCCAATTCTATCTCATAAAAACAATGCCTTCTGTAAACATTCATGCTCCAAAGTGGAGGAAACATTTATTTCGAGACCCCATATTCTGTACTATACAGCCATGATGGGGCCAACCCTTTCATGGATATCTCCTGACCTATAAGTCATGAACGCTCAATATTTTTGCTGTGCACCTTGGCCACCATATCCACGCTGTCATCTACCCAGTTCGATGTTTGTCTTTGAAAGTAATGGCTAACTGGGGAGATTATTAGGCCTCGCTGGAAGTCTGCAGTGTGTTGAGAGCTCTCGTGTTGGCCATTACTTTCAGGGATTTTTGACAGTAGTTTTACATCTGAAGAACAGCTAAAGAGAGCAGTGCAGCCCTGCTTCCTATAATTCAAAAACATCAATTTGTTTTTATCCTATATAGATTTTCAGAAGGTTATTTTTTTACAACAATCTTTATTCCCATCCCTGTCTTTTTCACACATCTGTCTTTTCAGAACACAGGTTGATATTTTCAGCTGCTAAAATTTTAAATAAAACAATGTCACCAATATTGATCTATAGTCTGACAAACCTACTTTTTGGGTAGCATACTTATTTATACAATTGTATAATACCGTAAGCATAAAATATGCTCTGTATTGACCTTTGGTTTGTGGTATTTAAGACTGATTCTTTTCTTTAGGTTTCTGTTTTGCCTATCTTTTTTTCATTGTATGTATTTTAGTTTTGCTTTTATTTGGCTTTTTTACCCATGTGGCATGGTTGGTTTATGCTTAAAAAAATACAAAACTAATGCCATTCCCATCGGCCTCAGCTGTACTTTGCTAATTAGCAGAACATTTTAGCATGCTAAGATGCTAAACTAAGACGGAAAAATGGTAAACACTATGCCTGCTTAGCATCGGCATGTTAGCATTATCATTGTGAGCTTGTTAGCTGATGTTAGAATTTAGCTCACAGCACACAGAACTGTAAGCATTCCTGTAAACATCAAATCTTGCTATATTATATTCACCACCATTTCCCAGTGAAACTGTAAATAACATCACTATCAAACCAACCTGACAGGAATATTTACTCCAAAGTAGCTTCAACCTTTCAGTATAATCTCTTTAATCTTGATGGCAGGAAATGTAAAAATTAGGGCTGTCAAACGATTAAATTTTCTTAGTCGCAATTAATCGTTGAATTTCTATAGTTAATCGCATGTTTTATCACATGATTAAAATTCTATTATTTTGCATTTCAGAACTGTTTTTAAGTACATATTAACAATGGAAAGCCATTCTTACCAGTGTATCTTAATTGGGAATCAAATGAATAGTAAAAGAAAGTTACTTTATGAACTTGATTTTAAGATTTGCATTTGTTTATTATATATTTAATCTAGTCACACATTTGAATTTAACAACAACTTTGAATGCACCACAAGGCTGTAAATTACCAGTTTCATTGAACGCACCGTCTGTGTTTTTCCGACAACAGCAGCTGCAGATTGTTACATCCGGGTGTCGGAATCCTCTACAGTGAAATACAGTCACACACCGTTTAGCGTTAGCTGTCAGCATTGCAACCGTGTTTAATCCAGCTACTAGCTAGCGGTAGGCTAACGTTAGCTGCTGTCGAGTTTAGTGTTAACTAGCGTCATGTGCAGTTTCTGTTTCCTGTAACGTCCGTTTTCAGAGCATCAGAGAGAAGTGCAGGCATATCAGTGGCACCAGAATGAAGCTACAAACTACAAAATAGTAGCCTGTTAGGCACGACGCAAAGCAGAGTGAAGTGAATATAAATTAATAAATGGCGGCATGCGATTAAAAAAAATGTATGCAATATGCTCGACCCTTAATTGCATCGCGATTAACGCGTTAATGCTGACAGCCCTAGTAAAAATCAATAATAAACATCTTTGACATGAATGAGAAAAAAAAGTAGTAAATCATGTCTATGTCATAATCAATCTTAAATATAAATGTCAAACAACTGGATTTGTCCACAGTATTTCTCTCAGTATGTTTTTTTTTAATTGAAAATAAAGCTTTGTGATTAACTAGATATAATTACACTTGGGACATAAATGCTTTTTAGTTAAACACAATGTATGGTATATTATGTCACCACTTCTCATGTTTCTTATTTTCCATGAATAGAGGACAAGAACATGGCATATTTTCCCTATTAGCAATTCAAATTAGGCTTGCAGTTATTGGAAGACTAACTGGTAACCATATCACCGTTATCAGTGTTGGGAAGGATACTTTCAAAACGTATTCCGTTACAGAATACAGAATACATGCCCACAAATGTAATTTGTAACGTATTCCGTTACGTTACTCAATCTGAGTAAAGTATTCTGAATACTTGGATGACTTCCACATTGAATTGCATTTTATAAGTCTAGGAATGCGGCCATCACATACAGCTTACTAAACAGGCCTATTCTGGTGTGTTCTTCTGTTCCAATTGGCTGAATGTGTACCTGAACAAGCAGACAGATTTTTGTATTTGTAGTCCCGAACTGCATACTACAAAAATCTAACCACAGTCTAAACTACCACAAGCTAATTTTAGCTAACGTTAGCTGGCATGTCAAACGGGGCTCTGGGGCTAGTAAATCAGCACGTAGGAGAATGTAAAGTCGCACGTCAACTATAAAATAGCAAGGTGACCAGTAAAACTACAGCAGACGACTACCCTTGGCTAATTAAAAAAATAACTTACTTTAAGATGCTTCTTCAGGTTCGAGGTGGAGGAATTTGGATGCTAAAAGGAGGTTGGTTGCTGGCAAGCAGAGGTTGCAGTGCACAGTTATATTTCATTCTCCCTGTTCTTTCTTTCATGTGAAATGCTGTTTGAATTTCCAAGATAGAAACCTCTCCAGGCTCCATCTCTACCTCTATCAGTGATAACGCAAATAGCTAATTTTCTCGTTTTCATATTGTGGCTTCAGAGAAATGCATGGAGTTGCCTTAATTTATTCAGCGAGTGAATAAACTCGTGAAACAGAGAAGAATCGTCATTTAATCCATTGTTGATTTCAACAATGTAACTGTATTCTAAATACCAACTATTTAAATTGTAACTGTAACGGAATACAGTTACTCATAATTTGTATTCTGAATACGTAACGCCGGTACATGTATTCCGTTACTCCCCAACACTGACCGTTATCAGATATTTTATTCTGCATTTTGCAAACACAAAACAATGAAATGAACCTTGATTATAAAATGGACATTGTAGCAAACAGAGTTCTTGACACTTCCACCTCCCCCCGAGAGCTGTTTTAATTAAAAAGCATGCAAACATCAAACATGTCTTAATATTGTGGGCCTGTATAAAGGGTAAAGGGATTGGGTAATTTAATTCCCGGATCAATAAGTCATTGAGAATGTTCTAAAACAGATATTTCCCCCCGGAGGTGTACATTAAGACTGTAAGCTGTGATTTAGTGTCGGGGTCCTGTTGTTTGTTGCACCAAGAGTTCCTCTCTCTTCACCTTTCAGCATCGATTTCCATCCCGCCACTTTGGATTTCTTTTCTCCAAATAACTAACTCCCTCTATGCTTCAAAGGACCTGGATTTCCTTTGTGCATTTTGTGAATGTATGTGTTAGAGTTTTCATGTTCTCTTCACTCTGTGTCCCTGTGCATATTAGCTGTAAATAGCAGATAGTCTTAGACAGCACACAAATTTTTATTTTTTAATCATAAAAAAAAAAAAGTAGTTTCATATATCACACAGCGTGATACATCTGTGAGAATATATTTGAGTTTATTTGTGAGTAAAAGAGCGCAGAGAGAGAAAAAAAAAAAAAACTATTTCCTTCAACAGCTGGTGTAGATTAATCTCCATCCTTGCAAGACTGGGGAAAGCGTAAAGTTCCAAAATCAAAGTCTTGCAGGTGCAAAATTGAATCTTAAATGTAAATTGATTTGGAGATCAAACATTCACCAGCTCCTCTATCATTTTAATCAGGCAAAGTCGAGACACTGCCAGAGTAGAGAGGTGCTTGAAATTCTGAATTCACCAAATGTATCTTACAACCTTGATTAAGTGCGTGTAGAGGAGGGTGGGGGCTCAGCTGTCTGTGTCACACTCTTAGGACACGTTTGAGAGTGTGATAGCTGTAGATTCCGGCATGTTTTGTGGTAATTTTAGTCATCTGAGGTGTCGTGAGGTGAGTTGTTGTGTATTGAGTTGTTGGTAGGTTGAAATGATAGAGGAACTACGCTGACCATCTGACGGTGGATTTATGCTTCTGCGGGGGCTCCACGCAGAGCTTTCGCCGTAGCCTATGTAAGTGGCCTGATGTTTATACTTGTGCGCTGGTGTCTGTGTCATTCTAGCGTATCTCTTTAAGAGAATAGCAGGGTCGGCATGTGTGTGTCATGGGGAGTGTGTGGTAGAGCGAGTGAGAGAATGGCACGGATTAGCTTCAGAGCGAGTACCGACTCTGGAGGTCTAGTGTGAGAAACAAAGTGTCTCACACTGTCCCCTGTGCTTTCTGACCACGGTGGGAAATCTGTAGCAGTAGAAGTTAACCCTCTCCTTGATTTCATGTTTATGGAGAAGGAGAACCAGGAAATGAGTAGGGGGAAATGCAACGCTACCAACCCACTGCCAAGCGGACCAATCACAGTTGTTGCGGTCTACGTCGCCGTGACGCGTAGTTAAATTTTTTGAGAGGTGCACGTCAGGCTGCGGCGTAGGGCCCGGTGTAGGGTCCGTATCTCCACGTACCTACATACATACCCACACCGTTAAAAAGCCACATACATTCGGAAACATTCAAACACAAAATTAAACATTTGAGTCTTGAGAATGTTGTGGTCTTTCAATTTCAACATTAAAGCGTAACTCTCGCCAAAATTCAACCTAGGGTCTTTTTGTGAATGTACCCGAGTCAAACTTTTGTTTAAAAGCATATTTAGGACGGAAGCGCCACTTTTAAGATTTACCGTATTCTCGTTTTTCGGTCAAATGATCTTTTGAGTGGGAGTGCTAGGGGCACTTTTATGCTAGCCTCAAAATAGCTATTTTTAAAACACTAAGAAGGCTCGACACAATATGAAACTTTGCTCGAAGTAGTGCCAGGGGCTCTACACCTTAACGAAAGCATTGACAACATTGTTTGTGTACCCAGAGTTTACTAAAAATAAAGGTTTTGAACAACTCATCATAGCTCTTGTTGTTTCTGGCCGCAGCCATTTTATCGGTCAAAAACAATCGATTTCTGAATGCAACATAACAGGGAGGAGAGTAAAGATGGAAAGCTCCCAAAGCTTAGTTCCATATAAATGCACGGATTATTTCTTGTTTTGTCGTTATTGAAAAACAATATTGACCTTGTAGTTGAAAAAGGAGCCTCATATGGAGTCCGTTCATTCACATTCGGAAATCGATTGTTTTTGACTGATAAAATGGCTTGTAAATGCTTATAAATCTTCATGGCGATTATTTGTTGTAAAAATGGGCTCTGGTGCAAAGATGCAAACTGATACTATTCATCTGATACCTAGGATCAAAACATTTGGGCTGTGATATATACAGGAATGGACTTCACACAGTTGCTCCTGAAAGGCTGCAGTGCTCCTTTGGTCTTTTGAGAATGTCTCATCTTCTACTGCCCCTCTCATGTTCTCTCCCACCTTGTGCATTCTTACTTCTTTTACTTTTTGTCTTCCTTTTTTAACACTGGGCACGTCTGCTTTGTTCTTACCTGGCTCACTATAAGGGATTGGGGGAACAGTGTAGGAGAGCTGAACGTGTTACCACACTGGAGCACGGCCTCTCATCCATGATCCGCCCAGATAATTACCCATGCGGCTAGCATCACTACCCCCCCACCCCCTCTCTCACCTTACCATAGAAGAGATTAAACACTTGGGAATGACCTGCCCTAGATTTTATGCTACATTGAACTCCTAACAAATTAGAGGAGGGTCATCCATGGACAGCTAATTGCGAGAAGCATATGGTGTATTAACTCATAAGCAAGATTAAATCACACATTCCGACTTAGATCGGCAGTTAGCCTTCATTAGCTTGCTTTAGCCATTCGCATCACTCTAATCTCAATTGCAAATAGTCTGTTTTTGGTATAAATTGAAACCATAGTGGAGGAGCACACATAAATACTGAAACAGAACTAATGCAGATATGCCAGAACAGTAGATTCTAGATTTCTGTTTCAAGTCTTCTGTAAACTATGGACTGTTAGATTTGTTGTGTTGTAGGAACACCAAAAATGCACAAAAAGGAATGACATAAAAGAAGTTATTTGATATAAATGTAGAAGTTGTAAGAAATAAAAAGTATAAACTAATTACTTTATACTCTGCTAGCGAGTCAGTGGTTGAGAAGGTTCACATTCACCAGATAACATCGATTTCCACTCTGCATGAGTGGAGCTATCAATAGCCAAAGCAAAGGCCTCATTTCACCGAGCACTGTGTGACCCTTCTGAAACATCCACACTTATCAGTCTCAGTTTTGAGCCTAACCTCTTTTTGTACAACACAATGCTGATACTCAAAAGGCCTTGCCATTCACGTTGGCCTTTAAGTGGCCTTTCACTCCATTTCTTCCCTTTGGTGAAGAGTCAGAAATAAGCTCGACCGAGCTGCGACAATATACAGGTGTGTGTTTGTCCTTTGAGCTGATATCTCAGAGAGTTTGTGTCTGTTGCCACAGGAATTGGAAGAGGTGCGGTATGAGGTTGACGATCCAAAGTGAAGTGAGAGAAAGACATGCCAATGGATGAAGATCCCTTGCCAATAAACCTGACATTTCCCCTCTCTGTGCTACAATATCTCACCAATAACAATTAGCCGGTAATTGTTTGGCTAATTATGATTTAATATCCAGTGTGGTGCCAGCAAAGCACCCTCTACTCAGCTATTCATACTTCTATTAGTGCAAGTGTCAAGAGGAGGCACAATGTTGGTTTAAAGAAGTGCATTGAAGTGAATGCATGCAAAAACAGATAAAGCCTAAATAGGTGCACCCACAAACACAATAACTTGGGCCTCACAGGCACACATGCATTCTCTATACTCTTATTTGTCCTTAACTTGTAACTAGGGCACAGACTTTTATTTACCCGTAGGCCAGTGCTAATCAACCTTTCCTGAATCAAAAGGGTGACAGCCAGAGTGGATAAATACAGAAGAAGGGCACGTTGAGTACAACTTCTATTCAAAACCCCCGTTGTCAAAGACATTTGGTTTGATAAATACACCTGAGCTTGAAAAAAATTGCAGACTTGCATTGCCAAATCTGCATGTTTATTCTTATCCGATTGATCAATTATCCATCAATATTTGATGTAATTCAATGTGAAGATATGCTGCTTCTTTCTTCATTAAAACTTTGGCTTTTGGACTGCTGACAAACCAAGGAATTACCTTGGGCTCTTTGGGCCTGCATTTGTTGCTATTGTCTGACATTTGAAAGGAAGAGTTTGACATTTTCGGGGGGGCAGACACCGTCACCACATTTAAGAATAAACTGAAAACCCTCCTCTTTGATAAAGCTTATAGTTAGGGACGTGGCTCATAATCAATTGCTCCGGATCTCATCTGTCCCGGCGGCCTCCCAGGATACTGCGCCATGGGACTCAGCCGCCTGCCAACGTCCATCTTCTTGCTCGACACCGGTTATCCTTGCTGGAGTCGGAACCGGTAGCGGCCGATGCGGTTCTCCGGGCTTGTCCCCCTTCAACAGAAGAAGAGAATAGAACAGAAGAGAATTGCCGAATGCTTATAGTTAGGGAGTGAGGAGTCGCAGCGTATGCCTAGACCGGCGGGGCAGGGTGTATAGCTACAGACACAGCACCCCAGCTTCCCTCTGCTTCTTCTCATAGTCATCAGATCTACCTATCATATAATCAATAATATAGTGAGAGTAGAGGGAGGCAGGAAGTACAGCCGGTTCCGGCAGGGGAGAGTTCAAGCCTGACCCGGCACCTCTCTTTAGCCTTCCTCTCTTAGTTATGCTATTATAATTCTAGACTGCTGGGGAATTTCCTTCCTCCCTATGACACAATGAGCTGCTCTTTCATCTCTCTTTTCATTTGTTCCTTTTATGTGCATCCTTCTCCCAGAAATGCTTGTTACTAACCTAGCTCTGGGGAGTTTACCCCCCGGAGTCCTTATGTTTCTTCTTCACCCAGAATATCGTCTTGGATTAGGGTGGCCCCAAGACCTGGGTCTTGGGTGCAGCTGTCGCTAGGGACCTGCTACACCCTGCTACACTCTGCGATTCCCTGCAGTGTCCGGCTGCGTCCTACTGCGGCCTACCGCGTCCACCCATGCTGTGCTGTGCCACATTACACCCCGTAGCGCCCTGCTGTGCCCTACTATGACATGAACTACTACGACTACTATTGTAGTCACTGTCACTGTTGTATTACTACCACTGTTCATCACACCCCTAACCGGCTCTTCCCGAAAGGGAGTTTTTCCTCGACACTGTCGCAATTGCTACCGCTAATGCTTGCTCTTGAGGGAATTATTGTAATTGTTGGGGCTTTGTAAATTATAGAGTGTGGTCTAGTCCTACTCTATCTGTAAAGTGTGTCGAGATAACTCTTGTTATGATTTGATACTATAAATAAAACTGAATTGAATTGAATTTTGGGATACATGCCTTTTCACTTTCTTGCTAAGAGTTAGAGGAGAGGTTTGATACCACTCATATGTGCCCGGTAAATACAGCCAGCAGCTGGTTAGCTTAGCTTAGGACAAAGAATGGAAGCAGAGGAAACAGCTAGCCTGGCTCTGTCCAAAGGTAACAGAATCCGCCTATCAGCACTTAGTATGGCTGCAACCAACGATTATTTTCATTCTCGATTAATCTGTTGATTATGTTCTCGATTAATCGATTAGTTGTTTGAAAAATGTTGATCAGTGTTTTCCAAAGCACAAGAGGACGTCCTCAAATGTCTTGTTACGTCTACAACTCAAAGATATTCAGTTTACTGTCATAGAGGAGTGAAGAAAATAGAAAATATTCACAGTATAAAAAAAAAAAGAGGGAATCGGATTATTTTTTATTTTGTCTATTAAAAAAATGACTCAAACGAATAATAGATTATTAAAATAGTTGGCGATTCATTAGTCTTGCTAGGTCTAGGTCTGGCTTTACCCTGCAGAGATCTGAGGAGCAGTTAACCATTGTCCTCATGAATCCACCGGAGTTTAAAATTCCAACACAAACAAAACGGAAGCAATCCCAGAAGTGGAACGTCATGGATATAGACTAGTGATTACTGAAATAGTTGCCAGCTAATCGAATAATCTTTACAGCTCTACTCCAAAGCTCACAAATTAACACATTATATCTCGTTTGTTTAATCAATCGTCTCATCTAACTCTGCAAGAAAGTGAATAATGTCCCAAACTTTATCTTTAAACACTAAATGATAAAATAAAAAATAAAAAATATCAACAACTGAATAACTGCAAGCCTTACTCTTCTGTACTCACAGCTGGAACACAGTGGTTTTAAAGCACTTGCCCTTTGATAAACACACAATAACCCAGATAAAGTGATTCACATTCATCTTATCACTCACACTGCCTCCACTGGCCGTTCAAAAGGGACAGGTGAGCATGCTGTTTCTGCTTCACTAGGTCTTTACCCGCCGCTACAGCTGTGTCCATATTGCTGCTGTTCCAGTCTGTTCAGAGTGTTACCTTACCCCCTCCCACCTCTTCTCCCTCCTCTCCTTCATGCCTCTCTTTCGCTCTGGGCAGCTCCTTACTCCGCTCCTGTGGCGGAACCGTCAGGTCCTTGTTGCTCGGCAACCACTGTCTTAAGATTTTCCCAGAATTTTGAAGGTAATAAAACAATGCCCCAAGACAAACAGCAACTGGCACCGGAAACGCCTCAGGGAGGGAGAGAGAGGGAGAGAGAGAGAGAGAGAGAGAGAGAGAGAGAGAGAGGCAGAGAGTAGTACCTAGTTAATCCAACTCTTTTTGCTTTTAAATTAAAAATAAATGTTATTAATAGCACCAAACTGAAGGAAAACCATTCCACAGTCAGACCTCCTGTTACTTCAATTCAATTCTTATCTCATGATAACTGAGCATCCAAGCTGAGAAACAGCTGTCTTTTTCAAGGTTACTGAGCCCCTAGGTTATGCAAACATATGGTAATGTATTACTTCCATCTCCATCTATTGATACATAACCGTGCGTCATCGGATGTCTGCGCGGGGGGTTTGATTGGCATCTGACAGTCGGATTTTCTACATGTTCCCAGGTGACTTTGCAGAGGATGGTCAGCCTTTTATTCACCTGATTGGATAGCGTGGTGCTCACAACTTTGACTAGGAAATAAACGCAAGCGAAAAGCCTGTATGTGCACTCACAAACAAATCGATTTGATTGGGAGGAGTCTCTCTCTCTCTCTCTCTCTCTCTCTCTCTCTCTCCAAGACTCCCTGTGAAATTAATGCAACACAAACAAAACATTTGGAGACGCACAGATCCTCTGGCATGCTGAATTATGGCAAGGCATGAGGGAGTTGAAAACTTTTGTTGTATTGCATTTGCTGTTTTCCTTTCTCCCCATCCAAGCTCTTGTAGGAGATGGAACATCAAAGGCAAGCTCTTACTAATACAAGCAATAAACTACTCCCACATGGTTTGGTTTGAATGTAGCCGTTTTCCCTAAAGAGAGCTCTTTATGAGTGACACAAGACAGTTCAAACACTTGCTCTCTTCCCCTATTTTAACAACTGAACAATAAAAAGGTGTCAAGGATTATAAACCTTGCGACAACAAAAAAGGATCAGGGTGAAGAGATCTTGAAGCTCTCTCTTGACACCAAGCAAGGAACACTACTCCAAAGTAATCATCACACATGGCATTCACAGAGGTCTATAGAGCCCCACCACCAGCATCCCTCCCATTAGATTCATTAGTTAATTGTGTAGTTTCAATCTGTGCAGTTGTGGTTAGGTCGTCAGCGTTGCCGGGTGGAATTGGGAGACGAGAGAGACGGGAGACGTTGGCCCCCGCTAATCAAAATGCAAATATCTGTCTCCCTGTTGGGGCATTAGGGCATCTTGGAGGGGGAATCTCAAGGCTCTAAATTGAAAGATGATGAATGTGCAGGTTTTTTTTTTATGCTTGCAATGTGAGGCAGCTCTGAAATTAAAAAGTGCTGAAAATAAATAAATAAAAATGTAAATAAATAAATAAAAGAAAATAGAAAAAGGGTAGCAGTGGTGGTGGGGGTTTGTGGTTGATGGTGGGAGAATGAAAAGGTACAGAAGAAAAGTGTCAAAGGGTTTTTATAACAATAACCACAGCGGCAGTACTAGGTAAAGACTTGATTACACGGTGCAATAGCAACGGACTGACACTTTCTATCTGGCTGTCAATCACGGGACACACTCTGGGAACATGACAGCAATGTCCTTTGACCGTCAAGTGTATCTGCCTATCTGGCAGAGTGTGCAATCAGCATATCAATTTTTGAAGCTCAGACCGCGGGATTGTATTGTATTTTGTGAGAAGAGACAGATTTATTAAGCTAAATTGGGTATTGATCATACCGAGTGTGTTCTTGTGATTCTTTTATGTGGCTTTTGTTTGAAAGGAACAGTCTAACATCTCTGGAAACACACTTGTTTTCTGCTGAAGCTAATGTGAGAATAAATTAGCCAAATTGTGTGGGTTATTTACAAAGTTAAAGGTGCAGTAGGTAAGACTTATAAAACTATTTGTCTGTCATATTTGCTGAAACTGACCCCAAGTTCCAGTAGAACTACATGAAGCAGATAATCCGGCTCCTCTGGCACCACCTACAGCCTGTAGTGTGATTTGCCAAAATCCACCGCTCCCTGTTCAGATGCACCAATCAGGGCCAGGGGGGTGTCTAACTGCGTGTCAATCACTACTCATGCACACGCATTCATTCTCCCTTGTGGGAGGAGGGGCTTAGGAGATCGTTTTGGGCTTTTGCAGAAAAGGGGGGAGGGACTGAGAAGTTGTTGATGTTCAAATTTTTTGGCTAAGTCCTGGATCTTCGCAATCCTACCTACAGCACCTTTAAGGTCTTCTTAGAGCAATTCCCTTACTAAGTTGCTGCTGAGGAAAACTTCCTCAAGTCGCATGTAGGTTTGTTACCGAGACAAAACACTGGTAATAAACTTCCACGGGACTGCCAGGACAAAGACACATATTTGATTTGTCAAACTTAGACAGCAGTGGCTCTTTCAACATATGGCATGTGAGTGTTGCTGAAAGATAGACTTGAAAAGTTCTTACTTTTGGTGAAATTAGATCCTAAATGCTTCTCCTAACAGCAAGAGTTCTCTGACATTGTGGTATAGAACTGCAAAGATTAATCGATTAGTTGTCAACTATTAAATTAATAGCCAACTATTTTGATAATTGATTAGGCCAATACAAAACGTCAAATAAACTGGACAGGTCCCGGTGACCCGAAGGACAACACAAGGGTTAAGCATTCTTCACCAAATCT
The DNA here is from genome assembly GCF_031162955.1 of Sander vitreus. Taxonomy (NCBI): domain Eukaryota; kingdom Metazoa; phylum Chordata; class Actinopteri; order Perciformes; family Percidae; genus Sander; species Sander vitreus. Next base: position 6,507,490 of record NC_135873.1, read on the forward strand.
GTCTGGCTGCTGCCTGCTTCTCTTTTCCATCAGGTTCTCATCTCTCTCATCACATCTGCTTGTGATATCTCAGTCTGGGACTTCTCATTTCGAGAAATAAGGCAGCTTCGTCAACGGCAAAACAAAAAAAAACAGAGCGAATCGCCACCACAACACCACCGTCGCAGCAGCTGACTGCAGGAGCATGCTTTCTGATATCGATAAGCGGAGGTGAAAGAAGTATTCAGATCATTTACAAGCATTACCACACTGTGAGAACTATAAAAATGTAATTCATGAATCCAAAGTCTTACTTAAGTAAAAGTATGTAAGTATTAACAACAAAATTTACATTAAAGCTTTAGTCCGTAACTTTTTGATATTAATGAACGTCCGTTACATTCAAGCCATTGCCAAATGAGTTGCTACAAAGCTAATTAAGACCATCAGCTCCACACAACACTCTCTGTATTTCTCAGTATGGCTGCGTTTAGAAGATTGTGTCGTCCGGCGACTTTCGCGCGCAGAAAATTGAGTGAAGATAATGACCTCTTCTGAAGAGTCCATCATGTTTTTTAATCCTCCGTGTCCTCCTTGGCTACATAGCAACTGCGTGGAGGAGGGGTGGAGTCTGTGCGCGATCACGGAAGGCTTGTATCATGTGGACACGCCGACAGTGTCGTTGTCATTACTTAGAATTCCTCATGGGGGAGACAGAAACTACGCACTATAGCTTTAAGTATCAAAATGAAATAACTTATGCTGCAGAGAAATGCACTTTTTTGTTGTAGGCGTACAGAGTACGTTCCATTCTTTCTGGTATTATAATCAAAAAGATCATATGTTTGTAGTGTCTCTGTTTTGCTAGAACCATGTATCTCTAAAAAGATCATGTTTTGTGTTTTCACCTTTGTGACGATGCATTTTACAGCTGATCCAAGACTGTTTTAAATTGTTTATTTAGCTTAAGAACTAGGAGAATTTTTTCAACCGGTAATGGAACACTTCATCAGAGAAATTCAAAATCTCCAGAGAGAGACATGGTTTTTTAAGGGCATGATACATTTTAGTCTGTAGTAAAAAGAACTATATTTTGCTTCTGAGTTGTAGTGGAGTGGAAGTATAAATTCGCATAATAATGGAATACTCAAGTAAAGCACAAGTACCTCATGTTTATACTTAAGTAGTTTGTAAGTAGTACTACAAAAGTAAAGTTACATTCCACCAAGAGAACAGATAGCTGGATTGATGGGTCTGTTTGTGTATGATGAGAACTTTACGAATGTTCTGCCGTGAGATTCAGCTCACGTTCATTGTCTAGAGTTGAGCAGTCAGCCTATTGAATCAGAGTTGAAATGTATTGCTTGAAAGTCTACAACATAAAAAAAGATTTGCACCTACTGATGGTAACCCTAGAAACTCCTCCCTTTATCAACACACTATTATTGTTCCTCCAGTCAATCACTTTCTTTTTAGGCAAGGCTAATCTTATGAAGTGTCTTTTACTGCTCTAATGGAGGAATCTTCAAACATCTGGAGCATCGATTAAAGAAACGGACGTGCTCGTCCTTGAGCCAGCCTGAAAGCTGCAAGACGGAAAACCATCAGATCCTGAAGATCTTTATTCTCTCACACTTTGTCTTTTTTTTTTCGGATTGTTCGCTGTGGGTGCTCTCTTGACCTTCAGTAATGTATCCACACTTAAATCACAGCAGCGAGAGCCTTTGCTGGAACTCACAATGAATATCTTCTTAATTTAGGGCCACATTTTTGAGTGGAGAGGTGCGCTAGAAACCTTTTCGTTAAGTACCATTGATTATGCTCCGTCAAAACTACTCCAAAACGAATGAAATGTCCACACTGGACTCAGTTCCGTCAATCACCTGCATGCAGAGGTGTTGTGGCATCATTTGGACTACAAAATGCTGGATCAAAGAGTTGCAACGAGGAGGGATTCTGGCATGTTTACATGTCAGATGGTGGTGCCTCTTCTCCTGTCCTGTCGCTGAGCTACTACAGGAGGGTCATTAGAGGCAGAAACATATGCCATTCAGCATGCATGGTCTGCTGTCCAATTAGTGGCCTGGAAGCACTCGGCTGAAGCCAAGCATTGAAAGTGGCAAAACACATGCGGACACAAGTTTGGAGTAATCTGGCGTACATGCATGTTTGAGCAGCTACAGTTGTTAAGTTACCAGACTTGCGTCTTAGTTTGAATACAGAGTGAGGAAAAAGAGAGATTTTATCACCCACCGTCTCACTACAGGAGTGTACACATACGGGAACACACAACCAGCTAGGTGTGAGTTTCATAAATCTTTTAAACTCCTGTCAAGTCACATCTATGTTCCCCTCACAAAGAAACTGTGTTGCCTCTCTGAGACGTAGAAAAGCTTAGAAGAAAATATCTTTTTCAAGCTATTTATTTACTTCTCTTTACCCTCTCGCCCACACAATCCTAGCAGTTTTCATCTGCTTCTTAGGTGCTGATATCCAGGATTCTGGGATGTCTGACTTTTTTTATTTGCTGTCATAGCAGAAGGCAAGGACGAGGCTTAACTAGTCACACAGCAATATCCAGCCACACCAGCGGACTGCTATATATCATTCACAAACAAACCTTTGTGCATTACAGCAACAATAGAAATATACAAATCCTGACCAGAAGCAAAGCTCTCAATCTACCGGTCCATTTCCGTTCCTACCCTCACCTATGGTCATGAAGGCTGGGTCATGACCGACACAGCTAGATTGTGGGTACAAGCGGCCGAGATGGGTTTTCTCAGGAGAAAACTGGCATCTTCCTTAGAGATAGGGTGAAAAGCTCAGTCATCTGTGAGGAACTCGGAGTAGAACCGCTGCTCCTTTGCTAGGAAGAGCCAGTTGAGGTAGTTTGGGCACCTGGTAAGGATGCCCCCTGGGCGCCTCCCTGGGGAGGTATTCCAGGCACGTCCAGTTGGGAGGGGGCCTCGGGGAAGACCCAGGACTAGGTGGAGGAATTATATCTCCACCCTGGCCTGGGAACACCTCAGGATGTCCCAGTCAGAGTTGGCAAATGTGGATCGTGAAAGGAAAGTTAAGGATCCCGTGCTGGAGCTGCTGCCCCCGCAAACCGACCACGGAAAAGCGGTTGAAGATGGATGGATGGATGGAAATCCAGACCAACTGGTGTTCTGCTAGCAACAGGTTAACTTTGCAAGTGTGTGCGCAGAAAGGCTATACATGTGTGAATGAAGGCACACAAGATGTGTGAAGTGAAACATGTAGTCTCTTAATTATCCATCTAACAAGTGAAACGATGGAATGAATGAGCCAGCAGGGGTTGAACGAGCCAGAGATCCATGCTGAGGGATACAACTCGCTCTATTCTCAGGGTATGAAATAAAGAATCTGCCATATTCATAATGAGTACGGGTCAGCTTACATCTCTGCTGAGGCGCCCTTAGTCCCTGCATTTCCAAAGTGGTATGGTAATTTCAGAGTAGGTGAAGGGACTGTTTCTTTCCTCGATCTACTGCAACTGGTTATGAGAGCCTCATTTCAACTTCAAATGACAGGAAATTAGAGTAAGTAACGTGTGTTTATATATCTACCCTATTTCAACCTGCAGTGACAGTCAGGGCCTCTAACAGCTAATAGGAATCACTGATTCAATTACAGATTGGACCAGATGGTACTTCATTGATCCTTTAAAAAGGGAAATCACATTTTATCCTCATGGCCGTGACATACTGCATATCAGGTAGTCATTAACCAAATATACATGCTACAATAGGTAGTAAAACAATGTTGTAGATGTATTTATAGTTGAACTGAAAGTTGAATTGTACTCACTTTTTGTGTAAGGATAAAAACTAAAAGGGTTAATGCGATATTGTGCATCATGCCACAATTTTTAATAAAAAGGAGAAAACTGCATCAATCACTTCAGCAAGTGACAGGATATATATATTGCACTGAAGATGCTTTTATCCTTAAATATATAAATAAATATAATATAAAAATAAGTCCTGAGTATAGTAATTGCCTGTGTGTGTAGGTGTGAAATTTGTGAAATATGAAGAACATGGTATTTTGTGAAAAGCCGAAGAGGCGCACGTGCAAAACAAGACACCCTATTATTTAGCCTTTAATTAAAAAGATTCAGTGTTCTGGTCCGTGTTGGAGCAGTTCTCAACTTTTGGCATAAAACCAGGCAGAAATAAAAACAATATAAACTGGAAAAAAAAGGAGGGGTTCTGTTTGCGAGTACTTCAGTTTAGTTTGGGCACCAATGACCTCAGAGGAGCCAAGGACTAGCGGTCCAACACCACGAGAAAGATGGATTCGGCTGCCTGGAATGGGCCCGGATTATCTCTCTGGCACAGGAGCCGAAAGAAAGGGAGCAACCGAACATCTCTGGGGGGTGAAAAATGAGGGAGCGAGATACTATTTCTCCTTTAATTCACAAGGGGTGGCCTGGCTCTGCCTGCGATAAGACACAAGTGATCAACATCCTTTGAGTTGGCTGTGACTTGGCCTCCTGGCCGCTCCCCTCCCTTCTCTCTCGCTGATATGTAGGACATATTTTGCTTCCTCAAACAGGTACAGTGTAGGTTAAAAAAAATAAATAAATAAATGGAAAGGGAGGAGTAGAGAGAGGAATCATCTGGAAGCTGTAGGCACAGAGCTACCATATACCACACAGCCCAGATCTGGATTTATGATCATGGGCAGTGCAGAGTGCTCCATTGGGCCTGGGGGGACTGTTGAGATACTTTTGGGCCCTTTTTCTCATTTCCTGTCTTGTTTCCACATTCTTTGTATTGTACAATGCATTTCCTCCAAGGACAAAATACCCCTCCAAACATAACTCTCCTCTTATTTCTCCTCCATCCTTATTCAAGTGCAGCAAAAAAAAAAAAAGGTACATGACTGGTCAAATATCTGTCTGGCTTTACCGATTTGAGGTGTTTGTTTTGACATTCAAGTGATATTAGAGCATCTTGTCAGCAGTTTGTGAATATTGAAATTCTCATTCAAACTTAGTGAGAAGAATCTCACTTGCTTCATTTACAGCAATTGTTAACACCAAGCACTTACAGTTCAGTGGCTCAGTTTGCTCCAGCAAAATATAGTGTAAAGTAATAAAGGCAATCAAGTAACATTTGAGTGAACAATATCCCTCATGTTAAGTATTAAATTTCAGGATAAAAAACTAGAACTCCAAAGCTGCTGAATGATGACACATTCTTTCTAATGAACCGAAAAGCTACCTTCATTTGATAGTTAGAATACGGCAAAAAAAAAAAGGGTTTGATCAAATGAGGCATCAGCTTGTTTGTTTCATGACACTGATATCAGCTTCTTTTCACATTAAAGAGTAGTGTTCTGAAGAGCGTTGGGAGCCTGAACAAAGGGATCCCTTCAGAAAAGACCCACTTTAAAGAAACATTAATGAAAATAGTTTACTTGTTATCGTCTTCTTTTTGTTGTTGTTTCAGAAGACTTTGCTCAGTTTGTGTAGGAAGTAGGGCTGGGCGATATGGCAAAAAATATTATAACAATAACAATAATATACAATCAATATTGGATCTGATAATGACTGAAGCCCAAAGAAACCAGAGGGTTCATTAGTTAAACTTTAGAATATAGTTTATTAACATAACAAAAAAAAACAGAATAACATAATGTAACATTTAACTGTGCAAACGGCAGTTGGCAAACAACCTTCGGTGTGCATTACCGCCACCTTCTGAAATGGAATGGCGTTTATTTCTGCTGTGTGATAGGCTGTTAGATCTATCCAAATCGAGTAAAATATGTCCAAAGTTAATCACTGTTATCGACCTGAATTTTATCGCGACCCCATATCAAGATCATTTTATCGCCCAGTCCTAGGAGGAAGCATTACAGATGCAAACATCCAGAGTGGTGTGGTAGAAAGATGTGAAGGAAAGACCAAAACGTAAGCAAAAGCTATTTTCAAATGCCAACATGAAAGTACGAGGAAAGCAAAACAATTAAGAAAGAACATGTAGCTCAGTTTTCTGAATCCTCTATCTCACTGGTGATACAAGTTGTAATGGAAGTCCTCTTTCCTGTCGCACACTCTACCCAGAGCTGGCTCTGCCACGGCTTTATCTCACCTTGGTCAGGACAAATGTGAGTGATTGCTGTCTGGCCTATTTCAGGGGCCGGCAGGTTGACACAAAGACTCGCTTCCACAGCTTCCATTGTTGCACTGCTTCGCCACAAGCTCCACCCTCCTCCCCGCATGACCAGAGTTGTCACAACCAATGAAAGCGATGGTCTCTCAAAGCACGCTGAGCCATGATTAAATCTCCACCTCTGAAACACCAGAGTTTGGGGCTGGCATCTACTCAATATGGGCTGGTAATTACATTCTTCTTATTTATTTATCTCAAAATGATAATTGTTCACCTTGACATCATTTAACTATGTGTGATCCATTGCTGCAGATTGGTCTAATTGCATTCACCAAATGGGACGGGAAAAGAAAGCTAATTTCCAAACTAACAAAACAAGTGCAACAACAAAGGGTTGAAACTTTTCAAACCCCTTGACCAAAATGCACCAATTTAAATGAGGCCCTTCAAAAGTGCCAACTGATTGCTTCTACTGACCAGTTTCTGAATTAACACACACACTGCTAACATGAACTGTGCTTAATGTGGCACAATGTTACACAGCCAGAAAACAAAGAAAGTACTTCTTAGTTGGATTAGTTTGTTAAAGGAAAACAAAGACATGGACACAGCGACGTAAGGTATTTACGGCGGGCCCCATGCACGCTATTACGGCGGGCCCTAGTGCACACTAGTTTGTAGTTATAAAACACACACACACACAGGCGTAAATATTGGCTCTTACAGTCAAATGACTTACTTAGGCTTTTGTATTGGGAAAGTTTTGAGATCAAAGAGAAGGCTATCAGAACCATGGATAGCACTCTTTGTTTCAAGTGCTGAAATGTAACAACAAGTACCTGTATAGCACATGAGAGCAGAGGAGCTGTCTATTTCACTGTGGTGCTGAAATGATTGCTACATTTAACAAAAGGCCTTTCTTGGTGCAATAACCTCCCGAGTGCACTCCTATTTGATATAAAGGCAAGAGATGATGGTAAAATGAAGCATATAGCACACAAGGAGACATAAAAGAGTGGCAATAATAATATATAGATTTATTCTGACTATTTCACCAAAAAAAGAAAGAAAACCACGATGGAGATGGGTTTCCAAATGGCACTGTTTTTAATGTAACGTAAGTTCTTTGAACACAGGCGTATTTCCGAGGGGGCAATCTGATATATTCGCAAGGGCCAGTTCTCCACCCAAAATATGTTATAAGTGAGTCTATCCTGCTGCTGTAGTTAAAGAACAAAAAGCTGGCCAGTGTTAATCTTAATTAGTACTTGGTAAGCTGTAAATCAAAACTTGAAAGATTTTTTATTATCTGCCTGCCTGTCTGTTAGTTTAGATAAATGACTAAATGTTTTATAAGAATTCCATTTGGACATCTTCCAGCCAATTAGAATAGTCTATTTCTGCCAGGACATAAAAACACAAAATAGATAATCTTCATAGCCCTTGATCGCCAACCCCATGCAAAAGCCTTATCTAAGAAATAATACCGCTATGACATTTAAAATATCACCAAAGCATTTCCTCACACAGTGTCATATTTTTGGATGGAAATGCATCTCATCTGATTGCTTTGTAATGAAGCTCACCATACCTTGAATAGATTCCCATTCTTTGCAATTAAGGTGGATCTGCTATGGTGCATTTCCTAAAGACATCCCATCTCCTGCAACAGTCCTGACATTTTGATTGTCTTATTTGTTTTGCAGTCTTTGCCTTCTCTTTGAAGGTCACTCTTAAATTACTTTAAAGCATGCAAATCACTAGATCCACAGTCCACCCTAACGCTTGATGAGTAGGACAGAGCAGAGGAATCATGCACAAATACAACTGGAATGAATATAACAATGTGATCTTGAGTCTTGTCATACATTTTTGTACAGAGCAGGAATTAACAGGCAGTCTCTCACATCCTCACCCAACTAAAATCACCTTATTCCTCCCCTCATAGGATAAATTGACTGTCCTACTCCAAAGGGATGTCGGAGGTCAATTACCGAACAGTTTCCCAGGTGCTGGCAGTGATATCTTGTACAATGACACTAATGCTGAGACTGTGAAATCTCTTAAAAGGGGTGTCCTTCAATTTGCCAGTCAAAAGTCCTATTTATAAAGGCCTTTTATTACTGCGGCTCCTGCTGTGACTTGTTAAAACTGCAAATGTCGTCTGTGTTCTTAATCTGGCAGTCAAATTTTCATCACAAATGACTTGCCATATTTTGCCAAACAGAGCTCATATGATAATATCACACTTGGGTGAATCAGCACTTTAGTAATTTTGCAAGGAGTCTGGTTGGCTTTTCCCGCAATTTCTTCCTCCTCCATCTGCTTCATCAAGAAGTATGAAGGCTGCAGTGGAAATTATTAATGAGAGCTTTAATAGATTTTCAGGCTGCAAATTCAGAAGGCTCATCTAGCTACTCAGCATTTAAAGAAAGCTTAAATCATTTCATCAGTCAAGTCAAGTGAAATACTGAGAGGACTGTAAATGTGCTGCAAGAAACACAGACAAGGGAGTTACATTTCTAAATCATGAAGTAATTAGTAGGACTAAACTTTTACTTTTAAGTGATGTTGCCCAGGAGTTGTGGCCATGTTCAGAGAGCAGCCCAGTACCACATTGGAAAATTCTGCACTTCATGAGCCAGAGGCAAATTAAGGGTGGGGAGGTTGGAACGGTGGATGGGCACCTAACGAGTCGGACCTTCATACAGGATTCTGGAGTTCCTGTTCCTAATTCAGTATCTAAAAAGTTTTGTGCGAAGAATAAAAAAAAAAGAAAAAAAGAGGACTTAAGCGAGAAGTTCAAACACTGCGATTTGTCTCGCCTCCACACAGTTGGCCAATCGCAGCACCCCTAACTCTCATGTTGGAAAGCTGTGGGTGGAGGGGATTTACGAAAGTATCTGACCATCCGACTAGCAGTTCAGATAAAGCATACTGGCCCCTTAACCTAGTAACCAAGTATCTTTTTATGCCTAGACATACCTTAACCACAACCTCCCCTAACCTTAACCATACTAGTTTCCACATTTACTTTATGTGCACAACCACCGTCTTTAACTAAGCTTAACCATGTGTTTTAGTGCTTAACCCTAACTATACCATAACCATAATTTATTTGCCATAACCACAAGTGGATTTTAGTCTCACCAATACCTGAAACAACACACCAGCTGTGTTTTTTAAGAATACATGGTTGCTTTTGGTCTGAACACCCTGTAATTGCCAGATACAAAGCAGTAGACTCCGTTCACTGTGTCATTCTCTTTGTAGAAACACTGCATTCAGCATATTAATTTGTTCCTATCAGTCTCTTCACAAATGCAACAGCACATATGCCTCAGGAGCATCTCGTACTCCAAGCTAAAGAAAAGTCTGAGTGAGCGCTGACCCTTCTGGATGTAAATAGCCTGTCATTGTTTCAACATATTCTACACATCCATCCTTTTAGTAATATGGCTCCAGCCAGCGTTTACTTGAATATTTCATTCAAGACAGAATGGAATCCTAATCTTAGCTCCAAGCTGTGGCGTTTTGTCACCGATCCATTTTCCAATCAGACAGACTCCATCTCCTCCTCCATTTCTCCTCCCTCGCTGCTCTGTTTTGTCCTCCCTCTGGCTCTGCCACCCATCGCTCACTCACTCAACTTTCCTTTTGCCCCCTTTTTTCCCGGTGACATACTTTGGTGCATCAGTTTGAGACGCTTGAATATTTCACCAACATTTATTATGTTGAGACTAATGAGCATTAATTAATTTAACACCTTCACATATAATAGGCTTGAGGGAGTGGGAGGAGAATAGCAAGTGATGACTCGTGTTAAAAAAATGATTGCTTTGTTGTTCAAATGAGCTACTGCCTGAACATAGTACAAGTTAAGTTATACCACATTTCATTACTTGTATTCGAATGCATACAAGACAAAAGAAAGAAAAAGGGTGATAGAAATTAGACTGCATGTGCTAATTGCTCATCATGGCTGGGCTGCAGAGCAGAGCGGTATACAGTGGTTTCACATTTGCATGTGTCAAGAGCCTCTACTATGTTTTCTTTTAGGATTTAGTGTGTTATATAGTTTTGTTGTGCATGTAATAGATGTATAAAGTACAAAGAAAACACATTTTACTCCAAATGGAGCTTTCTCTCCCACAGACTTTTTCTTAACTACCTAAAAATGCCTCACCCACATTCCTGTTTTAAAATTCCTCAATTATTGATGTCATTGATTGACAATGCCAGCCCAGTTTTTCATATGTGCTGCCCATATGTTCTGCCTGAGCAACCACAGCCAGCCCAGTGCCTTGTTTGAATTTGGTTGACCAATCACAAAGCAGCAAAGCAGGCCAGCTGACCAATCAGAGCACAGTGGCCTTTTCAGAAAGGTGGGCCGAGAGCTTAGACAGTGTTTCAGACGGAGTAGTCTCGCATTGCCAGACCTTCCTCCACAGAGCTGCGGAGGAGGGTCTGGCTAGTCCACACAGCATTCCAGGATGGGAGAAAAACATTCTGTGGTTTATTGGCATTCCTTTAAACCAATCACAATGGCTTCGGGAGGCGCTAAGCGCCAGACAGAGCCACAGTGCCATTGCAAAATAGCCTAGGGAAGGAACTTGTTTTGGTGGAACGTGATCGTTCAAAAGTTGTTTTAGTCGTGTAACAGACAACTCAGATTGGACAGATAGTCTAGCTAGCTGTCTGGATTTACCCTGCAGAGATCTGAGGAGCCGTTAACCAGAGTCCTCATAAATCCAGTTTAAAATTCCAACACAAAGAAAGTGGAAGGTAGCGGACATCCGGCCGAAAAGAAGGACACCAACTACATCTGTAGACTACAGATAGAGGAGCTGCAATGGGCAGTATGAGAAACATAATGTTTTTTGAACATCACTAGACCCCAAGAGTACAAATATGACAGTGAAAATGAGTATAATAGGGGCTCTTTTAAGCAATCGTCTCACCCCACAGTTCTTAGCTACATTATGGTACGTTCCTATTTAAAAATGAATGTGGGACGACTGAGACAAGTAAGCAGTGACCTTAAGCAGGGAGATACACCACTGATTGGAAAGGTAGCACCAGTGACAGAAATGGTAAGTACATTTTAAGCATTACTCGTACCTTAGTTGACATATTACAAATACTTAAAGCTATAATCCTTAAGATTTCAGTCCAGGTTGATTTGGTGACACCCGTGGTTACTGGCTAACAGCAAGTGCAGTTTAATACTAGAGTAAACAGAAAGCAGCAGGAAATACAACAGAGGCGCAACAGGTGTATCTGTTTACAGTGCAGCCAAACAAACCTGCAATATTTATGACGGATGTGCTTGAAAAAAGAAATACTGAAAAAGATTGTTTTGTAGACTCATTTTGATGAACAATAGCAAAGATAGCAGTACGAATTACAAAAAATGATTGCTGTATCACATACATGCATTGCTCCCTCTGAGTCCCTTGCACGTGTGGCAATTTGGATCCAGCACAAAAATGTCACACTAACAATGAAAACTATTATAAAGAGAAGTTATTACAGACTGTAATTATTGTAAATGGCTATTGCTATAAAAAGCAGCATGATAAATAGTATCTGCCATTCAAATTTTAAGGATCTCAGCTTCAACATTGCATCAGAAAAGTGCACTTATTTGTTTCTCTAAAAGTACTAGTGTATTATTGTGTCTGTATGATAAACACAGTGGACAAATTAATATAGAGGTAATAAAGATACCGATAGCAACCGGCTAACCTTTAACTGATGATTTATTAACATTGAAAAATAAAAGAAAAAGGAAAAACACCAATTGTATTAATGTAATTAAATCTTGATTATGATGACTTGTTCGGATTTCGACCCGTGGGCAGATGCTTCTCATTTGTACCGAGTGTGAGGAAAGTTTTACCAATTACATTTTTCCTTTGCTTTTTTTTTGTGTGTGGTGAAAATCTAACTTTTACCATCAATCCTCTTCAGCCACTTCCCCGTAATAGATAAGGGTTTGTTTACCTAGCTCTCTAATGGTTCATCTCCCTGATGAGTGTTTTTCCTCGCTACAATTAATTATCACTGCTAAATTTACGGAGAAGAGCAGCATCCAAACAATTACAGCTTTCATTCGCTAATTGAACAATGGTTCATCCATCTCTCTGATGGGATGGACTCTGTTTTGATGCAAGGTGTATCACCTTGACAGAAAGTCCAGACAGTGACACCGAGGAGCATCAAAATAAGCTCAGGATAGATTTTGGGCAAGTGGGATCTCTATTATGTAATACACACGTCTGACAAAGGTGAATCAGAAGCATTCTACTGCATATTCCTTTCTTCAAGTATTTAAGGAATAAGCAAACAGTAGGTTTGTATGTTAGTATGTACTAGACAGTCCCTCCAGGATTTCGCAATGTCGCCAATTCACGCGAATTCAACCAATCACCGTGAATTTGGTGCGACTCGCAATTTTGACCACTCACCGCAACTTTTCTGCAAATTTGACCAATAACCTGACGTTTCCCGCGACTTCAACCAATCCCAGCAGTCCCACGTGCCGTCAGTATGTGACTCTGAGAGCCAGTGACCAAGTGGGAGTGAGAACGGGTTGATCATTTCCTTGTTTCTGATATTAAGATGAGACGTGTGTGACTCGAACATCTCACATTTACCAACAAAACGTCAGCGAAAGACCGTGCAAAACATCTGTCCTGCCAACCTTTATACATTTTAACATCAATGTACGCTATAACATTTTTTTCACTCGCACAACACACACAAGTCACTGAGCTGCTGCCGTTTCAATCCTGTCGGCTCTATGCAGCGGGCGGGGCTGCTGCTCCGTTCCCCCCGCGACTGACGCGCGCAAACACACAATCATACACGGTGGATGCAGGAAAAACCGGAGATCAGACGACACGATGACCTAAATTGAGGACAGATACGCTCGTTATTGTAAGTGCAATGATAAGTTAAAGTCCAATAAGTACTTTATCAAACCGTATGAATGTGTGTCCCAGGCCAGGTTAGGAAATGAACTAACAATGTAAAGATCAACAAGCCACTGACAGATATGTTCAAATTTGATTCATTCAATAATTTATCTTAATCTTAATCCCCCAGCCATTTTCATATTATACCAACATTTGCAGCATCCTGAGCCTTTTTGGTAAGGTTACTAGGAAATCTCAGCCCAGAGTAGTTTTATTCTCCCCAAAACATTTTTTTTAAAATTAAAAATCGCAACCTTTTTTGCAACTTTCACTGTCTCCCGCAACTTCATTGCAACAAACATACAAAAGACATCGCAACCTTTATCGACATTTTTTACAAAGGCTCCCGTGAAATCAGGTATTTTGGGCCGCAACAATCTCAAAAAAAGGGAGCGAAATCCTGGAGGGACTGACTAGACTTATTTGTGTTGCGTATGCCACAATGTGTGTTTGTGTGTCCTTGCGGGTTGTCAGATCCAGTTAATTGCTGCCTTCCTGCGGCTTTAAAAAGTTGTGACTAGCTCACCCGCAACTGTCACTCCGCTTTCATTATTTACCCATTCAAATGAGAGAAAAATGTTCATGTCGACATTAATGACTCCACAAGAGAGAGACGGAAGAAAGACTAAACCAATTAAGGCAACTGACTCACCTCACCATTACGGAGAATTTAGTGGGGATATTGCAGTGTACTTCCACAACCCCCCCACGCTTTAAAACGTTTTTTCACCGCTAGCAAACAACCAGCAAGGGATGGGAAGTGGCTGAAGCCGTTTTCACAGCAGGATGTTGAGATTTTTGGTGAAGTGAGGGGCATTTATCATCTTTATACTTCAAAGTACTACAGCAGATAACACTTCAGATTATAAAAAAAATTATTTTGTACAGAGGCCATGACCACATGTGTTGACGCCGCTAATTTGTGGACTCCCCTTCAAATGACAATCAGGACAAGATGAGTCACTCGATTGGTACAGCATTACTTTTAAAATTTCAATAAATAACTTGAGCCATTGCCACATAAAAGTTTCCTCGCCACAGGCATTATGCACTCTTCTATCAACAACCCTAAACAGCAGCTCTAATGAATCACTGAATATGTTTTTTTCTGATTCACTCCACTTCAGACACAAGGAAATTAAGTTAAGATGTCCTTATTATGCAACAGGTCTGAAACTGATATGATATGCATGGCTAACATACTATATATGCAGGGCTTTAAATTGACACCTGCCAACCCGCCAAATGTGGGTTAATGTAACCTTTGGCGGGTAACATTTTAAAGTTTCTAGCTAATTTGGCTGGTGATGAATGAAGCGAAGTGTCCGTTTGAATCGGCAGGGTAGAGAAACGTGTTTCCAGATTGATCCGTTTTTCTGCCAAGAAATTTGGGCGGTATTGTGTGTCTTTGCCTTGGAAACGTAATGTTTATCGGACAACACTGCTTGTGGTACTAATCCTACATTTCCCATGAACAGTAAATTGTGATGTGTCAGACAACTGTTAGCTACGTGCCTTGCGATTACGAGCTACGCTGAAACAGAGAAAGCGAACAGAACCAAACAAATCAGCCGAGCTGAAATTACAGTAAAGTTAGTTAGGCAACAAATGTGGCTAGTGGTAAATCTGATTGGCTGGTAACTTTAAAAATCTACAAACCATGTTGGCTGGTGATCAAAAAAGTTAATTTAAAGCCCTGTATATATGTAGTCATTGTTTATTAATATTAAAGGAAAACTTGGGGAGTACGGCTACATGTATGAAAAAGTTGCAGAGACAAAAAGTTGTATAAGTTGTATAATTATTACTACTTGAAATCTGAACAAACCGTATTTATCTTTAAATGTAAAGATAACTACTGTTTGTTCAGATTTCAATACTAGTTTATTACAACTTGGGTCTTATTATGGTAGTTTTGGCAATCATTTCTAGCAGTTACGATACACATTGTACTTGCAAAGTAATTGCAAAGGTCTGATCGAAGTATGAGCGGTCAGACAGGTTGCAGATTATATAGCACTTTATTTGGAGGTAATTGGCACAGGAACTCGGTCAGAGTTGAACCAATAAATTGGTCTGGAAACTGTGATGGATGTTTACAGCAGACAGTTAAGAATTTTAAGATTTGTCTTTGTTTTTCTCCCAAATAAGTTGGCTAACCTAAGCGGTACGCAATCTGCTCTAGGTGAGTGTAATGATATTAATACTGTTAGGAAAGATAGACAAAACTCAAAAATAAGAGCCGGGTTGTGCAACATTGAAATTTACCCTAAAGGCTGAAACTAACAATTATTGTCCAATAATCTACTGAATACTTGATTACTGAAATTGATTTAATAATTGTGGGATCTGTAAAATCATGAAAATTGGCCATTACACACTGTCAGAATCCAAGGTGACATATTCAAATGTCTCGTTTTGTCCAACCAGTCCAAAATCATATTAACTAAGAAAACTGTCAAAATGCAAGGAAATGTTTGGCATTTTTGTTTAAAATATGACTTAAAAGATTGGTATTTGATTTTCTGTTGATTGTCTAATCAATTAATCAAGTACTCATTTCAGCTGGATTCCCCATTAGGTATTGGCAGTGGCAGAGTAACAAATTGGCTGGATGTATAAACTGTATATTTTGGATTATTTATAGTATCTATTAATGGCAAGTGTGTTAAAAATGAATGGCCTGTGAATGACAGATTCCCAAGCTCATGAAAAAAAATGGAGAGGGATTTAGATGAAATGGCAATGCAGAATCGGCAAGACTGATCTTCTCTTTCAGTGGAGGCGACTCCAACCGAAGTACCTGCTAAGCAAATTTATTTCACTCCAGTTTAATGCTCCCAGCCTCTCCCTCCCTCTCTGTTTCCCCATCTGTCCTTCCCTCTGTTTTTCTTTCTGTCTTTCTCTCTCTTTCACAATACTTCCAAGACAAGCACTTTCCCCCCTTAAATCACATCTTTTTATTTGCAAGCCAGACACTTTTTTTTTTTTAAAGGCAGGCTTTTAAGAAATTAATCTGGATGTTGAAAAACACTATTTCAAATACCTCAACAGACACTGAGAAAGCAATCCTGACTATTGAGCGGTGGTAAATTGCCAATTAGAGGGTAACATTGTACTGCGAGACCCATATACATTTAAGGGGGCTTTCCTATGTGGTAGGACTACCTGTCAGTCAAACTGCACCTGGGGCAATTTAGTATTTCATTAAGTAATAATTGATGAAGATACTGTATGTATTATTCCCTTCCATGGGGACCAAGAGGCTGGGCTTCCATTATAAAACCCCATATTACCAAAGGAATAGTTGGGCAGGTATTTGAAAACAGACGATAATTATGAACTCTCTGTTCATGCCACATTTGATGAGCTGGGTAGTGAGTGAACACGTGAGAGTGTCAGTATCTATTAGCTTTACCTGGTCAGTCATATTGTGAACTTGTGTGTTTGCAGTGTGTGTGCACACAGATGCATTAAGATACACTAGTGGAAAATGAAAGCCCTAACAAGCTTGCAGCTGGGACAGAGAGTTCTGGCACTGGGGTTAAAACTGGGCACAATCAACAACAATCTGTCACAAAAGTGTTCTCTTGGCTGTTTTTTTTTTTGGCTGAAGAAATGGGGTATCCTTGGCACATTACTGCATTTGTCAGAGGATATGCATATGGGCAACATGTGAGAGCAACTCATTACTTCATAAATTAATTAATTTAAAACAATGTTTTGACAGTTATCACACAAGACAAAGAAGAAAGACATTTTGCCCAAAGTGCTATGTGCACGTCTTCTACTTTAGTTACTGTGTGGAAGTGTGGGGCAACACAACTTACACAGAGCCATTGTTCGCACGCAAAATACGTGATGACGTCATAAAGAGGAGCAAAACAGCATTTTCGAAAACAACCAAGATGTCTGCACCTGACGCAGAACGTTCTGCTGAAGTACCATTTTCAAATTCTGACGGCAAATATGGTAACACTCGCTCATCTTTTCACACTCTAGCCTCTTTATTTGTCCGTCGCTCAGCACATTTTCGGTTGCTCTGATTGGTTGTAGTGCTATCCAATCACGTCCAGAGGCATTCTGATCTATGGCTGTTGATAACGCCCCTTGGAAATCGGATGCAAGGTAGCTTTATCTATATAGTACATTTGAGAAAAAAAAAAAAGGCAATTTGAAGTGCTTTACATAAAACAATGAAAATGAACTGAAAGGTTCCAGACTAAGTCACATTTGCGAATTGATCCGGCGATGTCAAGCTAAGTGGGACCCATCGGGACTGAAAGTCGGGATATGTCTTTAATTATTTAGTTTTACATCTGGCTCATACGTCAGCCAACTTAATTAAAATGTAATACTAATACTACAGAATCCCTTTTAAAAAGCGCACACAAGAATGTGTTCTAGCGTCAACTAAATTATTGGAATTGACTGTTAATTGCTGGTGTATACTGGCTGAAACAACGCTGGTATGTTTTCTGAAACCCTGATGCTGTAGAGAAAACAACCCCGTTTAACCTATAGTGAAAATCTTATAAGAATATCATATACACAAAAACAATAAAAAAAAACATGCATGAGCGCTCACATTGGCAGACGCACACACACATAATGCCTCTTTATCTGGACAGCTTAGCAGCTCTGTGGCCTTTGTGTTCACTCTTTGCGTTTATTTTATGCTCTCTGTTGCCTGAGTGAAGATAATGGATACAGTATTTTCTCACCAATAACTTTCTATCGCGGTGACTGTGAATGACTGTGGTGCAAGGTGCTGTGGTCCCTCACTGAAGTGCATTTGAAAACCCTTTGAACTCATATTCCATTATGTATCTGACAGTATTAGCTTCCTCATGACAGTGGACCAGATAAGATTTCGATTACGGTTATACTCAATATTGTTGCCATATTTATTCTGACTTTCAACTGTTCTCCCTACACAAATTTATGTAACAGCAATTCTTCAAATTCAAAAACAAAGAAAGCATACAAGATGTATAGAAATCTACAGTATGAAACAGCATAGTTTGTACTTTCCGAGAAGAAGAAGAAAAACCGGCACTACTCAAGTTAATCAAGGTTTGCATGTTTACCCTCCGGCTCTGTGATGGTTGCCTCCAAGATTCCTCACTCGCACATAGCCTACTATTTACACGGGTACAAAATGTTTAGAGTTTCTGTCAAGGTTGTGAGCATTTTCTCAACATTTAAAAGGTGAGACCTGAGGTGATATTTCCCTCCCAACTGTGATAGAAGACAACAAGAGAGAACTGAAACCGTGTGTGTGTGTGTGTGTGTGTGGGGGGGTTTGAGAAGAAAAATGCATTGTTGTTGCTTGCCGGTGAAAAATAAATTATGAAAACTTCAGTGCTGCAAGGACGTTTAGATTGACACTTCAGTACTACAAATCTCAGCCCCTGTGTTTGACAAAGACATAAGCTCCCAAACTCCCATTTTTAAAAGAGTCAAACAACAAAGTAAATGTCAAGGTTTTTAAAGATCTGGAGGTGGTGTTAATCAAAGAAATAGTGCGCAGACGTATTTTAAAGGAAGTTGTTTTTGTAGATTGATTGAACGGGAAAACACCTTTTAACCCTTTGAACTCTGCAATAGAAAAGTTCCGCCAGTGCCTCCATTGGTATGTTTGCTTATTGTGACGTCATTTCTTAGAGTATCTTCAAATGCTTCATAGCCCTAAAATCAGTACAAAAGGTTATGTAAGTCAATAAACCATAATAATTAATAAAAATCTTGAAATTTTGTCATAACTAAATAAACGTGTTGTCTTAACATTTTACTAAATAAACATACAAACCATATTGATCCAAAATATTTCTAAATGTAGAAAGATGAACAAAATATTGCTTAACACTCCAGAAGTTTTTTGAACTACGTACATTTTTGTTTTAGTTTTTGAGATATACTAATTTTGATGAGCAGTGTAAAGGCGCTTTGACAGTTTCATCTGCAATAGAAATGGCCCGCCTGCTGGTCAGCACTGGACGTCACGTAACGTGATGACGTCATCACGAGCGTACAGAGTGATGGCGGGAAAGACTGAAGCTTTCTACTGCAAGAAGACTGAATGCTCTAGCTGTTTTGGTTTTCATTTGAGATGGTTGTATACAGGATCATGTAAGCAACAACCTCCCGCAGCCATTAGGGGAAAATACTCTGTCGCCACCGCTAGTTATCAGCCCGTTCTGGACCGGACATCACGTCCATGATGATGTCCGTGATTTTTTGTTTCATCAGTTCTTTTAAATCACACCAGACAAAAAAAACAAAACAAAAAAAGACATCCCATATACCACACTGTCCTGTCATATTTCATCAGGCCATGTGAGACAAAACAATCCGATAAAATGTATTAGTATCTTCTGGGGCAAATAATTATCGAGCTTTCATGCTGTCAGTTCGATGAGTGCTTTGTCCTGGAGTCGATCTGTGAGGGTTAGTGCGAGTACAGAAATAAAAGAAGCTCTTCCTGAAAGGAGTTATTCAGATGTTTTGTTTGTCAGCGAAGTATATCCAGAGGGGTGGAAGTTTGTCAAAAGAATTAAAATGCATGAAAAGAAATGAGACTCAACAGTTCATGCTAAACAGCTTGCCCCAGATACAAGAAGTTGTGGGCTTGTTTGTACAAGCCCAATGAGTAAAATGTCCAACTCTGATTTGTTTGACTGTTCATTACTTTATATTCCACCTCGGGAGATTATTCAGGTTTTATTAATACAACTCAACTGGTCATGTTTCTGCAGTTTTAGCAATACCCAAGTGGACATAAACAGGAATTTTCTTTAAAATTGTACTCTTTGCATCTAATCAATGGGTTTGAAATTAAGCCCGACAAAGGAGCAGAAATGAAATTGAAAAGCGGTGACAAAAATACACTATACAGTAAGATTTATTGGCACTTAACATGTTTGAAGTATATTTTGAGTCATCAACCTTGCTCCCCCCCGCCCCGTCCTCCCCTGCCTGTTGGATGTGGTTGCCATGACAACGCCCATTACCACTTGATTGGAGATCTAATGTAATTGGGACAATGAGCAGTGCCATTTGTCTGCTGTTAACACAGCAGTAGCAGCATTAGCAGCAGTCATAGTGGGACAGCCATGAACAGAGAATGAAAGTCATCAGAGCGAGGAATATACTCTATCTGCCTTTATGACTAAGAGAAAGTGTGTGTGCTTACATGTGTCCACATGTGGTGCCACACCTGGTGCCAGCGGTGTTAGCGTGCATGTGCATTTATGTCAGTTTGTTTTGGAGAGTGGCAGGAGTGATCTCTAGCGCAGTGTGACTCGGTGGCCGGCGCTGAATATAACACTGCAGATTCTGGTGCCAACTGAGCTTGCAGCACACAGACACAAAGATAAGCTCTCCGGCTCCATCTCTGCTCTGGCTTCAGATCCCCACAATAAAGTAGGACAGGATTACATCAAATAAAATTGGGAGCCCGCTGTTAACAAATCTGCTGCAATGTCGCATGCTCTGGATTCCCGTCGGAACCAAAATGACATGTTGCTGCGCACACCAGCTGACATTTTGTTGAATTAAACCAAAATGTGATATTGATTTGACGGGCAACACATAAATGCCTTTTCCTAATGAAACAACGTGGAAAGGCACTATTGTCATTTCTAACAATCTGATGGGTTATGTAAGGCGCTAGCTGGGCTACTCCAATTAAGTTGAGGGACAGAATAAAGGGATCGCTGCATGGTAAATCGCAACCTTTTCTCATTTCTTCTCTTTGTGTGACCCCCCCCAAAAAAAAATTTGACAATGTGAATCAATTCTGCCACCACCATCCTCGATATGCAACAAATGAAAAGTGACTGACATCAAATTATTTCCAAGCTGATAGATGTTACACTAGCTTTGTCAGTGTTGTCACCTCTTTGGAGAGATATTTCTAGTTTAGAATAATTGGAAGAGTAACTGAGTTTTCGAGTCAAGAATAGGTGGAAAAGTTGGCTCTCTTTTTGTTCTTTTATCACTGTCATTTCATTCTTTTACATTCAGGAGGAAAATAATGATATTGGACTGCGACGGGCAAAAAAAAAAATAACTTTAAAAAAAAAAAAAAAAGAGAGAAAGGAAATGAGCGTTGTGCAATGTAAAATATGACTTCAAAGTCATGACACTGACAAGACAACAAAGCCACATAGATCGAGGTACTACACACCTGAGATTCGAGTGTTCGTCATTAAAGAAGAAAAATGAAAAACAAACAAAACAAAGTATTGCAGAAGGACAGCGACAGTATGAGATGTTGACTATTTTCTGTTATATTGCCCTGGATTCCCCTGAGTCGGCTGCCAAAACAGTTGTTTTGATGAAGAATACGATGTCTTTTCAAGGGCAGTCCTTTGTGTTCATCTAGATTGCATTTAAACAGAGGACAAAGTTCATACTGTAAAATGTATATACTGTAAGGGTGGGATGCTGCAGTCTCGGGCCCAATAGTCGTTATTCGCCACGAAGCAAAGCAGAGTTATTTTTATTCCGCGCCCATGTTATCCAGTCTGTCAGTTCATGCCAAGCTGCGATCAGGAGCGGAGCGGCCGCGCCGGCCGGCCTGCACGCCGCGGCAAACGTTTCGGCATCTCCTTTACAAAATAAAACATTTCAAAATAAAACATTTCAAAATAAAACACCCAGGTTTATGGGGATTTTGACTGTCTTGACTTCTCAGCTGTCTCTACAGCGAGACAGGCGATCAGGTACACACACGCACACACACACACACACACACACAGACACACAACCATAAAACCACACAACCACAGGAAGAGAGAGAGAGAGAAGACAGAGAGAGCCGTTCTGTAGAGTGGAGAGGAGAAGGATCACTTGGTGATTCGCGGCGCTTCGCCGGCTGTGTGTTCCTGGCGTTACACAGAAACATTGACGAGAAATTAGAGGAGGAGAATAGAGATGTGCAATACAAGTGAGCCGTTGTGTAATGCCACCCAATACTGAAGGTAACTTACTTTGAAGGTTAGCTTGCGGGGAACATTCAAACATTTACTCGACCTACGAGATTCACTATGTGTTCAAATGAGGTTATTCTTCACCCAGCTATAGATTATATTGGGTATTGAGAAAACTACGGTATACAATTGATGAAGTGCAGACCTCGCCTGTTTGGTGGTCGATGAGAGGATTCAACAAGTGTCGCGATGAAGATGATGTCACGGCAGTGTTACATGGCGTGGCTATGGCGATCAGCGCCTACACTAAGAGGGTACTATCCGCAGTGGAAAACCAAGTAGAGAAAAGGACCTGGTACCAAAAGTGAGTTGAGTCGGGCCGAACCATGCAGTGGAAATGAGGCAATAGCGTTCAAGTTTTACAGCAGACTCCATATGTGGATCTATTTTTTAAGCAAATACCAAAATCTTTCCACATTACCCCTGGCAAATGCAGAAATACCCCCTTTGGTACGAGTTGGTTGGAAATCCCTACCACAGACAAGAGTTCACACTGAATAGAGTTGTAAATAGAGTTGCTTTCTCTCTCTCCTGTGCTTGCAAATACCACTACAAACATTTACATGTGACATATACTCTCCACAACCATCCGACATGCCCCCAAACAGATCGGTGACACTGTGTATCTTGTGTGTGTGTGTGTGTGTGTGTGTGTGTGTGGCTTCATTAAGCATGTATCCAATCAGTCACACACGGCAGCTTGGAGTGTCGCGCCGCAGTCTACTCCCGGCCTATAACCCGTCTGTCTGTCAAACAGCTGGAGTTCATTAGAGACACTGAGAGACGGTGACAACTCCCCACGGATCTGACCTGTGTACACAAAAGCAGGTGATCTGACCCTCTAGGAGGATATCACCACGTACACAAAGATATTGTGTCACTTGAGAGGAGAAAAGAACTGAGCAAAAACACTCAGAGATCCATAAAAACAGCCTGAGGGATGTGCAAGGTCTATACAGAGATGCATGTCGGGGAAAATTGAAAAGAAAACACTGCCTTTTTTTGTTTCTGCTGCAGGTTGTTTGGAATTAATCAAACACAAGCAGATAAATTGAGCCTGGTGGCCAGTTAGCTGTGTATGTGTGGCTAAAGAGACATTTAGATTCCATTCAGCATTGTAGAAGTTACTCTACATCATCTGGTATACAGATGTAGGTTACATTGAATGTCAAGGACGTGATTTCTTATTACTATTGCATACTGGCTTGAAATTTCAATGGAGCATGTATAGTCAGATTTAATAAAGCACACAAATAAGCAACTGCACAAATGTCCTTTTTAATAATGCGAGTAACTGGCATACCAATCTCTTAATTTCATCCAACTGAATTACACTGGAGGCTGCCACAGAATAGGTTCATCGAGGGTAAACACAAGTTAAGGGAAATCTGTTGTGTGGCAAAAAAAAAATCTCAACATGCTATCCTGTTAATAAGATTAGAATGTGAAATATTCATTGGAAAAGCCTTAATAATACATGGGGAGGTATTAAAAATGGAATTAATTCAAATTCCATCCATGAATTTGTAAAGGTACATTATTAAGAGTGCACCAACAAGCCATTTCATTGATGTAGTGCTGTAACACTGAAACTTAAGTCCCACCTACCGCTCATCCATTCATTTCCCACATGCTCAACAGAAGTCTTTAGGAAAGACTAACGGGCCAGTTTGACAGCAAGGTGAAGTAAAGCGCCCCCACCCCTCCTCCCTCCCTCCATTTAGCATTAGCACTCACACCCCCCTGTAAACTGATTGCTGACAGGAGGCGAAAAAACGGGCCCAGGGTCAATAATTTAAGGAACTTGAGGCTAATTTTAATCTATTACCCTGCTATGTGCATACAGTGTGTCAAAGGTAAGGCCGGAGAGGGATCTGTCATGTGATTCATACTCCGGGGAGAGAATTAGTTTCATGACACATCATAATTTAATACATTTTAAGGAACTCAAAGCATGACTTTGCCAGGCTGATGGAGGGAGGCAAGGAGAGAGAGAGAGAGAAAGAGGGAGGGAAGATGAAGAACGAGAAGGATATTAAATTATGGAGCACCTTAACAGAGCAATCTGTCTTAGAGAGACATGATTGCTTTACTGCTGTGGATTGATGATAATATGTTTGTAAGGGGCCTTGTAAAGGCCACAGAGGCTGTAATGGGTGGAAACTCTGAGCTCTGGCTCAGACCAGACCAGGCCAGTGGATGGATCACCTATGGAGTACATTTAAATATAAACTTTATAATTCAGTACCACTTTACAAGGGGCTTAGGTAATGGTAGCCTACGGAGGAGTGGTATTATTAATGGCTGATAAATCATTCATTAATATGTTATAGGTCAATGACATTTAAAAATGATAAATTATTGGTTGCCAGAGTTGTTCAGATAAGTCAACAAATTCTAAAAAAATAATGAATTAATATTGATTAACGTTAATACTGACTTAAACGTAATCAAATAATTAACACTAATTATAATGTATAAATAAATGATTAATCACACGCTGTTCTCTTTTCTGGTAAGCCTGCAGTTACAGCATTGGACGAGAAGCCACAGGGATTTTTGCCAACATGGTGACGCAAATGACCATTAATGACCTATAAAGCATTAATAACTGATTTATTAACATGAATAAAACAAGTAGTTGTAGGTCCCTATTAATTCATTAATGAGGTAATATGGCTTCTAGATTTTGAGAAAACTTTGTTTTAATAAACATTTAATTAACACTTTAAGATTAACAGTAAAGTTAATAAAAGGGTTTTCACTTTCTAGAGCCATCAAGATGAATTTAAAAAGTTAGAGGATATATATCAGCCACAGGGATATTTCACAATATGGCACATTTGTTATTATTGGCCTTTTACATATTATGATCAATAAAGCATAATTAAATCATATATTAAGACAAATTAACTGTAGTTACATGTCATTAAGCATTCATAAAGTATGACTTATTAGGAAGTGCTATCTTATCGTTTTGAAAGATGAAAACAATGAACTAAAAGTTATTTGATTCAATGTCTGACTGTGTGACTGTCAGACATTGTCTGTTTGTTTTGTCCTCACCGTCTTAAATCCCAGTGCAGCGTTTCTTACCTAAAGTACACTTAAAGTTACACTGTGACAGGTAAGGTCAAGCACCCCTTTTCCTTTCCTCTTATTTCCTTCTGTCTTTCTATTCACCGCAGTCACGCAGGCTTTGTCTCGCCCGTGTTTGTGCCTTGCAGCTTGGGCTGGAGTGGAGAATAGTAAACTAGCCGATCGCTGCCAGGGCTTACTTCAGAGAGCAGGAAGGCTTTGGCTGTCATAGGTTCTCAGGATCAGAGCCCAGAGCGGGGACACTTCATTTGCCGGTGCTGAGGAGGTGGAGGAGGAGCGGGGAAGGGGTGGAGGTGTATGTGCCAGGGTCAAGTGCTGTGGAAAAAGCCAGGCAGTTATCCAATAGAGCTTTGCTCTCCTTTCTGCTCTCTGTTAGTGTCTTATGCAGCCCACTCTGTCCTGAGGCTTTCTAGGCTTTGCCGGTTCTGTTGTGGCAAGGGCATCCTGGATCAGCATTTGAAAGGCATTATAACTGGAAGAACTTGAGCTGGTCTGTTAAACCTGCAATGCATCAGCAATTCATGAGCTGCAAGAGGCCCATCTGAGGAAGCAAAGCATGTGGATCAGATGCCTTTATGTGACTTTCTTGTGGAAATGAGCAGAGATCACCGCTTTGAAAATGGAACATCGAGTGGCGTATGTTCAAGGAAATGGTTCTGAATGTGACATATGTGAGAAGGGAATTTAATGGAATCTTCTCTCTCACATGCAACTTAATTTCAGAAACAGAAGGAAAGGTGCTATAATATTGTGCTGGGAAGGTGCTTTAGACAACAGTACACACACACACAAATGTTTTGCACTTTCAGGTTATGTGTTAGTGAGCTGAGAAATTGCACATTTGCTGTTGTGCTGAATGAAAAACAGCATCCGTGGAAAGAGTGAAGGCGTTATGGAGAAGGGATGAGGACAGAGAAAAGTGAAGCCTCTTGACTCTCTTTGTTTGAATCTCCGAGTAAATGTTGAGAGGGTGAATGGATTCACACACCCTTCATATAGCCATCCTACAACCTGCTATGGCAGCCCCTAGTGGAAGTGACGGACATCGCAGAATTGTCTTTGTGAACCAAAACGGGCTGCTTGACAGGCATATAGGAGCTAATCCCTCCTCGCCAACCGCACACAAGCTATTTGTCAGATCCCACTTTCCATACTCACTGGTTATACCCATGCACACACAGATTTGGAAATAGGAGCCGGAGGGGAAAAAAGTGCATGAGGAGGAGGAGGATAAAGATGAGATCAGAGAAGAAAGAAGTGAGAGGAGACAGGGCAGAGAGGAGGAGGAAGAAAAGTAGTATCAGTGGGAAGGACAGTAGGGGGGGAAGGGGATAACACATAACGCCACACTGATCCATACAGAGCGAGAGGATGTGGTCATCTGACAAACTGGAAGCCCACCCGTCTGCCAGCTACAAGCCAGTCTGACACAACCACCTGGCAGGTGCCAATGCAGACAAATTTGTCTTTGGTAGATAAGATACATCAAAGTCACCTGTCAAAGAGACGCGTTACTTTTTGAGGTATTAACATTTTGAGTGCCTCGGTTAGCCTATACTTTGGGTTTTGCTTGCCGTTTGTCCCGACTGGCTACTGTAAAATCTGACACATCAATGGAAAACAAATGGCTCTAGATCTTTGCCAGTTACAGTACCATATATATTACACAGTAGCATCTGAACGCCAAACGTCTCTGCTGCCTTGATGGCCATTAGGCAAATGCTAGTTGAGACCTTATATTCCCATGTGTTGACTGAACTTTTGATTAATTACAGACTCCAGCCACTCTATGACTAAGTTTAAATCTGCTCGTCACTGTACTTAGTGTTTAACACAGTTAGGCCTGTCGCGATAGTCAATAAATCAATCGCACGATAAAAAAAATGGCAAAATCGCACAGAAATTAATTTTTCCGGCCGCAATAATTTCCACTTGCATGCTTGTTTCTCTCTCTCTCTCTCTCTCTCTCTCTCTCTCTCTCTCTCTCTCTCTCTCAAAGAGACTGGAGGACCACTCTCGGTTCCTTAGCGTAACGAGGAGTGAACCCTCTTGTCAGTCGCATGGTCTTTGTGTAGGGAGGGACTCCAGGCGGAGAGAGACAGACAGAAAACGCTAGTTGAGAGAGGAAAAAAAAAGTATATGAGCGATATCCACCGTGTTACTCGGCGTCCTGTTTTCTCGCTTTCATTCCAAACCACACAGTTGACAACCTGCAGGTGGGGGCGGTGGAAACAGGCTCGGACATACACGCCGCTGTGGACTTGTCAGTCTCGCAAGCGGTTTCAGGAAAGCAAGTGTTCGACAATGCACAGAACATCAACACCGGCACAAGCCTACAGCTGTCCGCAGACACGGAGTGCAGAAAGTGTGTCAGAGTTGCGTGCGTGTGTATGTGTGTGTGTGTGTGTGTGTGTGTGTGTGTGTGTGTGTGTGTGTGTGTGTGTGTCGGCCCACACCCACGAAGCTCCGACCTGCAGAGGAGCAGAAGTTGCACCTTCGCCAAAATGAAGAGAACTATTTTGGTACAAATATTTACTCGCCATGTGGCAGATAGCCACATAGATATAGATAATTTATTAATTATATATTATTTAAATGTAATATTTAGTGTTTAATAAATAATTGTTAAAGCGCCCATATTATGCTGATTTTCAGGTTCATAATTGTATTTTAAGGTTGTACCAGAATAGGTTTACATGGTTTAATTTTCCAAAAACACCATATTTTTGTTTGTACTGCACAGCTCTCTCTCACTGCTGCAGATCCTCTTTTCACCTGGTCTCTGTCTTAGCTACAGAGTGAGACCTCTTTTCTTCTTCTTCTGTACTATCTTTGATTGCACTCACACATGTGCAGTAGCTCAGATGTAGATCATGTCAGCTAGCTAGTTCCACAGACAGTAAAAGAAAGGCTGTTTCTCCAACTTCGGTCAGTTACAAGGCAGGATTAGCTGGGAGACTTCTAAATGAGGGCACACATGGAAGTAGTTCTTTTTTAGATTGTGGTGAACTTGTGTGTGTTGTAGCAGTGCTTTGCCATTGAGAACGTGGTAGCATGCTAGCATTAGTGTTAGCATGTTAACGCTAACGCTACGAGCTAACGGTTGCAGTTAGCCAGCTCGTTTAGGCCGATTTTGAACAGCTCACCCGGAGACTGAAGGCAGGACACATTCAGAAACCGTATCTCACTCAAAACAGCATGGATGGATTTTTTCCAAAGTTTTATGTGTGTGGAAGCACCAGAGACACAAAAGAATACCCCAAATTTTTTCATAATATGGGCACTTTAAATGTAGTACAGAGTCTGTAGTCTATCACACAAACACTCGAGGAATGCTGCAAACATTTGACAGCCAGTACAAATTACCTGGGAGAACATACGTGTCACAAATAGAGATGTTCGATACCGATACTGGTATTGGTATCGGCTCCAATACTGCCTAAAGCGCTGGTATCGGGAAGTACTGGAGTTTATGCACCGATCCGATACCACGTAATGAAGCCCTAAAGAAAATCTACGTTAAAGTAGTTTATTTATGTTCTTTTTCCGTTATAACTGACTGTCAAACTGCAGAATAAAAGAAAGTTCTGGGGCGTTCATTGTTTGTGTTTGTTCATGTTTCACAAAGAGTTTAACCTGAGCCAGACCGACAACAAAGATAGAAATAATATCACATCCATACAGGGATAGTAGTATACAGTTGTTAAAACATTATAAAATATATGACACACTGGTATCGGATCGGTACTCGGTATAGGCCGATACGCAAGTTCAGGTATTGGAATCGGGAAGCAAAAAACGGTATCGGGCCATCTCTAGTCACAAACACAACTGTACAACAGCGTGAAAGACGACATACTAAAGGAGATCAAAGACATATTGTGGATATTTAAAATGTCTTCCAGTTCCAGTGTTAAATATCTTTAGAAATAAACGTGTGTTGATCTTTGAAAAGATGTACCTGCATTATTATGCCATTATCATATTAGATGAAAATGGTTTCGG
Source organism: Sander vitreus (assembly GCF_031162955.1). Classification (NCBI taxonomy): domain Eukaryota; kingdom Metazoa; phylum Chordata; class Actinopteri; order Perciformes; family Percidae; genus Sander; species Sander vitreus. The sequence goes on from NC_135873.1 coordinate 6,536,698, forward strand.
AATGACAATATTATCATCGTTTATCGCAATAATTTCTGGGACAATTTATCAACCAGCAAAATGTGTTATCGTGACAGGCCTAAACACGGTACATGCTGTTGTATAAAAATAGCCTTGAAATGTTGAATTTTTTTTTATTTTTTATTTCACACATTTTCATTTCTTTCAATGTCTACAACTTCTCTCAAACTGATCAGAGGTCACTTATGTTCTCCTTATCATCTCCAACAACGGGATTAGAAAATGATAGAAAGATAATAGTAGCTATAAGATGAGTAGAAAAGAGTGAGAGTCATTTCGACACTTGGGGAAATACACTTATTCACTTTGTTGCCAAGAATTTAATCAGATAATCGATGCAACCAGGGGCATGTTTGGGGCCTGGCTATTGGGCTTTAGCCACGGGTCTTTGTATAATGCCAACATATTTAATATGAATATGAATTATGAATTGTGTGTGTCAAACGTAGCTATATCTTAGCATACAGACACAAGAGTGGTCTCAATCTTCTCATCTAACCCTCAGCAAAACAGCTAATAAGTGGATCTCCCCAAAACGTTGAACTATTACTTCAAACAAAAAATTCTACTGTTTGTATTTTTACGTTTCTCTTTATCAACATCTCTATAAGGTATGGGCATCTCCATCAGTCGAGATCATCATCACCACCCTCACAAGCATGTCATCTTTCATCGCCATCACCACCTGCATCACCATGGTTATCAGCAGCATCCAGGAACTGTCATCATAATCATCAAAACACATCCCAACTCCTAACATTAGCCATAGACACATCACAACTCCTAACATAGCCATGGACGCATCATCACAACTCCTAACATTAGCCATGGACACATCACAACTCCTAACATTAGCCATGGACACATCACAACTCCTAACATTAGCCATAGACGCATCATCACAACTCCTAACATTAGCCATGGACACATCACAACTCCTAACATTAGCCATGGAGACCTGTTTCCCCCATACTGCCTGCACAACATCCTGATGAAAAGTCAGAACCTCAATGTCAGCCGTGCATCTTGGGGAATCACGAGAACAGACTGCATACCCGCTGGAAATCCCTGTTCCTATTCCCAACCAGCCAAAGCCTGGGCTCACTGCTCCCCTATCCCCAAGAAGCATTCCAGGAATCAGTTCTCTTTTTAATTAGCTTAGGAGAGGAAAGGGATTTATTTATTTTTTTATCCAGGGTTGTAGTTTTCAGTAAGCAACAGCAAACAGGCTTGTTGGGGACAGACAGAAACTCCCTTTGAAATATATTGATGTGTAAAGCAAACATTATAAACCATGGACAAAGCAGAAGTGATGTACATTCTACATTAGTTTAAAAGGTTCAATCCGTAAGATTTTCATTACATAAAACCCGTTTTTTGATGCCATTTATGGTCTGCATTTCTTCAGCTATAACCATTTAATGTATTAACATTCTGTAATTACCTCTCTATATTTTTTTTTTTCCACTGTTGCCATTCCCAAGCTGTATTGAAAATGACCTACCTATGCACAATAGATTCACAGGAAACAATAAGGCATAATCAAGCATTGCCATTTTAGTACTACTGCTATTTCTTGTAACTATAAAAAGTATCGCTTAGTGATTTCTGATGTAGTTTCTCATCAATCAATTTGCAGACAACAAGATTAATACCATCCACTGGAAAAGAATTCAAGATCTCTTAATCTCAGAGTTGTTTTTTGCTTTACTTTGTTGGTTTCTTTAGCTCTTACTAAGTGCATGGATGTGTCAAGTGATTTCACTGAGCCATTGTTCTCTTGTAATTGGACAGGCGACACTTCCCACCTTTCAGCAGAGAGTGGTTTATTAACCCACTCATAAAGTCCCCTTGTTTTTCTTCAGTTGTTTTTGGCATAATTATTTGGAGACATTTTCTTGATTAAAACTCTTGGAGGAGAAAGGGGAAAAAAGAAAATTGCCAACAGCTTAGTTTATTTTATTTTTCCTAGGGAGGAGTGTTCAATAGCTTTTTTTTTTTTTTTTTACCTTGGAAGTAAATATTAATCTCCGTTCCCTTTTTTTAAAATTAAAGTGGGCTGTGTTTCTGATTAAAAAAAAAAAATTGAGAAGCAGATGTGGAAAATTATAGACATACAGTATGTAGTTACAAAGTCCAAATTAACAAGAAAAGCAGTTGTTAAGCATTGCTTGACATGAATATAGTTGTTTGAAATGGCCACTGTTATCTAAAAACTCTGCATGTAGATTAAACAGCCCAGGGTGTGAAATCTGATGCTTTACGGCTGTTATCACATAAGGAAAATGAAACCAGAGCTTGCAGACGTATGCAGTATAAGTACGCATTATGCAGGTGCAGAAGAAATCAAGCATGCACTTAAATGATCAAGGGATGGACAACTGCTGATTTACAGGCTGATTATAGTTTTAGATCTCTACACTGAAGCACCGGAATTAGTGTAACATAAATATGCTTTTACCTTATCAACCATCAAAGCATTGAAAATACTGAAAATGAACACCGACAGGAACATGATCTGTATCAAGCTATTATACCATACGATTTACATCATGTGTCTTTTTTTTTACCACTGTGCTGTTAAACACATTAGTTTTCTTGATTATGATGAAAGTAAATCTATATAATATGTTACTCGACAACTTAAAAATAATGATAAGAATGTAATATATGGCAACAAAACACAGAGAGGCTGAGTCATTACACTGTATTCTTCCACATATGAGTAAGTATGGTTTGTTTTTTTCTGGCCTTTCTTGAAATCATGAATTAAAACCCCATTTTTGACTCTATTCATGGCCGTCAATTTTGCTGCAATACCCATTCAATGTATTTAAATTCTATAATTACCTCTAGTTAGGGCTGGGTACCGAATTCAATACTTTTTAGGCACCGTCCGGCCTCTGAAGTATCGAGTATCGTAAAAATGCCTCGTCATTCAACACCCAATTTCAATACCTAATGAGTAAATCTCATCGTCTTGGGCCGCGCTAAGCTCCACACGGAGCCGCTTTAAAATAGTTGTGCGCAGCACCGGATCAATCCCAGAAGTGGAACGTCGAGGATATAGACTGTCACTAATGCACACCGAACATTTCCTACTGCTGCTCCTGCTTCAGAACTAAGAAAATGGTACGTCTTTCATTTTAAAGCACTAAAAGGAAACACAAACTATTTATCACCAATTAGGGCCAACTGCATATAGTATAGTAAGGTATAGTAGGCCTGTTGCGATAGTCAATAATCAATGATCAATTCATCGCACGATAAAAGAAAAATGAGCTCGATAAGTTTTCCGGCCGCAATAATTTCCATTTGCATGCTTCTTTGTTCTCTCTCTCTCTCTCTCTCTCTCTCTCTCTCTCTCTATACCAAAGAGACTGGAGGACCACTCTCGGTAACGAGGAGTGAACCCTCTTGTCAGTCGCATGGTCTTTGTGTGGGGAAGGACTCCTGGCGGAGAGAGACAGACAGAGAAGAGAAAACGCTAGTTGAGAGTTGGAGCAGGGTTTCCCGCAGCACTTTGCAGTTAAGGCAGTGTCAAAAAAAAAAGAAAATAAATTAAAAAAGTATATGAGCGATATCCGCCATGTTACTCGGCGTCCCGTTTTCTCCCTTTCATTCCAAAGCACACAGTTGACAACCTGCAGGTGGAGGCGATGGAGACACGCCGCTGTGGACTTGTGTCAGTCTCGCAAGCGGTTTCAGGAAAGTGGCTGCATGTGTCCGACAATGCACAGAACATTAACAGTACAAGCCTACAGCTGTCCGTGGACACGGAGTGCAGAAAGTGTGTCAGAGTTGAGCCTTTGCCTGTGCCTGTGTGTGTGTGTGTGTGTGTGTGTGTGTTTGTCGGCCCGCCCCCGCGAAGCTCCGACCTGCAGAGGCGCAGAAGAAAGTAGCTGCAGCTTCGCCAAAATGAAGACTGAAAAACAGAACTATTTTGGTACAAACATTTACTCGCCATCACAGGTAACATAATAATCACGGGTTTCTCGAAATCAACCAAGACTGAAATGTAAGGGACTATAACTATAAGAACTAAAGAGATGTTGGTATCAGTCCCGATTGCAATTTTGTTAGAAAAGTTATGCTTGCTATAGTCTTTGCTTAATTTTTGTGTTAAACTATTTGCATAAGAAACTGTGCATCCATTTCTGTTTCTCACGTGATAATCATGATTATCACTGACCTTGTGGAAAGCACAGAGAACCCCTGAGGGCAGGGCATGCAGAGGAGACGTCAAGCCTGACCAAAGATAAGAAAGTATCTCTTTGTGTGATATTACTCCCTTTTCCCTATAAAAAGCTACTGTTAAAGACTATCGACCAGTGCTGTGCTGCAAGTGCTGTAAACCGGCTCTACTTGCTGCAAGTAAACAAACTTTTAAGAGAACTCCAGTGATTTTGTCCATTCTTTGATAATTATCCTAACAAGTTTCCAGTCTGCCCATATTTATACAGTATGAAAGGCATAACAATAAAAACCACAGTCTTTTCTGCTAATTAAGCCTTGCTTGCTAGTCTGAAAACCCTTTTGTAGTTGGTAAAATAAACTGTATTGCACTTTGGTTGGAAGAGGCTCACACTTTCTGGCATCTAGGCAGGGTTATTTTCTCCAAATCTCAGTTTGAAAAATCATTGTCGTCATCTTTCTAAATGAACCAAACAGCAATTGTTCCAGTTAATGTTGCAGATTTTAAATTAAAAATGCTCTACAATAGTGAGTTATGGTGGGCCTTTTTTGCCACCATGACTTGCCTTCCATCGCAAAGCAAGCGTCAACATCTGGCAGAAGACATTCGAGGGCCTGAGAAACATTGGTGGCACTGTGGGGAGGCAGCCACCTTTACACAGGTTGTGCATTCATCGCAAACAAAAGCTAATACATTCAGATGTGTGCTGGATTTGGGCAGGATGGGAACTAACACAATCGGTCACTGCTGTTATGTGTTTTCATCCACTATGGTTGCTCAACACATTCAGATGACAGAGCCACAGCACATGAATGCAAAGTTTATAATAAACACGAGTGATGCAGAAAGGGCAAGAAAGAGGCTCCACTAATGGTTATGAATCTGCAAATATGAGCCTGAGTGTGTTTTTATGCCTCCTCACTAACAAGCACATCATTTTCAAAAGTGCACAATGGTGTCAAGTCGCCTGGGATGATCCCCCCCTTCAACGAGTGCCGGGATTACTGTAAGCTGATTTTCCCTCACCAAGTGGAAAAGCACAATCCGGATTCGCCTTTTAACTCCCTCTCCTTATCTTGTTTCACTCACATCATTGTTGTCCCAAGAACAAATATGAGTTATGGCTGCGATCCTCAAACTGTAAATGGGTTAGTTTATCAAGTTGGCAAATTAGCATTGTAGGTAAAATCCATGTATTAGGGATGCGGTTGATGCTCTAATAGCATGCAGTTTTTTTGTCTTCTCTTTTTTGTAGTCTTGGCTATTTAGGAATGACACTGTAACTGTACAGCATTTCTCTATTTTCACCTCATGTTTAATGTCTCAGAGAGGACATCCTGCGATTCCTATTATTTTTTTGCTGAGTGGATTCTTCTCTGAAGCCAGACCCATGAGCTAATAAGACACATGACACCGCTTACGTGACAAAAATGGCGCAGCAGTTCCACACATTCACAAACAACCTCCTGCAGACAGTGCCGTGCCGGAAAAATACAGTACTTTCTGTAAATGCTGAGCTCCACATCGCTGGAGCTATTACAAACACTTTGTCTGGAGAAGAATAACATGGTGTCAGAAAAAGAAAAAGTCACTTCCAGTTCTACAATGAGTCCACATTAGAGTCAAACGGTGGGGAGGTAGCATTCACTAGATATGGCAGCTGGTTCAGCCTTGTTTACTTACCTTCCACGAGGAGGCAATGAGTACATTATTAGCCATGCTAGCTGCATGGCTCTATAGATGCTAATATTGGTCGGTCGGTGCGCCACACCACTTGTCTTATACAATAATACCTGCAAAACTAATGATATTTCCATCAGCCTTAGCTGCAGCAATATTGGGTTTAATGCTAATTACCAAACGTTAGCATTCTGACATGCTAAACCGATACGGTAAATACGGTAGGCTAAACATTATACCTGCTGAATGATCAGCATGTGCGCATTGTCATTGTGAGTATGTTAGCATGCTTATGTAGCACTTAGCACGACTGGAGACCCGTTATTTTTGTTTCGTTGTTGACGACAGTTGAAGATAAAATAAGATAACGTTAGCTATCTCTTAGCAGCAACACATGCTGTTCTCTTATCCCCTTTTCTTTTGTATGGGAAAGAAAGTCAAAACAGCACTCATTGCTTTAACCATATTTGCTGTTAACTGAGGACACGTTAAATCAGCAAATTCTGGCAGAAAGTTTGACATGATATTCTCTCCCAAACACAGACAGACAAAGAAACTGGCATGAAGACCAGGCAGGCCCCAGAGCAAATAGTGGAGCTTGGCTCACAGTGTAGTCTGTGTAGTCTGCATCACCTCCCGGCATTTGTTATTGTTCCTTATTACTGCACATATTTTTCATCAGCACTCTCCAAGTTGTCTCTGTCTCTCCCCCACCCATCACCATAGCGTGTTAGGCATTGTTATGTGAATGTCTGGATCAAGCCAGATCCAACTGAATGACAGACTGTATGGCTTTGGTTAGTTTCCCAGACTGCACAGTTGAAAAGAAGGTGCAGATGAATCAATGTGCTGTTAAATCATGCATGGATATAAGATATTTTGTAATAACTTCATGAAACTGAGTTCTTAGAAAACATTTCCAGTCAAATTGATCAGTGCGCTTCAGCTCTGTTTAATTTACCATCATGCTCTACTCTATTGAAGTGTAGTGAAGCGTAGGTAAAATGCACGGATTCACCTTCTGTATTTTTCATTATGCCGTCTTCCCTGCCTTACCTACTACTGTATTAGCTAAGCTGCTCTAGCTGTGTCAGCTGTACTCCACTGCCTTCCTTCATGCTCACATTAGTCTGATCTTAACCTATGAAAACATCTTCAGTAGGATTCAATCAAGGCAACCTATCAGCCAATTACACCAACATGTCCTTAGGAGGACGCTGTTGGTCCGATGCAATCTTTACTGTCCATGGATTAATGAAGTGGGGAAATAAGCCGTCATACGTTTGCACTGCCAGCAGTTATTCTAGCATTAGATCAATCGCTGAATGATTGCTTTGTTTTGGAGTGAAACAGAAGCATCTCGTTCCGTTTTGATCCCTCTTGGGTGCAGTAGAGGGGCTGGTTCTGAGTGCTTGCTGCAGCAGGGGATTTTTTATTTTATCTCATTTAAATACCAACAGCGCTATTAGTTTGGAATAATAGGGATAACTGAATGGGTTTTGCCCTGGAAATGGGCCTTGTTTTCAGTATTAATTTCCAAATTATAACTTGCATTAACAATTCATTATTATAATCCCATTCTACTCCAACAATGTTTTGCAAAGGCCCTAAAAAATGCATTATTTAGGGCCTTGGCAAATATGTTAGAGTAGAATGGGAGGTCAGAAAATAAAGAGTAATGCATTGTTTCCCTTTTTGCGAAAGACAGGGTATTCGAAAATGTTTTGGGAGACCAGTCAAGGGTATTTTATCTTTTGTCTTAAGGCCAGATTTGATTTAATTCTTCCAGTTTATTCATTTAAAAGATCAAATCATTTCATCAAAAAGATAGCTTTCAGGTGCGTCACGGATCATAAGAAGTTGGCCATATGTGCACGTCATCATCTACTCTTCAATTCATTTGGAGGCACGTTTCTGGTAAATGTAGGTCCAATATTTACGCTCTTTTAACCCTGTTTTTGGTCTCTATCAACTTCTGAAGGAAGCATCTAACTCTTTAGCTGCTAAATGCTCCACTATGTTCACCAGCTAGTTGCCATTTGTTTGGGGCTGAGCAGGTAGGGCACAGTGGGTTTTTAGAGCTTTTTCTCAGTGAGAGTGAACCAAAACAGTGCGGGTAGCACGGCAAAACAATGAGCAGTAACTCACTATGAAGCTGTAAAGCCGAGGGGAGCTGCAGATTCAGCTGATAATTCTAATTGCAAGCAACCCCTTTTCAAATTCTCACATTGATGTCACACATAAAGCTGCTTAAACCAAACTGAACCAACCAAATAATTAAAGTTTAATTTCAAAAGTCAAGGGTAGTGTCGAAAGCCCCGATCCCCACACAAATCATTTTAGTTCAGTCCCTTACTGTAATGGTCTCTGAATATGACTTCAACTTCCACTTGACTGCCACAAGGTTACAAACAACAACAAGAGGACAGTACATACATCAATTAAAGTTATAACAGAACAGCTTTGCTCCAATGCCATTAATTGCCAGTAAAGTCTGGGGGAGAGCATGTAATTGGCATTTAACACTATTGATAGCAGCATGTGTTGGTATTTAGCTGTCGGGACACAGAAGGGCCATGTGGAGTCAAAAATGTTCAGGGTGGTGGCGAGCCAAATCCTGCAGGAGCGGAGGCATGGCTCAGTGTGATTAGACAGGGTTCTCATCTCAGTGCCAAGAGGACAGGACACCAAGGTCAGGCGTGTTGTAGCAAATGAACAGGCCTGGACAGGGATGCTGCACAAACGGCTGTGTATAGATGTATGTGCTAATGTAAATACACTCACAGACACAAGACTGGCGCTCAGACTGTCAAGTAGGTCAGGCAGGGTGCTTCTTTGAGGATCTTACATGTGTCCTATGGATTTATTTTCTACATATTGGTTGATTATTTCTTTCCATCTTGACAGCTAGCACGCGTTTTTTATAGTTGTACCTGGCCCTAGTCATTTGTTAATCAAACACAGGTACAATTAAGAGGCATATGTTATGTTGAGTTCATGTGTACAGTGCATTCCAAAAAAAGTTGCATTAATAACATATAAACGTTCTAATGCGGTGCATTGATTAGCCCTGGGGCCCGTTTCAGAAAGCAGGTTTAGTGAAAACTCTGAGTTTGTTAACCCTGAGATGAGGGGAACTCTGGGTTTTCTGTTTCAGAAAGGGTAGTTAATCAAACCTGAGAGAGAAGGGTAACTCCAGCCCGTTTCAGAAAGAGAGGTAACTTCTCAGACTCAAGTTACTATGGTAACTGAGCCTGTGAACCTGTGTTTGAGATTGAACCAACTACAATCAGCTGTTCTGGAACCGGAAACTCAGAGTTTCCCATCTTAGGATAAATCAACTCAGAGTTCAGGGTTAGAATTAGAGTTTGTTAAACCTCCTTCCTGAAACGGACCCCTGGACACAATTACTGCCAGTGCCAGGAAAGAGAGAGAGAGACGGGAGGATCGGGAGATGACTGACTTCCCAGAATGACTTCTGAACTTTTACAATGTCTTTTTCCCCAATTGGATGAAAATGCTGAATTCATAATGAAATAAAAGCGAGTGAAAAACAGTCCGCTTCCATTTTCTCTGTAAGTGGTGACACAGAGCAGAAAGACAAATAGAAGTGGAAGTTGATTTGCTGCCAGGCGACTTTTAGGGAAATCAATACAGAAAATGTAAACAACACATTTCTTTTCCCCAAAAAACTGCCACTGATGTGAATGTATATTAATGTGAAAGGCTGATGTAATTTGATTTTCAAAGTCAAATATATTGTATTGTTATGGTCACGTTGAGGTCATTACTGAGAACCCAAGGGAGATTACGAGGTGGGTGTATTTTTATGTGCTGCGGTAAAGTCAGCAAGCCTGAGCCCGATAAATTCAATTATAAGTGAGGTGCTGACAGTATGTTGTTATTTAGAAATGATGAAAGCTAGAGATACAGGGGGCAGCCAAGGCCTAGTCACAGACAAAAGAACCAAGTGTAAGCATTATCATTGTATTTTTTCCTCAAGGGATGCTAGAAAGTAAGTAAGAAAGTACGTAAGTATAGCACTTTTAAAAACACGCTGTTACAAATAGAGCCAGACCGATATATCGGCGGACCGATCTATCGGCCGATATTAGGCATTACTATCAGTATCGGCATTTATAATGGCTGATTAAAAAAATAAAAACTGACGAAACACCCTTCAACCATGTTATGAGTGTTGGCGTTGCATAGTTTTTCCACCAGAGGGCGCTCTACAACGTCCCTGTTGGCAACACTCGTGTTTAACCCTTTAAGTTTCATATCTTAAGTTTGTATTTATATTAGGGCTGTCAAACGACTATATTTTCTTAATTTGCATTTCAGAACTGTTTTTAAGTACATATTAACAATGGAAAGCCGTTCTTACCAGTGTATCTTGATTGGGAATCAAATGAATGCAAAGAAAGTGACTTCATGTAATGCTTTGAACACAATCAACAGGATCTTATACTGTATTCTGAATTTTACCAGAAGCCAATGAAGGGATGTAAAGATAGGTGTGATAAAGGAAGGCAGTTGGCACGCCTGTGCTACAGTACACGGTTGCTTTCACTTCATTCCATTTATTTTTCATCCGTCTGTAAAGCCTCCAGCGTTTTCCGTCTGGATTAGAAACTGTCTGTCCATTATCTCTCTTATAACAGAAATTACCGTGCAGCGTGTGCCTCGCCTCACAATCGGAGGGGTTCAACTTTTAAAAATGCTTTAGAAACACTCCCCAAAAACACAGCAGGTAGCTGCTGGCTTGACAAGGCTGGAGCATTCAGTCCCTTATCCACTTCAGTACTTATGCCAATATTAAACTGCCTATGTCACTGTCACCGTTACAACTGGTTTGTAGGGGACGGTTGAGGCACCTGTTGAGAAGGAGAACAAGTGTTGCGCACATCAGTCCTTCCAGTTTTTTTGTGATTGTTACGGGCAAAAATCCTTGATTATGCGGCACGTTTTCTTAAAAAATGCAATGGAATATGCGGGATATTTATGCAATTTTATGCGATGAAATTGCGAGAACTTGCAAAAAATTGCAGAAACTTGCAAAAACTGCGGCTTCATCATGGCTTCACGTTTGCAGCTTTTCAATGATGTTCACATCGCGTAATTACGTCAATTCATAACATTCCCATGGCAAAAGGGGAAAATGGCTGCTCTTGTGTGAAGTAAACGCAACATTTTTCAACTTTCTGCTAAGATATATGTGACTTTTTTGCAACGAAAATGCGGGGATTATGAAATCATGCAAGCCCCGCATATTTTGCGCGGAAATCGGCAATTTATGCGGTGAAAGTGTGGCGTATTTGAAAAAATGCGACACCCGCATAAATATGCGGACTTTGGCTGATTATGCATTAAATTATGCGATCGCATAATCACATTTTTCTGGAGGGACTGGCACATGGTGAAAGCAGTTGTGGAGAAGAGGACAGTTTACAGCCATGCTAGCAGCTCTGTGGAGCTAAATGCTAATGTTAGCATGCTAATATGCTCATAGTTAATGACAATGATTACATGCTGTTGTTTGGCAGGTATTATGTTTGCCATCTTAGTTTATCGAGAATTAGGCAATGTGGTTAGTTCTGCCGATGTTTGGTCATAAACTATTGTTTAAAAAAAGAAGTAAAATGTCAAACTGCTGGTGGTACAAGAGGAAAAGTCAGAGGATCACCCAAACCAATGCCGCTAGTATGGCTAGAAATGCTACATAAATAGATAAGATTACTTGTGTAGTAGGCCTACTGTATGTTTTTCCGTTCCCCCCACCTACACTAATATAAAGTTGCATATCAACTTCTGTCAGAGCTCTTTTGACTTACAGCCTCACTTCCTTTTTTTACCCAATATTGCCAGTGTTAAAAGACATTATTTTATTGCTGTAATCTTGCCCACCAAGGCTATGGAGCTCTTGAGAATGGGAAAGGATGTACACAAATCTAAAATCAAAGCAGAAATAAAGCCAGAGAGATGAAAGAGGAAAGACTGATAGCCCTGCCTGATAAGTGTGTGCCTTGTCTCTCTCCTTGTCTTCTCTTCCCTCTCACTCTCACTATTTTTGCCTGAAATGAGAAGGAAGAAAATTGTCATGATGTGCTTTTCTCGCCACGTAGTATAAGGAAAACCTCCATCTCTTTTCAGTAAATGTGGCGACTAAAGCAGGGCTCATGCAGAGATATGATCAATGACTGGTGAGATGGCAGGCGAAACAGAACGCCTAATTGAAATGAGGCTCACCGGAAACCTGCCGGCTTCGCCGATTTGCGCTCGCTGTGCCCTCTCCAGCCTTCGGCCGTCAGCGCTGGTTTGAATTTTAGGCAAAATAAGCCATCAAACTAAATCACATACATTGAAGAAAACATCCACAAGCTGGTATAAGTTTTTCATACCTAAATTCCTGTTGTCATTGTCACGACAAAGCCCTCTCCTGCTGCTGCTCTCCTTTTCCTCCTTATACCTCCAGATTACTGCTGAGCTCTCTGAACTCCCTTTATTCCTCCAGTTCATCTTCTCAGTGTGAAGCTCTCTGTAGGAGAAAGGGGCTGGTAGATCCCTGCAAACCATTTTTTTTTTTGTGTTGTTGGCTGCAGTTTAAATCAGATCTTGGATGATTCTTTAAATTACAACTTTCCATATTGACAGCTGGATTCATACATGTGTGAATTGTTCTATTATACCTAAACTATAACAAAGGTGTTAAACCTGAATTGATTTCTTTGTTATTGTTTGTTATTGCTTTGTTTAACTCTCTTTCCCGTCCTGCATTGCACTTCAGTTTCTCTGGGACCTATGTTCAGTACATTGTGTTCCCTGACTAGTCATGGTTTTAGGTAGAAAACATAGAGACGCCTCGTCACAGATGGCACATTTGTGCTGATAGCTGCAACCCCTGTGGTCTGCAGTCATGGTTTGCAGTTGCAGGGGAAGTGATTGTGTGGTGTATGAATAAAAGCTCCTCCTAATCTTCCATCCAATCTGCAGAAAATCAAGATCAGAGCCACTGAACCAAATCTTTGTTTTCTCTGCTCCCCTCAGTGCTCCTGAGGAGCGGAGCTGTCAGCAACGAACGGGGTGAAAAAGAGAGGAGCGAAGGAGGGAGAGGAACACAGAGGGAGAGGCATGCAGTGAAAGTGAGGGGAAGAAAGTGGGAGGGAGAGAAAGCTGAAGATGGACGAAGAACCACGCTGTGAGTGCTGTCCAAGGATGTTTTACGGAGCCAGAGAAATGACCGGGGAGGGAAGCTCTTAGAGGATGGAGAGCAGGAGGTAAGCAGGGAGGATGAGAATGAGAATTAAGAGACTCCTCTACAGCCAGATGGTGCCACTGTGCAGGAAATGGTGTCATCTGTGCTCTGTTGCGCTTTTGCTGTGATTAAAAAAAAAACAACGAGGCAAAGATGCATACGCAGAAGTGATAAACAGTGTGCGTTAAACAGCAAATTCCTCTGCTGATGCGGATGCCAAAAATTAGCTGACAACTAGTAAAATGAAACAAATGAGCCAGAAAGCAAATTAAAAGCTCATCCTGGGAAAAAACTTTTTTGCTCACTCGTAAGGTATGTAGTGCATTTATAATTATATACCCTGGCTTACAGATTGTAAATAAAATGGCAGCTATGTTGTGATAATGATGTAATCTGGAGCTGGTGGGTAACCTTCACTTTGTTGTTTGTCCACATAAAAATATTAGACAGTGTTGCAAAGCTATAGTGGCGAGGATTTGATTCATCCCATCTCGCATTAGCTATTTATTGCTACAGGATGCAACTTTTTGCCCGGAGGCAAGAGCTGTTTTGGCATTCCCAACTTCGGTTGCCTTAGTTGGTTTATAGTTCTGCCCAAACAGCCTTCACTCATCCTGACGAGGTAATGTCCGTTTTAAAACAGCATCTTATGGCATTTTTCCATTACATGGTACCTGCTCAACTCGGCTCGACCGCGGTGAAACATTAAAGACGAAAGAGGGAGAGAAGTCCAGGGAAGATAATCAACAGTGCATTTTGGGAAGTTGACAATAAGTTGCACTCCACGCTAGATTTAGGCATTAATTATTCTAATGAAAGCAGGGAATTCACTTTAAGTTCAAAGTGGCATACTGTATGTTAATAATTCGCTTATCTGAGAGGTGGTGTGCCAAATCCCACTTTCTAAATGACCTTGCCGATCAAGTTGCCTCATTATGAATTAGTGCTGTATTATTGGCGATCTGAGAATAGCAATTAATCAATGTATTCTCTGAAGTGCAGTCAGTACTCTGCACTCTGACACAGATAAAGAAAATATATTGTTGAATCATAGCACCTATTTACTATATAAGCTACATTAATAACTTAAAACTTGCAAAAACATGATTTATTTAATAAAAAGATAATGTCAAACTATAATTTATATATCCCAGTGTTTGGTCATTATACTTTTGACCATGTAAGTACACAAGTCAAAACAAAGATCTTTCTGCAGTTGTAGCGCTGCCCCGTCCTCCATTTTCCATTGCAGATTTAGTACCGCCTCATGCCGTGACCTAACGTGACACACACACACAGAACGTCGAAGGTGTGTTGTTTTTGACTCTCGGCATGTGGCTGTTGCCACAGCCAGAAGAAAAAAATTGTTTCAAAAGAAGCTGGAGGCAGCAGAAAAAAAAAGAACAATTGGCTGAACAATTTAAAAATGGTGGGTTTGTTCAGGACCCCCCCGTCTGTCGCCAGCAATGATGACGCAGTGATTAGTGACGATTCTCTCCGACCAATCAGTAGTCTGCAGGTTTTCACGTCACCTTCTGGTATCGCCTCAGCTCGCTTGGAACCTCGACGGAGGTGATACTAAAAAAAAAGTACCTGTTAGCAGGTAGCAGGGACTTCTTTTCGTAATGGAAAACCAAAAAAGGCGAGTAGAGTCGAGGCGAGTCGAGCAGGTACCATGTAATGGAAAAACGCCATTAGTGGTCTTGTGCGGATGTAACTGGAATCTATTAGCGGCCAGTCTGTTGTGATTTTGGCGTGCGTACACCTGATACTCACAGCTCAGCTCATCACCTGGCATTTCAAGGATCAATCAAAAGCCAACGTCAGGCAAACGGGGGATTTAGACGGATTCACACAGGGATACAGTTATAATATTGTTCAATTTTGTCAAAATGCAACAAGTTAGAGACGTAGATATAACCTTACAAACTGCAATACATAAGCTTATACCACATTTAAATGTTTCAAACTTCAAAGAAAACCATGCTGCTACAGTACAATAGGCAGATTCAGTCAGCTGATCAGCTTCCTCCCTGAAAAAATTAGATGTTAAACAAATAACTATAAAAGGTCTAAAAGGAGTAAGAGAACACCATCTTATAGCAAAACAACTGTCGACTCCTTTCTCACCTCCTAAAAGGCAAATAAGTTTTAAGTTTGTCATTTGAATCTGCACTGTTTGCTGTTTTATTTTTCCTTTCCGTTCCTCTTTGCCCAAAATGGACTTTCATGAATAGTGACAGCGTCTGTGCTCAAGTAGATGCATCCTGTTGGCTACGAAACGACTGCTTCTTCTTCTCCCCCCCTCAGTGGTTATACAACTACAGAGCCACTATCTCAATTTCATCCCTGGAACCCAGCAGAAACTCTGAGATGTATACACACTCTCTGCACCGGCAGAGTTGAATGGATACTTCCAGGTTAACACCTAAAGACATTTTACCCTCGCCTCCAGACTGAGATTATGGTATCATTTAAAAACACATGCACTTTGAAATCGTGAATCGCAATATGAGCAGTGTTATCTCGAAGGGGAGAATGACAGAAATGCATCATTCAAATCTAAAATTCTTTTTGTGTTTCTGAAATGTTGATATTCTGAATTATTAGAATATTCACATTTGCCGGCCACGGTATCAACTCATATTCATGCATGAATGAGAAAGACTACCATTGTTAAAATAGCAGTTTCTACAGTCGCTACTATATGTAACTACCGCAAGTAATATTCAAAGTCTCCATGGTTCTGAAACATTTAAGCCTTGTCTGTCTTGCTGTATCTCTGCAAGGCTGGAACATAATAGTGCCTGTGCTCTGCATGCTTTTCAATTGCCCTGCTAGACTCAGCGAAGTTATTGAACTGAACGCAGTGGTTGGTGAAGAAGTCCAAACATTTAGCAAGCTTATTGTTTTGTTCACACTGCCTGCATTTCTTGCGAATTGTGCGACGCCAATACATACAAACAAGGCGCAAAGACGCAAATCTGTGACAGGCTAACGCGCGAACTACGCGTCATTCTCGTATCTGCATGAGTTGAAATATTTCAACTCGCGCAAGTACTCAACATAAGAGATGAGACATTGCAGCCCAGAGCAAAGCTGAAACCCAAGTCAGTATTAGAATTGACTTCATTCAGCAGGGGACTGGATATCTATTTCAGATTAATTTGTGTTGTGTGCTCACGTTAGCATTAGGAACTTAAACTGACACATACAACCAACACTTGTTGCACTCTAGTGGTCAATAGTAGCTTTAAATATCATACAAAACACATTTTTTGAACCACATTAAACACATTTCTTACACTTTCTTACATTTAGTTCAGTTGAATCGCACTAGAGTTTGTTTGCCCTGTTGGTGCGGTTCGTTTCAGCAGGTGTGAATGCGGCAATCGCACTCCGGTGCGCACCATAAAAAGGGACCAAACAAGCATACCGAGACCTCATTGGTGAGGTGGTCTCGGTGCGCTTTCACTGGAACTCTGGAGCGGTTTTTTTGTGGTGAGAATGTGATCCAACCTCGAACCGCACTAACTGTGTACTCCGCAAGTCTGAGCTAAATGTAGTCTCCTGTAGTCTGGTGTGCTTTGCAATCTGCGATGCGGCAGATCATACAAACGGTAGCAGCTTGCAACGTTTCTTTCACAGAAATACACTGTGTTCAAGCTTTCCATCACTCTGTGGTCAAACCAGCCGCTGCTAAAGTTGGAGACAGATGCCGGCAGAGCGAAGTCTCTGTGAGCAGAGCAGATGTAGTAATGTCGTTCACGAAACAATGTCTGATTATTTAAATGAAATGAGCTGGTTTGACCATGGAGATGGAAGAAATATGCACTAGTCCAGAACACAGGACCTTCTTCCTGCATTTACTTTCCTGCTCCCGCCCCCAGACACATCTGACCAATAAGCGGAGTGAACGTTCTCGTGTGATTTGTAACGATGCATTTTGGATTTTTTACAGGTGTGAAACAAAACCGAACCAAGGGGAAATCGCTCCAAGTTTGCAAACAACAACTGATTTGGACCCGAAGCAAACATACTACTATAGGTGTGAAAACGCCCTTATACCCACATGTTTATTTTTCAGCTTGATCAGTTTGCCCATCCAACGTGAATCGTCATAATTCTGTTGTTCACCGCTGCACACACACTTTCAATCAGACTCTATTCAGTACTCCACAATCACTTCTATCATTTACACAAAGCCTCCTCTATATTGCAGTGCTTACTAAAGCATGATCTATGTGCAAATGCTTGTGTAAAGTAGCTTCAATAGCTGTCATCCCGTATTGTGGTTACAAACAAAATAAAAAATAAAAAATTACAAAATATTATCTGCATTTGTATTCCAAGCCTGCAGCTAAACAAGACCAGACAATATTTTGCCCTCTTTGGTGTTATCTGTAACACAGACGAAGCCGGCATGACTCCAGGACAGGGACACATTCCCGACCACGGCAACACACTTGGCTTTACCAGCTGCATTTTCTTCACTTTTGTGTTTGTGTGGTGTGCCTGTGTGTGTTCTGGACAGGAGTTAAATGGGTTGTAGAGTGCCAACAATGTGCGAGTGTGTGTTTCTCACAGAGAGGTTAAATGGTTTGTGGAACAACACCACTGACTGTGTGTGTGTGTGTGTGTGTGTGTGTGTGTGTGTGTGTGTGTGTGTGTGTGTGTGTGTGTGTGCGTGCGCGCCTATGCGGGGCTTGCACGTTGCTGTTGACAGATGCGTTTTTCTGCTGACAGCCGTGCTCAACGGTGAGCACCCCTGGCTCGGCACCAAGCTATTACTTAATTCATTGACATTTTGTGTGATTTCCTCGGGGCAGTTTGTAGAGGAGGTACGGGGTTCTAATGGGATTAGATTAGAGAAATACAATTACCATTTCACATATAAAGGGAATCATCTTTAAGCAGCTCTACAGCTATGGGGAGGTGAAAGACACAGAGAGAAAGCTATGTGAAAGTATATACTTATATATAAGTGTATGTTCAAGAATTAGAAGAAGAAAAATTTGGATCCAATAAAATCTTTTTTTGTGTACCGTATCGGCATATGCATGTCTGTGAATATGAGTGGAAGAGTGTGTGAAAAGACACTCTTTCACTCCCCCCTCTTTCCCGGGTTTATCATGGTGGCTTGCCACGGCAGCCACAGAAATGGCCTGTCAGGGCTCCTGGAAATGTCGATGTGCAGATAATGACATGTTGAAAGCCCTGAACCACCAGCTTGTCACCTGCTGGTAATTGGTTCTTCTACCAGTTTATTGTCTCCAGCTGCACTGCTCATCACTGATATTCCTATTTTAGAAACAGAGGAAGAGTGAGAGAGAAAGAGACCGAGATAAATATGAACATCTTTCACGTGCACAGTGCTTTGTGTGCACACGCGCGCATATGCATATGGTTTTTGGAGAGGCTGCAGGTGCACATTTAGCCAATCAGTATGTGTGTACTTGCACTTATTAATGATTAGTTGTCACATTACTTGGGGTGAAGTGGAAAAGGCACTAGTTTAATACATTTAAGTAGTTGAAGAAAACATGGGGCACTTTATTTATCTTATCTTGCCAGTGGTGTTTCCAACTTTGCGGGTGCTGAGCAAGATAACCCAAGCGATCCTCAAGCTGTTTCAATATTTTAAACCATAATCAAATGTCTTTTGGCATTGAGAAGATAGCATTGAGTCCAGACTTAGCATCAACACCACTGAACTTTAATCTGCTGTGAAGGCAGAGCCTCTGTGTCGAGGTTTCTTCTTTGGGAGATAGGAGAATCACATGTTACACAGCAGATATTGAGCTTCGGAGCTGGACACTGCGCTCTGGCTGCTATTGCAAGGAACATCATTTGCCTTTTGTCACAAAGGAAGCATTCCCTCACCACCTGATTTGCAGCATTGGGCACGGAAAGCCTATAGCACATTTTTTGCCATTTAAAAACCTGGGTTTGCATTTGCTATTGTCTTCCTGTGTCAGTGACTATGTAGGACAGCTCTCGGTTACAATTCTTTAAAGTCCTTATTATAACTTCACACATTCAAACTAGGGCTGAAACGATTCCTCGAGTAACTCGAATAATTTGATTACTAAAAATCATCGATGCAAAATGATTTGCCTCGAAGCTTCGTTTAATCAATGTTACCAACGTATCGCTCACGGTGTTTCCGCACGGAGGATTATTACTGTCGCACTCCGGGCTGACGCTGCTGGCGACACATGCCATGAAGACTGATTACAAAATGAAGAAAGAGCGTGAAAGAGCGTGAGGGGCTAAGAGAAGAGACAGGCTGGAGAAAACGACAAAGTGTCTAAAGTTTGGAATCAGTTCAAACGTAATTAAAACAAAAACTCTGTACAGTGGGTCTACTGCAAAATCAAACTAGCTTACCACAATAATAGCACGACGTCAATGCTTCAGCATCTCAACAGAAAACATTGAGTCTAACTTAATCCTCCATTCTACAAAGCGGACCCGACAAAAGTAAAACAGAGTCGTATGAACGATGAAACTACACCAAACACAACAACTACCAAAATCAAAGACAAGAAAATATGTGGTGGTGACCACAATTTGATCTAAAGAGCCGGAAAAACAGCTGATTGTTGCGCACCATTTTCTCTCACTCACTCTCTTCACGGAGAAACAGCTGATCAACGATCTACTAGCATAAGTGTAACAGAGCTGTGTAGCATTGTAATCAAATATACAGAATAAATGAAAATAGGTTGAGTATAACTAATATTTACATATAGAACTCTATACAGATCAGTCTAAGGTTGAAACTTGTAGTTCTGAAAGGTAAGTTGCACAACTTAAAGGTAATGTTTATTGTATGCCTTAGTTATTGCATTTCAGAAAATGTTTTCTTTAAAAACAATGTAAAATGGCACTTTAATGCAATTCATGTTTAGTTTTTTTGAGAGATGATATTGTAATAATGTAGGCAATAAAATGTTGCTTTTTCCAAAAATTAAACCAAACTATTGTATATTAGTGCTCTTCAATAAAACAAAAGTATTTCTTATCCGATTACTCGATTAATCGTTGGAATAATCGGTAGAATACTCGATTACTAAAATAATTGATAGCTGCAGACCTAATTCAAACTGTGGAATGTGCGGGTGCTAAAATCCTAGTATTAATCATTGATGTTTGCACAACACAGTATAATTATCACTGACTGGAAAACACATACACAAACAAAATATGAGTGAGTAAGACTTTGTCTTACTCACCCTAACTCCCAGAGTTAGGGTGAATTAGTTAGTTATTCACCCTAACCCCCAGAGCTCTGTCTGACGGCTCCACTGGTAGCTCAGCCTAGCACAGATCCTGGAGGTAATCGGTTCCAACTAGCCTACCGCCCGAATAAGTGACAAAATAACGCCAACATGTTCCTATTTACATGTTGGCGTAGTAAAGACTTTGTCTTACTCACCCTAACCCCCAGAGTTAGGGTGAATTAGTTAGTTATTCACCCTAACCCCCAGAGTCTGTCTGACGGCTCCACTGGTAGCTCAGCCTAGCACGGATCCTGGAGGTAATCGGTTCCAACTAGCCTACCGCTCCGAATAAGTGACAAAATAACGCCAACATGTTCCTATTTACATGTAGTGATTTGTATAGTCACAGCGTGTACAAATAACAAGGTCACATGAGACACAGCCATCTTCTTACCGTATATAAACTAGGAACTATATTCTCAGAAGGCGAAGCACTGCTACTCTCTGCTCGGGGCTTCTCAGGTGCTGCAAGCATATCACTCCGCCCAAGTAGCAGAAGTAGCAATGCTTTGCCTTTCTGAGAATATAGTTCCCAGTATGTATATGGTTAGAAGATGGCTGTGTCTCATGTGACCACTCCTTAGGTATTGAAATTGGGTATCGAATCGCATTTTTCCATAATCGATACAATTCAGTCCGTGCCTAAAAAGTATTGACTTAGGTACCCAGCCCTAGTCATGTGCTCCCATTGTTAATATAAAAATATTGATTTGTGCAGCTTTCAAGTCCTTAAAGTTAGGGCTGCACAATTAATCAAATTTTAATCACAATTTTGGCTTCCCACGATCAAATTCACATGATTGAGCGATATTTAAAATGCTTCATTCCGTTCAAAGAACGCTCTATATCAAAGTTTTTTTTTTCCCAAAGCTCCGTAAACCACTCTCTGATCACGTGCCTCCATGAGCCAATCAGAGTTGTTCCCTGCACTGCGCAGCTAAGTTTAGATGTAGACAGTCACAGAGGACAGAGTAACGTGAGGAAAATTCCACAACAGGTAGCAGTCGGTCACGAGGTTTACCAGTTTACCAGTAAACGCAACATTTTGTTCCGTCTGTGTTGTTTTTCAGATAACAGCAGTGACCGGTGCTAGTTTGAGTCTTTTAGCTCATAGCTTTAGTGACAGACTGTTGTACGTCCCGCTGTTGGAATCCTCTACAGTGAAATACAGTCACACTACACCGTTTAGCTGTCAGCATTTTAGCCGTGTTTAATCCAGTTAATACTGTAGCTGATGGTAGGCTAACGTTAGCTGCTGTGTAACGTGTTATTGGTGTTAACTAGCGTGACATGCAGCGATGTTTCTGCTGCCTCTAACGTCTGTTTTGGAGCATCAGAGCACAACGCAGACATTTAAGTGGCACCGTAATCCGCGTTGCTATTTTGTCCGGTAGATACTGGGCACCGACGCCCTATTGGCACCGGATTTTAACATGCGCCGTTAACGTGAACAGAAAATTGCGTTGCCTGTATCTTTTCACGGCAAACGCGCACGTTTGGAAAGCAGTCGCACAACAGCTGAAATGGCATACTCCTTTATAGTATCCTTCAACAAAGGAGGAATGTAGCACAATATGGATGTGAAAGCAGTTATAATTAGCCTATGTGACAATAAAATTTGTTTTGGTTATTGATCAAAATAATCGTGATTATCATTTTGGCCATAATCGTGCATCGCAACGTGCAATCGTACATACTTTCAAAACGGCGTGTTTAAATCCCATTACTTTTATCTCCCAAAACAATCAAAAACCCGAAACCAAGTATCTTTCATGGTCATACCTTCCCAATACTAATGCTTTTATTAGAAATACCAAACTAGAAACTTATTCCAACGGGAAATACATCAAACTAAGGCTGTATGCACTGAAATTGCTGTTTCCTTGCCACTGGAAGTCTCCGCCAGTAATAAAAGGCTCATATTCTGCATGTAGTTTGAGCTTTACTCGTTTGTTCTTTTCCTTTCTTCAGGGTCAGGTTTGTGTAAGTGTACACATTTCCTCATTTCTTCAAGGTCCAGCTCAGGAGAGACCTATTCAGATAGTCAATATTAAATGCCATTATTGAGCGATACACACACCACCTTGTCTGCGTCCTTTTTTCACTGACAAATGCTCCAGTTTCTCTCATCCGTCTTGACCTTGCAGTCAGCATGTGTTTCCATCCAAAGGTGGCAGAAGATTATGGCAGTTCAGTGATTTTGTCAAAGGTTGGCCCGGGTGATGATTTATCAGGCAGCCTTTGTTCATTTTTCAAACACAGATGATGGTCATGAATCATGCTTTACACTGACCGCCCCCTTCCTGACCACTGTGGACCTTTGCATACATTTTGAATGGCTAATTTGCTAATCAAGCTTTAAAGTCGCCTACATGCTTCACCTCAGTTACTCCGGGTGACTTTGACTAGTTTTGACTGTTTTTGGGGAAGTTTATACAGACGGTACTTGTAGCAAGAAACTCCCCAACCTACACGTGGTAGATTACAGTGTGCAGTATATGGTGAGCTAGCCATTACATCTTGCCCTTTTTCATTGTTGTAATTTTGTCTCTATGACACTGATGATTGGATCTTGAGGTTGTCCTTCACCTTTTGGTGCAACACCATGTCTTTCTTCTTTAACAAGCATCATAATATCTGTGGTTTGAAGTGATGAGTCTTGAAGACTTTACAGGGGCCAACAGCTTCTCAAAACGGTTGTTTGTGCAATGTGGTAACAAGGTTATGACAGGTGGCCGCCGCTGTATTTCACCCCGTTTCATCTGTCATGTAAGGATATCAGACATTTAATGGCGACTGCCCTCAGCATGTGACGTTTAACCAGCTTCCATTATTAGAACTGTTTCACCCTCTGATTTATCTCTTCATTTTGACCGTTGGGGGGGTGGGGTTTCCTCGCCTCACCAATTTCTCCTGCAGGGGATCGAAGGTGGTGAATCTCGAGTCGTGATCTTGTCAGGTGTTGTGAAAATCCACTTGGCCCGACAATTCATCAGTATCCACATTCTGCTCACACATCCCTTCATCTATCTCACTGGTACCATAAAAATCAATTGATTTGGCCTGCAAAGTGCTAGTTTTTAAATCACGGTTTCTTGTGATTTCCATTGAACAAGCTGCTGAAAGCGGCTAAACTCTGTTCCAATACTTCCTGCTGCAGGTATCAGAACGGTTGTCATAGGTCCTAAATTGTTCATTCATGCGCTCAATAATAATCCTCATTCTGTATGTGTACGTTGTGAAATGTTTATTCCATTGTTTTTTATTGGTTTTTCAAGGGACAAAAAATGTTTTTTTACAGTGACGAAATGACTTAAAGGCAAACTATTGACTATTATTGACATAATGTCAGAACGAGTAGAAATCAATCCTTTAGGTAACAGGATGCACTTGCATGGATAGAAAATCCATAAACTATGAGCTCTTTGATATATCAAAATCTACGATGAAATAATTTGAATGAAATAAGTACATTGTATATTAAATGAGTGACGTTAAGGGACCGTACAAAATTATTCGGGATGAGAGGGGGGCTAAATCTTATATTTTACTTTATTGTAAAGCAAGGCCCCCACATCATTATTAATAATTTCTTTGGACAACCCCCTGACTAAGAGAAATGCAAAAAAAAAAAGAAAAAAGAAAACTCCCAATATTGTCGTGACTCCGAGAATTTGAGGACCCAAAAGCAGAAAGCAGGCAAGCGTATGTTGAGCTTGAGGATTTATTTAACAAAAAACAAAGTTCATACCAACAAAAGGAGTCCTGAATGCAGCAGGCAAAACTTATTCCTGAATGTAGATCAAACAAAAGAACAGGATATCCAAACTGAAACAAAGAGACAACGGGGTAGACTCCACACAAGAACACGCAGCAACAGAAGACATTGGGCCTCATTCACCAACCGTTCTTATGAAGAAATGTGTTCTTAAACGCCACTTACGCACTTTTTACGAAGATTCTGACATTCACTAATGTTTTCTTATCTTGGATTTGTTCTTACCTAAGAACAAAATCTACGAACACTCAAGAGCACTCTTAAGCACATTTGAGTGATGACAATTTGCTCCAAATAATTGGTTACTGCATTTTATTTAATTCTACAGTTGTTTACAATGATAGTATTGTACTGTAGACTGGGCAATGAATTGATATTATATCGATATCGTGATATGAGACTAGATATTGTCTTAGATTTTGGATATTGTAATATCGTAATATGGCGTAAGTGTTGTCTTTTCCTGGTTTTAAAGGCTGCATTACAGTAAAGTGATGTCATTTTCTGAACTTACCAGACCGTTCTAGCTGTTCTATTATTTAACTTTACCCCACTTAATCATTATTTTAACATTACTTATGATTAGTTATCAAAAATCTCATTGTGTAAATATTTTGTGAAAGCACCAAAAGTCAACACTACAATATCGTTGCGGTATCGATATTGAGGTATTTGGTCAAAAATATCGTGATATTTGATTTTCTCCATATCGCCTAGCCCTATTGTACTGTAATGTATTTCTGATCATTTGTTGAAAAAAAGAAATCATAATATGCAAAGAAACACTAACACTGCAATTTACATCAGCAATTAAACTGATTAAATCCTGCGTTACTTGGTGATTGATCGCGCTATTTATAGGGCCAAAATGGAGTGTTTTTTACATTGTTACATGTTACATTTTGCAGCAATTATCTACTTTCTACTCCACTACATTTCTACAATGTTCCGTTACATTTTCTGATCAGTTTTTCCTCCTGCCAAAACGTCTTCCTGACCGTCACACGTTTGTCTCACCAGTGAAGTTTGGTTGCCATAGATATATATGGGGCACCGCCGATCCTTCATCGGCTTCCAAGGCGGCTCCGGTGCTCCAGAGCACCGGGCGCAGCGCCGCTGACCCTCGGTAATACAGCCTCCGGTAAAAATGAAAATGAAAATGTTTGTACGTTTTTAAATCATATTTGCCTCTCCACAGTGTCGTTTACTAGCTCATACGCAGGAGTATGGAAAGCTAACACTAGCCTGCCACCTGTCCCATCAATCCTGCTTGCAAGTGTCTCTTTGGACAACAAACTGGACTACATCCAACTTCAACAAAAACCCCAACGCGAGTTCAGAGACTGCTGTGTTTTTGTTGTTGTGGAAACATGGCTGAACAACAGTGCTGCTCTGGCAACGGGTAAGACTAGCTAGTGGAGGTGGGCTTTTTTAACACGACTGTTGCAGAAATGGGGTGCTTGTATCCAACTAACTGCTAACCGCTGGTGGAGTTTGTGACTGTTAGATGAGACCATTCTACAATCCACGCAATTTTACGGCTGTGTTTATACTCTGTTTACAGCCTACCAAGCGCTAATGCTAGTATGCTTTAGCTGAACTTTACAGAGCACATAATGTGTTTCGTATGTCGTTTTTATATATTTGAATTGTGTAACCACTTGAGCCACGGTGAAACGTTGTTTCGTGTATATGGTTGAAATGACAATAAAACACAAAACCGTCTCACTGTCTGTCTGTAAACGGTAGGCGTGGCTTGGGAGTGGACTCAGAGCAGCGAAGCAAGTGCATTCTGGGATTTGGTGTCTTTCATCCACATGAACCAAAAACACATTTCCTGGCTTTTCTCGGCCTAGAAGGCACCAATTTAAATTTTTTCTTTCACATTTATACTACATAAGTGACCCAAATTAAAGATATATTCAGCTTTCCAGCAGTGAAATATCCCTTTAAAGAAAATAAAAATAATACACCCTTTAAAATACACCCATGAATAAAACCAACCGCATTCCGATTCTAACAACATATTTCCGTTTTATGCTGGTTAGGATAGGAACTTCTTTTAAAAGCCAGCTGGCCTTGTTTGTGGTAGTGGACATAAAAAAAGTAGATGCCAACATCATCTACTTTTACTAAAGTAAATATGTCTCTGGTTATTTGTACTTTTACTTAAGTACTGAGATTCAGTACTTCCTCCACCACTGCAATGTACACGTCATCTGCGACTCCGACAATTATCTCTTGAACGCAGTCTCCCGCTTCCCAGGAGGTGCACAGGAAATGTCATGTCCTTATATGGGAATTTACGGGGCGTTTTCTTATGCTAATTAGGAACAACTGGCACGCGCTTTCAATTACGAAGACGCGGGATTCATCAATCCTAAGAACACCGGAGCGAACAATTCTGCTGTTTAAGAACACGTCATGAATCCGACGTAGACTTTTCTTAGGGACTTTCTTAAGAACATATTTAAGAGAGAAACACAAAGACTAAATACACAAGGTAAAGAGTAAACAAGGGACAGGTGACACTAGGGCTGGGGAACAGGTGAAACACATTAGACAGAAAAACTTGACAGGAAGTAAAACAAGACAAGACAGAAAACCAGATTACCAAAATAAAACAGGAAACAGAAACATACACAACCACAACAAATATCTTAAAATAATATATGAATGCCAAACATAACAAAATAGTGAAAACATCTTTGTGCTAAACGGTTAGGCCTATAACTGCCAGCGAACTGGGCCCTATGTGCTAACTCGGTTGGTGCTGATGGACTTGAACACTGAAATAATTTTGCCTCAGAATGAATGAATGAAAATATAATACTGAGAAGCCCAACAAATACAGGCCACCCTCCCTTGAGCAAAAATGAAAAATAACTTCTTTTCTTCTTCGTCTTCGTTCTCGGGCCCCCTTCCCCTCACTAATAATTTTCGTACACTTCCTTCCACTTAAACTTGATATTTTGGCCAATAAAACATTGATATATTATTAGCGTATTAACTTGTTATGGCGAACATATTACACATGCAACAGACACAGACCAACATTATCATTCATTTGGACTTGTGTGTTTGGCATACCTGCAAGTCCAATATTTACTCTACTTTTAGCTTTGGTATCCCCTACTCTTGAAGAAAATATTTGGTAGTGTACAGTGGGTTTTTGGAGCACTTTTCTGCTGCAGGCAGAACACAACGTTGAAGAGAATGTGAGGCTGAACTGTAAACAGCAAATGTGCAGCCGTAAAACCCAAATAATGAGCTGAAAGATGCCAAAAATCTTCACATAGCCGAGGGCGACTGGAGAGTCGGGTGAAATTCATTGTAGGTTTGTCACTGCGAATGACTGTTTTCACATAGTCATTTGACCCATGTCCATACAGATATACTGATAAGTGGAGGTTTAAGGGCAGGTGTAAGCCCACAGAACAGCAGTCATGTGTCATTGTGGGTTGACGCACATCAACTCTCCAGAAAAGCAGCGGTTTTGTCGCATTCACTCTCCAAAGTGGCACATCCTAGTTACTGTGCGTTGACTAATTGTCCTGTCTGAATGGGCCAGGTCTCAACTGTGGGAGTCAGTTGGCACGTGAAATGTTGATGTGTGTAGAGAAACGTTTACTTTCATTTGATTATGTTGTGTTCAAAAGTATTCAAATTCAATGCTAAGTAAAAGTTAGAGTAATTACACTATTCTTTGGACACTTTTACGGTTTATTTGATTTGACTGGCACACAGTAACAACAGCAACAGACAACATTAGTAAAAGGATAGTGAAACTGGATTAACATATGCCTTAAAGGTTCTTTCTTTTATGATAATTGCCACTGAGAAGGATGAAAGCATGTTTACAGCAGCGCACCTCATTAAGAGCTGCACAGAGTTAACCATCATCTGAGTCCAGCGTCAGTGTCTAGTTTCTCAAATAGAATGGCCACCTTGCAATTAGGCTTTGGTGACACAGTGATCTAAATGCTGTCTAAAGAGAAGCCCACCGTCTCAGACTTGTCTCCGTCGATGCTTATTCTTAGCGAGGACAATTACTGAAATACTGACTCATTAGTTTCCTTCACATCCTTTTCCACAAAGAGTAATATATCTCCCTTGTAACCACATCCTGTCTGGGATGTGTTCAATTACTCACTCTGCTTTACCATCTCAGCGAAAAATCTCCTCCTCCCTTGCACTGTCCATAGACAGCCTACAGTAGCTGCCTGCCTGTATACAAAATGCCTTTTAGACCATTTTCTCAATCTGCAGATTATTGTCAAAGTAAAACATTTGTTATTTATGTTGGCTGATGTAAGTGTCCTTGCTTGAACCGTGTCAATACAACAGATAAATAACACGCCCTGCCTGGCCAGTCATACCATACTATATTACAAATTATGTGGAATATTTGAAGATCATTGGCTTTCCAGGGGGAAAAAAAAACTATATTTGTGTATTTTCTGTTGACAATATTTCCCATTTCCATAACCTTGGTTATTTTCCTTCTCCTTCAGTCATGCATTTTCACAGGATTGGCAGTCTCATTATCTGCCCAACAGCAAAGACCCTTGTATTTTTGACTAAATGTATGTATTTGTGATTGTGGCACTGCAGGGTGCAGTGATATCTGCCACTCTCAGCAGTGCTTGGGGGCTTTTGTGTGGCGCTTCGGAAAGGTGTTGTGTCGCCAAGACGCTGCACCTTACCAAGCACGACGGATTCCCAGCCAGCCTGCCTCCTGATAAGCCTCTGTGAAATCCCAGAGAAGAGGAATTCGATTAAAATAATCAACAAGGAGGTGCAAATATCTCCATATTTCTGGTGTGGTTCTAGACATTGTGATAGAGGAGGGCCATTCACCAACAAAAAAATTCTTGTTGAGCTAAAGGAGTTTGTGTGGTATATTGCACTTGGTTTGTATAATAGCGTGTGTGTCTGCACCACTGCTAAAACAGTCTTTTCTGTTATCCCTGTTGCCCATTTTACCTTTGGAACTGTGCTTTTGTGCATGCGCATGTGAGAGCGTGACACACAGTTGCTGATCACTTGCTGGAGTAGCACACTGCTGAAACATCTCATTATCACGTTCAGCGTCGACTTTGACAGCTTCCAATCCGCAAGATCTACCCATCCCAAAACTGCCACTTGAAAGCGCGGAGTGATCCAAAATGTGTCCAGCAGTTTGAGCAAACTTTTGACATATTCCCTTGTATAAAAAGCCACGCTGCTGCATTTCCAAGGTAAATATCTCCTCCTTTAACCAATCTCATTAAATTTCTCTGGTTTGCTTCAAGAGTAGCTGAAGACCACTGTGAAATTCATGACTTAACGTGGAAAAACAAGACAAATCAATAACATACATTAGCATTTCCCACAAAATGCAGCAACTGTAGGCAGAGGGTCCCTAAAATAGATTAACATCACCGGCAGCATTGAAATTATAGTTGAAATGTATCACGCCACAGGAAAGGAAGACTTACATTAAAGGCGCTATATAATGGCTGCCATAAGTCCTGAAATATATTCTATTCAGGAGTAAATTAGTGTGAAATATCTCAGTGTTATTACATGCACTGCTGATTCTATCAATGCAAAGTGAAAGACAGGTTTGGCAGTGTGAGTTGCTGTGAGTGAAGACAAAGCAGGTGATGTTTTGAGAGTGCGTTTGTGTGTGTGTGTGTGTGTGTGTGTGTGTGTGTGTGTGTGTGTGTGTGTGTATAAAACATAGGTATATGTACTCATGGAGCGAGATGGTAAACACTTTCCAGCCCACAGTATCTCTTACTTTACTATATATTCCAAATTACACTTGGAGGCCGAAAGCTGAGCAATACACTGTTTGGTAAGGTGTTTCTATGTCATACAAAATAACTCTGAAAAGAATGTTTGGATTTTTCTGCACTGTAGAGAAATTATATTCGATTCTAGGATTTTCAAATTCCTTTAGTTAAATACTGAACACAGTGGGCTGAGATTGCCTCCAGACAGCTCACGCAGACATTCACCAATTCGTGAAATACCGATGTTTTTTCACGGCCACATGCACTAACATGTAAGCGCGGCCGGACCGCGTATCAAAACAAAGACGCTCGGGTTACAACACACACAGAGGCAGTGTGACTTCATTCTCTGCTCAGGACACCATTACTCCACTTTATCTTTACAAAGCAAATATTTGTTTGCTACTATATTAATGTTCTGAATGTTGAGTACAGCCCCTTTGATCGAAGGGGAAATACATAGTAACAATCACTGCTTGTTACCCACCAATACAGTTTAGAGGATGGATACCTGACCCAAGCCTGACGGTACCCAACGGGCCAGGCCGGACAGATATTTAGAAATGATGTTCAGGTCAGGCTCGGTCACATCAGTTCGATAAGGCATTGAACATTTTAAATTTAAAAGAGCATATTATGTAGGTAGCCAATGGGACCGTTTCACTTAATGCAAAGGTTCGTTTTTGTGATTAAAATACATTTAAAATATTACCCTAACCCATCCGTCTTCCTGTGTGCGGAAATTTGTTTATGTAGCTGTGACAACGAAATACGTGCATATTAGGCTACATGTACATGTGTCATTTGTATTAGAAAAAAAAATGAGATTTTAACTGTGTTGGGCTCGGTTACTGCTCTGTCGGACGTGGACCAGGCTCGGACAGAAAAACGCGGCCCGGTCACCACTCGAAGACAGTTGCAGTTTGTAGGATTCACAAGGTTGGCATGTTTACGTAATTAATTGAATCCGATTTTGGTTTGTGCTTGACACGATCTGAGCCTGTGTTTTCAAATTGTGTGGGATTGTTACTTAAGGCAATGTAGAGTCAATTATCCTCACACAGTGCTTTAAATTATTATAATTGTACTAATGTCTTGCCGTTTCCTGCTGTTCTGGTCTAAAATCATCTGGCCAAAGGACTACAGTTGAAAATGAGCCGGCTGGCTAACACTGGCACATTTACAATGCTGATCAATGTTGATTAATGTGTGTTGTCCTTTATAAAATAAAGAACAAGAAATTGGAAGGTAAACAAGAATAAAAGAAAAACAGGGGAAGTATGGAAGTAGCAAACCTTTATGACATAATGACCCTACACCATACTATATTTAAATGCCTGAAATAAAAACAAAGTGATTTACAATACACATAGTTGTGTATGGGTTTCATTTGTATGTGTGCATCTACTGTATCATGATTAAATGGACTACTATTTAGCTTCTTGTCTTTAATAACAGAATTATTAAAACTTTACTTTTTTTGTCTGTTTTTTCCGTTTGTCGATCTCTTTCTTATGAGTTTACCTACTTTTACTTCTCCCTCTGTCTATTTGCGTACGGTCCGAATATAGAAAAGGCTTCGCTGCAGTTCTACTTTCACAAACAAGAACAAGGTGCAAACGCATTATCACTTTCCAGCTCTCTGCTTACGTCTGTCAAGCTGAACAGGGAATTGTAAGGTTCTTCCAATTGTTTTATGTTCATAAAATTAAGATCACACCCGAAAGAAAACCTGAGAGATAAGAATTAACCGCAGAGGTGGTAGTTCTCTTTTTTGTGAATGTAACATGTAAGTGAATTGTTACATTTTCCTTCAGTTTTCTTTCACACTAATGAACTTGCACTTTACTTCAACTTCTTCTTCTTGGTGTAACAGCTGGTATTGTCGGGTGTCATATCATGTCATAAAAGTTTGCCACTTCCATAGTTCCTTGTTTTTCTTTTATTCTTGTTTCACATCCACATTAAAAGCAGTGTGTTTAGTTAATGTGGAAGTCAGACATATGATCTGTGGATAAAAGAGGTGATGAATGGGTTGCACTTAGAAAGGTTGAGGTTCTCTATTAAGAACAAGGCTCTCCTTCAAACAACGTGTCAAACAAATCACCAGAACTAGGGCTGGGTATCGTTCAAAAATGCCGATACCGGTATCAATACCGTAACTTCGATACCGGTTCCTAACACTGACACTAATGTGATTTACTCCTTAGGAAATGGAACTGGGTTTTGAATGATGAGGCAATTTGATACTCGATACTTTAGAGGCAATTCAGTCGGTGCCTAAAAAAGTATTGAATTCAGTACCCAGCCCTAATCAGAATTTTTCAATTCTATAATAATAACAAGAGATAACAAGAGTTATCTTCAAGACACTTTACAGACAGAGTAGGTCTAGACCACACTCTATAACTTAAAAAGACCCAACAATTTCCCAGGAGCAAGCATTTGGTGCAAGAGCCTTTTTTTTTTCCACCTTAAAAAACACAGCTTGTCTCCGCCCATCACTCTCCTCCTCTGCTGCCGAAACTTGAATCCATGCCTTCATCACATCTTTACGGTGCATCATCCAAAGTCCTAAATAAACTCCAGTACATCCAGAACTCTGCTGCTTGTCTGCTCACCCATTCACGCTCTGTGATCATGTCACTCCTGTCCTCCAGAACCTTCGCGGGCTTCCTGTTCCACAACGGATCCAATTCAAAGTCCTCCTCCTCTCTCAGAAAGCCCTCCATACTCCACCACCACACAGCCTCCACTCCCTCTGATGCCAACCTCCTGTCTCCACCACTCAGGACCACGTGCTGGACCTGGGGCGACAGAGCCTTCTCCATAGCTGCCCCCCCTCTCTCTGGAAATCTCTCCCAAACACATCCCAGACTGCACCACTCTGTCCACGCTCAAATCACAACTAAAAACTCACCTTTTTAGAACTGCCTTTAATGTTTAAATAATGTGTGTATCTTTAGTCTGTGGTTTTCTTTTTTAAACTCTGTAAAGTGTCTGTAAAGTATTGTGAAAAGCGCTACATAAATAAAACTATTTATTATTATTATTATTATTATTATTATTATTCAGGGCTGCAACTACTGATTAGTTTCATTTTCGATTAATCTGTCGGTTATTTTCTCGATTAATGGATTTGGTCTATAAAAATATCAGAAAATGGTGAAAAATTGTGTTTTCCAAGGCCCAAGATGACGTCCTCAAATGTCTTGTTTGGTCCACAGCGCTGTGTTTGTATGTGTTTTACTTAACTAGCAATGATGAAGTCCTACGATTTGTTTTTCTCCGTATCGGCGAAGATAATTGTGGCTGAGTTGCTTAAAGGACAACTCCGGAGCAAAATGAACCTAGGGGTTAATAAATAGATAGAGTGTACCCACTCGATCGCTCTCTGGGACATGTTTTCATGCTAATCAAATGGGTTTGTAAGCTTGAAAGAAGCTAGCGCGGACCGCTGATTAGCTTACAACGCTAGTATTTGGGGCACAGGGAAAGTAAAAACAAATCGCTATTTATACCACTAAAAAGGCTCAAAATATCACCAACCTTCAACGGTTGCATAATGAGGGTCCACAAATGTTAACCGAAGCATTGAGAACTTTGTAAGTGTACAGACAGTTTATTGCGACAAAGTTGCTAACAAAGAGCTGCGGGAGCTCCGTGAAAGTGCTACGAGAGAGAGAGCGAGAGAGCTATGCCGCAACACAGCTTCGTACTTTGTGAAGCTATGGCAACCGAACAGGAGTGTCTGTGTTGCACGGAGTGGGACCTGTTGCGTCGCGATGCCCAAGAGACGCAGTGTTTTGTACAGTCTGAAGATTTCCCCTTTCTGATAAACAGGGCTGTACTTGAAACTTTTTTCCATGTCCCGAAAATAAATTGGAGACGGCGACCCAGACCGGAGGATTGTTAGATTGTTTTCTAAAGGTTTGCCACTCTTACTGAAATACCAAATATTAGCAGTGAAATCCCTTCTTATTACTCCTCATTTTGTTTGAAAGCAAAAAGAATGTTTGCCAACCAAACAAATTATTTGCCAGCCTGTGTCACCATTCTCAAAAAAAAAGCTACATTTCCCCCATCCACATTATAACACAAGACTGGCATTTTCAGATTTACCCTCTCGCCTACGTTTTCTTTGTCAGAGTGGATGGAAGACCAGACTGGTTGACCTGGCCTACTGAGTCACAACAGTGAGGTAGAATCAGCCCTATCTGACATATCACCTCGGATTCCTGTAATTCCATAGCGGAGGCTACAGTATATGCCAGGGGTGTCAAACATACGGCCCGTGGGCTAGAACCGGCCCGCAAAAGGGTCCAATCAGGCCCACTGGATGACTTTGCAAAGTGTGAAAATTGCAGAGAAGTAATTTATTCCAATTCTAAATTTACCACTTAAATCTCAGAGAATATCTGAGTTCTTTTTCCATAAATTTACGACTTTAATCTTAGAGTTTTTTCTCGGAATATTACTCCTTTCACCCAGGTCCGTAACATAATTTTTTTTAACGCTGTCGTAGCAGAAGTATCTTTTTTTACCAACATCAAGATGACAAGAAACACTGTGGCAGATAAAGTTTCTGATCTTTCTGGAGTGGTTTACTGGTCTGGCACACTTGAGATCAAATTAGGGGTATGTGGCCCATGAACTAAAATGAGTTTGACACCCCTGGTATATGCCAAAGGTAAGATGGAGAGAGACAGGGAAGCAGAGGGAAGAAAGCTGGATGACAACGGAGGGATGGATCTTTTCTCGCACAGATGTTTTCACAGAAGCGCTGTGCAGATGATGAGACTCCTGCACAGCGCTCTAGGCAACTTCCAGTGATCGCCTCAGACACAAAGAGGTCAACTGCAGCCTGAAGCGCTGCGCTTTTACATTTACTTTCACAATACGCATGAATGTTGTTGATAGTCCCTCTTCTCCAGCTAAAGTGCTTCATGTAAAAAGGATAAATTGAAGAGAAAAAAAAAAAAAAAACACACACAAACACACACCTCCTGAAGTTAATGCATCAGTTGCCCTGCTTTTTTTTCTCTAGCTGCTGTGATCTATGCAGGACAATATTTCAGACACCACAGAATATGACTACCATAAATAAACCAGTATTAATCATCCCAACTCCCATTTGAGGCCCTTCTCACATTTATCAGGCTTTTAATATTAACATAGATTAAGGGCATGTCTCACACCTTCAGTCACTGTAGGTAATCTTGCTCCAGATAAGGACTCTGCAAAAAGGCTTCCGTTGCACCTAGGATGTGCAACATAACACCCATACCGAATCAATGCCAATACAATCCTATGAGAGAGATAAATGTATAGGTGTGTATAAAGTAGCCTAAATCAAAGCTTCTAAAGGATGTGGGGTGAATTAAATAGTAATAAAAGTGTTTACAGCTTCAGTTCTGGGTATTTTACATAAATGCCTACTGTACTCCGTGATGAACTTGAGACAACCAGTAAATAGGATTTTGTACATTCTTGAACAGTGTACTATAAATATGGAAGAACTTATTATGCATTAAGAAGAATATGTTCATCATCAGGGCCTATTTTAGAAATACCTCCCCCACACACACAAATACAGAAATAGGCCCCAAAATGACTAGATTAGGTGTTCAGTTGTATTTACTGTAAATTCTGTTTAGCAGCATAAAGGTCTCTGTGCTACAGTGTGAAAACAATGTGTTGTCATAACGTCAACTTTTCCACAAGCTATGAAAAAAAAGTCCCGTTTTTGGGCTTGTGACCATGACAATTTGTATTTTTTTTTTAGCCTTTTGTAGCCTAAGAAGTAGAATTATTTTCTCAACTCATAAAGGAACACTCCAAAAACACTGTCCCATAATGCAAGTCAATAGCATCTTTTATTAGACTTTGTTTTCACAAGCTGAATAATACTCCTCATGATAAGTAAACTGTTCTTCATGTGAAAAAATATTTATATATTTTATTTATTTTATTTAATTCATTTAACAGCCAATACAAGATCCACATAGTGTAAAATCTCCCCATGGGTCTTTAAAACCCCCAAATTTATAAGCTCCTTGCTTGTATTTACTGTGCAGCTTTTTGCAGCTTTCGATCATCATGGAATCATCTCACGTTTTCTGATTAAAAGTATCACTTTTTCTTCTGATTCTATTCCTCTATCCAATACATCGTTTCTTGTTTCCCCCCTTCTTTTCCAGACTGGAACAAGTTGTCCAATCACACACCAATTCCAGTCACTGCTCCAGGCCGGTATACCTCTCAAAAAGCGAGAGAGGGTGCACATTGGCACCAGCGCTTAGCACTGGGTTCTGATATAGCTAAAGTGGCTCCATTTTGGATGACGTCTACATGATAATGAGCAGTGTGAGGATGTGTTTATGTGTGAATGTCTGTGACTGCCGTTTTGCATCTGACAATAGTCCTTGATTAAAGTGATACAGCCACAATGGGAGATTCAAGTTTAAACTGGGAAAAAAGGATGAAAATGTAGCACATGCAGGCACACATGTGCACTCACATAATGTGCCTGCTGCTCACTTACAGTTTGTAAGACACAGCACACATCTTTGGATAGTGTGTGTGATATATTTGTCTGTAAAATGCAATCATTATATTACTACTATTGCTGATAATAATAATGATGACAATGATAATAATGTACTATAGTTTTGTTGACCAAAGAACCGAGTCTACAGCCAAGGCTGTACATGGAACAGCTTTGCTTTTAGCTACAGTCTCACAATAGCATGCTAACATGTTCGCAATGACAATGCTGATGTTTGGCAGAAATGTTTAGCATGTTCACTATGTTATTTTAGCTTGTTCGCATGCTAATTAGCACTAAACTCAAAGTACAGCTGAGGCTGATGGGACGGTTGCCAGTTTTGTCATTAACTAATGGTGCTAGAGGAAAACTTAAGGCATCACAATAGTTATTACAATCCAGCCTCAGGGGAACATGAATGCATGTACTAAATTTCACGGCATCCAATGTTGTTCATTTATTTCAAATCCAAATGTGAACCTCATGGTGGCACTAGAGGTGAAGTCAGGGGATAACCAACATTTCTAAGACTCCTCTGTTATTAAACCAAGTTATTAGGGTTCATCCTCTGGGGACTATGAATGTCTGTGCAATTTTGTTCCATAATCCATAAAATTAGTTGTTGAGATTTTTCAATCCTGACAAAAGTGGTGGCGCGACCGTCACTGGTATAACTAGAGCTAAAGATGCTAACGTGGCTAAAAATGTTCAATGTTTACAGTGGTTCTGTAATTCATGCTATGTAAAGCAACTTACAATTTCAAAACTCATACAAAGGTTAGTGCATTTCACCTCATAAACACTAAAACTCTACATGATTAATTGGATTGACTGCTTCTCAGTTGGATTAAACAGAATTGCAGTGTTCACACAAAACAAAAAAAATAAAAAATCAGCCGATATCTGTTATGACAGCAGAGGCTATTCATTTTCCCAAACCACTAATGCACTCTCCCGCATCTATCTTTTGCTGTTAACACCTGCTTTATTCATTGAAAAACTTTTTTTATTTATTAAATGCAAAAAATGGTTTTCTGATGTAAATGAGATGAAAAAGCTATTACCTATTATAAGAATGGGCTTGTTTTGCTTATCTCTGCTTTTGCTGAGAAAGTTTTGTCTGAGGTGAAGACGTGTCAAAGCAAAATGACATTCTACTCTATTGCCTCTACAAGATTATGGATACAAATATATAAATAAAGACAACAAAAAAAAACATTTAGGCAGAAACCATAACAATCATTTCTGAGTCACTTTGTAATTACAATATATTTCTAAAGTAAACTATCTTGTCAATCATTGTGAAAGGTGACTTGTAACCCTGTACATTCAATCCAAAAAGAGATTGTAAAAGCTAAGAACGTACTCCATATGAATCAATAGCAGTAGCCCAATTGTTTATGGCTTCTGTAGTGAGGTTTTTGTCACACCTCTGCTCTCTTCAGGCACTACACTTCCCTTACAGTGGCCTTTGCACAACATGCGCTCTGTGCCTCCCTCCGGCTAATGGGGAATTCTCCTAAAGGTCACATTAGGATGGCAAGCCAAACAGAGAGGAGGAGGATAATCCCTCTACAGCAATTCAAACTTCCTCTCTTGACCAATAAAGCCACGCCAAAGCCATGCAATCACATGACGCACACATACACAACCTCACGCCATCGTTATCAAACTCTGTTCGCTTCGGGAAACAACAACCAACTTCGAGCTAGCTACATGCTAAAAAAAAAAAAAAAGAGGCAATTTTGGACATTTGGATGGTGCAATAAGCAGGCCATTTGGCTCTTTCGGGGAATGATTGTAAAAATTAACAAAGAATATCTTTACAGCATTTACTATCTAACTGGGACATTTTGGGACCAATTGGTGGGGATCGCTATAGACGAAGTACACACGGCGATACACTGGTAAGAGCAAATTCCATGTATTCCATGTATGGATTCCATGTAATTCCCTGTATCCAGCTAATTTAAATAGCTAACATTACTGTATTGTGTGAACAGCTAACTTCATTTATTATTGTATATGGCATTTTCTTTTGCCGGGTGCAAATGTTCCACCAAAACATGTTCCTTCCTGAGACCATTTTGCAGAGCTATCGTTGCTGCGTCCGGAGCTTAGCGCCATCCAAGACGATTGTGACTGGTTTAAAGAAACACAAAACAACCCAGAGCGTTTTTTTCTCCTATACCAGAATGTACAGTATGTGTGGTGTAGCCATACCTTACTCCACACACTGTGGAATTAGGTCTGGCAATGCGAAACTACCCAGAACTGACCTGTTTTGGTTCACCCTCACGGCTCTGTGTCGTTTTCCGTCGCAGCATGCAGCAGTTTTCAACAAAAAAAGCTCTAAAAACCAACTTAACACAGACAAACAGCAACAGACAAAGTTAGCAACTAAGTGATGAACATAAAGGAGAATTTAGCAGCTAAGCAGCCAGATATTTTCCTCAGGAGTTGGCAGAGACCAAAAACAGAGCTAAAACAGAGTGAATGTTCGACTAATAGGCTTGGCACATATTGAATCATTTATCCATTTTCTCCATGCAACTCTTTCAATTTCTAGATGTTAATATTATATGATATAACTTCTACAGTATAAGTCAATAGCAAATGCAGGAGGGTGGGGCTAGAAGATCTAGGCCACACCCACTTAAATACATGCGAGGGTTGTTAGCACATTCGGCTGTTAAACAAAAGGATGGTGGTTCAAGCCCACCCAGGGATAGGAGAAACCTCATTATCGACCAGTTGTATGTTACCCTTATAACAGACTCCCTCTCTCTGTTGGCCTGAATTTAGTTTAGATGTTCATTGTCACTATTAATTGTGTAGAAGCATAATATAACCTTTAAATAAATGTTGTCAGTTTCGGACACCATACATATGTGGTAGGGCTGCACGATATTTTGTTTCATCGTCTACATCGCGATGTGCGCATGCGTGATAGTCACATCGCAGGACGTTGCGATGTTGACGCTACAACTTCTTTGCTGCTTGATAAAAAAGTAAACTTTCACCGTTCTCCTTTTCCATGATTGTTACCGGCCGACCCTTCCCCTTTAAGACAGGTGGTCATGTGACGTAACGTTAGTCCGACGGGAGGGGGGTTGTTATGGGAAGTGAGGCTCTCCCGTGTGTAGAAAAGTACCGTAAGCGGCAGCTGCCGCTGACACAGTGATTTTTTCCATGGGTAGTGAAGCTACGGTAGTCAGTGTTTTATGTTCGCTGCAAAGACAAACTAAATCACCTGATTAATGCAGCGTAATCACGACATCTCCCGGCCATTTTTCACCGCAGAAAGCTGCTACCAGCCAGGCTAAAGCTAACATAGTTAGCCTAAAGAAACAAGGCGTCTGTCGCAACTAACGTTATGGTTCGGAGCTGCGACGCTGGAAACGTAACACTAATCTACAACAGCAGTCTGTGTCTGATATAACGTCATTTACACTGATTTAAGTGCTCTTGGATACACAGTTTGTTGAAGAGTGTGACATGCAGGCTCTGCATGCACAGCAAACCAACAATCATGATCAATTTATCAAACAACCAAAACAGGCCCCGCTAGTCGACCACAACCTGACATTTAGAGGAAGCAACATGCATGCATTATTAATATCATTCACTTTAGCCTGGATTGATATTATATACAATGGTGTCATGTCAGTCAACCAGTGTATTTCTTCCTTCTTCTTCTTCTTCTTCAGGTCTAATATGTAGCCCTACATGCAGACAAAATAGTATTAGTCGATATCCTGCACATATACATTCTTATTAGAACTTTTGGTACTAACACGTCTACAATTGCGCGCGCGCGCACACACACACACACACACACACACAGAAAATATAGCCCAAAGTGATAATGAAATAACCTCAGAATACCCAACTTTAACTAACTGCAGTTACTGTAGGGAGTCTTCCCAGGAAATGTAAGATATGCACTGTGTTAAGTGAGACTTGGAACACAAAGACCTTTCTGTTGGCGAAAAATAGAGCACCCTTGAGACAGGGGTCCTTGATGCATAGAGACGCACTGATCGGCTCCGCGTCCCAAAGGCTCACTTTTAAGTCCTCATTCTCGCAGTAGTTATGGCTCAATGCCTGAAGTTACAAGGAAATGTCATAAGAGACCTATTAGCTTATGATAATGGCTGCCACTACACAGTATGTTACTTTATACCCCTATTCCTGTACTGGGTGCTAATGAGACGACTTGGGAGTGAAGCCCCTCTTGATCTTCAGGTGAGAAAATCACACAGTTGCAACATCTGCCACAGGTGTTAATTCGATGCACGGAGGTTGTGCGTCAAACAAAGCCATTTAAAAATGTTAACAGCCACATAATTGTTAAAATTAGCTTATTTATTTCCACGACACTTGAAATTGCAGACACCTGTCATTTGGTTGAAGATGATTTATTTACGGCCTGGAATGGCCTGGGAAGGCATAAAACATACTGTAGATGCTAGCGATATCCTCCGCCAGCCAAAACGAAGATTAAACCCAAGGTGTAATTTCTCACTGTCATTCCGGTGTATTGTTTCATTTTCGCTGAGAGGCCGTGGACAGTAAAAATTGTGGTGAGTTCACAGACGTAGCTCTCATAATTGTTGGCAAGAGTGGCAGAGTGATTTCTGTTGCCACTAAACCCTCCTGTGAGATTCACAGCTTGGGCCTTGGGACCACCGCCAAACTAGTTTAAGGTCACCTTGCTGAACAAGCTGGCAGGAAGCAGAAAGCTCCTGTACAGCTGCTCATCCAACATGCTTCTCTCACCGACATTCAGCTTGAAAGGAAGGGGGTTGCTGGCAATCATCTGTCTCGCGACGCTACCTGCTCGTCGGCTGGATCAACCACACTCCCACGCCTTCGCTGAAAGCCGTGTCGTTTTTCACCTTCCCAGTGTGCAGCTGGGGCCTACTCGTTCTGCCCCTTCTCTGAACCTTACAAACCATTTCCCATTGCCGTTATGTCAAGCCTGTGCTCCACCTAACAAGGTCCTGATGACCTCAAGCTTGTGTCCTCTTCAGTCCTGGCCTTGGAAGCCCGTCATCGCTGCAGGGTTTGCAAGTTTAATTAACCCCAAACCAGGATCAGGCCAAGTCTGACAGCTTTCTAGCATCTGGGCTGCCAGTGAGTGGTGGAGCAATAACGCAACGTCCGTAGCCATACACCCGTCTATCTTAACTCGGCAGCATAAAGAGGACAAAGTAAGGGTAAGAGCTTATCACTAGATGTCCCTTTACATTAGCAAATTCAAATCAGAGATTTTAGGAACACAAGTCTTCTGCAGGTTCTTTGTTTGGCTCTTAGAGGGGGGGGTACTCCAGCGATTGAGTATTTCCATAAAGTTGGACAAGAGAACCTAACACCCGGTATCAACTTGAACAAACCTCGTACCTCCTACCAATAATAGTATTTCTAGCACTACTTTGTGACGTTGCCTTACAGTTCAGGGGGTTGGTGTCTCAGGCAATGCCACTGAGTTCTTTTCTCTCTTTTTTTACAGATTTTTGTTGGGTTTGGAGGGCTGGACTTTCTCTGGAAAAAGAATATAAAGTTTGTTATGATCATTACTGTATAATTGAATCAGGATCAATGAATAGTGTAATAATGTGATTGTACCTATAACAAGTTACTTATAAAAGTGGATTTAGTGTTTACATTATAATAAAAGGTTAAAAAGAAGGGCTAAAATCAAAGCAGCAAAGGCTGAAATATCCTGACTTTTAGTCCCCGATATGGGTCAAGATTGCTGGTTCTTACATTTACCATAATGCAACCTATAATTCTTTAACCCTCCATGCCTGGTAAATACCCAGGTCTTTCAAGCTTGACCCCCCCCCCCCAGTGTGTAACAAAGGCCTTTTGTCATAATTTTGTAGTTGTTCTCGTCTAATAAAAGCTCCCCTGCAGAGGCACAGAAGACTTTATTAAACTGTTTTTACAGGTTGAGTAGCACTTACAACGATGAGTAAACTAACCTTTGTGTACAATTTCTTGGAGGGCCCCTTTATTAGCATAAATCCTTCAATGAATTATTTTCAAGAATTGCTGCTCTGAATCTGAATCTGTGTGTGACATGATTAGAGCTGCCCGCCTGTTTAACTTTGAGAACAGGTGGGTTGGACAGACGCACCAACAAAGCAAATCTTGTATTCCCTTCAAATCCCTCCAAACTTTTAAAACAACACAGCATTTTTTTTTTTCCCCTACCACCACCCCCCACTCTTCGGAG
The DNA here is from genome assembly GCF_031162955.1 of Sander vitreus. Taxonomy (NCBI): domain Eukaryota; kingdom Metazoa; phylum Chordata; class Actinopteri; order Perciformes; family Percidae; genus Sander; species Sander vitreus. Next base: position 6,579,484 of record NC_135873.1, read on the forward strand.
GACAACTTTATTTTTAATAAAGCAATATATTTTTATATACACAGTATGTTACATTCAGATTTAGAATTACATTCAGTGCATTAACTGTTGCCCTACCGTAACCATTCACCCTGTTTTAGTGAGACCCTGGCTCCATATAAGGGCAGGGGGGATTAAAGCACCACGTGCGAGTGTAACACATAACACATTAAACGCGACGTTTAAAAGGTGACGGACAGACAACAGAGGGAAGTGAGACGGGACGATAACAGAACTGACAAGACGGGACTGGACAGGACAGTTGACAAACACAAGGACGTATTATTAGTGATTGGGTAGAATGATCTGTGATTCACATTGACAGAAACACAGCATTTGATTTAAGTGAATACATTTCAAAACATCAAATAGCCCAGACTCTCTGGGGCAAACCAGCTGCACTCTCAAAGTTCAACAGTTAAATGAACAGATAAGCAAGTGCTTTCTTTTTTTTTTTTTTTTTCTTCCCAACATTTATTTAAATGGGCCGTCATTTGCATGCATGAGGGTTGAAAGGAAAACATATTGGAGGAAAATACAACCCTGATCTCTCTTCGCAGATATGGGTCAGCTATATTTCAGACATCAATAAGATTTTCTTATTTCAGGACATGCGCAAGGGCAAGCCTTCTAGAAGGGGGAGGAATTCAGTAGTGGGATTGTAGACGTTCACTTGTATCGCTCGTCTTGCAGCCAAGATACTGTATTCAACTCACAGCTGAGGACAGGAGCGAAGCTAATTACCGGCAGACATACCCAATTCAAAGCTGACTTTGGAGGGAAAATCTAATTAACATAATAACGAATGAAATGGAGCGAGAAGAGGAAAAGGATTGTTTTCACCTGCTGGTTGGAGAAGCGGGGTGATTGGTGTCAAGACGACGGAGAGAGCGAGCATTATCATTGTAGTCAAACTGTGGAAGGTCAAAGGTCATCCGGTTCTACACTGGATACAAAACTGAGAAGTGGATGTTTTCATTTCTCTAATGAATTCTGACCAATGTCTTGAAATATTTGATAGCAGGTGTGTTAAGAGCATGTACAATTTGTGGGGCAGATCTAAAATTATGTTGCGCACATATTATGAATGTCAATCACCCATTACCAGTGGTGGAAAGTAAGTACATTTACGCAAGCACTAAACCTAGGTACAGTTGTGAGGTACTTTCCCATTTCCATTTTATGCTACTATAATCATTCTACTCCACTACAATTCAGAGAAATATTGTTTTTACTCCACTACATTTATTTAATAGCTTTAGTTACTTTGCAGATTCAGATTACTAATCTAACATACACTCACCTAAAGGATAATTAGGAACAACTGTTACATTTCTTGTTAATGCACTAATCAGCCAATCACATGGCAGCTGCTTCAATGCATTTAGGGGTGTGGTCCTGGTCAAGACATGAACTCCAAACTGAATGTCAGAATGGGAAAGAAAAGGTGATCTAAGCAACTTTGAGCGTGGCATGGTTGTTAGTGCCAGACGGGCTGGTCTGAGTATTTCACAATGTTGATGCTAGAGGTCAGAGGAGAATGGGCCGACTGATCCAAGCTGAAAGATCAACTTTGACTCAAAAAAACACTCGATACAACCGAGGTATGCAGCAAAGCATTTGTGAAGCCACAACACACACAACCTTGAGGTGGATGGGCTACACCAGCAGAAGATCCCACCGGGTACCACTCATCTCCACTAAAAATAGGAAAATGAGGCTACAATTTGCACGAGCTCACCAAAATTGGACAGTTGAAGACTTAAATGTTGCCTGGTCTGATGAGTCTCGATTTCTGTTGAGACATTCAGATGGTAGGGTCAGAATTTGGCGTAAACAGAATGAGAACATGGATCCGTCATTCCTTGTTACCACTGAGCAGGCTGGTGGTGGTGGTGGTGGTGGTGTAATGGTGTGGGGAATGTTTTCTTGGCACACTTTAGGCCCCTTAGTACCAATTGGGTATCGTTTAAATTCCACAGCCTACCTGAGCATTGTTTCTGACCATGTCCATCACTTTATGACCACCATGTACCCATCCTCTGATGGTATTAGTATGGTGTTCCTAATAATCCTTTAGGTGAGTGTATATTTATCAAATGACTGATGATGTATTATTATTATTATAGATAAAGATACAACTTTATTGACCCCTCGGTGAAATATCCAAACCACACATGCTAAGGATGCTAATACTTTGGTACTTTTACTTCAATAAACATTTGAATGCATGACATTTACTTGTAACCCAGTATTTCTACACTGTGGTACAGTCATTTTTAAAAGATCTGAATAGTTATTCCACTACTGCCCATTACAAAACTAAACTGATGGAAACGGAAGATGATTTTGGTGGCTTTCATATTAGCCCCCACCCTCTCATCCCAAACTCAGCTGACAGGTGGAATCTCATTTGCGAGAGCTTTGCGAAAAGTGAAATAGAAAGGGGGGAAAAGCAAAATTCGACAGCCAAGTCAGCACTGCTCTGTGAATACCTGGGCAGTGTGCGGCACCTTTGGAGTTCTTGTCACTGCTGTCACGCCTCACTGTCTCATGAAATTGGAAACACAGAGAAATACAAATCTTGACATTGCTGGATATCTGTATGACATTGGGCACGTTAAACTAACTGTCGCAGTCTGCCTATGCAAGCACTTACTGCAGTGCATACCAAACAATGGCTTTTTTGTGGAAGTAGTACAACTGAGACAAAGAAGCAGCTCTGAATGTTGTCCTTCTTACAATATTATCTAATAATCCAAATCTGCATCTACTCCTTCTCATCTGTGACGGTCGAGAGCCAGCTTGGCCTATGCATTAATTATAGCCTCTTTGCCAGGTCACCGCCAGGGCCAGAGGACATGGGGAATTATTCATTTTGTCAGAGGAGCCGTCGGACCCCGGTGGATAAGAAGAGCTGTTGATGAGGACACGGGGCACACAATTCTCTTCCCAAAACACTCATAAAGCCTCTGGCTCCCTCCTTCCTCCGCCCTACTTTTGCCCTCCTTTTGCCCTCCTTTTGCCCTCCTTCCGCTAAAGCTCACTCTCCTACTTCCTTCACTCCTGGATGTCAAGGAGGTGTGAGAAAGAGTGTGTGCCTTTCTTTTTCTCCTCTCTCAATGGGAAGCCCTCTTAAGACACAGCAGCATCCCACGATTATTATTCTCTCCCTCCTCCTCCCCAAGGCCTCTTTAGCGGTTAACTTGTACCTTTTCTCATGTAAAGTCGCCTGATTCCCCAGTTCTGATGGAACCGAAGGAGTCTCATCCAAGAGAGGGAGAGAAAAGCAACGACTCGGAAAAGAAGGTGGGAAGGTGCTGGAACGCAGCAGATTTCCTCTCGAAGACTCCTCGTCGCCATGCAACGGTCTTAATGAGATCCGTAAGTGCGTTAGCTCTGAGGTTAATTTGCCCCTAACTGCGCCCACACAACACACGTCTCAGGGTTTACATTTAAATAAAAAACATATTAGCAAGTTTGTCCAAAAAGATACAGGATTTGCAACATTGCCCTGCTAGGATTCAAATTGTAGATATAGTTAATTTCTAACAGTATCTAATCCCGTGTGTGCCGGGCTGAACAAAAAAAAAAGAAAAAAAGATATGATTTAGACACAAGGGGTCTGGTAGCTCGCTGCAATCAGGGAGTTGAGCTAATGACGAGAGTGCCAGGTGTATCGCCAGGTGTGGTTGATTAGAGGGAATTGGTGAAGGTGACAACTGGCAGCGTTCCAGCTGGGAGAAGAAAGCAATTTTCTGATCAAAGTGGAGCAGAGGACAAAAAAATCTGGATGATCTACAAGCTGACATTGACAAAAAAAACAAAAAAAAACTTTTCCCTTGATTGTGGATTTTCATATGCCATATGTTGATAGATCTGACTTACAGTTGAAAGGCAAGTCTTGACTAAGATGAACACGGAAATGGGGCAAAAAATGGTTTCGATAACATTTTCGATTCTAAGGTCGCGGTTCGATTCGATTCTCGATTTTTACATTTATTTATTTTAAAGCACAGGTTGCTATGCCATTATTCAAATATTATTTGAAGATTTAACGCTCAATGCAGCCTGTTATTAATATGTACTACACTACTCAGGCTTATGCATTGTCAATGCCACTATAAGCATGTGGTTGTTGTTACATATTCTGCCCACTAGAGGGACATTAGTTGCATTCGTCTGGCCTTGAAGGGGATCTACGTCACAGCGTATTGCATTTCTGGCACGCCGCTCTCCGTTTACATTATTTTTCACCTTTCACACTATTTTTCACATTTGTTGTTCGGACAGACCTGCCCCCACTGCTAAAAAAAAAGATCCTGAAATTTAACATTTATTGTCAACATTTGGACAATAAACTACATCAACACAACAGTATGTAGAGTTTAACTGGACAGGCCCAACAACCTCTGAATAGTTCTACTTGTTGCTAAATTGCAATGTGAGCGGCAGCCAACAGGGGGTGCGTTATGTCAGCAGGATAAATTAAAAAGGCAACCGCGACTACATTTTTTGGACAGCCCTATTTCTGATACCGTGGTGGCAGAAATTTTGCCATGGTGGGCCACCACTACAAAATCAACAGAGGAAACACTGGTGTAATCCTGGACTCCACCCTCTCTTTCCATACTCGCCTCAAATCCATCACCAAATCAGCCTTATTTCTTCTCATTATTATTATACCATATCTAGCAGTATGTGTGTGTCTGGGTTTTGTCTGGTGTCAGGAAATAGTCGGATGGCAGTGTTTTGAAGGCCACAGGCTTTTATCACTTTTTCATTTCCATTCAGTCTGCCACACATAATGGCCCTTATTCATCTGGATATTGTATTGGATCTCAAAGTGTTCCTACATTTCCTTCACTGTAAAAGTCAATATTTCTCAATAACCACTTTGTTGTAGCAATCTCATACTAGCTCAGGAAATATTTATGTACAGTCATTTCAAAGACCTAAATGTTTGTGTTGCACACAAACAGTATTGCAATTACATACAAGACTTTTCTCAGAAGTGTGACAAAACACACACACTGATTTTATTTGTTCTCACTATTTAAGTTTCAAGTTTTTAAGTTTCATTCCTGAAAGTATCACTATCATTATCATCTTTAAGAAGTGTTTAACAAATAAATGCTCACTTGCAAAAACCGATTTCAAAAATGGTGCCCCTAAAAAAGTCCTACTGTAGAGTAGCTCACTAGACCTATTAAGGCCATACAAGTTTTCCTGTTATATTTAATTCCTGGAGAACCTGGGAACTCAGTACACTCAGTACACTCAGTACCACTAAAATGCATTCGTTAGCATTCAGTAGACTTTTTATTGAGACTTTTTTTGGACTTAAATACACCTCCCGAGTAGGGATTCTGATTCCAATTCCGATTCTTCCTTTCGATTCCGGTTCTTATTGATTCTCGATTCCAATTCTTTGAGGGGTGGAGTTGAAACGGGTCACATGCTTATTTTCACAAATAAGAGGAAAGTTTTATTTTGAGTCAATGGAGGTTTGCAGTTTTACAGCTTTTTCTATGTAAAATAAAGCCACACTAGAGCGCTGCTTACTGTGCTCCAAGGCTGCAACACAACAAGCGCCTGGCCGCTTCGGAAACCAAAACTTGCACATATCAAATTGGGAAGTGATGATCGGATTTGAAACCAAATCCTCTCAACGATTCCAATAAAGAAACGATTCTACTGGAATTGTAATTTTTGAAACGATTCCAAGTAGGAATCGGTTCTCGATGCCCAACCCTACTCCCAAGACAGGTCATATTTATCAACAAAACTCCTCTCTCTCTCTCTTTTAACACACTGTGCTCTCTAATGCTATAATATTAACAACAAAATAATAATTCTACAAAACAAAAAAAGGCTGGTCTTCAAATATCTAACTGGTCTAAAACAAACATTCATGCAAGATCTGAGACAAAGATCACTCTTTCCTTTCAACCCTTTTTTCTTTCTTCTCCGATACATTATTCCTACTGTACGTCTGACTCATCTGGCTCAAAGTCAACAATGACTCTTTAAGCCATTTTGGAGTGTTTTTTTGCTCCCGTCACATTATTACTCACTGTGAGCTCATTTGTCACTCTCTGCAAGTCTTGCATCTCAAATTAACAAGCACAACCATGGCCAGAAACAGGAATAGAATGTATAATATTAAATGTATTTCGAGCAGTATATGACTGGTATAAAACATAAAAAAGGAAAAACGTAAGTTACATTTATTTGATTATTTATTCATTTTGAAATAAAAAAAAAAAAAAAAATCAGTATTAATACTTTAGGTACATTTTACTGATGATACTTAAATACTTTTACTTAGGTAACATTTTCAATGCAGGACTTTCACTGTAACAGAGTATTTTTACAGTGTGGTATTAGTACTTTTACTACAGTAAAGGATGTGTATACGTCTTCCACCTCTGTTTAACACTAGGCTGTGCTGAGGCTGGCAGTCTCAAGGCGCAAATTGGATGAATTGTCCTCACATGGCATATGCATCACACTGTAGACACAATGGATGCCCCTTGAAGCTAAAAACACGTAGGCTTTTATGCATTTTACAGCTTCTTGGCATGCAAATGGTTGATTTTTCTGCAAATTTTTGAAGATGGACATGTTCTATGCTTAAGTTTGGAGCTTTTTACATAATGTCGGCGGGTTCTAGCGAGACATTCGGTCGAAATGTTGAGAATCTGACGACATTTTTTTTCTCTTCAGCTTCTTTCTAGGGTAAGTGGTTTTACTTTGGAGATCTTTTAAAGAAAAAATGCTTCTTTTTTTTTCAAACCCGCCGGCGGGTTTTGGGGTAGGAGGGTATAAAAACAACAATGCACAAAAACCTACACTAATACCGGGGATATTGTGCTAAAAATCGCACAGGAAGAATTTTGAAAAGTCCTAAAAAGTTTGACATTGTTGATCCAGAATCCTTTTTTTAATGACACAATGACAGTGACATTTAGACAAGTAGCAGTCATGCATAGCCTAACAATAAATACTTTAATTCAATGCAACAATGCCACTGTGGGACAAAGACACATTGTGCATGAGTCACGAATATGATCTGACTCAAGACTTTAGAGTTAACATCAAGTCTGAAGTTACCTTACACATGAAACTAGCTAGAAACTCCATTCTGTACCTGAAGGTTGCATTTTTATATGAACAGACAGTAAAAAGTGGCCCAGTTTCATTAGCTATTCCTTTCCATCAATTCTGCTGTCTTACCCGATTAGGAATCAAACGAAGCGCTAACCACTTGTTCCAGCAAAACCCTTAAGAGCTGTACTCCAACTTTTAGTTGGTACAGTTCGCAGGTCCGATGATGCTGAGAGTGGAGGCACACACACAGTAAATATGGGTCTGCCTGAGGGAATGTGCAGTCAAATACAAGTGGGAATGTGCGTGTTCCCTGCAGTCACCCCTGAGGGCATAAAATTGGTCAGCGCCACAAAATGGAATGAGGTCCTTTTTTCTGACCAGCTTTTCTCAAAATCTAGCAACAGCTCAGTCAAAACCTCCAACTGGGGTGATACGAGGACACTGAAAGCTGAATGGGTTCTATGCAAAATGCGGAAGAAAAACAAGACCCATAAATGTCAGATTCCTAGAGATATCTGATATATCCCGGCGCTGCAATCTGTTTTCCGGCGCTGCTGTGTCATCCAATAGAAATACTGTAGTTCAGCTCGAATGAAAGCAACGTCGGTTTGTGTGGGCTCTGAGATTGGGAACAGAGACAGGGAGCGCCTGTGTGTGTGTGTGCGCGCAAAATAGAGGGGAAATAGAAATAATACAAGACGCACTGTTGTCTTCTACTTGCAGAGATGAGAGAACATTAATAAACAGACTAAGAGAAGTGTATTCTGACACAGAAGAGAATATCTTCAGCACTAAGGTATCCCAGGCTATAACAAAAACCTTTTTTCATACTGACACCACACAACACAACACCTCTTTGACCTTAGAGCATTCTCTTCTTCAACGTCATTAATGTGTGCACAATATCTGGCGCTTCTATTAGCTCCTAAAGCGACGTTCCTCCCCATCAGCGAGTGTTTGAAATATTAAGCAGCAGTGGAATTGGACGGGGGTTTTAAACTGCTTTGAGCAGATGCTCTGTGCTTTTACTGTAAGTGCTGAATAATACATTTTGGTTCAATGTCTCGGTCTCCATTAATGCCCTAGCTAAACGCTGCCGGGATTTTGCTTCCGCGTTATTTCTCATAAACACTACTCACACCCTGACAATCAAGATACGTTAGCACTCGTGCACAAACAGTAGACACACAGTTGTGCACAAATATGTGCACGTGCCAACACACATCGAGTCCCGCTCACATTTACCACATTACACATTTCACCATTACGCTCATAATGCTCTGTTGCAGAGCCAGTCTGGCGGTCAAAATCACCTGCTGCCCAAAAGGAACATTGAACCTGATTTTAAGAGTAATAGAGCTCATCATTCAGTGAACCTAAAGCATTATACTTGCGACACGCATGAGCACACGGCCATTAATTCAGTCGTAGCCATACTTTGTCACAAGCACTGACCGATTGCAATTACAGCACCCACCATAGATTTGAGATATATATATATATATATATATATGTGTTTTTCAGTTTGCTTTAAATCATACTTAAAGCTATATTTTCTTTCAGTAGGTCAAAGAAGCTTTGCTTGGGCGGTCCAGTGTTACCCGACATATAACGAGCTATTAATCCATTCTTCTTTTAGGATTGATACAGGAAGTAATATGCAATAAAGCCATCTTTTGCTCACAGAGATAGGTAATATATACTTTATCTTATTGCTTCCTGTCATTATTTGTCTTTGTCGTTTCACACTATTCCTCGTCATACAAGAGTATTTGTTCTCTTTGGTCACACTGTGCAGCACCTCACAGCTTTACCCTCCAAAACCCTTTTGTGTGAACCATTTACCATCTAAGTGGATTGACAGAGGAGGGAACACATCTCTCGAGCCCTCTGCTGATGTAGCTGCCTTACTGTTATTCAATTACAGCGCAGCTTGCTTCCTGGAGTCCACAAAGGCTAACAAGACCCTATTCTAAGAAGTAGGTAGGAAATGATGTGCAGTTATGTCAAGGTTCACTGAGACGCAAACACAAAGACAGTAACCCCCACCCCCCCCCCCCCCCTCCCCGACATCGCTAATCCTTCGATCCGTGCCTTGCAGATCGATGAGCATTGGCAGGTCTAATTGATTTCTGTGGGAAAGGGATGCAAGCTCATCCAGCTAAAAGCCTGCAATCCGCCACACACACAAACAGCCACGTGCACATGCATCACTAAAACTGCATACATAGGCAGAGATCGGCTACATAGGCAGCGCGCCAATCAGCTTCAGAGCTAAGGCGGGGCTACAGATTAGGTGTCCCTAAAGAACCCGCATACCTAAACGTAGTTCCGCATTACATTAATTAATTTGCACGCAAGTTTTATTTATTTTTATACCGTGTATTATCCGTGTAAATTCATGCACCGAACTGTGACACCCGTACCGTTTCGGTTCAATACGAATACATGTACCGTTCCACCCCTAGTCAGCAGCAAACGATGCAGACTGAGAGTGGATCAGGAGGCTAAGGGAGACCTGAGTAACTAATGGCTGTTCACACTGCTGATGAAAGTGTGCAAAAGTCTGACATCTTTCCCCTTCCACGGGGGATAAAGATGTAATTCAGTACTGAATGTAAATAGTAGAAAATCAGAATCCCAGATATCTACATGTGACTTATAAAGAAAGGATCTAATCAGATATTGTCATGGTTGATATAACATAAGACACCTAAGACACAAGCAGGGAGGGCCTTATATCAATATTCATAATATCAATGCAACATTTCCCAGTGTTATTCTTTACTTGTGTGCCTTTTTGTTAGTCACATCAGTGAGTTTAATCCTGCAATAGATGTGAACAGTGTCTCAAAAAAAATCTTGTGTGTGTTGCCGGTATACACACACATGTATTACACACATTTATTGCCGGACTGAAAAAAGGCTGTGAGACTGAATCCCAATGGAAAGTATGTATCTAGCCTCTGGACATCTTTATCAGTGAATTCAGGCCTCACCACACCAGTGATTTGTAATTTACATGGCTGGATTGACCTGCTAGGGAGCCCTGGGGCAAAAAAAAATGAGCTGCTGGGCCCGTGTTAACCCGTGCTCCTTCTACTCTCTGTGCAATATGTATACTTTTTTTAATGCTACCATGCCCCACTTGGTAATCATTTAAATAAAACATTTATTTGGAATATGCAACATATAAGGACAAATACAAATAAAATAACAAAAGGTAGTAAAAGACTCAAATTAATTAGTCCAAACCAGTTGACACACAATGAGCCTGCAGCCTTTTGTGGATACCTGGGGACCATTGCCGGTTGGCAATTCAGCCTCAGTAAATACTGTTCTGATGATACTGAAAAAACTCTCCTTCCTATAAACTCTGGACATGATCATAGTGTGCTGGTGTTGACATCTCCATTGGATCCCAAGAAGTACCTTGGTTCCAGATCTCTAAATCACAACATTTCAGACTCTGCAGACTGGGATACAAATGTTTGATGTGTTCTAGTCTGACTTGGCAACACAAGGTAATCTGTCCATGATTGCCCATTTTTGCACAGTATTGTCGGGCCAAGTATCTAGCACGGTGACAGCTCATGTTTCTTTGCGTAGCATGGTGAGAGATGTCAGTCGTGTGATCCAGCTCTGCAAGTGTTCAAACCATGCAACAGCTGACTGATCAAGTCCCAACCCATGCAGAAATGCTTGAATGCACTGGGTGTATGTTAAACTCAGCACATTTAAATTATTTCTTGCCACACTGTGTGCACTGCGGCAACGCCAGCTCCTTTGATTATCCCTTAAAAGTTGAGCACATAAATGGCAGGACATGTTTTGATTGCTTGAGAGTCTACACATTCCCTTAAATACCATTCCAATTTTTATAGACCAATCACCAGCGTTGCTCTGCCTAATTAATCTCCTTGAAGTTTTTGTGATTCATCATTTCATATCTCATTGATGTCTTTGGTGTTCAATAATATGCAGATTTCTTGTTTTACCTCAGCAAACAGATGGCAGGGAGAGACATGCTGTATGTTTTTGGATGGCTAACAAAGCATGTGGAGAAATGGATTTTTAGCTTAAATTAAAATCTGTGAAGCATAACATGGTAGGGGTCACATTTGTTTGTGTTGATTAGCTTAAATTTCAGCAAAAATAAGGAAATAAACTCACCATCATTTTGATTTAAAGCTGCTATATTCAATATTTTTATATTAACAATGGACCACATGACTACTTGTATGTCAAAGGGGTTGCTCTTAGTGATACAGAGAGAAAGCACGTCCACCTCAACTGAGAACGGAGAAATGTCTTTGCCTTCCCTACCGTGTAATATATTAAACGTTACTTGTAGAAATAATTCATTAATAATAGGACACACATCCTCCATAATCTCTTGAAGTATAGGATAGAAGACAGTTGATGAGGATAACTACACAATGATTATTGCTTTCATTATATTTCATATCAAACAACATCTGTTCACCTGTAACTTTCGCCAACAAAAAGTAAAAATTATATATATAAAAATGCGGTGACATCATCACGTCACCCGGTTATCGTCACAGGTCAATTGAGACCCGCCCAGGTAGATAAAATCCGAATGCAATTTTTTTTTCCAAACAACAATGTATTTTTTTTTTACAGCACACACAGAGGAGCTGCCTCCAACCCCTCCCCCTCGCAAAGTTGCGTGCATGACAGCGTCAACGTTGCACTTGCTCAGAGAAGCTAAGTTACGTTAGCAGTAGCATGCTGCTGGTGGTCTTGCCGTGGGATTAACTGTACTAATAAAACCGTTGAAACACTGCAGCCACGCTGCTGTGAAAGCTCCCCGAACGTCATTTATCAGTCTGGTTGTTACCCCTCTCAGCGGCAGTCTCCTCCGCTCCATAACTTTTATAACGGAGCTAGCTAACTGGGGCTAACCGCTAATCAGCGCTAATCGTTGCTAACCGAGCCTTAAGTTGTGCGTGCCTGTATCCATTAACTGCATTTATGGATTTGAAAACCTTCATTTTATGAAAATGGCTGTGAAAGTTTTAAACTAGAACTGCAGAGCAGACAGAAATCTGCTCAGATGAGATCTAAATGAGTGCAACATGTTTAGGATCCCAAAAACACGGATAAATACACTTGAAAAACAAACAATGATCTAATCAACAAAATGAACAAGAATTAACTTTAGAGCCCTAGTCTTATATGATTTAACAGGAGTTAGGAGGGAACAGTGTTGAGGTTAATAGTAACAACATGTAACTTTCTGTATGGATCATAGTACAGTATTACAGGTATTTTATCTGCTGAACCGTTAACATTTGGCAAAAAAAAATAAAAAAAAATTGACAAAGCACATCATGGCTACACTTTTTTTGTCATTTGTTTAAAATTCAAGTGTAATTTGTTGCATTTCAGCAAAATACTGAAAGCAGCAGAAATGCAGAACTGAGTAGGCTACATTTTAAAATCATTATCGCGATATTCAACGTTAGGGCATATCGCATATTTTCCTCATATCGCGCAGCCCTAATAACTACCCTGAAATTGTGTCAGATGCAGGCAGCATGGTGTCACAATATTTTCATCATCTTTTAGTCTAATTTGTTTAATATGTAAATAGTTATTTCATTCTAAATGGTCTGATAATGTTGTGTAGTCACTGTTCACCTTCGTTTGACTAATTTATAACTGAACCCAGCCGTTACGCACCGCGCCACCACCCACCACAAGTAAATTCTCAACCTGTGGGAAACACTGTCACGTCATTACATATACTTAAAATATCTTGTCTTATGAGGCTTCTGAATGTATGGAAAAACAAACCTACCATCAAATGATCATGTCTCCCCACAGCCCCATTGCTGCATGTATAAAAAAAAACTGTGTTGTGAATGTAAAATAATACTTACTGTAGAAGAGCAAATTAAACTGATTAAAAAGCAGTCTGCAGCCTTATGAAAGCACCTCGCCTCTGCAACATGTTCGTACTGAACACAATTGGAAGGCAATTAAACAATATGTGCTTGAATGCAAAGAAAAAGCACTTCAATTGTACTTACAATATTTTTTTAATCTGAGTTTAAGTAGGCGCCTGGAAGGAACATTTCATTTGCCTTTTGTAATTGCTTTAGGTTTCATACGTTCAAAACTTCAGCTGCATAAGTTGTTGATTAAAAAAGCACGAATCATGGCAGTTCATTATTTATTATAAAGAATGCCTGCATGTTAATAACTCTTTAAATAAAATCATGTGACGCTCTGTCATCAACACACCGCATACACAAACCAATATATCTACTGTTACATAATGTAAATGTAGTGGGGTTTTGTGCGGTTACATTTGTAAAAGTACCATTTAAGCATTGATCTTAAGCTTTTTCTTTTACTAATTTGATTTAATTAATAGATTTATGTTATTAAAGTTAACGAAATGATACACTTAGCATTCACTAAGCCTACCCATCACCTTTGACTGTGTGTCAAATTAACAACCCATGACTTTAAAACTTAGCCTCACCATAAATTGGACAGAATCTCAGGGAGCCGTATCTCAGTGGAAATGTTTTCTGCCACGCAGTTTATATTTCTTAGCACACCTGCTAGCATAAATTGCATTCAAATGGCCAGATATTCAGATGCTAACTGCTTTTAATATAAATTACTTCAGACAGCAAGTAATGGCTTTTCCCTATTTCACAACAGTTGCAGTCTCGCACATCTTTCATATTCAGGGCTCATGGGAAAATACTCTTACGGCCTTCTAATCACAGCTCATTCCCCACTTCTTTCACTCACGCATGTTTTTCCAAATGTCACTCGCCTCGATACAGGTTGAGGTTGGCTCGACTACATTTCCCATCTAAAAGTTAATCTGTGAAATTAAATTCAGATCCTTATTAATATCATTAAGATATAAACATCATGGCAGATTGACCATCTTAAGGCAGCACATATTAATAATTGAGCAGCTATGGCAGGGCAGCCTCATGCAGCCTGTCCATGGTCCTTTTTTCCCTTGATCTGCATCAACCTCAAACCCCTGGTAGAGGAGCATCAAGCACCACTCTGTCACAGACATCCTCTCTCCTTTTCACCCACAGGTTAGGCCATCTATTTAAAATTCTGTGGGAGTGTGGCTGTGGCCTGGCCTTCCTCACCTGGTTATCCCTTTATTCTGCTCTTCCAAACTACCTGTGTCTACAAAGGTCAGTCCAGGGAAGTGGCCAATCAGCGTGATTCAGACCCCCTTTCTCATTGTTCAGTTGGCCCAAATGAATTAAGGGGAAAACAGAATAATAATTCTTTACCGCATACCCAAAGTGCATGAACTAAAAAAAAAAAAAGTAGAAAGATAATGAATGCAGCTCCTCTTGATAATCAATGAGCCATTTGTATTTGGTACAGAACACCTGGAGTACAATGATGTAGTTTACATGATTTATAACAGCCTCAGGACTTATTTCCATACAATGAACAAATGACAAATTAAAAAGGAAAAACAATACAGATGCTTCTATATAAAACACAAGGGGTCACAACATGTGTTGATGACTGTGGAAACGATGTGAATCATTCACCAGTCCCAAGTGAACATTGGGGGATTTTGAAGCAACGTGTTCTACTGTGCTCTTCACCGCCGTCATCAAAACACCAAATGAGGGAATATTGTCTGGGAGAATGGTCCGACAGAGTTCAAGAGAATCTATGGGAAAGAGTTCTTGAAGCCGATCTGTATGCTGGTAGTGGCCCCAACACCGCACTAAGTTTCTTTTTGGCGTCTCCTCTATTTCTTCCGTGAGCCACGAGCGAATGTGTCAAGCTAGGCAGGTAATCACATACAGGGAGGCCACAGAGCAGCCGGGTAATTTACAAAATAAAACACCCAGGTTTATGGTGAGAACTGCGCGTCTGGTATGAACAGCAAGTTGCTTTAGTTTAGTCAGACAGAGTCAGCAAGTGAGTAAGTCTGGAGTATGTTGGAAGGTGAGCGTAAGCATGGATTTGGTCATTAGCTAAACTTAAACTAGAAAACAAATGTTTTTTTATGCTACACATAGTTAACCATTGTTTTAACAGCAATCAAATGACTGTACTTCTGTGCTGCAAAAACAACAGGAATACTTAACCTAGATGTCTAAAAACTCAATGATCCAATAATAACATCATTACAGTTTTTTTTTTTTACAGTTGCTAGGATGCATTTCTCAATACTTGGGTCACTTTTTCAAAACTCTTCACACAGTGAGCACAACAGAAGTATGTGTGGGCTAAAATGTGGCTCATTTATCATTGCTTTGGCACAAAATGCATTCAATGACTACATCTTTCAAATGACATTCATTCTTTTCTCACTTCAACACAACAACCGCCAAACCTCTATGTACCTACAGGCCAATTTGCACATGCTAATATACTGTTTTCAAAAATGTTAAACTTAAGTTCAAAACAATAACATAATAAAAAACTCAATAAGACAGCAATTTGCTACATTGCTACAGTAATATTGTAATGAAATATATTTCAAATCGAAAAATTAAATGCTATGAAAACAATTGGACAATTGGACCAACCACAGCTTCTCATTATGGCTGAACCTACACAGGTGTTACTCTTTCAATTTCATTACAAAAGGAGACAACCTCAGAATAGTTTTGTATTGTGACGTAAACATGGACCCAGCCAGAGATGGAGAAGTGGCTGAAAGAGGAAGAAGAGTGGCTGGGAGGGGGCGAGAGTGGCTGGGCGAGGAATTCATATGCGTGGTGTAAGAAGAAGAGGAAGATCAAGAGCTGTAGTCTCAGATGAGATTAGAGCGACTGTAATTGATCATGTAATCAATCGTGGTCTCTCAATGAGAGAGGCTGGTCAGAGAGTGCAGCCAAATCTGCAACGCTCAACAGTGACATCTATTGTTAGAGTTTCCCGGCAAACCAACAGGTAACTTGTATTCTGCATGGCATCTGACTGAGCGGCACATTACAGGAGTAAATAGAGCAAAGCCTGCAAACCCACTTGTGTGTAATTGCTTTTGCTTTTCTGCCTAGGACTCAACGGCTACCTCACACAGGTGGGAGACGTAGGATGTTCACTGATGTGCAGGAAACTGCCATTGTTGATATGGTCATCAGAAACAACGGCATAAAACTCACTGAGATTCGCGACAGAGTCTTGGCAGACAACGTTACTTTTGAAAATATTCACAGTGTAAGCATAACAACTATTTCTAGAGTCCTGAAAAAAACATCAGGTCAGGATGAAGCAGTTGCATACTGTGCCTTCTGAGAGGAACTCTGAACGTGTCAGGCAACTCAGGAACCAATATGTCCAGGTAAGATCACAATATTACAGTATTGTGATCTTACCTGGACATATTGGTTGCTGAACAGAACTGTTTTTGAACAAAACCAAACACACACAAAGACATACATTTTAGGTAATGTATACTACTGCAATAGCCTAACTCTCATGTTGCCTTGTGGATTGATTTTAGAGAGTCATGGAGATTGAAGGCAGGCAAACACCCCACATTTTCATCTTTGTGGATGAGGCAGGTTTCAACTTGGCCAAAACACGGCGACGAGGAAGGAATGCGATTGGGAAGAGAGCCACAGTGGATGTCCCGGGCCGGAGGGGTGCCAACATCACAATGTGCGCAGCAATATCCACTGATGGACTGCTGTTACAAAAACCACTAATTGGGCCATACAACACTGAGCGTCTCCTTGCATTCCTGCATGATCTCTATGAAAGGGTTGTGCTAGTTGAGGAAAGGGATGCAGAGAGAAGAAATCAGCCAACATTTATAATTGTATGGGACAATGTGGCATTTCACCACTCCCGTGCAGGCACCGAGTGGTGTGCAGCCCATCCCAGAATGGTGTCACTTTTCCTCCCACCTTACTCTCCGTTCCTCAACCCCATAGAGGAATTATTTCCTCATGGGAGGTGGAAGGTTTATGACCACCATCCACATAATCAAATGTCCCTCCTGGAAGCAATGCATGCTGGATGCTTGGACATATCAGCAGAAGATTGCCAGGGATGGATCAGGCACGCCAGAAGATTCTTTCCTGGGTGTATTGCCCTAGATGTTATAAGATGTGATGTGGATGAGAACCTGTGGCCAAAATGAATGCAGAAGACCGAGTAGATTAGCATTCCTGTTGTATCTGTATCAGTGGATGGTGTGTATACAAATTCTTGTATTTTGGAATTACTCAGTGCAAATAAAAGACAATATATTGAAGCGTACTGCATCATGTCTGATTTATTCCAGTGACATATGTTGCAGTGAATTCTAAACAGTAGAGAGGTGTCCTTGTTTTACATAAGAAAACATTGTATAATGATACCTGTTGTTAGTGTATTTTAGGTCATTGTTTTGTGGGTGACAAAGTGTGCTTGTTGGCTGTCAACCTTTGCTAGTGTTATGGGAGAAGGAGTTGATTTGAGACATGTATGAAGTGATTTGGTAGTTTTAGGTAATTTTGAATGTGAAATGAACTGCTGTGCCGAGCTGAAAGTTGGTTAAGAGAACTGTGTTAAGAGTTTTGAAAAAGTGACCTAAGTATTGAGAAATGTATCCTAGCGACTGTAAAAAAAACAAAAAAAACAACTGTAAATAGATCAGGTAGGGGCCATGAAGTGACTGATGCACATTAAATACAGGTGTTTGTCAGTGATATTACAAATTCTGTGTTTCTGTTATTAGTTGCGTTCATTTAGTCATGTTACGCCACATAAATACCTGTCCTCATGATCTCCATGCAGTTACATGCAGTGAGTTATACGTACTTTAAATTTGGGAAAAACAGAGTTTGAGATTGGTACTCCGTATTGGATTCCGAGTTGTGACATTGGAATCTGGATCAGGAGGAATAAAGCTGATTCAGTGTATCCCTATAAAAACTTTCACTTTTCAACCCCACAGTTTTAAACCTAAGTCAAAGCTCACAATGCATTTATCTAAGAACATCAGTCCTTTCTTGTAGAGGCAAGATATTGTGACTGATTTACACGTTTACAGATAAATCACCTGTGATTTTCTACTTTACAAGTGTACATGAAACCAAAACTCCAAAAAATGTGCTCTCAGAAGCAGCCCATACACATTTAACATAACAAGTTTATTCAATATTTCTTGTTAAGTCCTTTTAAGATTCTCCCAGCTCTGTGAAATGTCTTACATGAAAGACTTTGGCGAAGCAGGAGGTCCGTTTTCCCGATGGCTGGGAGTGTTTAGAAAGGGAGAGGTCACTGGCAGTGCAGCGCTAGCCTTTCCTTCTTAATGACGCCTCAAAGTGAGAGTCCATCATTCCCCCTAATTATTGTTGATTGCATTCATTATGTCATGTCCTGAAATCTTGGATGCGCTGATGGTGGTTCGGGCTAAATGGCAGCTACGGTGTAGCTTGTTTCTCAAAGCTAATTGGATGTCAGTTTGGAGAGGCAAACAGAGAAAGAATAAAGTGCCTCTCATCAGCAGACTGTCCATTGTCAAATGTATTTTTTATGAGCTGGCAGACCCCTAGCTGAGCAGACTGAGGCCCAGGGTTGTGATGCTTGCAAGATGTCAAGCACCTCGTCATAGAAATCCCCCAAGCTCTATTTTAATGAAATTAACCAGCCTTTGCTGAAAAAAAAAAAAAATAAAACGTCTTATTAAAAAAAGCTGCTGCATTGACATCTGACACAGCAGTAGACTACATTCCTTAAAAACAGTTTATAAGGAATAGCAGTTCATGGCGAGCTTAATGGAAATTAAAAAAAGAGAAACCGACATCATTATTCATTATTGCAGCGTCCACTGTAGAGTAGGTTACACTCTGGACTAGCATCTCCATTTATTACTCTTAAATTGTATTAAAAGAATAGCAATAAAACAGACAGTAAATGTATTTTAAGATACCAAAGGGAAATGTTTTGTCTGCGGGTTACATTTTCCCCTGAAAAAAAGAAACAGAAAAGATTAGAAAAGCATTCTGGGAGCAATTCTAAATCTCACAGATCAGCAGCGAAGGGACAGCCAAGCTGGCAACAGAGATATGGAAGCACAATGGTGACTCACTCACAACAATGCAACACAGGGCCAGTGACTCAGAAATACTGATTCACCTATATGCCTATTGCCTACTTGTACATATGTGCTCCCATACTGCAACGCCATCCTCATAAGCATTTTAAACATGTAGCCTCTGCATTTTGTCTCTAGAAAAAAAAAGCATAGAAAAAGGGAATCACTGTAAGAATTTACTGCTGATGTCTAGGAATATTAAACGTCCGAGTACTCAATTACACCTTGCTACTGTTACTAATGTCCTGTTTAACAGTGTGTAATGTCAGTTGAGCAAACGCTTGCATTTGCATCACAGCTCACTTTAAGGCGAAGCAGAGAAATTCCCCCCTATTTTTCTGCTCTGGTTTAACCTCATCAGCTTACTTCGCCAATGAAATCTCCTCTCTGTCCCCTTAATGCAGCTTTTTGCCTGTGTCTGCACGTAAAAGAGCTCGGCGCTCCTCTCAGCATTACTGAGATTGAAGACAGAGTGAGAGCATGAGAGAGAGACAAAGAGAGAGGGAGAAAGAAGTGATCCATTTCTTAGCCGCCTGTCTATCAGCAAACCCACACAAACACTTCTGATGTGTGTATGCACTTTCCCACTTGCTGAGCATGCTGGTGTAAATTACATGATAAATGCCTTATAACAGATTTTGCATAACCTATAGCTATGTATGAAGGAGGCATGCAACTTGGAAGGGCTGCATGTGTAAACCCCGGAACTGCCTTACAAAGCTATGAGAATTTGAAGTAGGGGAAAATACAGCGCTACAGCAAACAAATACTTCTTAGTGGCAAGCCATAGCCACATGTAGCTGTACGATAGCATTAGGGGGCTTTTACACCTACCTCGTTTGGTCCGGACCTTCGGACTTTTCAGTTTGATCCGAACCAGAATTAAAGGTGTGAAACCTCCTCCGAATTTGGTCTGACCAAAAGAGGTAGCCACGGTCCGGATCAAACTGAACCATGGTCTGGTTCGTTTATAGTGTGAAAGCATTTTTTGGATGGTTCGGACTTTCGGACCAAATACAAGAAGCTCTGGCAGGCTCTCCTCGTGTTACGAGACCGGGGAAGCTCCTTTAAGGAATAGCTCGGTGCTTAGTAGGGCTGTGACGATACACCAAACCCACGATTCGGTTCGTATCAGGATTTTTGACCCACGAATCGATACAAACCTTGATTCTTTTAGTTTTTTTGGGGGGAGGGGGTTGGAGGAGAATTATACTCAGTAAACGTAATACAACTTTTTTCTGCCACATGGCATCGTTTTTGTTATTGATTACATGCCACTTTGCAACACATAAGTATAATGGTAATGGTACTGGTATCGGACAATTCCGCTTTCAACCTGTAGGGGGACCGAATAGGAAAAGTGCTTTGGTGCCTACTATAAAAGGGGCATCGTAATAAAACGCATGAAAGCTATATAATATATGTAAAATAAATATGTCTGCAAATTACCTACAGAGTCATTTCAAATAGCCAGACTGCTGTTCTAGGTTACAAGTAGGTAATTAAGAGAATAATAGAGAATAGGCAGCATTTAATATGCTTGTTCTAATTACTAACCTAATTAATCACATTGCCGATGTGTACCACATGGACAGCGACAATGTTGACAACACAGATGAAGCGAAAGTGTACAGTTCAACAGTACAAACACTGCATACACTGCGCAATACACAAACAGTACGTCATCAAATACACAGGCAAAATGCAACACTAAAACAGCACGGGGAAAAAGCCACAGTAACATCAATAGCACCATATTGCCCAACGCCACAGAGACTAACGTTAGGATGTAATATTTACTCTTATGCATGAAACCTAACCAACAATTAGTGGCAACCACTGGCCTTAAACAGCAAAGTGCACCAAAGCAGAAGAGACATACATAACTTTTAGCACACATACAGTAAATTAGTTTATCAACTCACCATTAGAAGAGCTAAAGTTGGGGTCTGCGGCTGGCCTGCTGAATCTCCTCAACACTATGTATTTACGTCTGCGGTCCGTGAAAACGTTCTTGAGCACAGATACATTGTTTTCACATAATATTATGATGAAAGGCCTCATTCCGCTGACAAATACAGTAGTTTGGTGGGGTACTCAAGTCGTTGATGTCGGGGCAAATGTTGCATGTGCGGTGGTTGCATCAGGACTGCTGTTATGGCGGCTGGGAAGGTCTCGCACTTCAGTGGTTGTTAAGCTACCTTTAAGCTACCGCCGCAGTCGCTGGGGCTGAGCCGTCACTGCCATGGCCATAGGACTCGATAAATCCTCCCATATTTGATCGAGGTTAATGCATGTTATGAAGCTTTAGTTCTACACAAGTCCGCTAGCTTAAAAAGCTAGCTAGGAACAGTTTGCTGCATGACAGTAAAGCATGCAGTGACCAACAAACGTAGTCCCGCATCCAGCTCAACATCTGATTTGTTCTTTTCCACCGGAAATGCATGGTTATATGTAATTGGCTTACAAAGTTGTCATTTTACATGAGAAAATATGACTTAAATAATAAATAAAACTATGTTTGGTCTTAATTTTTTTATAAGACCACATTCAATCTTTAATCAAAAATAAGAATGATTTATTTACATAAACAATATAAAACATTTTATCATCTTCATATTCAGAGGGGGCACAACAATATAAATAATTTTCATTCAGACAGGATTGCCCCCCAACGCCCCCTGTGATGCGGGCACCATGTTACTTTTGCTGAAAAGCGACCACTGTTGCTACAAACGACAATTATAGGATAATAGTCAATGCAAAAACATTGTAGAAACAGTAGCACAAGTATAGAAAAGGGATAAAGTAGCTGAACTGACAGCAATATGAACTGACAGCAATATCTAAAGGCTACGATTAGCCACCATAAGCTACTATTCATACCAGACCAAGTGGCTGAATCAGCCAAACACCTTTGTGTATTGAATTAAGCGGCGATGCATTTTATTGCTTATTAATTCAACATTTGCAAGTGGAATTCTTTCAAAAGTTACATAGTCTTGGTTTAAATACATCTAACATTAAAGGTTGACATACACAATAATGAGCTAAAAATGTCCCATTTACTTGCATAACGTACAAA
This sequence comes from Sander vitreus, assembly GCF_031162955.1. Classification (NCBI taxonomy): domain Eukaryota; kingdom Metazoa; phylum Chordata; class Actinopteri; order Perciformes; family Percidae; genus Sander; species Sander vitreus. The sequence continues at coordinate 6,601,773 of NC_135873.1, forward strand.
ACAAATAAACATAATCATTCTAACTCAGAAATAGGCTGTGTTGTGGTGAAGGGATACAGCAGTTTTTCTACCTCCTTCAAATATAATGCTCCAAAACCCCAAACCTGTGTGAGTCACTCCCAGAAGCAGCAGCAGCAGCAGTAGCAGCAGCAGCAGAACATTGATTGAGTTGACTGCTCAGAGTTTCACTGTATTTCTAAAACGTGATGGCTCTTCCCACGGGTGGTCATACCTCAGGCTCTTTCCAAACACAGATAGATTCCTAAAGCACCCATACAAACAAATATGCATGCTGCATCCCAACACATCAGTGACACCTGAGCAAGGATAAAATTGCTGCCCAAATTGAGGGACGTTTTAAAAACAGCCCAGTATTAAATATATATATATATATATATATATATATATATATATATATATACTTTGCCACCGGACTGTGTGATACTCAGTAAGGGAGCAAATGTGAGGAAGATGGGTACTGACGATGACACTGGTTGCCACATGGCACCTGTCAGTGCCTGTGCTGACATGTGGGACTGAGGTGCACCTCCTCCCAGCTGAACCCTCAGATAGAGAGAGATATATGGCAGGTAGCCTTTAAAAGTCTGCCGCTTGGCAGCACAGCCTCATTAACAGGCCCACTGAAGGCCCCAGCTTGGCCTGCTTCCAGGAAAAGAGAGGGATAGTTCAGCAGTCTCCTAACCACCTCCCCTCCCTGCCTCCATATATCCTCCTCTATCTTTAGAGTACTATGCAAAGTCAGCACTCTTCAACCATCTATCCTTAACACATCAAATACATGCCCGCCAGCCTCTATTTCAAATTGAGTAAAAAAAAAAAAAAAAGAACAACAACAGGAGAAGTGAAGAGAAGGTGGCAGAATGTAACCATTAGGATAGCCACCTGGTGGGTGATGCTGCAGCTCTCATTTGTCCCCATTCTCTACCATTTGTCACTCCAGTTGCACTAAACCAAAGCAAAAAACTCAAGTTCAATTCCCCATCTTGAGTTTAGATCAAGTGGCTTCTCCCTAATACAATCCAATTTACTGTAAAATACCAATTACTGGTATAAAAAAGGCCAATCAATTTAAAGTGAAAGTTGCATTATTAGAGCAGTAAGTGGTGTCTTTATGAGAATGCAGGCTTAGCAGAACTTACCAAGCGAGGCGGCTAAGCGAAGGGCATCAAAGAGGCCTAACTCAAGGAGTTGTACGACTGGGCACAAATCACTAAACATAATTATCACTGCTCCCTCCCCACCCCAGGCCCTGATTCACTAGAACAAAAAAGAAGCAGGTGTGATCCTAAGCCACATTGAAATGCCACATTCAAGAAAGAGACAAAGTTAATAAAGGGGAGTCCACAGAAAAAGTGAAATGAATGAAAATAAACTTGATGAGATGCAGCCAACAGGGAGATACATATCTAGAAAGGATAATATAAAGAGTGGAGGAAAATGTGTGTGTGTGTGTGTGTGTGTGTGTGTGTGTGTGTGTGTGTGTGTGTGTGTGTGTGTGTGTGTATGTGTGTGTGTGTGTGTGTGTGTGCTGGGGGGTCATCTGATGAACCATGCCCTTTACCCCACAATTTATAGCCTTCTGACGAGCACCGGGGGAAAAGATGTGTTGGGTTTGATGTGTTTTATGAGCCCTGCAGGCCGCCCAGTCAGTATCCATTATAGGAATGGTAGAGAGTAATCCGTGAAGTCGACACCTCCCATAAATGATTTCCTGACACCAGCTAGTTGCTCCTCAGCCATGCTTGTGACATGCTAGCAAACCTCATTAATTTCAGTCTCAGTTTGTGAATAAATGTGAGCCTTCTTGCTTCGCTCGGCCTTCTAGTGTATCATCATGTTCTCATGCGTTTTCGTCATTGTGTGTCCATTTCTTCACAACACAGTGTGCCAACTATGACTGGTCTGACGGGGGCCTGCAGGGAATATTTCTACTGCATTAAGAGCAATCTCTTGGCCACTAGGGAAATTGACAGTTGCAGTGGTCATCTGAAATGTTCATTCCCCCCATTCTTCAAGGCTGCTCCATCAGCATCTCTTGTACGCAGGCAGCATTGTAGTTCAGAGTGTTGTTTCTCAAGGGAAGACGTTACCCTCCAGTTATGATAGAGGCCGACCTCAAAGAAAAGCTATGAAGATGAGTTGTTAGAAGAGGGAGCAACAGTGCCTGGCGGGGTGAGAAAGACTTGACAGGTTATTCTGTGAGCATACAAGAGTTTGTCTAGAGGAACGTGCATACATGTTTCATTATTTCTAAGAATAATTTTGTTAACAATGCTTTGATGGCCAGATTGGACATTAAAAAGAGAAACCGTGCACTTGTTCGCTTGAAGCATTAGTGCAGGTTGAGTTACTCAACTCCATCCTTACGCTTAAAGAAGCACCAATTCTGTCAATACTTTTGAGTCCATCTGTGTTGAGTCCTCAACATTTATCATTAAAGCCCAGCATTTTGCCATTGTGTACACACCACTCTCTTCTGGTCATGTTATTCATGTACTGCATAACCTCCTGTGAGATCTTCTGGCTGATGGAGAAAACTTAAAGCTGCACTAATTAGAATTAAAATTAGGCAATCACTGTAATAGTTGGGGCTTTGTAAATTACAGAGTGTGGTCTAGACCTACTCTATCTGTAAAGTGTCTCGAGATAACTCCTGTTGTGATTTGATACTATAAAAATAAAATAAATTGAACTCATTAATATTTTCATATAAGCAATGGGTCATGTGTAATAAGATTTATGGAGGTGTTTTAGCATCTTTCAGCTCATTGTTTTGGTTTAGTCTCATTGTTTCATCCAACTTGTTTTCTGCCACAACAGGCAGCTGTTTTTAAAGATTATATTTTGGGGATTTTTTTAGGCCTTTATTTGACAGTACAGCTTAAGACAGGAAAGGGGAGAGAACATGCAGCAAAAGGCAGCAGGCTGGAACCGAACCTACGATAAGGACTGAGCCTCTGTACATGGAGCACCTGCTCAACCAGGTGAGTTAACTAGATGCCCCAGGCAGCTGTTTTTAACAAAAAATGCCCATTTATGAAAATATGAATCAGTGCAGGTTTAAGTTTTCTCCATCAGCCAGAAGATCTAACAGGAGAATATGCAGTACATAAAGAACATGACCAGAGGGAAATTCAATTCACTTTTATTTGTAGTATCAAAATCATAACAAGAGTTATCTCAGGACACTTTACAGATGGAATAGGTCTAGACCACACTCTATAATTTACAAAGACCCAACAATTCCAGTAATTCCAAAATGGGGCGTACACAATGGCAACATTCTCGGCTTTAATGATTAATGTTGAGGAATCAACACAGATGGACTGAATAGTTGCCTGCGCACTATGTTCCTCATTCATACCCAGATAGAATGTGCAGGTACATGTAGACATGGCGCTGACGGGATAGTCTAGTATGTCATTCTGAGGGTTGACTTTTCATCGTACAATACTTCACTCAAAAACACAAGTTTCTCCTTTTGTATTTGCATCACCTGTGGTGGACCCAAATGGGAAACTATCTTGGCCAGCAAAAAGCAATTTTTCATCTGGTCATGCGTCTCTACTTTTACATAATTGTCTGTAGATATTTTGTTAGGTTCCCATAATTAACAACAGAACAGTTGAAAAATCAACATAAACGTGTCTCCATTGTCTACAGTGATGAAGCAGCAAAGAAAGAAAACGTATTGTTAGAGGCTTTGCAGCTAAGTCTAGATTATGTTGCTTAACCTCATGCATCTGTATATACATGAGCTGTAGGAACTAATGCATAGTGTTACATGACTCAAACATCTTCTAAGAAACATCCTCCACAGGCAAGTATCTCACCCCAGTAAGATCTGGCTTCCTATTACACTCATAGTAGAAAATGCAGATGATAGTTTTTAATGGTGGTATGGCTACAGTGAATATATGACCTCTGTTCCAAACTGTGTGTTGTCATTCACATCTTTCAATCCCATGTGAGCTGTGGGTTTTCTGATCCATGATGTCACGTGAAAGTGTTTTTCCGAATGGTGACAAAGTGTCAAAATGTTCCATGATTATTTCTAAGAATTCAAGCAAGATAATGAGATCGCTTTTAATACACGACAAAAGATGGTAGCAGTGCACCCTCAAAACTAGGATTCAATCCAAAATGTGTTGTCCTTACTGTAAATGTGAATAGAAATTGAGTGTTAGTGATTTTGCATTACTTCAAAAACTGCAAGTGAACTACTTTGATGTCCCATAATGATTATTATCAGTGACCTATGACGCTCTGTATATGCAGCAAAGGTATTTTTAGATTGTAGAAATTCACAAAAAAAGAACTGCAATATTGTGCAATTATAATAATAAAAAAGTCCCTCAGTCTTCACTTATAATCTCAATGTATTAAAGAATTCTAAGTGTGAACAACTATATTTTGAATGGCACTATTTCGAAATAGCCAAAATAAGGAAATACTTGTAAATTTCACTGATCTAGACTTTTACATCTCAAACGTGAATGGATACATGTAGAATATTTTTTTAATGAAAGGATTCCAAAAACGGAAAGGCTAACGCAAAAAAAACTACTGTTTTTACAAAAGAAATCCCAAATCGCACTATATATGACCAGTTGGAACTCAGATTCAAATCTCACTCATGTCCTGCAAATGACTCAACACCCTTATGTGTCACTGGCTATGTGTTGAAGGGTTCTTACATTTTGTGCGTCCGCCACCAATGTGAGTGATCTAACAAGGAGGGTGTAATGGGGAGCTGAAATAGCGTAACAATCTTTATATGATGTGCCAATTATTTCACGTGTGATAGGGAAAATGCCCCCCAAAGTGCTAGCTTTCCTGAAAAAACTTGGTGCTTCACTTCTGCTCCTCCACTTGCGTTCATGCTTGGCTTCTTCCCGAACTATCCCCCATCATTGATCACAGCGTAGTGGAGTCTCGCTAACAGAGCTTCAGCCATGTGTTCAGGCTAACAAGGTGAAAAAAATAATAACGAGCAAACCCAAAGAAGAGGTCTCTGACCTTACTGCACTGTTAGTATTCTGTCAATCCAAATCATCCAATATATTACTCTTGCTGGAATAGACGGCCGCTAAGTGGAAAGTATGGAAAGGGTGTTCGTTATCCATGACCCGGCAACGCCTGACCCGGCACAGCAAAGTACAGAAATTAGAGGAAAGCTCTTGAAAAGCTTTCGAGTCTTTTTTTCTGTGTGCTTAACAACATGAATCATCACAGGCTGAGGGAAAAGGCTGGAATAGCTAACACAAAAATGGCAGGTGAACTGAACAACACCACTCAGTGCCGCAGCATATGGTGGCCGGTGTCCACAATTGTCTTTTTCTCTCGTATTTGTTACTTGAAACTCTCTATGAAGTGCTTTTGGGATGTCAGCAAAAGCTGTTGGAAAAGCAAATAATCATTATCTCCTACCCAGGCAACTTTGAGCAGCTTGTTGCCTAGCATGAAACCGTCTGTTGATGATGTAAGCCCATGCACTTCACAAGCACCTTCAAAAACACATTATTTCATCACTTGATGCAGCCCTTGATGTCTCAGTTTTAGTACTCTGAATAAAGTCATATCTGACCAAAGCATCTACAAGGACACTCTGAGCATGAAAAACAAATAATAATAATAATAATAATAATAATAATAATAATAATAACAAACATCCTTTCCTTTATTTAATTTTGTCAAGCTACGGAAGAAATACCTTGAAATCATGCTCTGTCTATAGTAGGGGTGGAAAGTAACTAAGTACATTTGCTCAATTCAAGTACTGCATGCAGTAAAGGGGTTCCACCAATAAGGGATTTCTCCTCCTAAACTCTCAAATAATTTTATTTAAAGCGAGCCATTGTAGCTTTTGCTGAACAGCAGCCGCTGTGGCTACAAGTGACAATAACAGGATGGTGGGAAATTCTAAAAGGTAGTCGAACAGGTAGAGAAGAGTAATAGCATCAGCAAAACTGACTCAGTAATGTCTGTTACACAGTAATATCGATGTAACGTTTGCTTACATTAATGTATACCTTATTAATCTCTCTTGAGAAAATTCATTCTAATATTTTATTACACACACACGCACGCAGGCGCGCACGCAGGCGCGCACGCTGGCGGGAGATGTCATAGTGCGAGGGGTTTTGCCCATGGACAGGCGCCCCGAGCAGTTGGGGTTTCGGTGCCTTGCTCAAGGGCCCCTTGGCAGTGCCAGTTCACCCCAGTACTGACACTGGCACAAACTGACACTTCTAGTCCACACTCCATACTTGGTCCATGCGGGGCCTTGAACTGGCAACCCTCCTGTTCCCAAGCCAAGTTTTCCATGGACTAGCCACCATACTGGTCATACCAGACCAGAAGTAAGGCTGAAACAGCAAAACCCCTGAGAGTATTTAAATAAGCAAGGGTGTGTTTGGTTGTTTATGAATACTGCTTTTAATCTATAGCTATAACTATATGTGTATATATATATATATATATATATATATTTGTTTCCAACAAAGGCATTACTTACCGCGCTGACCACAGAGTGATATAACAAGCAGGCAGACAGGCACCTACACCATACTTGTGTTTAGTGTGTAGAGTATGGGTTCAGAGAGGTTGCGTTTCGATTAATCCATTTATCCTGCTTCACCCTTGCAGCCTGTCAGAAAACCAAAATAGGATGCCTTTGTACCAACTGCCATTGAGGGGAATTGCGCTGATTAGTGACTCTATTTACTCTTAGTTTTAATTACGCTAATATCAAAAGGGAGATTTCTTCTAGGATTGGAACAAACAGGGGTTGTAAAAGCACAGAATTGCGTCATTAAAATGTCATAATCCACAAGGGTAAAACTGGCATCTAATTCATTTAATCAGAAAATCACTCTGATTGAATAGAAAGAGAAGGTAGGAGGGAAAATAACTTTGAACTTAAAGTCATATATCAACAGACCAAAACTCAAGGCATTTTTTTGTAATTGGGACTGTTTGTAATGGATTTAAAACAAATTGGCACCTATCTATCTGGTGCCATACATCTCTCCTGGCAGCACTGTCATATGATATTCGAAGGATTGAAAGTGACAAATATTTACAAGTTTAATTTAAGACAGCATCATATCATTGAAAAATAGATGCTATGCTAGCATGGACACTTGGGATATGACAATTCATGATTAGAAATTGATTTTTTCTATAACCCCAGGTTCAATTATCGGCATTTATGTTTGATGGGACTATAATGGTGCCTATCTGCAAGTACAGCCTGTTGCAGCTCATGCCATGTTGTTGTCTTTTCCTTCAGGTTTAATCAAGCTGTAATTGATTCACTAATTGCCTTTAATTATAAAGTAAATTACTTCTTTCTACCATGCAGGTTGGGTTATCTGTTTTGGTGGCTATCAAAGGAGAAGTTAATAAACTGGATGATAGGGTTAATAATCACAATCAGTGCTGTAATTCTCATTAGATCCAAATACGCATAAAGCAATGCAATTACTTCATGAGCATATAATTGCTTTGTATAACATCTTCTGCAATCTTGATAACAATTATATCAAATTGTTTGCAGAATAAAAACCTAAATCAATCATTTATTACCCCGAATGTCACCAGGGACATTGTTATTTCTTCAAATAAAGAATATTTTGCTTTTCTCTTCCCTTTGTTTGTTCTGTAGTGGAGGTTACACCAGAGCAGCTATTTGCAGGTTATTGAGCGAAATGAATCACAGCACGGACATTTTCCTGCACATTATTTCTAAAACAAAAGTTCCCTGCTCGTCTGGGACTGAGGAAAAAGCATGCTGAGATTGTTGCTGCTGTTGCGAGTATTGTTGAGTTAAACATACCGCTTGCTTTGCCACCCCTGATAAATAAAACATTGAAGTGCTTCGGGAGAAAAGGGGCTGCCTCCCTGCCTGCATCACCCTTTCACACACAAACACACGCGCACACAAGCGCACACACACACGCACGCACACGCACGCACGCACACGCACGCACGCACGCACACACACACACGCACACCCGACGGATATAGACTACACTTTGCCAGACCCTCCTCCGCAGCGCTGTGGAGGATGGTCTGGCAAGAGGGTCTGGCAAAGTGTAGTCTATATCCTTCGGGTTCCACTGCGGATTGCTCCAGTGCTGCAGGAAATTCTGTCGGGTGCCTGTATTTTCCGTTTCCTTCCGCTTTCTTTGTGTTGGAATTTTACATTTTGTGGATTTATGAGGACTATTATGTATGTTGAATGCTCCTCACATATCTGCAGGGTAATTTGAGACAGCTAGCTAGAATATCTGTCCAATCTGAGTTTTCTCTCACACGACTATTTTGCAGCAGCTCTGTGCTGAGTTTAGCACCGCCCATGACGATTCTGATTGGTTGAAAGAAATGCCATTAAACCAGCGCACGTTTTCCTCCCATCCCCGAATGCTATGTGGAGTAGCCAGACCCTCCTTCAGCGTGCTTTAGAGGAGGGTCTGGCAAAGCGAGACTAGGCAAAGCGAGACTAGCTCATGCTTATTCTGAAACATTCGCTTCTGCACAGCCTTCCAGGACACACAGCAGACGCACTGTAGTCATCGTGCACGTGTGTTTGAATAATCCCCTCAAACATTTAATGGTTTTCTTCGAGATAATAATCATTAATACATGTTTGAGGTACCTAAGGATAAACTAAACTGTAGCTGTGAGAAAAACAGGAGAGACTGTTTCATTTCCTAACCCATGGACTACCAACGTGACCATTGCTAAACACCTAATATGCTGTCAGCAGCAGCAGGCTCTGAGACTCCTCATCGTGTTCCATACAAACACTCACTAAGTGATTTCTGCATAGTCAAACATCATACATTCATATATAAGAACCACATGCATAATTGAAACCACACTCAGAATGGCATGACATGAGAGAGGAAAAAATATATATCAATGCGGCTGCGACTGGGTACCTCCTTTTACTGCCTAAAAAATAAACAAGAAAATGACCGAAATGGGGACACAGAGAAGCCAGATGAATATTTAATGTATGGATATTATTTAGCTGTGCCCGGATGAATCGTTGTTGTAAAGTTCAAAAGGTTTTTGTCTTGGGTAAGGAACCACGTTGTAGCACGTGAGCTGAATACGGCGGAAGGGTTTCTGCTGTAGGGATTTGTTTAAGAGTCAAACACAATAATTGTGATGAACTACAGATGTAAGACAAAGAGCAAAAAGTCAACTGTCTGGTGAAATAGAAATGCTGAAATTTGAACAGATCAATGTGATATGAACGCTGCTGGAGAAAATGACTGTTTTTGTTTCAGAGAGCTTTTACAGATGCTTAATTCACAACCAATATGAAGAGAACATGTTTGCTTTTCTGTGCTTTCCATTACCTTACAGTATCTGAATTGTCCTGGTGTGATGACTTGAACAAACTCTTCAATTATTTGCAAATTGTGGGGTTGACAAATACAAACGCCTAGGTGTTACCATGTCTTCTCATTATCACTCAAGCAAAGATCAATCCTTTTCATAGCATTGCATTTTATGTTACTCTTAGAGGAATGGTTTGAAATATTGGGAAGTATGCTTACTGTAATCACATAATCAATCATTAATCATCAATCATCAGAGGGTTGATATAACTCTTATGTCTATACAACCATGTAGCTGAGGCCAGCAGCCGGTTAGCTTAGCTTAGCATAAAGACTGGAAACATGGGGAAATAGCTAGCCTTGCTTGATACATATCACGTATCTGTACAAAAACCGAAGTGTAAAAACGCCAATTCACAAATTTATGGAGTGATACCTGCTGGACTATTTCTTGGGCGGGTGCAGTGACTTCCTCCGCTGGTTGCCTGACAACTGCTCTCGCAATTAGTAGATTTAACACTTTAGGTTTTGACAGATTAAACAAACAAGGTAAGGTGTTAATTAGTGAGATTTAGAGGTGCTGGTAGGCAGATTTTGTTACCTTTGAAAAGAGCCACGCTAACTATTTCCCAACGTTTTCAGGCTTTATGCTAAGTTAAGCTAACCAGCAGCTGGCTCCAGCCAAATATTTACTGTACAGATGGGAAAGTTGCATCGATCTTCTCATCTATTGCTATGCAAGAAAACAAATAAGCATATTTCCCAAAATGTGAAACTTTCCTTCAACTTTTCAAGTGCCAATGACATTAGATTGAACAAGCAGTAATTACTGTCACCTAAGATTCAATCCAGTGAGACATAAAGATGTAAAAAAAGTAATCTTCAAACTAAAACACCCAAATCCATTTGGGATTGACAACTGATTGACACTGAGGAAACCTTTCGCAGGATCAGTACTTGTGAAGTTCAGTTTACTACTGATTGGCTCTTACAGCTTCTCTGTTTGTCCTTTTCAGTATTAAATGAAAACTTAACTGCCACGGTGAAATCACGGTCACAAGCAAACAATATTCCACAGATTGTGTAATCCTCTTTATATTGGCCACCACTCTTTTTGTTCTGCCGCTCCCACGCTTGTCCCTCCTCAGTGGCAGGTTGTTTGCACCTTAAGATGGCTGCCATCTGTTCAGTAACCGCCGAGGACATCCTCTTACTAACCAACATAGTTGACAGGTTGTAATGATGGATTACATTATCAGAGAAAATAATGAGAGAATATTTAACTCTTCACCTATTTCAAACAGTATGTAATGCTTATTTCAACTATACCAGCAAATAAAAAAAAAATTGTGTGCTATTGAGTAAACAAAGGTCTGTGAAAACAGATTGCATGTTGTCTGACTGTAATTCAGCTTTGCCTAAGCAAGAATTATCACCCAACACTGCAGTTACCTTTAGCTCTACGAAGCACTTCAGCATCTTGTGGCCAATTGTTTTTGCGCGGCACACAAATGTACTGTTTTGGTTCAAACTCACCATTCTCATCCATTATTTTTCCAGCTTTAACAGACTGACTTTCAGCGAAAAAGCTCTGATAGCGAACCTGCTGGAGCATTTAGCAGCTGAAAAGCCAGATATCTTTTTCAATAGTTGGTAGAGACCAGACCAAAGCTTAAAAGTAGAGTGAATATTGGAGATGGTCCTCCCTTGAAAAAAGCCCCCATTAGGTGTGTGTTCAAGCAGCAAGTCCAACGCATATTTACCATAGACAGTAAATGGACCAACAGATCCCGTTGCTCTGGACAGAGACCAGTGAAGGCTATTAGAAGCACTTTTCTGGTGATGGTTACTGCGCAGCCTCCAACTGAGCTTGAAGACGTAGATGTGACGTGAGCAACCTGTCTGAAAGTTGTAAGTCTTCTGGTAGCTGTGCCAAGAGAAATCTCAATCATTCCGAATCTTGCAGAGACGGAGAGCGTAGTTGTATGTAAGGAGATAACATAGGCACAGGCTAATTATTGCTAACTAAAATGCTAGTTAACATTAGTAATTAAACTTAAACAGCTAATGTGAGTCAAAACTGCCTGTGAGCTTCTCCTGTACTGTACGGTAATTTCTCTACTATGCGACAGTATAGTATAGTATAGTCGCGTGGTTATGACACAATCGTTAGCCTATTTTTACAAAAACGTCTACTACGGAGCCATAACGTGAGGTACAAGGTAATGGAGCCTTTTATACATTGTCGTGTTTCTTTAGAAATAAACAATGGACAAATAAAGTCTTTAAACGCTTCAGATGCAAAGTTACTTTCTGTCAAAGTGACGTCAATATGAATGGCAGTCAATGGAATGCTAACGGCGGGTGATGGCTTGTTAGCATCAAAATGGCGCCATAAGAGGTACCCGTTGTGGCGTTGTGGAGAGAGGCTTACCCCCTTGATATTTACGTTTATAGTGGCGACGCCCTCTGCTGGCTGTAGTTTCATATGGGTCGTATTAGAGGATAGAAATAAAAGACCTATCTTGTCGTATAGTTTGGAGGACTTGTTGGAATATTGATTATCAGGTGGCCAGAGAATGCTATTGCTGCTCCATGTCTTCTGGATGGGTAAATAGGCAACTGTTTCCCAAACATAATTACAGGTAGAGTTTCCATTTTATCCACCCTGCATGCCTTTGGAATTCCAGGGCAGAACTCCACACAAAAATGCCCCAGCCAAATGCCCCCATCAGTCTCTTCTGAAAGACATTCATAGTGTTTCACTTGTTTGTACACACAAAAAGGGACAGAAATAGTTGTATGAAGTATTACAAAAAAAACGTTTGAGAGAAGAAGTTCTTACTTCCTCACCTCCACACAGCTGGCCAATCACTGTGTGAAGTCGGGATGTTTCCAAAGCTTTTCGACCATTCAATAAGCAGTTCTGCTGGAGAATACTGACACATTTAGGATACTTCAATTGAGCCCAAGTCAGTTCTAAAGGGGTATGACATCAAGTAGAAATTTAAACTATGCCCAACATGATATAAAAAGCATGATGTGTGTTATAGTTTGCACCGGAAGTACAAGTGAAGCTGTAGAATTGAAAATTTTACTCTTCATTAAGTGGTTGATTGACTCTGTTCTGCTGATTTAGAAGGAATGGTGTCTGAGGCCAATGCAAGACTAATTTATAGCCATCAGTTAGAATTGCTGAATTTTGCAACAAAGGTAAAATAAACCACCAGTCACCGAGAGTAATGCTGTTAAATGCTGTGCAGGGTTAGTGCTGCACTCAGTGTAATACCATCATAAATATAATAAAATGATTATACAAGAGTAAGCAAATGGTGAGTTTGCTTATTCTTACATGCATAGAATACATTGCCAAAAAAAATAAATATAGAAATGACATAACACCAGAGAGAAAAATAGTAGTCTGAAAGTGAGTCAGCTGCCACAAAATGCTTTCCTTTCTCTTTTTACATTTCTCAACTTTACCTTGCTGAGCATGTATTGTGAGGAATAACGGCTAATCCACTGGGAGAATGTCTTAGACTATTCCGGGAGAAAAAAAAGGCTGCTTCAGCAAATAGCAAAGTACAGGAGCAATGACAAGGCCCCCATCCCTCTCACACTTTACATACAAATAGCTGTCAAAATAAAATTGCCTATTTTGAATGAGAAAATGCCCGGGACAAAAACACAAATATATGAAAGGACAAAGCAGCACAGTGGAACAGACAGACAAAGCATGAAATAAGATATTAATGTGTTCTAAATTGAAAGACATTGCGTTATGACTTTGCAAATAAAGTAACCTCATGTCACTTTCATCACTTTTTAAATATAAATGTCATGTTATCAGTTTTGATATTTGGTTCCGAGATGCCTCCCATCGCTTAACATAATTATGTTTTTCTTTGTGAGAGGTCACCGTGGTGTCAATAGAAGGTTGACCTCTTGAAAAAGCAAGATGAACATGACTATTATTTGCTACAGAGACCATGTTAGTCTAATGGTATCAAGTGCTCATAAGGTAAGTATATTACTATTGTTCACACACTAAAATAAAACATCATTAAAAAAAAGACAAAGGCTTCTTTGGTTTGTCTGCTTAGGTAGAAAGATCTTAACTGTATCAAAACCGCACACTATATATTCTTAGTACAATCTAATGCAATGGAATACAACAGCCCTGCCTTTACGAAGCTCATAATGTTCATAATGACGTTGTCGGAAATGTGTAAGTTCAATTATGTGTTTATAACTGAGGTCATAGTAAAGGTGGTCCATATCCTTGACATTCCACTTCCGGGATTGCTCCATTGGCGATGGAAATTCCGCCGGATTTTACTCATTTAGGCCGGATATCCGTTGCCTTGGGCTTTCTTTGTGTTGGCATTTTAAAATCCGGTGGATTTATGAGGACTATGGTTAACTTCTCCTCAGATCTCTGCAGGGTAAATCCAGACAGATAGCTAGACTATCTGTCCAATCTGAGTTTTCTTTTGCATGACTAAAACAACTTTCAAACGTATGCATGTTCCACCAAAAATATTTCCTTCCTGAGTTTTTTTTTTGCAGAGGCGCCGTTGCTCCATACAGCGCTTAGTGCCGCCCAAGACAATTGTGATTGGTTTAAAAAAATGCCAATAAACCAGAGCACGTTTTTCTCCCATCCCGGAATGCTGTGTGGACTCGTCAGACCCTCCTCCGCAGCGCTGTGGATGAAGGTCTGGCAATGTGAGACTATGGTAAAGGTGGTGTTGGACTGGATTGCATTCAATTGAGGTGTTTTATATCCTCCCCATTTACATACATGAGGGGGTCAGAAGTTTAGAAACACTTCTGATTATAATACAGTCTAGTACAACACTATCACTAACTATGACCTCAGTGCTAACACATAATTGAATTAACAAAACAAAAGGCATCATGAAAGTAGACTTTATGGCAGTTATATTAGATCACATTAGACAGTACAGGTGTACTTAATAAAGTGGACACTTATGGCGCTTACCCACTGCTAGTACCAGCTCTACTCGGCTCGGCTCGACTCGACTCGGCCACGGTACCCTGTTCTCCATTTTCCATTGCAGATTTAGTACCGCCTCATGCGTGAGGCGAGCGTGGCTGGTCGAAACTGCTGTGACCTAACGCGACACACACACAGAACGTCCAAGATGTGTTGTTTTTGATTCTCGGCATGTGGCTGTTGCCACAGCCAGAAGTCACATTTTGTTTCAAAAGAACACCGCTGGCTAAACTATTTAAAAATGGCGGGTTTGTTCAGAACACCCCTGTCACTACCCAATGTGAGTGCAGGTGTGAGTTGCGCATGCTCAGATTTAAACGGTTTATGGCATAACACCCATGCAAACTGCTAACGAGAGACTTCTGTAATGTCAATAAAATAGAAACGGACCTACATATCGAAGTTGTTTCACTGCTGGCTACAAGTTAGCAATCAAACACAACAAAGGCTTTCACTTAAATGGCATTTTGAGCTAACATTAGCAATCAAACAATCATAGATAGCTAAAACATTTTTGAAATGATTTCCATCTTCTGTTATTGTTTGTAATGAGAAAAGTTTATTATTTTATGGATTTCACAAATTTCAGTATGACGCCTAGTAAACTATTACGTACTATGATTATATATACTTACATACCAATTGTAACGGTGTGAGTATGCAATTTGTTCACAAAATTATAAAATGGAGTATACTTTAATATGCCAGCATGCTTAATTAAATCACTGGATTTCTGAATGTGGTTTTGAGTGTGTACATTTGACTAAAATGTTGTTTTAAGTAAAAAATTGGCAGTACATACATGTTGGCATATACACCTTTAGGTACTGTTGGTTTGGGAAAATAAATTGCAATAAAGTTCAGAGACATGTCATAAGATTGCAGTTATAACGCTGCTGAGTCCAAAACTGGCCATATAAAGGTGGAATTTGAGCTGTGATGACATTTATGACCGTCACTATAAATCTAGCAGCTAAATTTGATCAAAGAAAAGCCCATGAGGTCAAAGGTCAAATTGCACTAGAACCTCTGTAAACTGTCACTTAATTTGGTTTCTGAAGTGTCATAATCACTGGCCATTAGGCATCACATAATGTAAGATATATGAGGCGAGAATGACCGAAGCATTATGTTTGTGGTATTAATTTTGATTTTCAGCAACAGCCATATAGATAGAATAATCAAGAAAAATGAGACGATTATCCATCAAGGGCATAACACAAGGCAGGAGCCAATTTATCCCTGACGAGAAGGCTCTGAATGGGCTTGATAAATCATCAAGAGAGGGGGTATCATTTGGCCTCACAGCGAAAAAACGGTAGCGCAAGCATATTTCAAACCATTAAGGGCTAAAGTTAGCTCTCGCCCCCCCTCCTGCCAATCTATCAAAGGGTGTGCAGTCTTTAGTGTGAGCCTAACAGTGTGTCTGCCTGTGAGGTGCCCTAAAGAACAAATGTTTCATTTTCATTAGTTACCAGGTAGTGTGTGCCTCAGGGCAGGCCTTCTCAATGTCTGATTGTAAATCTCTCCTGGGAAAATAAGGGATGGAGAAAACTTTTAAACCACTTTTCAGTTAGAACAAGGGTGGAAGTGTCACCGGAGAAATACGGAATATCATAAGAGGATATTCATCCCACTTTAAGTAGTTCTTTTTCATGCATTAAAGTACTGCTGATATGGCTTGGCTTCCTTCTGCAATGATTACCACTCTGCCTGTAAGCTAAGATATAGAGGATGTAATGGTAAATAGGAACTAATGACCAAACTTTGGTTTAAAGGCGCTG
Organism: Sander vitreus; assembly: GCF_031162955.1. Lineage (NCBI taxonomy): Eukaryota > Metazoa > Chordata > Actinopteri > Perciformes > Percidae > Sander > Sander vitreus. Next base: position 6,617,954 of record NC_135873.1, read on the forward strand.
TTTTTCTTAGAACAGCTTGTTCAAACTTGCTCACATTATTGCTAAGATATATCTTTTTATCCATCAAGACCACTCTAAACTTGTAAAGTGCATTAGCAGATGATGAACTATTAGCAACATAACATTTGACAAAATTGAAGACTTCCAACTATTCGTCACTTAAAAAGCCAAGGCTGAACGTTTTATTTCATCAGCTAAAACAACTTTGGTGCTGGCTAACAATATACTGAATGACATGTCGTAAAAAAAAATCACCATACACACTGTTCCCGTTTCATTATTTATTCTACATGAAACAAATCCAATTAAGATAGCAGTGTGCAGGGATTCTTCCATATTTTGGGGACAACAATTTGGGGGATTTTGGTCACGAGTTGGGAAATAAACATGAGTCTCTGGATTAATTACCACCTCTATATGCCAATTTTCATAGTCAGTGGCAGAGTCCGCCGTTCCTCTCATGAGTGATACGTTGGGAAAAACATGGGTTTTTTATGCTTGAGCTCGAGCTCAAGTGATTAGTCGATTAGTTGATCAACAGAAAAGAATTTGCCAGCGACAACCATTCAATGTATTTACATTTATTAATTACCTCCAGTTTCCATTGTTTGAGGTGGAGTCCGCCATTTTGCTGGAGCCAAATTGCCTTAACATGCGTTAGGGATTCACAGGAAATGATGTATGTAATCCAGTGTTACAGTCTGTCATTTTATTTCATTGATATCAGCCTCACTGTGCATTGCTGTTGATGCTTCAAATTAAAAGCATTCTACTGGTTAAACACATTATGGCTTTTATTATGAAGCAGGTGTTGCCAAAAGCATGACATCTTTAAGTTCATTTTTATCCAAAAAATGCCACAAATTCAAGGGTTCCAGCATCACAAATGGGAATATTTGCTCAGCTTCTTTTAAGACTGTGATGGGCCTTTTCACAAACTACTGAACATGTATCAACCAAATGATTAAACAGAAAATAATTGGTAAATTAAAGGGGAACTTCACCAATATTACTCATCAAAATCTGTTTACGGGTACTGTATATGTGCAAAAAGTTCCAGAGGGAGCTGAGAAATTACACTGGAACACTCATGTCTAACACATCAATGCTATTTCATTCTTTATTTGAGAAATGTATTTAATTGCCACAATATTTCCTCATTCACCAGTCTATTAGCTTATCTACCTTCTCCTGACACAAATTTCACAAATTTAGTTGACTTTGTAATCCCAAGTCAATCACCCTTGTTCCATTTCTCCTCTCACACCTTCTCAGTCTTTTATCTGAACCTGTCCGCAGGGCACCCGTCACCACATGCTATCGCTTCAGGGCCAAATTTAGATGAAACAAATGTGAGGAATTTAGACAAATGCGCAGGTGAGATAAACAACTCCAAACTGCCCTAGGGCTCTGTGTGTTTTTTTGTGTGTTGCTGTTCCTGTAATTCCCTCCCTGGAAAGTAATAACTTTATCTCAGGCAGGCTTATGAAGAAGAGAGCCTCTGTTGGTGGATTCTGACAGGTCTGGTAGAATGGGGCTTTATGTGTCCATTTCATTTTCACAGCGCTTGTCCTTGCAAGTGCCACTTGATTTGTTGTCTGTGCCATGTGGGCGGCACTCAGGCAGATACTGGGGAGTGTCAATCTCCCCCTGAGATTTGTTGGAACTTTCTGAAGCTATTGTGAATTTAACACCCTGGTTCACACCGTTCAATACAAGATATATGTAGGCCAGCAAAGTTTATTTTGAATAGAATATACTTGGGGCGCCGTTAATGGGCTGCCCCCTCACTCCGACATCCCTCCATTACTGCATGTATATGTCCCGTTTGTGTATGTGTGTGTATTTCGGGCCTGTGTGTAATGTGTGTACTGTAATACCTAACAACAGAGTGAACAAATGTAATCATATTATATATATAGTATCACTTAATCTTAACGTTTCTGCCTATTCATTCCTTTTATTGTATTGTACATTTAAAGCCGTTTTCATAAAAACACAGACAACATAAACAGTAGGTGGCACTCACATAATAAAAGCGTCACGCTGAAAAGCTTATACTTATGTATTTGTTTATGAAATTGCCAGTTTTGGTCAAGCAATCAGAAAGGCCTCTGGTGTCAAAGCAAGCCTGTATTCTTTGTTGACAAATTACGGTACAGCGAAAACTGTTGATTGGGTTTTTTAACACTAACAGGCAAGTGAACCTGAAATGACTGGTGTGAGGAGACAATTTACAAATCCAAATCAAGTGACAGCTCTGCAATCATTCTGCTCTCGATTCATTTGCCGCCGTTCACGTTCAGAGGGCTCCAGTGGTACATGAAAATGAAAAAATCTCAAAGAGCAAACAAACATATGACTATGTAATTGTTGCCCTCTATAAATTGATTAACAACTCAGAGAGGCTCGCTGCCACATTGATATACTTCCATTGATTATTGATTGCCTGTAATTGGACTGTCAAAACACTCTCTCGTGATATTGGAAATGGATAAAGCAAACACACAGGTTTTACACAGGAGGAGTGATCGTGCATACACATTGTGTTGTTTAGTAGTGGAGGAAGTGAAACACTTTAGAAATACTCTGGTAGAAATTGAAGTCCTGCATTCAAATGTATTTCAGCACAGTATTTGAGTAAAGACACTTTTACAAAATTATAACTCTTAAGTTTCCTAATTAGCTTTTTTCTATGAGTGATGTGGTTCCACATGAACACACAATTTTCTGGCAATGTTAAAACGGTTTGGGTTATTTCACATTGAGAGATTCCTGTGTTGGAAACATGGGATGTCGCGTACGTCCATGCACCAATCAGGATTTAACAACTTTTAAATCAAAAGCTGTGTGGGTTGTTTGCTTAATGCTGCCAAGCCACTGTCAATCACATCTGATCCACACAGTCCTGATGAAGCAGATTAATTGAGTTCCTGAATGTTACTAAATAACATTTTAACAACAATTGTTGCTTATTTATCCATGAATATTTAATGTTATAGAGAAATCAAGTGTTTATGGGCTTCAAGCTTTGGTGTTGTGGTTGATATGGCGACACCTGTGGTTACGATAAGATAAGATAGACTTTATTAATAATACACTGGGGAAATTCCCTTGTTACAGCAGCTCAAAAAAAGAATTCACACACATCAGAATAAGACACATACACTTCAGGAAAAAGTATTATAGGAAATAAAAAAATAGAATAAGAGTAATAATAATAATAATAGTAATAATATGTACACTATAAACATCCTTATAACAGACAGGTAAAAAAAATACATATATATATATATATATATATATATATATAGAGGTAACTGATTAGTTTAAATACTATCTATCTATTGACTACAGCAAGACATGAGTTTGATATGATCAAAATCTCAAGGATTATGACTTTAAAGATTACAATAATTTCAAAGTGCATTCATTCCACTTTTTCCATCCAACATGTCCACTTCTTTTTTAAATATTCCACTCAAACCGTCAGACTTTAATACTTTAGATGAAAGTGCATATTTCAGAGCTAGAAAGTGACTTTACACTAGATACATTTCCATCTATAATATGATCTATGATATGATTTGTCTGGTCAAGCAGCATAGAACCAGCATGAACAAACCCCTTAGAGATTTTCTGACTGATCTCATGCATTTGTAAGAGCACTGTGAACCCTTGTGTTATCATGCATTTGCTTAGATGTTCTGGGTTATGGGCGAGACCCTTTCACAGTTATGTGTATATATATATATATATATATATATATGTTTTTATGCAGAGATCAATCTGAAACCTCAGCATGAGATGAAATTAGACAAATCCAAAGCAATTAAGTCACTCTGAGCCGTACTCATCTGGGATCTAATTAGATATGCTAAGAATTTTAATCAATTTATGACCATTCTTTTCAAGTCTTCAAGTACACATGAACACCGACACATTTCTATACACTCAACTCATGCATGTGTGTGTGTGTGTGTGTGTGTGCAGCAGTGTGAGAAGCCTCTGAGTTGTAGTGGTCATTTTCTCCTTGATAGGAGCCAAAGAGAACAGCTGTCAATGAGAGTGACCCACATGACAGATAGCCTACTCTGCGGGGGCCAGCAAGGCCATTTGAACACAGAGACATTCACTTAGGAAATGCCCCCAGTTCTCCTGTAGAATTTATATCCTCCATCCTCTCCCAAATCAAAAGCCGCCTGCGTAATTTTCGCTACAAGCCTATAGCAGCAACCACAAGAGGTGCAAAGCAACTTCTTTCTGGAAAACAAATAAGCAGCACAACACAACAGAACCTCCCCATGGGGAAGCCTTGAAATGGATTATCTGTCTTTAAACACCCACACTCCTTCCTTTATTTCTCTCTTCTCTTCTCGACATCTCCTGTTCTGTGATCCAAATTATAAATCTCAGCTGGAGGGTGAAAGATAAAAGTTCCCACAGGAAAACAGCCCTTATGTAAAGAAGAGGTAGTGGTATGTGGTTGTAAGGGAAGACACAGAAATGAGATGAGTTTAACCACTACTCATGTTTGTCTCTTCTTTAGTGCCATGGCCACTGTGTAAAAGGATACGCTGGTTTTAGCCAGTTGCAATTGACTGACAAATGTAGCTAAACCTACTGTATATCCTTCAGTTTATACCCCATGCACAGCAATCTGATTGCACTGTACTGTACATGCACCAGTGTCATCGGAGCCAAACATTGCGTTCTGCAACACTTGTTCTCCACCACGTCATTTCCATTTGTATAACAGTATAATCGATTTCATGGTGAATACTGGCCCACGTTCAAAATAAACGTGCCTCTTTCTTGCAACCTCAGAAACCGCATTACCTTCTCCTAATGGTTGAATTTTTGGGGAACATTTCTCCACAGGCACGGATTGGCTTCCATGGCAACAGACATAGGTTTGCATGAACTGAGGCCTGGCCTTGTTAGCCTCAGTGATGCACCTGACAAGGAAACACATTGCTACAGTCATAACACAATGTCCACACTTGTGTTTTACTGACCGCATTAATTATTGCATTGTGAAAAGCACTCCTCTTATTCAAATACTATGAAAACATTCAGTCAACAGTCGAAATGGAACTTTGAATTTTGTGAGAGGAAATAAAAGGAAGAAAGAATTCTGCAGCTATTGTACATTTTCTTCCTGTTCTCAAAGGAGGATAAAGGAGGATGTTTTTTGACGTTACTCGTGGAGGCAGCATCTAAACTTCAGGTCTCTTGGTGGATGCTTACCACAGCATTGGTTTGAGAGCCAACCTTGCTACTGACAAATGTTGATTAAAGACACTTTAAGTCCACAGAGTAACGACCCAATCACAATGTTTGTTTACAATAACTTCCGGGTAGAAAACCCCTGCGTCCTGTACATACAGTAAATACAGGGCCAGTATCGCCGATACCGATACAATTTTTAATAACTAAGGTGGATGCGTTATCAAATTTCTAAATGTTAATGAATTCTCATGACCTTTAAGTGGTTTTGTAATTTTTTCTTTGGATTATTAATAAGTTAAAACCCAGGACAGAATTTTCATATGCTTGTATACATTTGTTGTGTTAACACTGTATCTTACAGCTTTTTTACAAATTATACAGCTTGCCGTTGTTTCATTTTAGGCCTGAAAATATAGCCACACAGCGCTCCTCTTCCTCTCTGCCATTCTTCTGCTCCATCTCTGTCCTGCTTGTGTGTGTGCTGCTGGCCGCTGCCGGGCCTGGCTGGTTGCTTGCTTGTTTGCCTGGTGCCGCTGAGTCACGTGGCGGTACGACATCAAATCACAAGAGGGGGGTGGAGGAGCAAAGTATGCCTGCTCTGCGCTGTGACAGGAGCGGCACTTGAAAGCAGCAGACTTACACAGACAGCCAGGTCGCCTCTTTGATGAAACCACAGCGGTGCATACTGGAGAGAAACTAAAACTAAAGTATCGCTCTCATTACACTGGTACTGATCAATATCAATACCAACGTTGGTATCGATATTATCGATATTTGGATCGATCCGCCCACCACTAATAGACACACATTAGGACACATCAACAACACAGAAGCACCAAGCACATAAGTACACACAGAGACACTACTATGGCGATAAAGACTGGTTAACTTCCTGTGTGGCTGTTGGAATTGAAGTGATTCCCTTTTTTACTTTTTTTACGAATAAAACTACAGTACCGTAGCCTGACAAGCCAGACCCACATCAAGATGTTGACAGGGCTCAATCATGGTAAATGGTTGTCTTTCAAATTCCCTCTGCATTCATAGCCAACCAGAGCAACGCTAGTTGATAGATTCAACTTTTGCCGTAGCCGGTCGGCAAAACTCCGAACACATCTTGCTTTTTTAAGAATGATTTCAGTGCTTAACTCCAAGTCTTCCAGAGTCGCGGCTAAAGCAGATTCGAAAAGCCGCTGTTCGCCAGCAGTAGCAGCCATCTTGTTTGTTTTCAAGAAGCAGGGAATTCACGTGGAACTCTCGTCGCAACTCTGCTGTCCTAATGTTAAGCCTGCCCACCGACTCTATACATGATGTGATTGGCCTGACCAGAATTTAGTTTTTCCAGCTCACAAGCCAACGGAAAGTTGCTAGACTGACCCTGGCTGCAAATTACATTTGCTGCCGCTAGGGTGCGTCTAGATTTCTAAGCTAACAGTACCGACATTGTAAGTCGGAACCAGAAAAACATGCCCACTCAATTCAAAACCTGTTTCTCCTGGCTATCCCCACGTTCCACCACGAGTGCCTCATGCCCAGCCTTGGATAGCACTACCAGTTGTTTTATTTTCCTCTCATAGTGTAACTGCTCTTGTTTAAAAATCTGTTTCTGCTTCTTTGTTTCCTCCCTAACCTCTATTAACACTTGGCAACAGGAGCACCTTCATTATTCATAACGGCTGTCTGAAATAGCAACCGTCTACAAGCAGCCTACCGAAATGTATTATGTGCTCTGGCTTCAGCAGCCAGGTCTAACATTGTGCTGACATCATATCAATCCATAAGTACCAAAGACGTGAAAGAGAGCCAAACGTTAAAGGACTGCGATCAAAACTCCTCAAGAGCAAGAGTGCATCCCATAAAAGTCAACTCTCCTGGCAGACAAGCAGTAATGCACCAGATGACCTGCACACACTTAGATATGAGTGATTTAGCATTTACTTTTTGATCCAACGGAGCTGGAGACACAGTTAATTACATTGAGTAGAACCACAGGAATGACTCCATATTGAAATGCCTGTTTGAATGCCAACCTGCTACGACAGTAACATGTTTTAAGAACATTCCGGAATTGTCGTGATTGACGAATGCTATTGATGAAACCATCACATGCTTGTAGAGACATAAAACAAGTTAGAAGACATTCGGTCATGTGCATCATATTTGCTGCATTGCTAAAAAACATATACTATAGACATTATGTATAACCTTCAACATATTCCAATATTCCAACTGCTGCAACTGAAGTTTGCATATAGTCTATGGGCTCGAGCATCCAGTGCCATCCCATTATATTTGCTCTTTGCCAGCATAAACCTCTCCTCCTCATGCCATCATAACTCTGTGGGAGTTGATTAATGAAGCCGAAATCCAGCTATCAAGCTGGGTGCAAACTGTTCAATTATGCATCTTGGAATCTCCTTATATCATGTTTTAGTAGCCTCACTAGCTCTGTGGGACCAACGTGTGTGAAGTTCTGGCTGGAGACGAGCCTCAGTAGCATGAGCTAAATTTGTCTGACTAATGACCTTTGCCATTGCGACAAATTAAAGTGTGATGATTGGTAGAATACTGTCAATTTGCTCTTTCATGAGGCCTTTGCTGGGCATGTCACAGTGATCCTGCATTCACATTCTGAGTTAATCAAAATGCACAACTGGGACAGGCAAGGAGGCAGCAGGCTCACGCTGTAAACAGTAAAGAAGCCGTTTACAACCTGACGCAGACATCTGTCCTCATCAGGCCCAGCTGCTCTGAGACTGCCTCATGATTGTTTGGTTGCTTTTGAAGACACTCGTTCCACTTTCATATTGTATATTGGAGTATGCAATTTGTTATACAGCAGTCTCTTTAGCTGATATAATTCTTGGTGGATGAAAAGCCTTGGGTGTGTTGCGCTGGTGAGCTTTGAGAAACAAAGCATTTCAGCAGGTGAAAGTTAATATTTTACCTCTTGTAAGCAGTAGGATTTCAAATTCTTTTTCTCAATTCAAACTTCAAACATAACAACCACGAGTGGCCTCAAAGATATTTCTGTTTTGTTAATCTAACTAATTGGCTCTGTCATGAAAGGGACATACTGTAGTATTATATCTGATATAGGGATGCATTTCATAGCATAAAGCTTGGGTGTGTAGAAACAACATTTCAGCCACACATGCAGGTAAGGCTTGACAGTGTTGGCTGGTTGGTCAATTTATTTTTTTGTACAGATATTCATAGTCCCCCAGAGGATGAATTTGAATGACTTTTCATTTAGCGCCATCAGCAGGTCAAAGTTTTCGATAACAGCATTCAATCTATTGTGGGTTTATTATTGACGTATCTGGTATCGCAGATAATGACAGAAATATGAGTTGGCTTAACAAATAACTTTACACTATGGCATTTATTAATTTCTGTATCTAAAATGTCAATGTTTGCAATGTTATTATCAAAACACAGACAATGCTCATAAAAAACTCGTACTAGTAACTGTACAATTAACAATGAATTATTGCAGTGGCTTATTGAAATCCCACATTCACTACTGTGAATTGTTGGTTAAACAACTTTAACACAATTCCTACCCATAATGACAATAGTTTTACAAAGGATAAATGAAGAAATGCTACACTGAAAACAAATACATCTAGTTAATTAATCAAATACTCGATCATTAAAATGATTTAGGCTTGAATTACTGAGAAATGATTTCATATTCACACAATTCGCAGAAGTGACTGCAACAATGTCTGAACAATAACTCATCTCATCAAAATCTAAATGAATCAAATGTAGATTGTAGCCTTGCTTTTGTTCAAATCATTTTAGAGTTCAACTTTATATGGTCATTTTGGACGATGTAGTTTGAGGTGCTGTTACAATATACTGAGAGGTGCGTCTATTATTAAATCCATCCTCATGATGTAAATGGTGAGGACAAAATAATGTATTATGTTTAAAGAAAAGGAGAGAAGAAGTTTTTTTTTTTTTTTGCAGTGCACAACCACCACTTTTCTCTCTGGGCAGCTGTGTTTGTGGTGATGATTCCCCTGCGAGCAATCTAACAGGTGGGTGGATGGACAAAACAAAAGATCAAATCAATAGTTTCAGCCACCGCTTAATTGCACAGTTTGAGCCAAAGTTTTTTTTTTTTATTTATTACGAGCTCTGGTCAAACTTTTAATATACCTCCAGTCTCTGGAGTATGGCCTACTCGCACACCTGGCTTTGTCCAGGAAACAAAGGCTTTCTCTCCAGTTTTTATACACCCTGTCTTCCAGTCAACCTTAGCAACTTGCAGTTTTCAGGAGAATAGTTTACAAACAGCAGAGAATGTAATGAAGTCACAGTATCTGAATTAAGCCGCTTATGAGATTAAAGTATTCAGCCCACCTTCTCTGGTGTGGAAATTATTAGAAAACAAAAGGTTTACCAAGCGCAGAGATTTAAAGTGAACTGGAGATTTTCCTCCTCACTTCAAACGTAATGCCATTGAAATGTGTGTGCTGCAAATTAGTAATGCAGTCTTACTTTTAATCAAATTTGGGACTCAAGGAAAAAGGAATGCACCTCCAAAAATACTCGAGGTTGAGTCTTTCCCCTGTAAGCTTCACATTTTAGTGTTATGGTTATATGCGATTTTGAGCCTTGGATAATTTGACAAAAACAATCAATAATGAGAAGATCATGGTAAGGTGTTGAAGATGCTTATTGAGGCAATCTCAATTTCCAAGAGAAGCACAAGAATGTAATGCGCTCCAAATATGACACAAATGATCCTAGATCTATGATCTAAGATTACACCCAGTGAATGCATCATCATAAGTCTCATACAATTCACACAGCTATGACGATGAGGAATGTGAAGCGTAACCCATCAATTTTATTAATCAGGCTTCCGCTGACATATTAGTATACTCTCATTAGCTTAACAAATCAGCCAAAGAGCAAGCTTTGGAGATGTACCTGTAGTTCATAAAGTACATCTCTGTTTGTGTAAAGAGTTTGTTCCTTCAGATGGATACATGTATTCAAATTGTTACATGTCTGAAGAGTTAGATGTAAATAATGCATGAGTGTAAAGCATGAGGGGTGGAACGTTTGATAAAGTATGCAGGATCTCAGAAACCTGTGTGCTGGGATTTTTGCTTCCTGAAAAACATGGTGTGTAACAAGAATAGTGCCACAAATAAGATTCATCCCGGCAGTTTCAGTCTTGAGGACCACACTACTAAGAGTCTATTGCCATGCCAACAGGCACAGAGGTGCTTTGAGATAAATGCTAATGCCACGATGATAACATGCTTAAGTGACAATGTAACCATGCTGTTTAGCAGGTGCAATCTTTACCATGTTCACCATTTTAGTGCAGTTCATTAGCATGCTAACATTTGCTTTGCCAGACTTTCCTCCACAGCGCTGTGGAGCAGGGTCTGGCTAGTCCACACAGCATTCCGGGATGGGAGAAACACGTGCTCTGGTTTATTGGCATTTCTATTATACCAATCACAATCGTCTTGGGTGCCAATAAGCACTGGACGGAGCAACAGTGCCTCTGCAAAATAGCCTCCGGAAGAAACTGGCAAAGCTCAGATTGGACAGATAGTCTAGAGATCTGAGGAGCAGTCAACTATTGTCCTCATAAATCGAGCAGAGTTTAAAATACCAACACAAAGAAAGCAGAAGGTGACGGACATTCGGCGGCACATTTCCGGCGGCATCTGAACAATCCCTGAAGTGAAATGTTGATGATATAGACTACACTACACATAAAGCACAGCTAACAAAGTTATTGGACAAATTAAAGTTCTGATGATGGTGCTAGAGGAAAAGCAAAGGAATAACAAAAAGTTATTACAATTCATACTGAGGAGGACTTGAATGACTGTACCCGCTTAAATGGCAATCTAGCCAATGGTTGCTGGGACATTTCACATAAACAAATGTCAACTTCATGGCAGTAGAAGAACAGTAAGGGGATCATGTAAGTCGTTAGGGTTCATCCTCTAGGAATCATGAGTGTTTATACCAAATTTTATGCCAATCCAATAAGTAGATGTTAAGATATTTCACTATATAAGTAAAACGTGTTTACCTGCTGGTGGTGTTAGAGGAACATCCCACCATTAAAGTTGTTATGAGACATCTTCTGGGCACAATACATGACTGTACCAAATCTCTACCAAATCCATCCAACAGTTGTTTGGTATTTCACAAAGAAAATATAAAAAGTCATCCTTAAGGTGGAATGAGAGGAAACGTTAGGACATCCCCAATTTCTGTAGGCTTCATCCTCTGTGGACCATGAATGGCTGTCCATCCAGCAGTTAACACATAAATTAGACCGACTGGTCCAATGAATCAAAGAAAGAATTGGATGTAAACAGCATGTCTCCATGGATCTATCCTGCCAAACCTTGTGGAGAAGTAAAACGTAAAAGTAGGACAAAAGCTACAAACACTCTCCCACAAAGGGGCACTACAGTGATCATCAGTGTACAGTACAGTGCACAGTATTAATATGTCATGGGCATTTTGTGCAAAAGTAAAGTAAAAATATGTCTTTTCCCTTTAGCTTTTCAAGCTGAAACAAGCTCACTTTGTAAGTGCTTTTATTTAGCCCACACACTCTCTACAACGAAAAAAGATCTTTTTAAGTTTAAAAAAGGACTCAAAGCTATTGTTCCATATCAACTTGCTTTACATAACTTCAGTTTGGTGTTTGATTTGGATTTGTTTCATGCCAGCCGCTCGCAGGGTAATGTTAGATTCAGAGGTCCTCACTGTCCAGCCTCTCTCCCCTTCAGCAAACAGATGTGTGGGCAAGGCACAAACAAGCTCCCGAAGCTTTGGCTCGCCCATAAATAACCTGTTTGTCTTAATCCATCAAGTTTGTGGATGTAGAAACAGGTACCTTTGTAGCATGTGGGGGCTGAGTATTAGCTGGATGTCTGCAGTATCGTGATGTATAAGCTTGTTCTTTGAACAAAGGCTTGGTCCGCTACAGGGCTATTATGCCAGGCTAGTGCCACCAATCCATCATGCTTAAGCACTGTACAGCCTATTTCACTTGGCAGCCAGCCACCGTCACCCTCTGCTCACCTATTTTCATAGTCAAATCTATGGATGTGACTTATTCATAAGGTTGAGGTGTTTGGAGAAATGGTCAGAAGGTCACAGGGATAATTTTATTTTTTACATAAGCTCATTCCTGCATTTATATTGGCACACAAGTGTGTCTACAGTTGTGGAAGAAGTACCCCAATACAAGACAAAAAGTACGTATAAAGCTTTAATGAGAAAGTACTCATTCTGCAGAAAAATGACCAATGACATATATTTTTTTTTGAATGTTAAAGGGGATATATCATTAAAAACTCACTTTTTCACTGCTTGTGCACATACATTTGGGTGCTTACCAACCCACAAACTGTGAAATAAGACAATCCAGTCAGTTTTAGTGGGCTGCCTAGATCAGAAAACATGAGATTCAGAGCAGACTGGACTTTTTGGGAACGTTTCAGGCACAGGGTGAATACATGTATATTCAGACAGGCAGTAAAATTAGGTATTTTCTAAACATTAAAGCATCTAAACATGTTCTAGTAGAAACTCAAAATACAAGTTTGAACCTGAAAATGAGCATGATATGGCTCCTTTATTACTGATGCATCAGTGCATAAATACTGTAGGAACCACTGTTTTAAAATATAACACTGCATTCCATTTTATAAACTCATCATATGTGGTTGTTTGTGAAATCTTAATCTGAAAAGTGACTAGTAACTGTAGCTGTCAAATACATGTAGAGGAATAAAGGTAGGTCTATATTTCCCTCTGAAATGTAGTGCAGATGAAGTATACAAGTACTTGCAGCATCAAGTAAAGTTCCTCAAAATTGTACTTAAGTACAGTGTCACCAGTGTGTATCTATTGCCCTTTTACACAAATACATTCATAACAAATACCTCATGTTAATGATTTAAGAGCATTTCCTATTAAAAGCATTCAAAACTAGACACATTTTTCATTTAAATTTGGCACAAAAAGGAGACATCTGGCTCCACACATCACCGCTATTGCTCCAAGGTGTGTTTTTTTGGCCCACTTTTATTACGGAGACATGAGACAAAAACAGACAGCATGCTGCCCTCGTCCCAAAAGTCCCCTCAGCAGTCATTTTACGCTCTGAGCAGGAGTGTTATTTTTCCACTTTCTAATTTTATCAGGCTACCCTGTGATTGGTTTTAGGTGATAAGCAAGGAGTCAGAATGAAAAAAAACAAGCAATTGTAATGTTGAGAATTAGAGGGAGAAAAGTGCTTTCTTGTTGTCTCAAAGGGGAGTAAAATGGGAAGTAGAAGTCGATTTTGAGATGTTACGTGAGCAGTACTGCAAGGTGACAAGGTGTGGCATGGCAATCAGCTACTTGCTTTGTCTTTCAGGAACTTGTTTATTAATCTTTGCGAAATATTTTTTCAGAGATAATAATTTTCTTGTGGAACTTTGTTGAAACAGGAGGTTGACTACTTTTAAAAAGAAAAACTCTTCTTTGAAGTTTGCTCACTTTACATGGCGTTCACCTCGCTGATTATCCCACTGAAAGATCAAGATGAGCAGGTTTCAGAGGCGGTGTCTGTGTGTTAGCAAGCGCTCCCACAGGGGCACATTTATGCATAACTGCTCTTTTTTGTGGAAATTTGGTGGAGCTAGGTGGGAGGATGTGAGCACAGGTGCATTATTCAAGCGGTTCCCTTTCACTTAGACATCACTTGGGGTCACATTACCATTGCTAATAAGTGATGGTTTAATTGGATGTTGCAGACCTTCTATGTCTAAATGATTCAAAGACAAAATGTTAAAGGGCAGGGAGATGGAAGATATCTTCTGCCTTTATTTCTAACCATGAGTAAAATACCTAATATATTATATTCTCCAAGATGCATTTTAATAAAACATATTAAGACAGCAGGAAAATACTATACAGTGTAATCTTTATAACCAGCATGGTATGTTGGGGAAAGAGAGATAGAGAAAGAATAAGAGAGCAATGGCTCTCTCAGAGAACTGCTGAAACCCTGAAGTTCCTACAGTTTGTTTTTTGAATCTTCTTGAAAAGAAACTCCAGATGCTCAGTCTGAGAACAGAATTAAACTAAAAACAGCAGACGTTTGTTTTTTCTCCCTTGTCCCAGCTCTGAAATAGTAGCAAATAGCTTTTCGGTGCCAAGGCACATTGTTAGAATGTTGATGGGTGCCAACTGCTTTGGAAATTGGCGAGGCAATGGCTAAGACAAACATCTGAAGCAGTGCCTGTGACGGGGCCGTTTGTATATCAAAGATGCACCATCTAAGTAAATGAGAATGAAATAGATAGAAAAATTGATCTCACAACTTGTATTCATACAGGTTTGTTGTTGCATGGCTGCAATCCACTTTGTACTGTTTTACCTTGTTATCCAATGCTCAGACTCAGAAACTAGCAGAATGTGGAGAGACACGCACACAGTGCCTTCTGGTTTCCTTTATAAAATCCAATAGATTACCTGTTTCAGACATTATATATGATCTCACAGGGTGATGTCCCACATTATCTGACAACCCTATTAAAATACAAGAATCCTCTCAATCAGACTAGCAGCTGATGCACAAACCAGCAGTTTTGTATTGCAACTGATGCTTTACTGTCATGAATAGTCAGCAGCCTTTGGTACAAACATGACCTGGACTACATTTCTTCCTATTTTCCATCATAACACATGACTCTGATTTAAGTGTTTTGCTTAACAGTGTAAACTTCTTCTGTCTCACTTGCCTGATGCAGCTTGCCAGCAGAGTCTATCGGGGTCAACAGACACTCCAAGAATACAAACATGCAACACTCTAAAGACATTTTGTTCTTTCTTTTTTTCTAAAATGAAGCAACAGTTAAGAGACGCAAACAAAATGATTTCTGCCCTGTCTTTATTGTGAAGTGCAGAAGCTTTAGACCCTGTCTTACACTAAGTGACAAACCACTCAGTGTAAAGTCATGCAAAACAGTGCTGAGTCCTGAACATATTTATTCCACAAATGGATTTTTTATGTGTTGCAATCTGTTTTGGGTGAATATTTTGGACACTTTTCTGGGAGTGCTTATTAGCCATGTGTTAGAGGGATGAGAGGAAATAAAAAAAATTGTTTGCAGAAATAGGAAAATCACATCTCATTTATCACATTATTTGGTTTCGCTCCAAATCAAACATTTGTGGCACATTGGGACTTAATAAATAATTCATTTTTTCTTTTTGAGTTTGTATTATTGGGTAATAATGCCTAGGAATAATTATACATGATATTACATTTCTGCCTTGAAGCTTACATCTCAATTATTGTTACAAGAATCGTGTCCTTGGCTTGCACACAGCATTTCAGGGGAACTTGTATCAAATTCAAACCATGGATCAAATTATAGTTAAACTGATCCAAAACTTGCAATTACATTAAAAAAAGATGGAATAGGTTGCTTTATTACTTTTAATCCTTTATTGACTTTGTATGTCTGTACTATGTCCTTTTTATGATTATGTTATTGTTTTCCATAAACTATATTTGTCTTTAAAACATTTCATCACTTTGTATTTTATTTTAGCTTTATTATAAGGACAATTGACACTTGGAAGTATGGGATTTTGGTCAGAATCTGTATCAATATGAAGAAAAACAGAAACCTCTTTTGATTGTGAAATGTGATTTGTAGATATCATTATTTCCATTTCCATTTTAACAAATCAAAAAAAAAAGTAAAATAAAAATGGCCTCAAAGCTCCACGGGCCAAAACAGGCTTCATTAGTGTGCTGTACTTGTCTCTTAAACATCACTGTGGCATAGTGAGACGTACTGTAAGTAGTGAACATCTGTATTATTTAATTTTCAAGAGGATATCTGCAGGGTAATCTTTGGATACTGTACACTTTCTATGAATACTTATGCCAAGTTCCTTCTCCAGTTAGACATGGAAGCCAACATTCAACCCACTGTATCAGCACATCAAACATGACATGAATCCCCCAAGAAAAAAAGATGCCTGCTTTGCACTCGTCAACAGCCTGTTGTAAAAATAAATACACCGCTCTCCTCTAACAAAAAGCAGCTCTTATGTGTGTTACAAAAAAAGCCTTTTGAAACACTCTCAAACAACAACATGTGTTTAACATTTAATTGCAGAAGTGACAAAGAAATGCATTTCTGAATGTTTGGAACATTTTACTCAGAAAATAACAGGGGAAAAATGAGGGCTATTACAGTGCTATGTAAGAACAGTATGAATGCCCAAGGACAGGTTATGGTGTCCCTCCTATCTGGTAGATTGATAGCTGCGAAAATTCTGAATATGTTTACCACGCAATCATCATGGGACCTCGTTTGCACAAACAAATCTGAAAACAGCATCTGAGAATATACTAATGGCTCATGCTTGCAAGGCCCACACAGGTCAAATCAATGGGATGCTTTGGCTTTGAACACACTTCTAATGTATTGCCAAGGGTTTTCCCATGTCGCCCAATTTACAAGTTGGGAGATTTGTATACGCCAATAAGCCAGAGCTCAAACTTTTGATTTTCTTGCCTTTGCTCATCCTTAAATGTTCCTCGATAGAACATTCGAAACAAATAAAGTATTGGAACGTATGTTTTTGTGTGGGAAAAATGTCAGCTGTTATGTCTGGGATGTATTATTGACACATCTATTGCCATGTTTACTGTATTTACTGTAAAATATGAAATCCTACAATATGTACATCTGCACATCCAGAGCTTACATTTTCTTACCTGTGAGAAGTAATGTAAGTAGCAGAGCTCAAGCTGATTTAAACAGAGCTCTCTGGAGATCTTAACTGTTTAATTTGCACGTATTTGGCACCACAACAGAGCTTCCCCTTTTCACTCTGAATTCCACTATGATTATCAAGAGCACCAAATTAGGCCAGGAGGCAGGAATGGTTGCTCAGGTAATGAGAATAATAAAAGGTGGAAATGCATCAAACTTATTTTTTTGCACAATACATGCAGTCGTGTTTACTTGATCACTGTAAAAATTATTCCAGTAATCTAAGCAAGAGAAAATCCATTTCTCATCATGCATGAACCTTTCCCAAACCTGACAAACACCCTTCGTCTTTGCTTTAGATTAAAACTGTCAAAAAAACATGGGGTCATTCTGGAACTGGAGAGCAGAGAGAGTCTAAAATAAACTCACAGCAGCACGCCTCGATACAGTATGATTATGGCGCACATGTTAAGCGTGATTTGTGGTTCTGCGGAGGCTCCATGCAGAGCTTTCGTCGTGGCCAACGTAAGTGGCCTGAAGTTTATACTTGTGCGTCGATCTCTTTAAGAGAATAGCAGGGCTGTCGTGTGTGTGTGTGTGTGTGTGTGGGGAGTGTGTAGTAGAGCGAGTGAGATTAGCTTCGGAGCGAGTGCTGAATCTAGAGTCATATTGAGAGAAACAAAGTGTCTCCCCTGTGCTTTCTGACCACGGTGGGAAATCTGTAGCAGGAAAAGTTAAACCTCTCCTTGATTTCATGTTGTTTATGGAGAACCAGGAAATGAGTAGGGGGAAATGTAGTCTTGCTTTGCCAGACCATCCACATGCTGCGGAGCGGAGGAGGGTCTGGCTAGTCCACATAGCATTCTGGGATGGGAGAAAAATGTGCTCTGGTTTTTTGGCATTTCTTTAAACCAATCATGGAGTCGCTCTAAAATAGTTGTGTGAGAGAAAACTCAAATTGGACAGATAGTCTAGCTAGCTGTGTCCTTTTACCCTGCAGAGATCTGAGGAGCAGTCAACCAGAGTTTAAATTTCCAACACAAAGGAAACGGACATCGGCGAAAATACATGCATCTGGCGGAATTTCCTGCGGCACCGGAGCAATCCCGGAAGTGGAACGTCAAGGATATAGACTAGGGGAAATGCAATGCTACCAAGCCACGGCGGAGCGACGTGTAGTTACATTTTTTGAGAGGTGCAAGTCAGGCTACGGCGTAGGGTTCGGCGTAGGGTCTGTGTCTCCACGTACCTACGTACGTAGCCACAGTGTAGATTTAACGCAGAAGCAAAAATCACAATTTACAAGACAAAAGCCTATACGTTTAGCAGACAAATATTAACAAATGCATTGGACCAACTATTTGTCCAGTAGTTGCTGGTTGTATCGCTGGTTTGGTGAGGGAACTAGTGATGGTGTTCACTAGCTACTTATTTCATGTATTTTCGGGCAGATAGCCTACTGTGTCTTCTAATGTAACTCTGTATCAATAATTATGACCCCACTGTATGCATGGTTTTAACTGAGAGCAGTAGACAATACTGTTGATTCTCAGTTGGATCAGCAGTACAGTTACCCATTCTATTACAGGGAGTCATATTAAAAGGAGCTCTTGGGTTTCTTGCTTGTTCCTGTTCTTTTCTACCCAGGCCTCCAAACACATCTGGATTTTCTGACCAGGTGGACGACCAAAATATCCCCCTAAAAACCCCATTAGTGAGATGCTACATCCACGTTTGTGACCTTCTATGGCTTGGAATACAAAGAAGAACTGGCCAGGTACATTTACAGCTGTCGTGACTGAACAGAGAATAGAGTGCCATCTAATGTCCAGCACTCAAACATAATGAGCAGTAATTCCCAGGAAACACAAATTAAACAGAAAAAATCCCTCAGAGGAAAGCACGTGTGTTGGGTTTGTTTTAGGTTTAGGCCCCAAAACGACTTGGTTTGCTTTAAGCTATAGTGCGTAGTTTCTGTCGCCCACATGAGGAATTCTAGGTCAGCGGTTCCCAACCTGGGGTCCGGGGACCCCTCAGGGGGGCGGCAAAGATCACAGGGGGTGCGCAAGTCTTTATCTGGTTTGAGGTTGAGGTAAAAAAAAATTATTTGCACATGTTAAACAAATTATGATAATACACTAGAATATATAATGTATACAAAAGTCTGTATAGAAACTATATATTTTTGTTCTCGCTTAAAATTGTAGGCAGGCTACTTAGTAGGCCAAACCTCCAGGACCTCTTAACCTGTCGTCCTTGCTGTCATCAGGTCAGCTGCTAGCTGCTGTCATCCTCGTTTTTCCTGCCGCCACGGCATCACTATTTTATGAATGAAACATGGCGGAGAAACGTGAAAGTGCTGATAACTCCTCTGTATCAAAAAAGAAAGTAAGGCTCTATCTCGGGAGTTACCTCAACTTCGGTTTCGGAGGGGGGGGGGGGCTCAGCTTTTCTTAGACATAAGTAGGGGGGGGCGCCAAGGAAAAAAGGTTGGGAACCACTGTTCTAGGTAATGACAACAATACTGTCGCCGTGTCCACATGATACAAGCATTCTGTGATCGTGCCCAACCCCTCCTCCACGCAGTTGCTAGTAGCCAAAGACGACACGGAGGATTAAAAAAACATGATGGCCTCTTCAGAAGAGGTCATTATCTTCACTCGGGCTTCTGCACGGGAAAGTCACCGGACGACACAATCTTCTGAACACAGCCATACTGAGAAATACAGAGAGAGTTGTGTGGAGCTGATAGTCTAAATTAGCTTTGTAGCAACTAATTTTGAGTTAAAAGGAACTTCGTAGTCATGGTTAAAATAAAAGCCACCAACCTGGTAAAATTAGGGAAGGTTCGTGGTCATACTTTGACACATTGACTATTGTGAAACATCAAGTCAGAATTTTACAGCTGATTTGATCCCTTTACAAACTTGGCTTGGTGATTTAGGAGACTAAACGTTCTTGTTGTTGCTGACTTAATATATGTGTGTTTTAGCTGAATGTATGCTGCTGCAGGTTTAGTAGTCCCAGTAGGAGAGTCCAGGCTTGTTTGTTTGGGAGTTTGAGAGCTGTTTTCAATTCAGCGACATTAGTACAGTAATAAAGACACTGTCGATGGCTTTTAAAAGCAACACTAAAAGTGCTCAATGGTGGTTTTTGCCCCCAACGGCTCCTTCAAGGCACCTAACCCTAACCTAACCCCTAACCCTAACCATAACCAGTGCCTAATCCTAGTGCAGTTGGGGGCAAAAAACACTGATAAACACTAAAAGTGTCTGACATCTGACATATTATCACAGTTATAATTAATATGATCAAACATACATCACTGTTTGTTAGCTTTACTCTTAACATTCAATTATTTTGTAGTTTGACAAATCAAACTTCCTTAAAGGCTTTTAGGCTTTAAGTATTATGTACATTTAAATATTTAAAAAATGTATCAGTAGTACGTTCTGTAAGTAGTTTTGACCCTTACTTCCATCAGTTGCCCCCCCCCCGCAGTCCTTCCTGCAAGAGGAACATTTGCTCAGTGATGAAATATTCATAGAAATGTTAAGGATTCAACTTGTAGTAATTTGCTATACTTCATTTGAAGTGTGTCTTGAATTTCTAGATGCTTTGAAGTGGGTGCTTTTTCTATTTGTATGTGTAGAGAGAGTGACAGAGCGCACACATGCACACATGGTACTTGAGGGTCTCTCAGCAGCCCCATTCGCTTCCTTGGTGTCACTCATTTCCCTTGCTCTACGAGTTTTCTCTTCCCCTGCGGACCCTCGAGGATCTAAAAAACCTGTGGTTTATGTACACTTCATATCTCAGCTGCAGTCGTCTGAGGTGGACCTGGACCGTTATCCCAGCAGAGAACAATACATAATTTTCTCCTGTCAAGCCTTCTGTTAGGCCTCATCACAGAGAGCAAGCACTCAGGATCCATGATATTATTAGTCTCCCAGGGAGGATTTTTCATTCAATTTTCCTCACAACATTGCTCTGTAGCAAGGCCTCGTCAGCGTGGAGCGAAAAAAGAGCGAAATAGGAGATAGCGCCGAAGCACAGCTTGTGTTAATCTCTGTGTTGAGAGGTATATCTTGAAAACAAGGTGATCCAATATCTTTGCGGATGATCTGTGCAAAATGTATGGCCTGTTTTCACCCACTGCCGGCTCTCTATAGAGTCTCATATCTACCCATTTCTTAGGGTTCGGTTATGGAATACTTGTGCTTTCAGTGCGAGGCTGGTGTGATCAATGGAAGCCCTCAAGTCTTCCATACAATGCTGTGACATGGTGAGGGAGATTCTCCAGCTTGATACTTGATATTTGCACCTCAATAGATGCAGGAAATGTTGCTTGCAAACAACTTCAATGAAAAAGGAGTGGATTTTTTTTCTTTCCAACATACACCAGATCCAATCTGAGGCATCTGGAACATTCAGAAAAAAAGCTTCTGCTGTATTTTCAACAGGGCTGCACAGTTCAATCCCACTCTAACTTTCAAAGCCCTAGGCCTAATCCCCTCAACGGTGAAGGCGTTTGTTTGAGGATCGCCCTCACTGCTGGCGCCCGCCTCTCTGTCCTTGCCATGCCCTCCAAAGGCGGCCTGGCAGATCTTCACTCAGCCTTCCTCTTTAAAAAATCCTGCCAAGCCTACATCGCCCCTCACCCCATCTTCTAATTTATTTCTCGGTTGTGTTTTGTTTTTGACAATCGGCAGGTGGTATTCCATCAAATACTCTGCTAAATGTCAGCAGTTAGCACAAAGAAAGAATTATACCAACTTTTGCTTACTTTATTAATAAAAAGTGGTAAAATAGCTTACAGTGGTATCAACGATGCAGAACCATGGCTATTATAATGTTACTTGACATTATGGGGGGCAGTAAATAGGTTTGCCATGATTTATTTAAATCATGGCGCAATATATATATATATATCTGTACTGCTGGTATCTAGAGTAATGACGGTCTGGTCTTGCTGGAATGTGTTATCCTTGTTTCCTTGATCACTAAGGCACCCTTTCTTGTTTCATGGACATCATCAGTGACTTCATTAGCAGCGCTTGAACAAGTGTGGGCCATTATAAATCTCATCCGAGCTGTCCGCCAATCCCAACTGGCAGATATCATTGTTATCCTTTGAGAGATTTCCCCCGATGCCTCACGAGGCATTTAAGCTGCTGCGGTCGCCCTCGGAAAGAAAGTAGGGCTCAGAAAGAGAAATAATGTCCTCATTCAAATTTGACACACTTGAAGTAAAATGCTGACCATTTTAAATGCATAAAAGTGGGAAGTGGGTGAGGGAGACACAGTCTTACAGATGATTTTCACTCATATTCAGCAGTTTCGGACCAAAGGGGTATTAGACTGAGGACTTTTCTATTCGATTTAAGCCTAGCTTTCCACAAGCCTGCTGAGAAAAAATAGTCCCCAATAGTCTGTAGAGTCAAGGAAAATAATCTCAATCCTTGCATAATTTTTCATCACTTCCCACTGCTAAGAGCAGCCTCCCAATACCATTTTTTTCACGCCATGCATATGAAATAATAAACAATCCAAATGTAAATTAAACTATCAGCATGTAGATCTCTCCTCATGACTTATTATGATTAGATGATGAAACGGCAAACTAAGTTTTTTTTTTAATGCTTTTCAATATTCATTTGAGCACTTTCTCAAGGTTTTTTAAAATAAGCAGTAAAAGCAAAGTAAAATTTTGTTTTGTGTCGACAGCCCAGATAATATGAGTTTCTAATTCTTGAAAATCTGGGCTGACTCACACACACTATAGGGGATAGAGCAGGAGAGGAAGGAGGAGAGCTGCCAGTGATTGATCGCTGAGCTGTCGAGCGAAGCTGCGGACGGGGGGATTGGAAAAGCTTGGATTTGAGAATATGCCAATAACTCATTTCTAAAGAAATAAACATCAGTTACATTTACAGCAAATCAGAGATGTACCGGAAAGGAAAACATGTTCATTTTAAGCCACAAATGCCTGACAACTCCTACGTTGCACAAGACAATCAAGTCATAAAATCACTAACCCATCTGCCTTCATCAAGCCAGAAATAAAGTGGATCACTGCTATGAAATGTGGGTGATATTAGCTTCTTCTTCTGCTGTTGTTTGGTCAAAACATCAGGCTGTAGGCTAATGATTCAGATGGAGCATGTATGTCTCCTGCTTTAGATGTTATACATCAAACATTGATAACAGATTGCACTTACTACTACTATCTGTAGTAATAATGACCTAGACCTAATGCACCTAGTGTAAGACCGCAAAAATCTGCATAGGGATTGGTGGATGGGTCCCAAAACACAGTTGAGAGTTTGTCTCACGGAAGAACTTAAGGGGAAAAGAATAGATACCACGGGAAACTGATGTTCATGTCCTGGAAGTACTACTTAAGGAGACTGGTGTTTAAACCCAAATAATAAACTTTTCTTCTAATCTTAACTATTAGATTTAGTTTTGATGCCTGAACTTAACTGTCACACAGTCTTTTACAGTCACCTTTTATTGCCTTAACTTTCTGTCAAGACCGCACCCCTTATGGTGACTGATCTAAAATGATGGATCTCCATTTCTCAAGCTTCCGTGTTGGAAAGCCGTGTTGGAAAGCCGCGTTGGAAAGCTGTGTTGGAAAGCCGTGTTGGAAAACCATGTTGGAAAGCCGTGTCATCAGCGTAGCTACACTGACACCTACTTCGTTACCACAGCAACCCACGCAGATAAGTTGGTAATGTCTGGACACACAAATCCTATCTGATCACTTGCAAATAACAGTGGGTATAGTCTTAAAGATCTGATTTAAGAAACAAATCGGATTTGCCTGCAGTCTGAACGTAGCCTTAGAGAAGTATCAAACTTCTCATCTAACTCTCTGTAAGATATAGCAAATAAACGTATTTCCCAAAACTTTAAATAATTTCTTTAATGGAGTAAGATTTTGTTACCTTTGGACAGAGCTTCTAGCTGCTCTTCCTGCTTCCAGTTTTAGAGTTATAGAGAGCTTTTTTTGTTTCTACAATGGCGAAGGCATGACCCGCCCTACTCTCCCTCTGATTGGCTAGTACTTGTTGCCTTTGTTGGTTGGATGGTTAGGTTCAGGCAAGATAAGTGGGATGGGTTAGGGTTAAGGTAGTTGTGCTTTGCTAGCCCTTCCTCAACAGCGCTGCAAAGGAGGGTCTGGCTATTCCACACAGCATTCTGGGATGAGAGAAAAACAAGCTCTGGTTTATTGGTATTTCTTTAAACCAATCACAATCATCATGGGCAAAATAGCATCGGGAAGGAACTTGTTTTGGTGGAACATGTACATTCAAAGGTTGTTTTAGTCGTGTGTGAGAAAACTCAGATTCGACAGATAGTCTAGCTAGCTGTCTGAATTTACCCTGCAGAGATCTGAGGAGCCATTAACCATAGTCCTCTTAAATCCTCCGGAGTTTAAAATTCCAACACAAAGAAAGCGGAAGGAAACGGACATCGGCGAAAAGACATGCATCTGGCGGAATTTACCTGCGACACCAGAGCAATCCCAGAAGTGAAACTTCGTGGATATAGACTAGGGTTAGGGTAAGAATGTCAGGGTAGGCCAATCAGAGGCAGAGTAAGGCAAAGTAGAGCGGGACATGCCTTCGTTACTTTGCGTACGTTATATATGAAGCTACAGTTAGCAGCTGGTTAGCTTAGTTCAGAGACTGGAAACGGAGGGAAACAGCTAGGATGGCTCTGTGTTCGAAGGTAACACAGTTCATTGACCAGCACCTCTAAAGCTCACTAATTAACACATATTGCTATTTATATTGTATAAAGCTGTTTCCCCTTGTTCCCCCATTCTTTATGCTAATCCAAGCTAACCTGCTGCTGGCTGCAGCTTCATATTTACCTTAGAGACTCAAGAGTAGTTTTGATCTTCTCATAACTCTCAGCAAGAAGACAAATTTCCATATTTCCCAAAAAAATTTGCTTTCCTTTCGTGTTTGGGTTGGTGTTCATGGAGTTAACTTGGCCCAAAAATCAGAGCATTTCACTGCAACAGTATAATATACAAGTTAAAGCTTCAGAAGTGGGTCCCTGAAGTTTTCTTATTCCTCATTTCATTTTCCCTATATTTCACCAATTCTCTGTCTGGTGATCCCACTGACTTTTGGATTGTTTGTCTTGCAGTATTCTGAGAAATCCGAGCTAGTGCTCAGTGAAGCAGCTCGGTGTCTGCCCAGTATGAAACCTTTTCTCACGCAACAACAGCTTTGTTTATGCTTGGGTAGACTCTTGACACCATACTGTAAAGTAGCATTAAGCAATCACACAGGTAGCGAGGAATGTTTTGCCATCTGCTAACCTTCACTGTCCCATCAAACTTGTTTAGACAGTAAACAGAAAAGCTTTAATTGTCGTTTGAACAAACTGTATTTTGTATCAAGACAACTCCTTTACTTAAAATAAAATAGAAATTAGTGGAAGGGTTTACCTTCTATCTTTTGAAGGAAGTATGACAATGTTGGTCAGTTTTTTGACAACCAGTGATGTAAAACCACAGTAACAGACCCTGGTCTGCTGTGAGCAGCAGTCTGAATTGTCATAAACATGGGTTGAAAGTATGTATATTAGAGCCCTACTGATACAGGAAGTTTTTTTTTTTCTTTAGTAAAACTTTGTTGATATTTAAGAGGAAAATCTGACAATTTGTCAAAATGCCACTGATATATTAGCTGATACTCCATTTCTTTTTACACAAACATAACTTTCTGGCACTTATTTTTACTGTACATTTGGTTAATAATATGTAACTTAACACCAAGCTGAAAAGCAGTGTTTCACTCTTTCTGGCTGAAACTTTCACATCTGTGACATCTGTAGCCACACCAAGCAGTCAGGTCACTATGTACTAACACAACTTTGAGTACACTTCTACATCACCGCAGCAAGTTAAACCACTGGAGATCAGGCCCAATAGAGGGCTTAGCCAACATTTAGCAATTTAACACAGTCGACAACGCCACCTTGGGACTTTCACCCAAAGAGTTTAAAATTTAAATTGATATCAGTTGGACTCCCACTACACAGGCAAGCCCACATAAATGATCAGAGACAAGGTTGATTTGGGCAACTCAAAATTATTTATTATAAACCCAAAGACAATGTTCATTTGAACGTAACTGTAAAAATAAGTTAAAAACAGAACCAATGAAATAAAAGATAAAACAACCAAAAATACAAAACACAGTAGGAGAGGAGAATTTTGTTAAAGTAAAATTATTGAAGTGGAAACTATTGAAGTGGAAACTATTTAAGTGGTTGCAATGGTCATCATGGGTGGATCGTATAACAAAAGGCAAGGACTACAGATAAACCCAACATGCAAATATCAAAATAAACCCAAATAATACATTAAAACCATACAATGTTACTAGAAAAATGAGCCAGTTATACGTCACCACCTCTACGAATAACTCAAGCGACCACTAGGTTTCTAAAAACTCAGGCCAGATTAAAAGTCACTAAACCTAATGCACAATATCCAAAAGAAATTAACTCTCCTCAATACAAACATAAAACCACATCGTAACAATAAACAAACAGGGTCCAGTACAGATAAGTTAAAATTACTAAAACAGGTAAGCTAAGTGAGTAGCTTACCTTACCTATTCGGCCGGATGTTCTCCAGTGGATTTATGAGGACTATGGTTAACTGCTCCTCAGATCTCTGCAGGGTAAATCCAAACAGCTAGCTAGACTATCTATCCAATTCCTGTTGCAAGACTAAAATATTTTTGAACGTACACGTATGTTCCACCAAAACAAGTTCCTTCCCGAGGCTATTTTGCAGAGGCACCGTGGCTCTTTCCTGCGCTTAGATGATTGTGATTGGTTTAAAGAAATGCCAATAAACCAGAGCATCCCGGAATGCTGTGTGGACTAGCCAGACCCTCCTTTGCAGCGCTGTGGAGGAAGGTCTGGCAATGTGAGACTAGTAAAGAGTTAATTTGGTTATTAAAGAGATAGTTATTAAAAATATGTACTAAGGCTGGAAATTCAATTCAATTCATAAATTATAAATAGCTACAATTAAAGACACACATTCTTCAAATATTTACTTATATTAAGAAAAATGAAGGTAACAAATGAACAAAGATGCCTTTAAATACCATTTAACCATTATACATTTCTATTTGTGTTTCTGTATACACATGCCAATATTTACTATCACAGGGATTGTGTGTGACAGAGGTATTACAAAGCCGAAAGCTGGCAACAAGAAAGAGACAAATAAATTCTGTTTATCACTTTGCAAGAGGTCATATTACAGCAAGCAAATAACACTGATCATATTTAATACTGTGTCCTGGAAATGCGTGCCATATTTACAGTGACTGTAGATGAAACATCATGTTTGTCTCACACAGTGAAATACTCCCATAGAGCAGAAAAGTCTACTCCGGGCTGTTTGTGAGCTAACTGAAATACACTATAGTGAAAAACATATTAGAATATCATCATTCTTTTTCACAGCATTTTATATTCAGGAAGCTCGGATAACACAATATTACTGACACACACGGGTCAGTTTACATTCTGAATTTCCTCAACTGGAGTGAATGATATCAAAGTGAAAATAGATTGCATTTGACTTGAAAGCGGAAAAGTTCTGAGCCTTAATTCCTCAGAGGAAACGAACATCTGTATTTTTATCTGTTTCATTTCTTTTTAAAGGCCCTTTCCATTTCCCTCCGGAGGAAGAACAAAACTTGTCAAATATGATTTGTTGATGTGCGCCTTCATTTCATCCTTTAAACCTTCACAGCTTTATATATATATATTTGAGCCTTTAGACTGGGTTATCGGAACTGACAACACGGTGAGGGTTTTCTAAATATAAAGACCATTCATAGTCTGTTAACGCACACAACAATGCAACTTGTTGAGTGTTGCCATTTATGCCCTTACTAGATGATTACTCAAGTCATTTTTGTGTGGCTTTGATTATGCTTAGAGTTCATACCGAGAGCATGGGGTAATGGGAACGTGAGAATCACCAAGCATTGAAGGGCACACATACAGTATTTTTGATTCAGGACAGTTTACTTAGACGGCTTTGTTACTGTATCTCGTTCACTCCCACACAACATCGCTGCATAAACCTGATAGTCCTCTGAGTCAGAGTTGATGTAAACAACAAGAGAGCTTCATGTCCAGCCAGAGCCTAGCAGGAGAATGGATATCAACCCAGCGACGTGTGATTTGCATAGACAGCACAGAAGGATTAGGGTATGATCGGTAGCGTCTCAGAAAAAGGCAAAGCGAAAAGAAAAAAAAAGAAAAAAAGATGTGTTGCTGTAATTTATAAGCACCACAAGCCCTCAGATTTGTTTTCATGTGATTCCAACCAGCAAATCCCGATCAGACAGTTATCCTGATAGGAGAAAAACATCCCGGCCTCACATTTAAATATCTGTGGTACCAACTTTTATCAATGACAGACAGACAACGGCACGTCAAGCAGGCATCATTTGGCATTATGTTCTCCTAGGCTATGGCGCAAAACAAACAACAGGTCTCTCAATTTCTTCTTTCACATTTTCTTTGGCCTGGTAAGAAGATGTAGTGTCTATCAGCCAGTGAGTGTATTTTTAAAGGCGAGGCTGACATTACACCTGCTCCTGCTGAGGGAGCTGAAGGGTAATTCCCAGTGGCACCTTGTTGAGCAGCCGTGTCAATTGTTAGTTTGCATACTGAATAGCTCCGGGCACTATGTTGTCTAGCTCGGAGAATGAGAAGCTCATCACTACCCATAGTGTTGCCAAAGAATTTCTAATAAGGGAAGAAGTTCCACTCTCTCGATACTTCCAGCTTCTGAACTGGTTGCAGTTCCACTCTGATTCCATATAGGGGGCGCTCACAGGTGACCGCAGAATGAATGGGACTCTATGGAGCTATACTCCTCAAAATCCACTTTCTCAGCTGGACTTGCAGGCCTGTACATTGTTGGGTAATTTAATTTATAATAAAACATTGTATTTTATAAACTACATCTGTTTTTTTGTGCAAATATCTTAATTTGTAAAGTAACTAGTAACTAAAGCTGTCCGATTAATAAAGTTGAGTAAAAAATACAATGTAGCCGAGTAGAAGTAGAAGTGGCATAAAAAAAAAAAAACGTACTTCAAATTACTACTTAGTTACAGTACTTGAGTAAATGTACTTAGTTACATTCCACCACTGCCCATGGACCATCCAGATATCTGTATGCCAACCAGAAAAAAAAACACTGGGATCGACAATCATTAAAGGTAAAGAAAATGGTAACACTTAAACATACATACTGTAGCGATGGATAGTTAATTCAACTTTAGTTAATAGTTATTTTACTGTTAATAAACAGTGAAATTATTTATGTTTACTAAGTACTGGTAATGTTATAATGTATGTTATTTTATCATTAGTGCAATATAAAAAATTCTTCTTTTTTTTAAAAGAACTGTTAAATTGTTCAAATAAATTATAGCATTACTTTTATTGTTTGTTAACAGTAAAATAACTATTAAAGGTGCTCTAAGCGATGTCATGCGTTTTTTTAGGCTACAACATTTTTTGTCACATGCAGCAAACATCTCCTCACTATCCGCGAGCTGCCTGTCCCCTGAACACACTGTAAAAAAACGCAGTCTCTGTAGACAGCCCAGGCTCCACAAACGCCAACAAAAACAAACTGGCCAACCTGCCCAACAAACCATAACAAACAGTCTTCCAGCCAATAACCGACAAGAAGGATTTGGGGGTTTAGTGTGCGGAAGCACAGAAAGGAGGGGGAGGGGACGGGATGAGGAAGAGGGAGGGGCAAGCTA
This sequence comes from Sander vitreus, assembly GCF_031162955.1. Classification (NCBI taxonomy): domain Eukaryota; kingdom Metazoa; phylum Chordata; class Actinopteri; order Perciformes; family Percidae; genus Sander; species Sander vitreus. The sequence continues at coordinate 6,647,820 of NC_135873.1, forward strand.
GCCTCGTTTTGTTTGACAATACTTTCAACAAGAACTAACGTCACCCAACATTGCTTAGCGCACCTTTAACTAACTAACTATTTGGTTTAAACCAATTAGATTTTATTTGTGAAGTGTTACCATGAAATGAATCTGCTGGGTGGCAGAGAAAAGCTGACATTTAAAGAAAGCTCAATATTGCCACATTTGAAGGTGAATTAGTGGATAGAATGGACATTTCATAAAGGGTTTCTTGTAAGCTCTTAATATACTGGAGAAAAGTTGTTGCTGAGCTTATTGAGCAATATTTTTGCCCTTGATCTCAACTGAAAAAGGTGGTTACAAAGATAAAAAGCAACTTGTCATAGAGCTTTTACTTTATTGTTGCTGCTGATAAGGTCAAAGATTGTGCAACCTCAACATGAAAGTAGCTCCTGTTCTTTGATATGATAATAAACTATTTTCAATTAGTGTTTACCCCGATGCTTAAAAGCTAAAACTTTCTAAAAGGGTTGAAAAGGATGATAAGTGCGTTGCAAAGTGAATATTAGCTTGGAAAGTTAGCACTGAGGACTAAAAGTGTGTCACCAAATCAATTGCAGCTCTCCTCTTTCTGGTTCTAAACGAAAAGGCTTTTGAAAGTCAGTGATAGAATGAAAAAAAGACAAGATATGCACTGGACAAATGCAATAACACACTTTCCGCATTAGCCTTTTCGTGTGCTTTAGACGAGCTAGGATTGAGCTCTTTGTGAAAACTTGATCAAAACTTGAATATGACCCTTTTCCATTTCATGCCGAGCAAAGGAAGAAAGATATTAATATCTGTCCAACTACTCCACATCAATGCATTTTTGGTACTAAACGGTGTTAATCTGAATTAGTACTATATAAGATATATAGTAATAGCGCCTTCAACATTGCCTTTATTTGCTTGGGAGTTACAAATAGTGACCCCTATTTTCTCATTTGCATTTGTAGTAAATTGAATCTCACGGGTTGCCTGACTGCATCTAAGCCATTCATAGTGACTTTGAGGAACCGCAGAGTGCATTTGATTCCCTTACGACAAGAAATATTATTCTGCCCTCACAATGGTAGAAAAACTAGGCCTTAGCATGTTAACTAAATATACATACTTATACTGAAACTTGTGAATAGCATACAACATTCTATAACATTAAAATACATGCTTAGACCCACATAAAAATATAAGCTCCCATAAGCCTGTATACCCATATACATGACCATACCACGCCTGTATGATACATGACAACATGTCTTTTCTTTTGTAGCAGCATGTTGTAAATATACCCTGTGTATGCTGTAAGTAAACCAATTTACATCTCTTGCACAGCTATTGCATTATTTTTTTGCACAGCTCCAGAGAGGGTGCTATACGGTTGGTCTACTGGGCTGCCAGCTGCCTTTTCCCTCGGGATCGGTCGTCTCAAAATGCTACTTAGATAGGCCCGGTGGGACATGGGCCTCTGAGGGGCCCTGTCTTCAGGAGGAAACACACGCTCCTCTTTTTGCATGGCTGCATTTGAGTAGGAAGAAAAATGACAACTTGGATCCAGTGATGTTCTTCCAGCATGTCGTTTTTATGATCAAATTTGAATGTTTTTAAGCATGATATGAATTTATGTCCCAATCAGTTCTCCTGTTTTTGGCATGAACATGTATTTTGATGTTATTCATCTCTTTTTAAGTTAATGTTAATTCAACTTCTGAAAAAAATATTCTATGATGACTGCCTAAAATGTTCAAGTTAGAGTACATCCAATCCAGTGAAACAAAACATGTTATCAATATTGCTCATGCAATCATATTTACATTAAAGTAATAGTTTTCTTGCCAAGAGTTGGGGAGAAGATTGATACCACTCACACGTTTGTACGTTAAGAACGTAGCTAGACTCTAGCAGAGTTAGCTTAGCTTAGCAAGACTGAAAACGGGGAAACAGCTAAACCTGCCTACTAAGCTCATTTAACATGTTGTAAATATATATTAATATAAATCTATATTTGCCATTGTATGGGGGTTATGTGCTTAATTTCTTCTTCGTTGGGAGCCAACTTGCACATAACACTCCCCCACACACACACACAAAATGCTGTATTGTCTTTTGTACACTTTGTCTTTTGTAGGGGATTAAACAAATTATATATAACTTGTTACTTAGGGGATTTTATTACCTTGAGATCAAGCCGTGTTAGCTGTTTCCCTCTGTTTCCAGTCTTTTTGGAAAGGTAAGCTAACTGGCTTCTGGCCCCACCTACAGATTAACCAGTACAGACTTAAGAGTATCGGTCTTCTCATCTAAATCTTGGAAAGAAAGCAAATCAGCTTATTTCCCAAAATGTCATACCATTCTTTTAATTGTTGCTGAATGGCACAGCAATAACTGCATTTTTTTGGTCACTTGGGGGGCAGCAGAAACAGGCTGTGAACACAATACTGACATATTATCACCTTTTAAGTTGACATGGCAAACTTGTTAGCCAACAGTTGTCTATTTGAAGAGACTCAACAACATTAGCATTCATTTGGAATTGTGTTTTTGGCCAACTAGTGAATGTCTAATATTAACTCTTCTAGACACCTAGTCATTTTATAAAGTTTTATTACAAAAATATCGATGAAAGAAGCTTTAATACTATAAATATTAAAAATCAAAGAGGGTATACTGATGCATAAACTATAAACAATAACAGAAGTAAAATTTGGCCTTTAAAGTTGCCCTGATCGTCTCTTTTAATGCACATTCTCTTTTAAATGCCGACAACGTTGCAATTATTTCAACTTTCTCCCCTTGCCTACTGAAGCTCAGCACTCCACTCTGCAGTTCAGTTGCTTGATATCTCCCAAGATAATTTGATGGGAAATTTATTTCATTTACACATCATACCACACTGGCTGTAATTAATTGTTCTGCTGTTCGGTGTACAATAGTTCACTGATTCCTTTGTGTGACTACGGGCTTGTTACTGTTCCGTGATATGTGGTGCAATGCTGAAACTGGTAACAGATGCTGCTGTCACCGAAAAAAACGTCCACCTAGGTTGACTCCAAAACAAATAATCCCCAGAATTAATAAACAGCAGCCTATATTAATGCATTTAATTATTCATGACAGGGAGCCTCTTCAGTGAAGTATTCTACATTCCTCTGATTGTATTAAGGCTGTTAGTGGATAATAAAGTTTCACTTTTTTAGTATTTGGCAGCTCTTGGAATGATCTGATCTTTATTGGGCATATGCTTGTTTCTCAAACTCTGTCTGTTTGTATCCGTTCCATCTGTTATACCCACATATCTGGAACAAACTCCCAGAAAACTTTAGGTCTGCTCTGTTCTTTTCTGTTTACTACTGCATTTTATTAAGTTAAAATTGAAAGTATTTATTCATATCTCATTATATACAGCTGCACTGCAATTTTTATTCTACTGTTTTTGTTTTACTCTTTTCTAAATCCTATTTATGTGTGTTTTACATATTTTCTTAATGCCTTTCTGTCTTATGTACATGTAGAGCACTCTGAATTGCCTTGTTAAAAGGTGCTATACAAATACATTGGCCTTGTCTTAAAGCTATAGTGCGTAGTTTCTGTCGCCCCCATGAGGAATTCTAAGTACTGACAACAAAAGGTCAGCGCATCCACATGATACACGCCTTTTGTGATCCCACACCGCCCCCGTCCCTCCTCCACACAGTTGCTAGTAGCCAAGGAGGACATGGAGGATTAAAAAACATAGACTCTTCAGAAAAGGTAATAATCTTCACTCAATTTTCTGAACATAGCCATACTGAGAAATAGAGAGAGTTTTGTGGAACTGATAGTCTTAATTAGGTTTGTATCAATTCAGTTGGCAATGGCTTGAATGTAACGGATGTTCATTAATACAAAAAAGTGACGCACAAAAGTTTTAAGATTTATCTCACCTGTGAGAAAAACGATTGAAATTACATACAGTAGACTGTGAAAACCTTAAAATGGTGAAAAACATGAAAATGGTAATTATTAAATTGATGTTTTTCACCATTTCAAGGTTTTAGGTTTAGTTGAGTAATGTATAATTTAATACATTTTGTATTTTACAAATGCATAAAAAGCTTGTAAAAATCCTATTTGTAGATTGTAAATCCTAACAATGCAAGGTCTTTATTCAGCCTCATTGTGTTCTGTATCTGGATTGTTGGACACTAATGGGCTTCATGGGTCAATTCTGTTGCTGAAGCTGTGTTGTTATGTTGTAGGCCATAATAATAAATTCTGCAGTGCGCCTTCTTTTAATAAGGAATTAGTTGCCACACGAGCATCATTTCAGTTGTGTCTTGTGAAAAGAAAAATCATTAGCTCATTTCCAGTGATTTAGTGATGCACTTTGGGGCACTTGTAAGAGACGGATAAAAAAAGGAATGGTTAAAATCAAAGCAGCAGAGACTTTTGAATATGTGTATGAGTCAAGGTCCGAAAAAGCTGGATCCTACATTTCCACATAATGCACCTGGATAACATATTAAAAAAACACCTTTGTGACACAATCAGTCATTTTCTCAAACTTTGACTTTACAAAACGGTTTTTCATAGGCTGACTCTTGGTGACGTTACTCGTCACCTGAACTTCACGTGTAAAATTGATGAAATGAACCATCATACAAACTTTATGTTGACATGGGTGTGAGGAGTTATTCTAAGGGTTGGAAGCTGTTTGATGCAGGGTATTCACCTTGACTGCAGTGATTGGTAGAAGGTGGTAACACATCACAATTTGCAGCGATAATGAATCTAATTCCATCGCCCTTCATACTCCACAGCTCCCTTAACTTGAGTCTCTTGCTCTGAATACTTTGCCAGTTTAGAGACTGATGCTGCTTTGCTAGAGGAACACACATCTTCCTGCTAATAAACATGCCCTACAACCGATTCTTTATGGAATCAGTTGAAGAATGCCCAATACCGTGCCCTAATCCTGCCTGTCGCCGTCCCAACAGTGTTGGGATTGTTACTAGTAAAAATGAGTTGTTACTAAAATCAATTATCCATTGCTCATTATTTTTCCTAGGAGGCAAGAATTACTTAGTTATTATTCTGTAAGAAAATAAAAGAAGAAAAATATTGTCTTATTATGATAGTTTTTGTGTCATAAGATAAGATAAGATAAGATAAGATAGACTTTATTAATCCCACTCTGGGGAAATTCCTGTGCTACAGCAGCTCAAAAGAAAAAAATTTACATACATTAGAATAACAAAAATACATAATAATTAGACATAGGAGACAAAAATATACATAAATTATAGGAAATAGAAAAATAGAATATAATTAGTTATAATAATAATAAAACAACCGTATTTACACAATAAACAACCTTATATAAGTATATAAACACAGATATACAGATGAGTAAGGTGCGAATGAATAGAGATGACATATTGCACAGTTGGAGGTGACACAGAGTAACTGTTAAAATAAAACATAAAACAAGTATCTCTTCATGCTACACTTGAGTTTATGTATTCAATTCTTTCAACCTTAGAGGAACCGTACAATTTGCCAATAAAAACACATTTTAAATGATTATATTTCATTTTTATGCTGCTGACAAACCCCATAAAAAGTAACATGCTGCATTAACATAGTATACTATGTTAATGCAGCATGTTACTTTTTTGTAACACCGTGTGTAGCCTTCCTTTTTTTTAAGATTATATGTTGGGCATTTAAGGCCTTTATTTATATACAACAGCTGAAGACATGAAAGGGGAGAGAGAGGGGGAATGACATGCAGCAAAGGGCCGCTGGTCAGAATCGAATCCGCAGCCGCTGCGCGAGGAGTAAACCTCTGTATATGGACGCACGCTCTACCAGGTGAGCTACCCAGGTGCCCAGTGTGTGTAGCCTTCTTATAGGTAGTTTCACAATCCCATTCCATAGAAAAGTACGTGGTAATCACAACGTATAGAGACATATGCATGTGGATTATATATTGTTTTCAATACAAAGTATGTTGCTTACAGTTGTCACTACAATGTTTCTATTCGAAATAGTGCTATGGCTCTATGATGACAAAATATATACCATATGGACCAAGAAATACAACTAAATAAATAAAAAATAAAACCGGCAAGATAAGCACTATGATTCATATGTGGTGAAAAAACAAACAGCCTTTGAAACAGTTGAAAAGAAAGACAGCTGAAGATAGCTCAGTGGGAAGACATGAAAAGATGAAATCACAGCTATTTAGTATCAAGTATCAAAAGAATTCAGTGTACAAAAGACAAATTAAACTATGGATACAAATACACTAATTGGAATAGGAAACCATTACTTCTAAAAACACTGACTTTATAGAGATTCGGTCTGTAGCAAAATTACATTTCGTAAGATGTGAGAATTGAAAAGCCCGATTCCTCCTATTCTCTGCTCTCCCTTCTTGTAATGCACTTCATAACTCCTCACTGTATTGTGCGATTTGTCTGAACTTAGACATCATGAGAACAAAAGTTGCAGCACCCTTGGGCTGACACGTAAAGTGACTTTGTCACTACCATTGCTGAGCTGCACATTCATTGTTCATTGAAGCAAATCTGACAAAAGGAGTGGAGGTCAAGAGAAAGAAAAGCCAATGTTGGAATGGAACATTATATAAGGTCTGTTAAAAATGTAATATGACTGAAGTGACACAAATTATTAAGAGGACCATCTCATCATGTGCATTCCAATGTAGGCAAAGTTCACAACAGGGTTTTGGTCCCCTGCCATTATGGACTGTCATCGGAGCAAGGATGACGAGAAGGGACGTCTCTAATTAGCCCTTGTCAGCACAAATGACATTCTAATCACGTGTTTCTGGTAATTACTTCACTTTTACGATCTCTCTGCTCATCTCAGGTTGACAAGATAGCACTAAAACGAGCCTACTTATATATACGTATTTGGAGCTGGCTACTGGCTAAAGTGGTAGAAGGAAGGGATGTAAAAATGGAGGGAATAACTGCCTCGATCCTCTACTTTCAAGCCCTGAGGCACCCTAATGTGAAGAAAAAAATTCTCATTTTATCATCTCCAGTGCATAAAATTGAGAGGTGTGTGGTGTATTTATGTGGACTAACAGAGTCTTGACACTGGGACGTCTGTACTTATCTGTTTGCACACCTTTTAGGTGGCTTTGGTTGATAGCCCTGCCTTCCTGAACTTCTACCAACTGAGCTGGTTATATGTGAAATTAAAAAGGGAAATTATTAAACAGCCGGCTGAAGCTAAACACGGTTCCTGGACACAGGGCCAGGAGAGTGATTTATTTTCATCCCATCTTAGCCTGCAAAATTGATTCAGGCATTTACGCGTGTTCACATATTTCAGAGAGGGTATCTATATATTTAGCAGGTAGCGTTCGCCCCTTAGAGCGGCATTCAAAAAGCGAGACGGGGCGAGTGGCTGAACAAAATGGAGAAGTACATTATGAATGTCCAACCAAAGTAGGTTTAAACATTTAGAGGAAATGACTTATTTTCTCAACGAATGATTAATAACTTTTTGCATCACAGGAAGCCAAATAGCACTTTAGTTGGCTGCTCTGAAGGTTAAAATTGATGACAACAGGGTTGTTGGTTGATGTTCTGTATGCCTATCTCCATACAGTATAATTAAAAAAAAGCCCTTGAATTTTCCATCTGCTTCTGTGCAGACCTTCTGTACCCTATGCTGGAAAACAACTCCCCAACAATTCCTCAAACCTCTCCCTGCGGGGAATCATTAGTTGGGACACATGTGACATCATTTGAATCTGTGACCTTGCAAGCCTTACGGGACCACTGGATCGGTAGACACATCATTGAATAATACACAGCTCTTTTGCTGTGTGAAGCACAAGGGATGGCGAGGGGGAAGCGGCAGAGCATTATGCTAAAATATGTACCATTTCCACTGTGGTTCGCTGGGCCTCGGAGACTGTTGTTTATGCCGCGGTGGCTGTCTTGGCTTCTTGGTTCGCTCCATCTCCAACTCAGGCCTCATTATGTGTGACAGCGCTCGGAGGAAGCAGGTAGAGGCTGGGATGAAAGGAAGGGAGGGAGGAGGCTTGCTGTACAGATATAGGCCTTCTCCTCCTCCTGATATCATGGAAGAATCAATTGATGCTGTTTTGTGCACTTTTTGTGCTGACCCAGCGAGATGGGAGGGGGGGAATATTCGGCCAGTTGCCTATGGCATGGCAGCTAGAGTTTGAGTTTAGCTCACTCTGTAACTATTATACCCCCCATCCCCATGCTTCTTGCCACTGCAAGCACACTCACACAGGAAAATGTGTGCGCGAACACATATACACGCACACACACGCACACACACACACACACACACACACACACACACACACACACACACACACACACACACACACACACACACACCCTTCCTCTAAAATGCATTTGTCGCCTGTGGTGTTATGGCATTGGACTGTCTGCTAGATATTAGGGTTGTGGGGGTAAATCTAGATGATGGATGATTTCTGTTGTTCTGTCAAAACCAGCGCTTGATAAAAGAACAACACAGGACGGACGCACAAGACAAACAGATGGTGGAGGGAAAGCAAAACTCACATCAATATGTGCTCTTAACAAACTCATACCACTGAAGCAATTTGAATCGGTACCTACATGTGGCATGATGAGGCCTTCCACTTATGAAGGTTTGTTTACATCATGTCACAGTGTCAGATGCGTTTAAACCAGCCAATACTTTAAGCACACTGCTCACAGCTGCACTTGCAAGGTAAACATTATTATAAGTCCTCAATCAAATGTTTTCTCCTGCCCGCTGTGTCAACTCACCAGGCGTCTTCGGCTGACTGTGGGCAGAACAAACGCCGCGCCCCTGTCTTGTCTTTAAGAGGAATAAATATTGATATGCTCCAGTGGCCTAGTATGTTAATTAAATACATGCTTATTGAAATTCAATGACAGCTGGAATTTCACAGTGAGCAGGGGATCTTGCCTCTCCCCAAGAGTGTAAAACATAATTGGTTGACAGCAAAAAGTAACACACAATTAGTTAGGGAGGTTTAATTAATATTATTCAAGCGAGGTCCTCAGTTTAGATGCGTCCTACAGCGCGCTGTCTCTCTGTTGTACAGATGCAGCAGATGTAGCGCTGGGAGCTTTAGGCAATTGGTTGACGCGTACAACGGGGGTCTGTGGTTGGAGCTGCAACTCCCAGTGGAAACCAATGAGAAAATAAAACTAAAATCAAATGATGGCATATTCTGAAATATCTATGCTTATAAATGCCATGAAGAGTTGTTGATTATCAATCGTGACGCTCTATAAATCTGTATAAATTGCTATCAGCATTTACTGTGTGTGTGTAAAATACTTTGACATGACATAAAATTTATCCAAATGTGCCATAAACAACACACACAGAGTCTACAGCCATGGCTCTGTGAGGCTGTTGTGAAATGCAGAAATGCTACCATCCATGCTCAAAATGCTCATATAAAGCAGGTGTAATGTTCACCATGTTCACCATCTCAGTTTAGTGTGTTGTGTGTAGCATGCTAACATTTGCTAATTAGCAATAAACTCAAAGTACAGCTTTGGCTATGGCTGATGGAAATGCCACAGTTTTGCAGATATATACTGTAGTCAGAAACCAAAATTGGGCAAAGTACAGTGTGGAACTGATGGTGGCACTAGAGGAAAAGCCAGGGGATCCAATACAATTCATCCTGAGGTGAACATGAAGGTCTGTTCCGACTTTTATGGCAATCCACGCAATTGTAAAAGCATTTCACTTAAAAACGCAAATGGTAACCTCATGGTGTTGCAAGAGGAAAGGTCAGGGGATCGCCAAAGTCATTAGGATTCATCCTCTGGGGACCATGACTGTCCATACAAAATGCAACACACACAGACACTTACTGTATATATCTCATTTGAAAGCACTGGTTACACTGATTCAGGTTTAATTTGACTCTAAATGTTTTGCACAGGTCTTAGCAAGGCTTCAGTTCAAGAACATTTTTTATCAGTGCAGCTACTCCCTCAGCATTTCTCCCACAGTCAGTCAATCTTACATGAAGATCCCAAAACCCATACACTTAATAAATGCTCACCTTCCCTTATCACCGCCGCTGTCTCCTATTTCTTCCTACGTTGGCGTTGACACCTGGAGTCCTTTGTGAGTCATGTTTCACACTCACTTAAATGGCCTCGCATGGCTTATGGACAACAATCCGCTTTGTTTTGGGCTATTGTGCGAAACATTAAAAAGCAATTTGCTAGCAGACCTATTGAGCAGACCTGCAATTGCTCCCCCAACATCACTCCCCTGGTGGATTGTTATTGTCATTGAGTGTTTGGGGGGTAGGGAGACCTCTGATAGGAGGTGGTTGGGAAATTTCAGAATTTATTGAGCTGTGCTTCACAAAAGGCAAAAGAGTAAGTGTGTTTAAAGTGAGGATTAGTGTGAATGTAGCACTATGGGCTATAAATAACAAAAATACCTGCCAGATAATTATTAGTTAAGGGATGTTCCTGCTCTGCATTACCAATGTCCTATCAGATGTTTGGCAGAATAGGTTTTTTGTTTGTATGAATCAGTAGAATGTATATATGATTAATAAAGTATTTGGAAAAGTGTTTTTTTGTCCTCCTTTTTCGGGGCCAAATTATACAAGTCCAATCCAAGGGGAATTCAGTACATCTTGTGTGGGTGGACATGGGATCCCCAATCCAACATCAGCTCCTACTTTTGCCTGCTTCAGCTGCTATCAAGACACACTCAGTGTTTATTTCCCCATACAGAAGAGATCAAACAAACATGACCTGCGCTCTGTCATTCCTTAATATCACACCACCAGATATTATATCAAACAAAATGTGAAATGGGACATTTTTAGGTGTTGGACTGTTATCCACACTTTACACTCTACAAGTAAGCCCTCAGCTATACACAAGACAGTAGGAAGTAACAAATTGCAGATTAGTTGCATACTGGATGACCGCTCTGTGCGTATTTGCATTTGTGTTTAAAGGAATGTAGGTGAAGAAGTGCTGAAAAGGGGTTGTTTAGATTTAAGATCTCTTTTCATTAGTCAAGCCTTGTTGTGGATGAATGCTCACCCTAGGCAGGTGCAACAATCATTCAAAGACACTGTTAGCTCTTCTGTCTAGGCACTGATAAATGATCCACAGTGTCTCCAACATGGATTAGCTGAGGCAATACAAAAATTAAAAAAATTAGTTTAAAAAATGTTCGTTAAACCTTTCCCCCGACCAGCAATTGTCCAATAAAGCTTTGCAACTTCAACGACAGGCACAACTGTCAAGCTTTGGATTTCTCCTGATGCTAAAGCAGCGGAAATATCATGCTGTATTAAGAGGGATTTAACTCTGTATAGCTATATATGTTTAGAGTTAGAGTTTGAAAGGTGGTCTTTTTGTTGTTGTTTTCAAAACCAAAATTACAAGAGGAATGGATTTGTGAGTAGGTCTGCTCAAATACAAACTAGCATAACTAGCTCACAACGTACAGTAGCAATTACTTCTAAGACCAAGGAGATGAAATGCTGAAGTCTCAATGCGTTAGTCTTTTGGCACTATATTTTTTATCTAACCATGAAGTGCATGTACATATATTATTGTGCTATAATATAACTCAGTTAAAAACATGAAAACGTTAGACATAGACTACGTTTTTAACCAAGCCATGGACCTAACATTAACTTAAATCGCTGGCTATACAGTAGCTGATAAAGTCTGCAAGTGACAGTAGTTGTTTCAGCCAGCAAAAGGTCGCTGGTTTAGATAGAAAAGTCAGTTTTTGCCAACCTCTTTCCAACATGAAAAAACCCATTGTTTAACCAAATTCCAAGAAATTTCTAGGGGGTAAATTTTCCCACCATTATTTTTGTAAACTTCACAATTAAGGTCATGGCATGCCTGCCGTGTTACAGTAAGCAAATTAATTCCGATGTTGATGCTTTAGTCACATATGAACATAACACTGAACTCTGCCAGATATAAAGGCTTTGCTGTAATAATCATCATGTCAGAAGCATATTTTCTTCCTCTAATAAAATACAACCATGTGAGATCCGTGACCAATGATTTGATGTCTTCATATTATGATTAATTTTTGACATCTGGTCACAGGAGTGATTATATATTGATGTAGTCACTGTCAATTTGCCATGGATATAATAATAGTAACAATGGTTCTTGGCAAATAATTACATAATTAACTATAGAAGAAATAATGAAAGATTAGTGATTGCCAAGGCTGTATGTGTGGTAAATTACCCTAGTCTAGTGTGTGATTTTCTTTGTCAAACTTTAGTGTTTTTTTTGTTTTTGCCCACTGGGCTGCATTATAGATTATTTACCACAGTCTTATCTTGTATTGTCCTTTGATTTGATATAGTGTTAAGGAATTCATTGAAAAAAATAACTAATTAGCTGTTGTCATCAATTCCTTAAAGCCTTTATACCTCAAATTATTATATTATTATTTATTATAAAAAAAACAGCTTTATCAGATTTGTTATAAAAAAAATAATAAGATGCAGTGCAGTATAATTTTGCCAACTGTTTTAACTAACCAGAAGACAGACAGAGGAGGTGTTGCCACAAGCAAATATAAAGAACCCACAGCTCAGGGTACACCAATTACCACACATTTCCTCTAGCTTGGCACTTTATGCCTCGGACAGAGTCATCACAGAGCTGGGGCGGAAGAAATTAAGACAAACTCTAAGCCTTGCTTTTCCCAGCACAGATGATAATTTTCCAGGCAATTAAGACGAGCTGCGCTTTAGAAGGTGGGGTCAGTGCATGCTCATGGGAAACTAGTGTGATAAAACCAGCACAGCGCTGTTGTGGGCAATGTAAAATGCTGCTTGTCAGCTGTCCTACAAGCTTGGGTAATTGACCCAGCTTTGAGACAGATCACTGATATCAAAGAGCCATTAAGTTCTTTAAAATTAGATTCCCTTATGAAATGTTGCCTAAATGCTGCATTTTGTCTGTAACAGTTCCAACGCTATCTATCTCAAAGCCACTGACACTGTTTTGCACAATATCTTGTCTGACCAAATCAAATGGTAGATTTATAATGAACATGTTTAGCTATACAGTATGTGTTTAGAACATATGCTATTCTTTAACCAGTAGGGCTGTGTGGTAGAATCCCCTTACTTGGAAATACTTTGAAGCATCACTATGTTACTTTTAAAATAAGAAGTATCACATTATTTATCTTACAAATGAAAAGTTAAATTAATTTGCAATAAAATGCACCATTTCTCAATTAAATGTACACAGGGGTTTTGCTGCCACACCCTTAAGCCTTGGTTATACTCCAAAACGTCAGATGCTTCGGACACTCCGGATGCATAGTAGTTCTGATGATACTATTTCTGGAGTCGGCTTGGAGGACGCGTTCCGCAAATGTGCAGTAGATCGGCGTTTATAAATTGTTGCACATTATACGTCTTAATATTGTTTTAAAGATGAATTGTAGAGATGTGGGTGGTGACAGATCTCTTCACACAGTCAAATAGAGCGACCATTATAGATTTCCAGCGCTGCATGGTCACAAGACATTGGAGGTATGTGGCTGTCTGCACAGAGCCTATGCCTACACACTCTGATAACTACATTTATGTCACACGAACCCAAGCGGACCTTCGCACACTTGGAAAGTGTAATTTCAAAGTGTAGTTTCTAACTTTACTTGCTCTGGTATGAATAAATTAGCTAGCTAATGGTGGTTAATGTTAGCTGATGTTAGCAAACTTTAATATTGCTGTGCGGCTAGTCTCGCATTGCCAGACCTTCCGCCATAGCGCTGCGGAGGAGGGTGTTGTTTTGAATCATTTATTTATGATCATGCTTTAGTTTGAAAATAAAAAACTAACCACTTAGCTGCAGCCTTACTGAGCTTAAACACAGGGTCTTAAAAACTAGTATGAACAGGTCATAGTACAGTAAAACAAGCCTATCTTATATAGCCTACTAGTAAAAATAGCAGTATTCTATGAATTGTATTTGACTTTATTTTGCTTTCTGCATCTGGCACAAATCTTGCTAAGATTTGCTAAATAAAACCAACATTTTATGAATAGAACACTGAGTTTGGTGTTTTTAAAAGCAGATTTATCAGCAGAAGGCCTAAACAACTACTCAATTTCCAACATTGTCCAGCATTGATAACTGACAAGCACAGTGGTCAGTTTCTCACAAAGCTATCACTATTAAATATGCATTTTTATTAGGGTCTGGGATTAAAAACAGTACCTAACCATTTTTGTGTTAACTTCTCCATGTCTGTCTCCACACTGTTGGACCATCATCTGGTTAAAATTGAACAGGGATGACTCAAAACATTAAACAGTGTCCATTGTCAAGCTCATTTGTGCATTTTAGCACTTAAAAGATGCTTCCTTTGGAACAGAAATAAATGGAACATTCATTTCATGTGTGGATGTGATGCATAAAACAAAGAGCCCGCTAATATGTATCAAAGGAAACATAAAACAACATTCACTGGGGCTGGCTCCTGCAAATACACACCATCTGTGTGATGGAATCCTGTATCGGCAAACTCCAGATCCACAACCGAGCCAACATATCTGTCTCTTACCCAGAATGCAACAGTCACAATGTTTTACCGTCTTGTGTTTATTAAAAATTGTGCAGTGCTACCTCGTGTGTGTATGTGTGAACCCTTCTACCGAGCCTAGGGAGAACAAAACAACAGTCTATCACATTTTGGCATCAGTTACTATGACAACAAATAGTGCTTTCCAGCTTTTTTTTTTTTTTTTTTGTGAAATTTTAGATTGAGTTTGACATTGGATGAGGCTCAGTGGTCAAAGAGATTAAGGTAGACCCAGAGGGATGTGGTGTTTCTAGGAATGGCGATGTCGGTCTGTCGGCGTGTTGGTTGGTTGGTCCAACACTTTGGTCCTGACGGAAATATCTCAATAACTACTGGATGGATTGCCATACAATTTAGTATACATAGCCATGGTTCCCAGAGGATGAACCCTAATGACTTCGATCTTCCTCACATTTTCTCTACTGCCACCAGCAGGTCAAAGTTACCAATCATCCTGTAAAACATCTCAACATCTACTGGATGTTTTGCCACAAATACCATGATTCCTAGAGGAAAACCTTTCTTTTAGCAGCAACTGCAAAATGTCTTAACAATTTTTGGATTGATTGCAATACAATTTGGTATAACCATATCCCCATGTACTCTATTGCAAGAATTTTTGTTATGCCCTGACTATCTTCTATTGCCACCAACAGGCTGAATGGTGGCAATATCATATTATTATTATTATATATATTATATATATTATATGTATCCAATATTTTGGTTTTGATCAAATACTTGAAACACATTCAAATCAGCTTTAACTTGACTTTGTAATTCTTGCTATTTAGCAACAAAGACCATCTAAGCATCAGTATAGTACGGTGGCCGACAGAGGCAAACGAGTGAGTGTGTGAGTGAGAGAGAGAGAGAGAGAGAGAGAGAGAGAGAGAGCAACTGCATAGACTGTAAATATTAAGTCTATGTTTGAGATATGTTTTCTCTCGTTTGGTGGGTGTCTCGGCTCAGGTCACAGGTGATACTCAATCAGCAGAGACGTGTCTGTAAACTCGTGGTAATAAAACATTTAAAACTGCATCAGCGTTTAACGTTGACGTTTGTTTAAGCCATATTACACGAGAGGGTTTCATTTCGAGGTACGAAAGGTGCATTACTGAAGTATAGGCCTCCTCAAGTGTAATATTGTGATTGTACAACAACGGTTACCAACAAAATGAGTGATCAATCTGTATTCATATTGTGGAGCAATTCGCTCTTTAAATACAAAAAAACAGACAGGATTTCTAGTCCCTCCCTGTTTAGTAAACCAGCCAATTTACCGTGGGATTTATCAATCTGAATAAATCCCGCCCACACATATAATCACAAAACTGCTTTCCGTGTTGTAAGTAAGACATCTGCTGAAAAAGTTATTGTATTCATTAGCATGATTGCCGTACTGTTTAGTTCACAAACATCCAACACACCAAAGTACGAAGACATAGGGAACAGACGCAAGCTTTTATTTTGAAAAGCCGAAGCTTGGGGACGGCACCAGCCGGGAGGGCATGAGATGGGAGCATAGACTGTATATTACTAATATATTATGTTATTAATAATAATAATATGAATTTAATATACAGTCTATGGAGTTCTCCAGGCTGCAGCCATACCCGACTCTAATAAAAAGGCAGAGCGCTCTCTCCCCGTGGGGTCGAAAATCAAGCTGTTCCACTAGCTGCTCCCTCTAGAGGTCTGGAGAACTTCCGTTGTGTAATCTAGATGCAGCGTTTTTTTGTTGCATTTGTTTTCTGGGTTTGTGTGCTTTCCTTTTTGCATCATTTTTTATTTGCAGCGCGTTTATGTATTTGGTTGTGTTGTGTGTATTTGCAGCGCATTTGCTGAATGCTGCTCATGTGTTGTCAAATTAATGAAGATGTTTTCTTAATTTGCTTGTGTTTTGTCTATTTGCATGTGTTTCCTAGAGTTGCAGGGCGTTTGCCCCTGTCGGCCACCGTAGTATAGCATTGTCATTATGAGCATGTAATGCTAACATTAGCATTTAGCTCAAAGCAACACATGTGCCTATGAGCAGCCTCACAAAGCTTCTAGCATGACTGTGGGCATAGAATTTTAAAAACCACTTACAAAAGTTTGAATCAAAATCATGAAATACAGTTTAAACCTTAGGGTGAAGTGAAATAAAAATCACCTCATTTGGAGTTGCAACAGCAATAACCTGTTTTACATGATGAAAATGTAACCTTGGTTTTACTTTAGCTAAAAGGGGAGGGCTCTTCACAAAAACACAAAGCTCATTCATTAAACTCATGCACATGTTTTGAAATTCTAAACAATCTTTGAATTTGTCCTCTGAGTGATGTCATCTGGAGGACGCTGATTACAGGAAGTGTTAGAGTTAAAGATAAGGAGACAAAAACACTGCTCAGCATAAATAAGCTTTGATGGTTGAATAGCACTTTGCTTAGCAGTGCTTTCCAATGTTTCAAATTAAAATCTATCTATAAAGCTATATAATGAAAGTGTTTGAAATAAAAACACTCTGCACTCTTTTTGATTTTCCTGAAGGTTATCAAGAGTTTAGAGGCACACAGATTAAAAACAAAAACTCCAACACTTTCTTTCATTGTTCACAGTAGCAAGCTGAGATGTTCCAATATGTTTCACTTTTGAATGAGACACTAAGGACGGGCTGGTGTATATATCAGGCATACAGCACAGAGTTTTCCAGACATAGCTTTGTGAATAAAAAAAAACAAAACTGTAAAATGCTTCCGTCTCCAAGAGGGGTTTCCGGTATAATACACTATTGCTTTCTATAGTAGAGTTGATCCCAGATGAGAAAAGGGGGACGGCGCTACTATTACTAGCTTATCCATCTGGGCTTCTTTTTGCTTGTATTCATAACCAAACACATTTCACTCATTTTCCATGTTCCAATAATTGAGCAGCATTAACCATGTTAATGGGAGCAATCCATCCATGGTAGATGAGAGGTGGAGAATAGTTATTTATTTACAATACCAACTGGGGAATTAAGCCTTGTCTGTCAAATTAGTTGAGAGGTAAAGAATATGGGGATTTGGTGGGCGGGCCCTTCAACATGTTCATAATAAACACAGGGACATATTATATGAACAGATTGTGATAAGTTTGTCACGGGCCTTTTGGGAAAACGGACATCACAAGTTTAAATCCGCCAGTGTGAATGTGAATGCAGAGTATATATGTAGAGCTTATGTTAATTTTGCCTTCATCACTCCCCACAAGCATCCACTGAGTTTTGCATAGAGAAGAAAGGGAGCCGCAATAATAAGCCCCCTTCAAAGCCACAATACAGAATCTACTTCCCTTTGTGGCCATTTCCCAACAACTACAGTAACCAGCAATCCACCTGACATGCAGCAGGATGCATGAACACATTAGCCATACAGCAGATAGTTATTACCTAAAACAGTGGTTCCCAACCTGGGGTCCGGGGACCCCTCAGGGGGACAGCAAAGATCCCAGGGGGTGCACAAGTCTTTATCTGGTTTGAGGTTGAGGTAAAAATATTTGCACATGTTAAACAAATTATGATAATACACTAGAATATATAATGTATACAAAAGTCTGTATAAAAACTATATATTTTTGTTCGTGCTTAAAATTGTAGGCAGGCTACTTAGTAGGCCAAACCTCCAGGACCTCTTAACCTGTGGTCCTTGCTGTCATCAGGTCAGCTGCTAGCTGCTATCATCCTCGTTTTTCCTGCCGCCACAGCATCACTATTTTATGAATGAAACATGGAGGAGAAACGTAAAAGTGCTGATAACTCCTCTGTATCAAAAAAGAAAGTAAAGTATCTCGAGCGTTACCTCAACTTCGGTTTCGGAGGGGGGGCTCAGCTTTTCTTAGACATAAGTAGGGGGGGGTGCCAAGGAAAAAAGGTTGGGAACCACTGACCTAAAACATATTACACTCTCAAAAATTCATGACTCGGAGCAGACTATTTGTGTGAAATGTTCAGCAGCATCAATAACCAGGAATTCACAATTAATACCGATACAAATGCTGCACAAAGAGGGATGACAGCGGCATAACAGCAGAAATTAGCATCCTGCAAATGTCATGATGTTGCCCACGTGAGGAGCAATAAAACAGCCAGCAGCCTCAGCATCCTCATAGCTTTCTGATATTGCCTGAGCACACAAACCAGCAAGAGTTTGCAGCTGTTTTACATTTATTTACTGCAGAGTGTTTGCAATTAGCAGAAGAGTGGGAAGGGTTTGGAGGCTTAAATAGCCCCCCTTATTATAAAAAAGGGGTATGTTAGATATTTGTTGTACAGTAGTGTGTAAATGGAGACAGAGACATGCATCTAGCAAGAAAGAGCTGTGCAGCTCTGGACCAACCAAAGGATTGAGACACACTGTATGCAACTTGTATCTATGACCATGTAGCGTTACTGTCCATGATGCTGGGTCTGGCTCAAAGGATTATGATAGCTTATATGTGCACTTATAACAAGTGAAATGTAAACCTGTCCTGCGTCATTGCCTTTTGCCATAGCACACTCTGTCTGTGGGCTGCATTCTTTGATGCCAATTTAGTAGTTCACATTTGTCAGTGAACTGCAAGTAGTCTTCAGTCTACTCCCTAACACCACTCCCAAGTGCACTTACAAATACCCTACAGAGGCATTGAGGAGGCACCCTTATTAGACTCTTCATCTGTAATTAACCTAAGATCCACCCTCTCCCCATCATCATGCTAATGAGCAATCTAATACTCTTCAGTGATTTGTAATGTGCCCAGGCCATCAATCATAGAGCCCAGATAGTGTCTGGGTCCAATCATAGATGTTCCATTGATGGTCCATTAGAGCACTGTTTGTACTTTAACTGACCTCTCTTTGTTTACCATTTGATACAGTATTTACCACCAAATAACCATTATTATTTCAGTAAAACAAAAGTGCCTATGTCTGTTTATTTTGATTATTAGAAAGTGCTGAAAATTCAATAAAGCTAGGCGGATACTGTATGGATTAAGCCTATTTTAGACCCGAAATAGACACCCCTGAGTTATTTAAGACTCAAGCCTGCCAGATCAGTTTCGTCTTGTTTAAAATAAACTTTATTGGACTTGTCAATAGACAAAAAACGGATGGGATGTTCCTTGATTACGTTCAGCATGGGCATAAAATTCGCAGGTTCTGGCCCGTGCAGAAAGTCTGATTTAACCTAGTCTAGTATCAGCTAACACACATGTACATGATCAACATTAGCTTTTTTGTATCGCTTTTGCATTTTCAGCTAAAATTTCACTTCACTTTTCGATTAGTGTTCCCATTTTCTGAGTTGTCCTCACCACCAGAGGACCCCATTTACCACAAACTGTGATCTGGCTGCAGAAAACAGAACTTTTTTTGTGTGAAAACATTACATCTGCATGAAATCTATTTCCACATATATATCCCCTTTTAATAATAGAGTATCTTCAGTGAAGCTTTGCACACATTAAACATTCTATATGTTTAAATAATGCTGCAGAATAGCAACGCTTAGATTTTTTGCTGCATTGGCTCCTCCATCATTCAGCAGCTGCAGACACTTTAGTAAGAGCTACATTACAGTAATTGATATTTGTATCCTGAGACAGTTAAGTAAAACAACCTCTCTGGCTCAAGGCAGGCGGATTTCCCTGAAATGTAAATGGAGCACGAAGAAGGTTGGGAGTGATTTAAGAGTCAGTGACATCCACACTGTTGTGCTAAGTCAGTGGAAGTGCTGAGTGCAGGGCGCCAGGTCTGTCTCTCCCTCTCGCTAACACTCCCTCTTTCGCTCTCTCCATCACTGTCTCCCTTTTTTCTATTCCACCCTCTCCATTTCCCTCTTAAGGCAGCTGCCATAACTCAGACTCTATCTTAATCCGTTCTGAGTACACAAACACACACATGCTCACACACAGCCATAAGCACACGCATGCACAAAGGAAATCACAAAAAGCCTTTTGCTAGAAGTATGATCCTGTTAATCGTCTACTGGACTTTAAGGTAGGGGCTCAGACTGGGAGCTAAGCAAAGACCAAGGGGGACGCTATGTAGGCAGACAGAGTTATTAGAAGGCAATTTAGTTTAGCTACTGTATTAATTACTGAAGCACAAGGAGACCAGTAAATTCATGGTTTCAAAAACCACAGTTTCAGCTAGGCGCTCCATACTATACAAATAGAATATGATGGCATATATTAAAATACAGTTTGCACAATTTATATATATCCTCAAACTGTACTGTATACTACACATTTCCTATAAAAAGCTACACATTTTTGATATGATACCTTAAGCTGCAGTAAGCGACTTCTAGCCACTAGGCGGTAGAAAGACTCCAAGAAACACATCCCCAACATACCGTGGACTTTTAGCTATAAGCTTAGCTTAGCATAGGACTGGAAGCAGGGGGGAAACAGCTAGCCTGACTAGGTCCACATTTACAAAAAGGCAGCAAGATTAAATGTCAATTCGTGAGCTTCGGAGGTATTGGAGGGCGGACCTTTTTCCCTTTGGATAGAGCCAGGCTAGCTATTTCCCCCTGCTACTTATGCTAAACTAGGCTAACAGCCCACCAGCTCCAGTCTTATATTGAGAATGGTATCAATCTTCTCATCTAACTTTCAGCAAGAAAATGAGTAAACTTATTTCCCAAAATGTAGGATTATACTTCATGTCAACCATACATTGTAATAACAAAGTTTGATTTCTGTACATTTTCTGTGTGCATACTGCTCTATCTATGGACATAACAGCTAAAATATATAAATAAATTTTATTTGGATTATTTAAAGAACAGATCACATGTATAATTATGGTTTTAAAGGTTCATGTAAACAACTATAACCAAATTAAACCTATATTGAAGTATGGCCAATGACTGTGGTTACTTTGTGCATGTACAGCAAATACAGCCATATGTTGTGTAGGTGCAGGGTGCAGCATCCCTGGTTGGTGTTGATTCCTATGGATGCTACAAGTGTGACTCAGTTTATAAGACTGCATCTTCCCTTTTTCAAAAACTCTTTTATGTTTTTTTCTTATTTCCAGGGGTTTCTGTCAAAGTTGGCACGCCAATGAAAGATAAATGAGGTGATTTAGCGTAGCAGTCAGAGATAATAATGATGTCGTTTGGGAGGCATAGCATTCATATCCATGTATGGTAAGACGTGAAGATAATAAAAAGGATAAAAATAGATTGCCTCATATGTAATGAGGGGAGGGTAGTTGGGGAGACGACACTAGCCAACTGCTGTAGAGGGAAACTCAACTCTTGTTAACCTAAAATATGCTGAACGCTTCATTCTTCAAGCAAACTCACTCCTTTGATCATTTTGAAGTCCTTGGAAGTACAGATCAACAATGGTAAACATGCAAATGCATTCCAAAGAAAGGTTGTAGCATGTATTTACAATTAAATGTGAATTGCCATGGGGAATACCAGCTTGCACTGACACACAATTCAATCCCTCTCGCAGATAAAATGATACCCCTCTCCTCTGTGGCAGTTTAACAGAACCCAGCCAAATCTGAAATCAGCTTGCGTCCCCGTAATGGTACAAACAGACAAAGAGCCCCATTGCTTTGCCTTTGTGGCCTTATCTGGCCATGGCCAGCTCAAGGCACATCATGGGGGACTGTGCCTGAGCGAGATCCAGTGTATCACATCTCAGTGACTGTGGCAAGTCAGTATCACAGCAGATCTCCAGGTCATTTGCCAGGGTGGGTGGTTTCATTAGTCTTCTTTGCAACAATACTCGCTGATTGCCATCTTGTTTCACAGTGATTTATAATTCTAGCCCCTTGGAATTTGCAGAAATACCTTAAGCAACTGCTCAAATAAGATAAGAAGGGATCTTTATGTATGGCGTTGTCTGTGGTGTACATCAGAAAGAGAGAGAAAGAGAGAGAAGCCTCGGGATGACGCGGTACTTGTTTTTTGCAAGCATTTACATTTTTTTGCCGGAGATACAAGAATGCAGGAGGCTGTTGTTTCTAACTTCTGGAACAAACATTGGCTCGCAAATGAATGAGACAGTTGTCAGGTTCAATTTGGTTAACACATGACGTTTTGCCACCTTTAGAGGATTGCAGAGCATCTATGAGAATAAAGCAAATCCACAGACAAAAGGGTGGAATCATGGCAGTTTTGTCATTTCAGAGGGAACGATTCTGTCTTTTTATCACTGCGCGATTTACATAAAACTGCACTGTACAACCCCAGATAGAAACGCAGATAGAAAGAGAGGAGGGAAGAGAGGCAGAGTCGTACAGTGAACATAAATAGACTGTAAAACAGAACAATTAGGTGGACAGGAAAAGGAAACTTTACAGAGGTGGGATGGTGTTAATTGGATGCAGCAGAGAACGATGTCTAATCAGCAAATAAACCTTTTTGTAGAGAACTTCTAGATCAATAACACATTTTCACCTTGACGCAGTTCAGTTAGCAATATAAAATACATCAATTCAAAAGACAAGACAAATCAATCTCAACTGTGAGGTTGTTTTAATAGCTTATTTTAAATTTGATCTGCAGTTAACTTCAAGCTGCTCTACCTTTACACCATGACAGTCGCTGAGAGCACAGAGCCATGAATTATGCACAGGAATTTTATTACTGCCGCAAAACAGCTAATGGGCCATGCATTTGCTCAGATTAACACTGGCACCGCTCACTGCTTGTGTGCGTATACGTGTGAGTGCAAAAAGATGTGGACCCATTCAATGCAATTCAGCTTCAGACATACTGTAGGTCCATAGTAGTAAAAGAGAAAACAGCCAGCACATAACACATATTGCATGCAGTGCAATGGAAATCATATTGACTAAAACAATACAGTCGATGGATATACATAAACTAATGGTAATGAGAATGTCTCCCTCTGCACCAGTAAACACATTTCTTTGGTTCTCATTTACCAGATGCAACAAATTAACTGATAACACACAAAAACAAATTTTTTTTTAATGAGATTTAACTTTATTTATTATTCCTATAACAGTGCACTACATGTCAGTGTGTCGCTGTGTACCAGTGGACCCAGGCGATTTATTTATTTCATGGTGTGATGTAGGAGATAAATCAGCAGGCCCATACACTAAATATCACATATGGTACAGAAGTCCCACTAACTAAAAATAACAAAATGCAAAAAAAATAACATGCATATACATATAGTCCACGAACATACATAACTTCATAGATCTGACAATTGTGTTGCATTTTAATGCACTGCATTTCAGTGATTCACATTAAATCTGTAACCAAGTCATCTTTTTTGGCATCTTAACAACATAGTGAGAATTAGAATGTTTGTGTCCAACCAAGATCTAGAAAAGATCATTAACACTTTTCTTTCTTAAAGGGTAGACTACTGTAATGTGCTACTTACTGGCATTCCCAATAAGACCATTACAAAGTTGCAACTCATTCAAAATGCTACTGCTAGAACACTGACCAACACCAAGAGGAGAACACATTTCTCAGATTTTTAGAACCCTGCACTGGACTCTGGTTAAATTTAGAATTGATTTCAAGGCCCTATTTATTGTCTATAAGTCTTTCAATGGTCAAGGCCCAAAATCAATTGCAGATATGTTTACTGAGTACAAGCCGGGGAAGATTCTCAGATCAGAAGGGACTGGTCAGTTAGTGTTGCCCAGAGTTCAATCCAAGTGAGGTGAAACAGTTTCTAGCCATTATGCTGCTTCCCTTGGAACCAAGACATGCACCAACTGTGGCCATTTTTACAACTAAGTTAAAGACTGTTCTCTTTCCAGAGCTTTTAATTAGTCTGGTTTTATGGCACTTTTATTTATTTTATTATTTTTGGTTTTAAACTTCTCTGTACCTTAATGTGTCTTTATTACATTGTATCCTTTTGTTTGTTGTTGTTGTTTTGCCTGTAAAGCACTTTGAATGACCTTTGTGTATGAGAATTGCCTTGTATTGTACTCAAGATGCAACAAATTAGCGGCTAACTTGCAACATGCAAAAAAAAAAAATCTATTTATATGGGCTTTATTTAAACTATCCTTGTTGTTAACTTGTGTATTCTTATGACAGCGTTCTACATGTTCATACCATGGTGGGCAGGAAAATCGTGAGGTAATCATGAGACCATGTGGACCCTCATTATTGCCCTTGGACGTGCCTCTGAGGCACTGAATCCCTTCCCATTACTCAGTCAGACCTCTCAAAGGAGATTAGCAAAAGGCCCATCAATACCCTATCACATGCCACTCCCACATCTGCAGGTTTTTGCGGCAGGGTTACACTGCCTGCCCTATTAACTTAGCCACATGTCTCGCCGTGTTAGCTCACTACCTACGTGCTCAGCTCATTATGGTTATGTAGGCCAGTGCGTCTCTCAGTCCCTCTCGCTCCCCCCGATCAGAGGGGACAGGCCAGGAATTATTTTGGCCCTCAGCTGTGTGCAGAGTCTGTCTGGAAGAAGAGTATAGCCTGGGGCACCTCTTTGGAGAGAGCTTCGAGTCTGCCTCTGCCTTTGCTGATGACTGAAGAATGGACTGAGCATAATGTGTACTGTGACTGAAGTGGACGCTAGCTTCTATGTTACCCAGAATGTGGTATGGTCTGAATTTGCCCCAAAGAAATGAAATTATCCTTTGATAAAAAACAAGGGGCATGACCCCCCCCCCCCCAACCCTCAGTGACTTCACATTAACAGTAATTGGATTTTCCTTATCGTTTCCTTATCTTGAATGCATGCATAAGCACAGTAATGAAAATAGAAATACACACAGTATAAAACAGAATACAATATCCAGAAAAACAATCCTTGTTCTACTGGAACAACCTGAAAGGGGAACTCAAAGTTGGTTTACAGGTCTTGGGGAGTACTACTGCATATGTGCAAAAAAAAGTTGCATAAAGCCTTTTGAGGCTCCAGTTGGAGCTGCGTGAAATATGATAAACTGCCTCAAGTGATTTCACTTGAGTCAGCATCGATTGGAGCCGAAGACTACAAGTTTGAAAATGAAAAAACCTGAGGCTGATTAGTTAGAAAGAAGTGAGCCTACCTCTGTAGCCCGCTCCTCATCTCTACTTGAGGTTCGAGGCTACATTGGCTGCCACTAGCATAACACATCTGAAACTCTGACTGAATTGTCGGTGGTTGAGTTGTATTGTGGGTAATGTAGGCAGCAGGTTTTGACAAGGAAAAGGAATGCATGAGTGAAAAAGATGATATCTCTAGGTTCGTTGCATTGAGTTTGATACTTTTTAAACTGTCCACCACAGTCCGACAATGTTTTAGGAGTGCAATGCTAAATCTGTGGAGTTCTCCTTTAGCCTGAATGTAGTTTTTGCAACCAGAGCTTCTGTTAACTATCCTTTTGTAAAGCACTTCATAGTAACATACTGGTAGTTTAGACTTTACAACATCAAAACAAATGCATTATTTATGGAAGGTTTAAGGCACAACTGTGCTTTGAGCTAAATGCTAACATCAGCATGCTAACATGCTCACAATGACAATGCTAACATACTGCTGTTTTGCATGTATATCAGTCCCTCCAGGATTTCGCGGCCTTTTTTTGAGATTGTTGCGGCCCAAAATGCCTTATTTCGCGGGAGCTTTTGTAAAAAGTTGCGATAAAAGTTGTGATGTCTTTTGTATGTTTGTTGCAATGAAGTTGCGGGAGACAGTGAACGTTTTTGTTTTTTATAGTTCTTTAAAAATAAAAAGGAAACTTGTTTCGGGGAGAATAAAATTACTCTGGGCTGAGTTTTCCTAGTTACCTTACCAAAAAAGCTCAGGATGCTGCAAATGTTGGTATAATATGAAAATGGCTGCTGGATTTAGGACAAAAAATAATAATTTATTGAATGAATCAAATTTGAACATATCTGTCAGTGGCTTGTTGATCTTTATATTGTTAGTTAATTTCCTAACCTGACTTGGCCTGGGACACACATTCATACGGTTTGATAAAGTAACGTTACTTATTGGACTTTAACTTATCATTGCACTTACAATAACGAGCACAGCTGTCCTCAATTTAGGTCATCGTGTCGTCTGATCTCCGGTTTTTCCTGCATCCACCATGTGTGATTGTGTGCTTGTGTGTGTGTGTGTGTTTGTGTGTGTGTGTGCGCGCGTCAGTCGCGGGGGATGAGCAGCCCCGCCCACTGCAGAGAGCCGACAGGACTGAAACAGCAGCAGCTTTCAGCGACTTTAGAGAGAAAAAACGTTAGAGTGTACATTAATGTTAAAATGTATACACGTTGGCAGGACGGTCTGAAATGTTTTGTACGGTCTTTCGCTGTATGTTTTGTTAATAATGTGAGATGTTCGAGTCAGTCACACACGTCTCGTCTTCATCAGAAACAAGGAAATTATCAACTCGTGGCCGTTCTCCCTCCCGCTTGGTCATTGGCTCTCAGAGTCACATACTGACGGCACGTGGGACTGCTGGGATTGGCTGAAGTCGCGGGAAACTTCAGGTTATTGGTCAAATTTGCGGAAAAGTTGCAGTGATTGGTCAAAATTGCGAGTCGCACCAAATTCACGGTGATTGGTTGAATTCGCGTGAATTGGTGCTATGGCGACATTGCGAAATCCTGGAGGGACTGGTATATTGTTGACCATGTTCACAGACTCAGTTTTAGCATGTTAGCATACTAACATTTGTCAATTAGCACCAAACACTAAGTAGAGGTTTAGTTTATTTTAGTTTGTCATTGGTTTTGTAAGTATTACATCATAAACAAAAGTATTGGACAAATTGAAATGTTGACCTAATGATGGCTCTAGATGAAAAGTGAGAGGATCAACAAAGGTATTGAAACTCATCCTGAGGGCCAGATGAATGTCTGTACCAAACCTCATGGCATTTTTGGGGGATTTTGAGATAATTTAGTCGCATTAACATAACATTAACTGTTAGCTTTAATTAGTGAATACAAGTGAGACCACAATACCATTAAAATGAAAACTGAAAACTGAAAAATTTAAATTTGAAATGTTTTAGCTGTCTGCTCTTTTGGAGGTGATACTAATAATGTGGATAGCCTTGGCATGTTGTGTACAACATTCCCACATAATAGGGGACTCAGGTGCCTTATGTTGACACACTGTATGTGTCCCTCAGTAATGCAGCCTCTTCTTCATTAGTTAGAGTCTTTTACTGCTAGAGGTGCAAGGCCAACTTTATATTAACGACTGATTGCCAGTGCTTTTCCAGAACACAAGTAGCACCTTAATACAACTGGAAATATGCAGTCCCTGTGTGGTTTTGATTTCAACAGGAGTTCATGTTTGCCTGAGGAAGATTCTCAGTGTAAATTGAACGTTATATGTGAGACTAATACTGTAAGAGAAGTGCATTGTCTTTGCTTTAACCTCTGCCATTGACTTATGCCATGCTTGGAGTTCATGCATCATTTAGTTATTAAAGAATACTTTGCTACCACCCCACTTCACATTGGATTTTCAGCTTAACTGAACCTTTTTGTTCAATCTACCTAAGCTTCTAACTGAACCTGACAGCCATTCGGCGATAGAGGCAGGATCTGTCCACAGTTTAACTTAAAAGAAAACAGTCAACCCTATTTCACTGTACATTAAACCAATTAGAGGGTGGGGAGGGAGGACAGGGTACGTTAAGTGTTAGACAGACTTAGCCAAATGCTTGTCAGCAGCACATTTTAGGATGGTTCACACATACTTAATTTTTTGGAGTGAAAACCAAAAGAATCTGAGTGTTACATGCTGATACTAGAGGCCGCCTACAGTTTGGCGCCGGGAAAATTCATTGAAAGAACGCAGACAGTTGCAAAATAATGATGTTCATGAATAATGATAGAGGGGGTCTCAGAGGCTTCACACACATTTTAGTGCCAGGCAGCTAGAAACTGGCAGGATGAAGCTTATCGGGCGAATGCCACAAGATTCATGGGGGAAAATACTACAAATCCTGCTTGGCGGGAAAACAGTCGGGCCTGCGTGTGTTCATGCGGCTGAGTGTGAACATGGGCATCCCCAACAGCATGTCCTGAGGGTTTATGGTTACAACGTGTATGTGCGAGCTTTGGCACACTGACAATATACAGTCGCGTGTGAATGAACGAGAGAGACGGAGGGAGGGTAAGAGAAAAACACTAACTAATCCTCTGGATGCTTTGACATCACAAGGTAGAGGACAATCACAGCCACAGGGTTTTTCCGACCCTAGACGGGGGCGCCACAAAAGTCCCAGACCAGCAACAGCACCCAGGGCGATGCATGAAAAGGGCATCTCCGTAGAGTACACCAGGGGCCAAACAAATCAAAAACAAACATAGATAGAGGGCACGGAGGAAGGAGGAGAAAAACAATAAACAAGTCAACTCAGTTATATTCCACAAGGAGATAGCCAAGGTTACTCCACCTCTGCTCAATCACTTAGAGAGGTCTATTGTATGGGATTGGGTTTTTAACCCCTGTGGACGCACTGACAGGCATCACTTCAATGGGATCATCAAAGCAATGCAAATCCAAACAGCATGTTGTGTTTTGTTGAATACATACTGGACATGTGAAGAGAAATTTCCACTTGACCCTGACTTGAACCCTATTTATTTCAAGGAGCAATTTCAACCAATAACAGCCGTACTGAAGGGTGTTTCTATAATAGTGAAGATGAATTCCAAGTTTCGTCTCCACCGACGACTTTATCCGGAAGAAAAGATGTTTTGCAAAAGTACACACGCAGGAATTCTAAACATACAGTACGTCTCAGTGTCCCAGATTTCATGAAACCTGCAAGAAAGGGAAGAAAAGGAAAAGGAAAAGGGAACTGAGCAGACACCAGGGATCATATTTCTTATTCCTCTGTTTTCTCCCCCTCTGTCTCAGTAAGGATTCTGCGTGCTGAATTATTAATTCAAACTCTGCATTCGATTTACGGCTTGTCACTATTATCAAATTATATTTGGGATCTCTCATTCTTCTGAGCACATTTTTCTAACTCAATATCTGCATTTCAGCTTGCTTGAAATTCAACATCTTTGGCAACTGCGAATTTGATTCATACTTTAGAAAATATCAATTCTGAAATATTTTAAAGGCTATTTCCAAAATGGCATTCACTTAAAAAGAAAAAAAAAAGCTGAAGTGAGCTGCATTTGGGTGAATATTCTCTGTTGTTTTTTTTATTAAAAGAGACACCTATCATATTACGCATAGCCAATTCATCCATTGGTAATAGCCTATACAAATATTGAGCAGTGCAGCTTTAATTTAGGAATTACTATAAATGTTTCTACTGGCTGAATGAGATATATTAAGAAATATTAAACAGTGACCGTTAGCTAAGGCTTCTTTAAAAATGTACAGTGCTTTGGCAGTGGAGCCTCCAGCTGATGGTTACATATATTGACAACGTTTCATTTCCGGGATTGTTCAGGTGCCACCGGAAATTACGCCGGATGTCCCTGGATGTTGGCATTCTAAACTCCGGTAGATTTATGAGCACTATGGTTAACTGCTCCTCAGATCTCTGCAGGGTAAAGCCAGAGGACTAGCTTCTGTTGCACGACTAAAACAACTTTTGAACGCACAAACGGTCCACCAAAACAAGTCCCTTCCCGAGGCTATTTTGCAGAGGCACCGTTGCTCCGTCCGCCACCCAAGATGATCATGATTGGTTTAAAGAAATGCCAATAAACCAGAGCACATTTTGCTCCCATCCTGGAATGTTGTGTGGACTCGCCAGACCCTTCTTTGCATTGCTGTGGAGGAAGGTCTGGCAATGCAAGACTAATGGTTACATAATAACTTGGAAATGCTCACCTGTCAGCGCTGTATTTTTCGAGGGCTATAACCCTGGGGAAGCCTGACCTCTGATGCATGACTTGTCACGGGTGAAGCAGTGAAGACCACATATTTTGCAATAATGTCAAGTGGTAAAATGACTCACTGTCTATCTGTCTTTTGTATCAGATTGTCTCGTCTGAGGAACGAGTGAAGGCACTTGACCCCTCCACCTCCCAGTTATTACATGTTTTGAAAGTGATGGCCGTGAAGTCCATCTCCTATTCTCTCACTCCATCTTTGATCAGTACATCTTAAAGGCCGGTTTTGCAGACAGTTGTGGAATGTGACTAAGTGCAAATTTAAGCTACTTAAATCAATTTCTAGTTTTAATCTACTTCACTTCAGAGGGAAATATTGTACTTTTTTACTTTGATCTACTACAATTATTTGGCAGCTTTAGTTACTAATTACCTTACCAAAATAATATTTTTGCAAACAAAACATACAATGCGCTTATAAAATATTATGTTGTCTTATAAATTGAACGACATTAGAGTATATACAGGTACAGTTGAAACGATTAATCAATTAGTCGTTTGTCAAAAAATTAATTGGCAACTATTTTGATAATAATAATTGTTTAAGCCTTTTTTTTAATATTAAAACATTTCATGATTCCAGTTTCAGAAGTGAGGATTTGCTGTTTTCCCATTTAATAATTGTAATGTATTTTTTTAATAATCTTGTAATTTTGTAGTTTTTCTTGGACAAAACTAGCGTTATGGAGGTGTCAACTGGGATCTTGTAATGGTCATTTCTAACTATTTTTACAAACCAAACAATCAATCAATCAATTAATTGAAAAAATAATCAGCAGATGAATCCATAATGAAAATAATCATTAGTTGCAGCCTTATATTAAATAGTTAAGAATTAGCTCCACCTCAACCAACTACAACAGTAAAATCCTGCTTTTACATTAATAGATGAGTAAAGCGTGATTTATGCTTCTGCGTTAAATCTACGCCGTGGCTATGTAACTAAACGCTGCGGTGACACACGTCGCTCTGCTGTGGTTTGGTAACTTTGCATTTCCCTGTACCCATTTCCTGGTTCTCCTTCTCCATAAACAACATGCTACAGATTCCCCACCGTGGTCAGAAAGCACAGGGTAGACACTTTGTTTCTCTCACCACGACTTTCGAGTCGGCACTCACTCCGAAGCTAATCCCTGTCACTCTCTCACTCGCTCTAACACACACGCTCCACTCGCACACACACGTGCCGGCCCTGCTATTTTCTTAAAGAGATCTACGCACACACCAATGCACAAGTATTAACTTCAGGCCACTTAACGCACTTAAGCTACAACGAAATCAGCCTTAAATCACGCTTATGTCACAGTCACAGGGGACACTTTTTCTTTAACATTTAATACATTAAGCACATTTTTCTGACTACATTTACACTCTTAGTATTTTTAATGTGGTATCTTCCGCCACTGTTTGCCTAGAAGGTACTACTTGTGCCACCACATCCACCAGTGGGAGATCTACAATGGTTTTGTCCAGCCCTATTTACCACTTAATCACATCTCATTGCTTTAATGAGCAGAATGGTAATAATTAAACTGTAAATTGTTTATTAATCTCCTCTGCAACATCCACTTTCTCTGCACTACAACAACATTCTGCTGTGTTGGCGTGCCATGAGTACTTTCTTTGATCGAGTGAGGGATGGTCACATTTTCCGATTCAGATCGTCCTTGCTGACTGCGGATATTTCGATAGAAAGAAGAGAATCCATTCAGCACTCCTGCTAATGCAGCTTTAGTGTTGAGGCTCAACGGAATTATTGAGACACCCCCTGCCTGTAGTCCAGGTTGTCTGTTTCACAGTGCGTGCTCTCAGTTTTTCCCTATTTATGAATATTGAAACGTCTTTTCGGATCGCCTCCGTAGCCCCCTCCCCCCTCATTCTATAGGCTTAAGAGAGGAAGGCATACTTAGAGACCTGAAATACTTTTAGCACTAATGTGCTGTTCAGTGAACTGTCACACTGCTAAGATTGACAAAATTTTTTACGCAGCCTCCCATTAGTGTCACTCAGCCTCCATCGCGGCACATTAAAATAAACTAATGATGTTTCTTCACCAAATGTCTAATGGAGTATTAGCTGAGAGTGGCTGCTCTGTACTTACTGCACTTTCACCTAAAAAGTGGTACAAAAGATAATCCTTACTGTGTTAGAAATGTATTACAGTTGTGTTATATGCAAATGCTGGTGGGAAAATAATTTCTAGCAGAGGAAGTCAATGGCTTTTTGCCTTAGGAGCAAGACAAAAAGCATTGAAATGACACAAAGTGAAAACCCACTCTTTCTTCAACCTCTGTTCCCCGTGTTGACCATTGTTGCTTTATTTAGGCTGTGTAGCAATGCAAGGGAGACGGATCAGTGTCAGTGAGGCAGGCATGAGGCTTAGTCCCAGCCTAGGGCCAGCCCTGCTGCTCTAGTGGCCTGCATAGAAAGCTACTGAGGACCCTTTTTGCGTAGACAGCCATCTCACCAAACCTCTCCAGACACCTCTCTGGAACTACTGAAGGGGAAATTGAAATATATGCTGCCTTTTCGCAAGGCCATGCTTAGGAAGCACTGACACCAGCTGCTGGCCATGTTCAACATGGCATCCAGAGGCTTTGTAAGCCCCATCTCACTTATCTATTGTGTAGGGAGTAAAGCTTTATCACATTTTACTTTATGTTGGATTCATTGAACTACAGCTCTGGAGCCAGGCTAGTATGTAGCAACAAGCATGTGAAAGCAAGTATTGATTGTTATTTATTTTTCTGTTGGAAATTATTGACTTTAGCTCATTACATCCATGAACCTCCAGGGGACATTATTTTAAAGACATGCAGAGAAGATAAGCCAGAGATCATGGAAATTACAATGAACAGAACACAATACAGAGCAAACAGAAGTCCAGAAAACACCTTAATACTTGTGCAGTGTTTTATTTCTGAATCATTTTTTAATACTATCCTTGAACAGAAATTATTCCCTACCAGTCTCCATGTATTTTACATGTGCTTTTCCCCCATTTTGTTTCATTCTTTCTATCATCAGGAGATGCTATGTTACACTCCAACAATGCTATGATGATGCTAGAGCATGTTCTGACCTACAATACTGCAAAGGAGGATGTAGTAATTGAACACAAGGGCACAGATTATATAGCTTTCAGAAGGTTAAGATGGATCTTAAATGGATTTTCTACAGACGCACAAGCACATGCTCTGCGTGGACAATTCGACAGAAAGATACTTATTTGTCGGTCAAGACAGTAATTACAACAGTTATTACTTTACCTATACAAAATGTATAGAAATGATTAAAGTCATACCAAGCATTACTTGTCATTGCATCTTGTTTAGAAACAAGATTCACAGCCATGCTAACGCTAGCATGCTAACATGCTCAAAGTGACAATGCTAACATGCCTGTGGCTGCCCGATCCTTGCAGGAAATCCGATCCGTTTTATGCATGTGCGTAGACTGTTACTGTCAGGACACCACATGGCCGGGTTGGATCAGTGGGTAGAGCAGGCGCAGATATACTGAGAAGTTTATGCCTCAAAGCAGAGGTCCAGGGTTTGAATCTGACCTGTGGCAATTTCCTGCATGTCTTCCCCCTCTCTCTCACCTTTCTCACCTAGCTGTCCTGTCAAATTAAGGGCAGAAAAAGCCCCAAAAAATAATCTTAAAAAAACAGATTGGGTATCGGGTAGTAACAATGCTTTATTTTAAGTTTGAGGCTGTGAACAAGCGGTTCTGAGACACAACTTAAATTTCATGTTATGTAAATGAATAATATGAGTATATCCTTCTGTGCTTCTAGATGCATCTTATCTCTTGTGCCATGTTGTACTTCATTACGTAGGCCTACTTACATTATGCATGCACATGTGTTCAAATTACATTACATTTGTGGATCAAATTATGGATTTGGATTATACAGAACCCATCCGCCTTATCATTTAGTCATGCGCCTGCATTACAAGCTTCCATGTCACTTATCACATGAAATGGCTGCCCAATGCAGTAAGCCATTACCATGGAAACCAATGAGGTTTTAAGCTTGGGCTACTGTATGTAATGAAAGTATGAAAGTACACTCGGTGCATTTTTGACCAGAAAAGGCTCTTTTAATGAGAAAACAAGCTTCAGCTCGTGTACTCGCCAGGGCCTTCCGTGTTATGAATAGCTTGGTCGCCTATACATTACAGCAAGAAATTCAACATGTCTGCCAGGGGTACTTGGGGAAATCACATTCCTTGGTGTGTGGGAGTGTTGCTTTTTATTACCTGCCTCAGAGCTTCAAATCCAATTCCATCTCCTTACTTCTCCCTGGGCCTTCCTCTGTCAGTGTAGAGAGAACATTGGATAGGTGATGATGCAGCCTTATGGATAGAACGGCTATAGCCTGCAGGTGACTTTAAATTAACACCCTTCATTAAGACCATCCATCACATGGGATCCATAGGGAATCACCACGGAACACCCATGACACACAAGTTAAGAGCCCACAGAAAATGGCACTAATTCTGACTACATGCACATCAGTCCTCAGTGAAATAACGCACCTGTCTGACAAACGTGTCCTCAATAGATTATTCTGGGTATAGGTGGAAGATGTCATAAGTTCTTGTTTTTGTGGTTTCCAGCTCTGGCTGGCGGCAAAACAAGGGGGATTTTCAAACCACAGGGCTAGGAGAAAGTCTGAACCTTCCTGTGTCAATTCTGTGCTGGAATGGGGGAAGGACTGGGCATAAATTCTTTTGTTTTTTTTTATACAGCACAGCTGCATCCTTTATGAGGTAGAGAATACCTAACCAGCCATCCAAGACAGAAGACAGGGCAGGCATCCAAGGTGACAGCAAAGGGTGCTTTGTTTACATTTAGGGGGACTTAGAAAATATTTCCCCGGCCAACTTATCCTGCTGAAACAGCGGCCACACTTGGCCGACAGAGCTGTGATTTTTCAGCGGCCTGGAAGCTGCGAGGCTAACGGAGGCTTTAGCAATGGGGAAGACGCAAGAAATCTGGGCTGCCGAACACACCACTGGGCCGGGATCCCTGAGTTGAGTTTCTGAAAGGCTCATTATTCTGGATTGGGGAGGAAAAATGGCATTGAGGGGTGGAAGGGGTGAACAGGAGCTCAAGGCAAAGTGTCCATCAGAACGTCTGTGGTGCGTTTAGACACATCACCGCTGGGACAAATGGGGATCAGGGGTTGGAGTGAGATCATGTAACTCACAAGAGTCAGTACCACAGTGTTTCACTGCACAGATGGCACTGTTGTCACACAAAGGTAAAATTGAGGCCCTGTAGACCAACTTGTTTTTGTTTTCCGTCTCTGTCTCAATCAACTAATAGTAGGCCTATTGAATAAAAAAAGGTATGAAAAACTAGCACCAAAGTTAAGACTTCAAAAATAAATAAATAAAGACTATCATTGATCATGCACCTGCAGCATGATTATGTTAGCATCACATTAAAACATGAAAGAATACACTTTATTCCCTTTAATTTGACAAAGGGTCCAGTCTCAGTGCAGCAGAATACATTACTATCTCAGCTTACCACACTCATAACTGACATCTCACCAATCTACATTCAAGGGCTTCAAAAGGGAATAAAATTATGAGGAAATTACAAGGCAAGTGAGTTTTGGTCCCACACGGGGAATTAAAACTTATTATCTGTGACAACCTGTCAGCCAGCGAGAACTCAAACACGAGCACAAAGCTCTGTGAGCCGCAGAAGGGAGTTGAAAAAAAAAGAATGATAAAAGAAAAGGGGAAGGAAAAGAGAAAGGGGCAGTTAGAGACATGGACAAAGCGCCTCCCGGAAGGCTGAACAGTGAATGTTTTTCGACGAGTGTGATTTGACAAGCTTGATCTCAATGTACAGTATGGTCATATAATTTTTTAGATCTTTCTGTTGTTTTGTATTTGGAGTGAACTGATCCTGTTTAAATGATACATTTGGAGCTTAGATGCAATTCTTTCAGGAGATGGCTCTAACTAAAGAGGATACACATAACGTAGCACCGATAAGCCCCAGAGAGTATGATTATCAATTCCATTTTTATGTCTTTGCTATTAAAATCGAATGATAACGAATAAGCAAAACAAATCATATATCACCTGCCATTAAACAAGTTCAGGCATAGCCCATCACAGTCACTTTAACCAGTTCAAGGGAATTACAATACTCTCCGGAGTCGACAGTCAGATGCAATTAGTGCGACTGATGGCAAATGAGACTAAATGATCATGCTATCTGATTTAATGGGCCTGGAGTGGCGCTCACTTGCACTTTCATAGTCATGATGTCATCAACGTGAATCCCAAAGGGACGAGTCAAACATTTTACTTTAATGTCCCCCAAGGAAATCCACTCCGATTCGGTCCACCCACCCCTAAAATCCCACCTGGGAATGCCTAGAGAGCTGCATGAAAGCACGGCAAAGCTTAGAGAAAACTTCAGAAAGAAACAGCTTCATAGAAGTTGGTCCGAACATCCAAGCATTACCAAGTTTAGGCAACTTCAGAAAAGCCTTAAAGCTGGGCTACTTTTCAGAGAATTTTTTTTTTTTCCTTAAAGACCACAAAAACAGTTTTGCGTGCGGTAGTTTTGACCAAATGTGTGCTTTGCCACGGCTCCCACTTGAATACGTGAACAGAGTTAATACAATGAGCTTCGGCAACCGCAAGCCCCCCTGTTAAATAATACAGAGGAGGAGGGGGGGGATGAGGAGAATTTTGGTTGCTCATTCCTCGGCTTTGTGTCATCCTGCTGACATCTGCTACATTTGCATGGCAGCTGGAGATCCTTGGATTAAGCGCTTACAAGAGTATTGCCATATCTCATTTAACAACATAATCATCTTATGAGAAAAGCGATGTTTCATCCCTTGTGCTTTACAAAGCTTGGCATGCAGTTTCCACTGACTCTCTCCCTTTCTGCTTCTCATCTCTGTCTCTCCTCTCTTTCCTTGTCTCTATCTTCCCTTCAAACTCTCTTTTGCTGTGCTGCCTTGTAACTTGCACTTTTGGTTATCTTCTTCAACAGGACATAGTGTTTGTGTGATCACACTATTTACCAGACAGCTCTTTCAATTTTTTTTTCTTTCCTCCAAGGCTAGCTGGTCCTCAAAAGCTCCATCAACATTTCACCAAGGTCTCTGGAACAACAAGCAAAAAAAAGAAAATGAGCAAAACAAAAGCTCCAAGGATGCCTGCACTTCAACAGCCCCTTTCACAGAGACATTCCGCATTAGCGCCGCAATCAAGGTTTGCCATTATGCCGGCTTTGTTTATTCACACAATAGCATGCCGCCATTCCGGGAGCAAAATAGGCAAGTGGCGTCTAATGTGTGCAGATCGCAAACATTATATTTTATGAAAAGCAAGTCGTCATAGCATAGCATTGTTTTCCATGATTGATAAAGCAAAGGAAAATGCATGGTTTTGAGTGAAATATCTTCACAACTATTGGATGGATTGCCATGGAATTCAACTACATATGTAGTATTTTCCCCACAGGATGAATTGAAATAACTTTGGTGAACAAATAGCTACAAAGGTAATGGCATTCCCATTAGCCTCAGCTGCAAATGTTAGCATCTAGCTAACACACTAAACAAAGATTGTGAGCAGTATATATTAGGCATACCTGCTAAACATCAGCATGTCAGCAATGATAGTGTGAGTATGTTAGCATGCTGACGTTAGCATTTACTGTAGTTCATAGCCTCACAGAGCAGCTAGCATAGACTGCCTTCTTTCTCTCTCCCTTTAGAATCCTTCTCTTTCCCCTCTTGAAAACAATGTAACTTCTGTTTTGAAAAGTGCCATAATAGGAAAATTTTGCTTGCTTGCTTCAAAAATGTCACAACACAGTATACTTAAGAGCAGGATGAATAACCTAATAATGGATAACAGGAAATCCTTATTGGTGAAGCAAAAGAAAGTCCCGAGAAGAGTTTCTTACATCAGTAATGGTTTGCACGGTACAATCAGGGTTCTTTACTGTGACCTTCTGGGCTTCAGACAGAGAGATAAATGGGTCTGTGTCCACTCAGGTTACCAACACAAGTCCAATTACTTTGTCTTGGCCATCCAATCTGGTTTACCTTTTTTGCTTTTCCTTGAGCGTGTGATCAAATCTGTGCCCGCTCTGGGATTCTTGGCTCAGGCCGTCTCTCCTCTCCACACCATGTTTATTTCATAAAGAAATCCACAATATCAGAGTCATCAGATGAGATATGAGATAGCAGCATGGTGCAGGAATGTGCTGATGCTGTCAAGCCCTTTTTCTTCTCTGTAGTTGCACTGGTAAGCGATTTATATTTTGCTTTTACAGTGCCTCACAGTCATGATCGTCTTTACACGGAGGAGAAATCAGCTTGACATAGAAGGCCTCTTTGTTTCTTCACAGATGGAAAAATTGTTTGAAGATTTTGCACACTGGACATGTGAAACCACTTTTAAAATCCTGTATGAAATATATATATAAAATTTCATTTTAGGTGTACACTGTTACTTAAATAAATAAAAAATTAGATTGCATGTGTAGTGAAATTGAACAAACAACAGAGACATGTGCATTAGTTATACAGCATGTTGCCTCTTGGGGATACATCTATTTTAGGATTTTTACAAACACATTAGAACTATTTGTTGAGTGTAAGGTAGTCTATGAAACTAATAGCGCTCAGAAAAGTTGTGTTATGAACAAAGTTGATTTTAAAATGTATATTTATAAATTATATATATATAAATGTGAAAATGATTAAAACTATTTTTTTAATGAAGCTTTAACAATACGTTATTGTAGAAAAAACTCAACAGTAGATAACATTTATATTTTAGATAACAAGTAATTGTCATTACCTTTGTAGAGCGCCCCACTAGCTGTTCCCCACTGTTTTTGATGCTATGCTAAGCTAACTGTCTCCTGGCTGTAGCTTCATATTTAACAGACAGATATGAGAGAGGTATTGATCTGTTAATCTGTTGTGGTGCTCATATGCATAAAGAGACAGCTGCCTGTTTTCTGTGTGAACCAAGGGTGAGATAGCCTGAATCACTCTGTAAGACATGTGCTGTAGAATCTTTTACAGAAATCACCAGAAACTGGATTAACTACATTACCCTAATTAATTTAGATTTACTGTATTTTTTTTTTTACATGTTGTCATCTAGACAACTTTGTTGTGAGATACTCAGCAACTTTTATTAAAAGTGATTCATGACAAATCCAGCTGTCTTCAAATCATCAGAAAAAATGTGTTGACCTTTTACATTTTGCATTTTACAGTTACGCAAAGACATTTGAGCAACATCTTCAAAAGTACATGAATCCAAGCATACAAAATGTTTATCAAACACACTGTGGCCGGGATAGGTATGAGAAATCCCTAATGATTATCACTATAGAGAAACAGATGTAGGTCACAGTCGCAAAACCACTCAGGACACCACAAAGCCATAACTGCAAGGACGAGGTAATATTAGCCTTTATATGAATAGTATACAAAGAAGGGCATTCGCCACAGGGCAAATATCTTTGACTCTACGAGACCTATTTTATGTCTAAATTAATTTGGGGACAGAGCGAGTCACGGGGTCTACTTGTTCTGCACCGTATTTGGTCCTTTACGTTAAAATGTCTCTTGACGTGACTCTGAGAGCCATCAAAGCAATCTTAGCCTCCTCATAAAGGTAGGAGGATTTGGTTTATTTTACACTCCTTCTTAAGCACTCCAAACTTTGTGTTTGCCTTTTTATATCCTCCCTTCTGTCTGTGTGGTGTATGAGGGAAAAGGAACTCGCCACCGGCATGGTTTCTTAACAGTCTTACTTCATCCTCATCTTAACAGTCTTACTTGTCATTCGTTGTTGTATGGATTAATCAAAGTGTTTGTGCCTTACTGACATAATAATAATAATAATAATAATAATAATAATAACTTTTATTTATATAGCACCCTTCATAAAACCAAAAGACACTTTACAGAATTACAGTGGCTATACTAAAGGAGGTTGTAGGCTGTGGTTAAAAAGTTTTTTTTTTAAAAAGGTCCAGGGATGGAGCATTTCAGATATCTGCAGGGGGGTGTTCCAGAGGGATGGGGCTGCAACACTAACGGCTCTGTCTCCGAAGGTACAGAGTCTGGTGTGGGGAATGGAGAGCAGGCCAGCGTCTGAGAACCGCAGGTTTCGGGGTGGGGTTTATGGATGGAGGCGGTCGGAGAGGTACTGTGGGGCCAGGGCATGGAGGGATTTGTAGGTGAGAAGGAGGATTTTATATGTGATGCGGGACTTAATTGGGAGCCAGTGAAGGTGGATGAGGGTTGGGGTGATGTGCTGACACATCTTGGTGTGGGTGAGGACCTTGGCAGCAGAGGTTTGGACATACTGGAGCCTGTCTAGGGTTTTGCTGGGGACCTCAGACAGGACTCCATTGCAGTAGTCCAAACATAAGGTAATGACCTCTTTTATTGGCTTACATGGTTTACAATTATTGTCCTCTGTATAGCAATAATATACAGACTATTATGTAACATCTAAGCTTAAGGTTCCACCTGCTAAGCTTCCGGGGACCTCAAATGCAACCTATGGTCTTCCCCTATATGGGCCGGGTCAGGTGCCATGAAGCGACCCAAGTGTGAAATTACGGTGTGTATCAGAGGAGGCACGTCTACGGTCTACAACATCTACAGCTCTTTTCATTTTAGAA
This sequence comes from Sander vitreus, assembly GCF_031162955.1. Taxonomy (NCBI): domain Eukaryota; kingdom Metazoa; phylum Chordata; class Actinopteri; order Perciformes; family Percidae; genus Sander; species Sander vitreus. The sequence continues at coordinate 6,689,036 of NC_135873.1, forward strand.
ACGGATATATTTGACCTAAGTTTTACATATATCGTTCAGACTTTTTATTGTACATTTTTCTATTCAGGAGTTGATATTTGCATTACTTGTTTTTCATTTTTCCCTTCTCTTACTATGTTTATTGCTATGCACCAAAATACCAAAGTAAACTCCTTGGGTAAGAAAAACTGATTCTGATTCTGATGATCATCTTTCAACCCCTCAAATGTATCGTGTGAACCCTTGGGGTCCAAACCCCCAGATTGGGAACCCCTGCTGTAGGCTAAAGAAGGCGTCTGCAGTGTCTTGGTTGTGTGAATTGGTAAATTCAACTCGTAAATTATCAGAGTCAATCTTGCACATTTTCTTAAACAGGGGAATGCAGAATTAACCAATTTGCAGGGACATTTTTCTATAACCATTACATTTAGCTCATAATTTCAGAGTACCATATTGAGGTACCCATCTACATGTAATGCAGGGACTTATAAGCACATGTCTTCCTATTGTGGTGCAGTAAGGCTCCAGAGCAGCAGAACCAAACTAAAAAGCGCCCCATGAAGCGAAACCTGTTTTGTTTTTTTATCACTTTAACCATGACTGATGTCTCCTTTTAGATATCAGAGCACAACAATTAAATAAATAAATGTAAAAGTGTTTTGGGTGCAAAGAGAGAATGAACTCACTGGGTTATTCATGAGCTATATGCTGTTGGATAGCTGCAGCTAAGCATATGGCAAAGTAAATGAAAATGGGTTGAGAGGAACAGGTGGTCAGGAGGAGAAAAGGGGTCTCTATAGGAAAGGGGAAAGATAAAGGGAAGATAAAGAGATAAAGACTGTCAAAGGGCTTCACAGGCTTTATTAGCAGCAGAAACAGAAATAAGATATAAACAGCACTTAATGATGAAAACCTGATTTATAGAATTTGTCTTTAATTAGGGCCAGCATGTTGTAGTTGAAATCTGAGAGTGAATAAATCATGCCAAGGGGATTTCTTCAAACATTTTAATAATTGTGTACATGCACATTATTTTCGGACAGTAAATCAATCAATAAATAAATAAATCATGTTGGTCATCACCTTGTTAGGGCGTGCGTCATGAAACTATTCTCTTAAGCATTTCCTGATTCACAGTGTAAATTATTGAGTGGGTAGATGGATTTTTGTGGCACGGCTTCATGCATTAAAGGAGAGCACACTCATGATTTGCTTATGAGTAAACTCATTACCACACATGTACAAGGTTTTCTATTAAATGGAAGACTCATCTCATGTATTAACACTGCTTCTTCTTTCGTTCTTTTAAAACTCCCTACCCACCATATCCTCAACCCTCCCATCTCACTTAAACACAGGCCTCCTCCTTTTCTTTCTTTCAATATCTCCCTGTGAGCAGCCATGGGGATGGGATATAGCCCGGGGGCACCAATTTCCCTGAGCAAGCAGCCTGCGATTGCACACTAGCCTAATAAACCTTAAAGTATATATTTCTCACATTTCTTTTTTTTATCCCTCCCCATCTGCTTCCCTTCTACCTTAAAAATCTAAATGTATATATATATATATATTGCAAATGTAGCTAATGCTAACATGCAGTATATTTCTAGCCTACCATTACAACTAGATTCTGTGGAAGGGAAAAGCAACCCTCAAACACTTGTGTGTTATTTTCTTCCCTTGTATTAGTACTATATTTGGGCTTAAGGTGAATTTTCAATATTGTTTTTCAATATAATTTTTTCTGTAAAGACCAGATTACCCTTTTGATGACATAAAGCAACTGAACGACAATACAACACTGATAAAATAATGATAAAACAACAAGGATACTAGTGTTGTGTGTCTTTGCTTTTCCATTTACAAACACTGCATGCTTTATTACCTCTGACTGTGGATTTTACACAAAGCAACAGTTGGGCAGGACATATGGCAGGTGAAACGTGGGCACTGTTGTGGCAGTGCTTCATTGTACACAGATGTTTGATTAAAGTGGGGAAAACATTACAGAAAGGGAATTTAGTATTCATTATTTTTTGACTTCCTATATTGACGTTAATGTCACGCAGTAGTGTGAGGTCCTTTGTTACCAGCAAAACAAGGTGTTTCCACTGTTTAGAAAAAAACTTAAGCTCCACCGGATGGTTTCTTCAATAATTTATTTAAAATCCAACCGGTTCCTTCTGCACAGCTATAAAAAAAGAACATGACTAAAATGAATAAAATGACAAAAAAAACACAACTCTGCTCCAGCAGGTCACAACCCCGACTTCTCTTTCTTTGTCCTCCTGTTTGTTTTTTTTCCCCACACCTGTTTCACATCCACCTTTAACAACCACATCATTAGATCCTGTGGCCAATCATGAGCTGTGTGGGGGTGGGGGGGGGAGGGGGTAGGGGGATGGGTCCAGGCAATCACAGCTGCTTCTCATAATCCCAGTCTAACAAACAATTAGAAAAACACACAGCACATCCACAAACTCATGCAACTAATAACTGTTAAAACATGCAACACATCTAATAAAACCAAATGAAAAATACACACACTACTAAAACTCAAACTAGGTAATTAACCAAAACATGCAACGGTGGGAACAAAATGAAAAAGCTGCCTAAAGTCACATTCTGTCATTAACATGAAATATTGTGTGATTATTATTTCATCATCTGAATATGGGATTTATAAAAAAAATAAGCGCATCCACTTTTTTCGTAGAAGTAGCGGATAGGTTGTATCATTGTGTATTCAATTAGTGTGTATCTTTTGTTTGGCTGCGTGCGTCAACTTATTGGTTCATTTGAATCGCCCTGTTTCTGATACTGTACAGCTATCAATAACATGGTACGCATGTAAAAGTGTCGATGAAGCTTTTATTGGAACTGCTATCCTCAAAGTTGTAATGGTAGGCTAGAGATATACTGCATCTTGGGGAGGTCTTCAACCTAACCCCAAGTTCTCTCGCACTACACCGCTCCTCCGCTCTCTTCACTGGTTACCAGTTGCTGCCCGCATCCGCTTCAAGACACTAGTACTTGCATACAGGGCCACGAACGGATCAGCCCCAGCATACATCCAGGACATGGTCAAACCCTATACCCCAACCCGCCCACTCCGCTCTGCATCAGCCAACCTGCTTGCTGCACCCTCACAGCGAGGGACAACTAATTACTCAACGAAATCCCGACTGTTCGCAGTCCTGGCTCCTAAATGGTGGAATGAGCTCCCTACTGACGTCGGGATGGCCGAAAGCTCAAGCTCAAAATCTCTTCCGACTACACCTCGGATAAACATAAAAAAATAAATAAAAAAATATTTCTTGAAGCTGCACTTTCATATGGTTCTTTGTAGTTTTGCTTATTTAAAGCTAATGTACTTAATCTCACTTACTAGCTGTTGTCTGGAGTTTGCACCTTCAGGGTTGAAAGCACTTAATTGGAAGTCGCTTTGGATAAAAGCGTCAGCTAAATGACATGTAATGTAATGTAGATGTTGCAACTGTGTGCTGGTAATGAGAGCATGGACAAAATCTTGTTTCGGAAAGTGTCCCAAAAAGACTTATGTAGTAAGTAGTAAGAGAAAGTAAGCAAGTAAGAAAAAGCCCAAGTAATTATGACATAAATAAAGGAGGATATCAGGTTATGATATTATAGAGCGACAAAGTCAGTGTAGTCCCTACACCTAACCAAGTTGTTGCGCCTGAACTTAACAAAGTGTGTTAGAGGCATCAGAAAACAATTCTGTGTCATTCTGGAGTGCAAAGAGCAAAAACAGACTTTTATGGTGAGACCCGGGGTCAAGACCAAGACAAGGCCTGAGTCAAAATACCCCCAAGTCCAAGATAAAAAAATAAAAAATGTCTTGAGACTGAGACTGGACTCGAGCACTACAGCCATTGCACAGCCCAATAGTCCAACTACCATGTTACCTGTGCTACTCGGCTGCACACAACTGACATTCTCCTACATGACTACAAACTGTTGTTGGACAGGATGTTGGACCGTATTTTACTTCTTGTGCAGCTCTAATTTCCTGTGTGTAGAGCAAAACTGAACATGTTTAACCGGCAAGCATAATTCAACAACATCACCTCTCCAAGTGGCAGCAGTCACAACAACCCCTCTGAGCGAGTGTCTTAAATAAAACGTGAGGAATTATGTGCTGAGTGCCGCGCATCAATCACATTGATTCTCCAGGCCTCATCATCCTATATAAAGTCCTTAGTATAATAATGTTGTCAGTGGATTTGGCGTGAGGTGTCTTCACACTGCCAGTGTCAGTTCATTTAGATGCTCCCTCGGAGCCCTGGCAGCTATCATTGCTCATAACCACCGTGTCAGTCAAAGACGGGGTAGAAACACAGCATCCTGCCCTTCAGAGGTGCTAACATAATGAAAGAAAGACGCCACAGCTCTGTAAGAGAACGTGTTAAATGTTGCTTCCACGAATACCAGATGTGTGACTTGGGCAGGGGGAGACTATAATGGAAGCAAACTGCTTTTGACACTCTTGACTGTCAGTTTGCTTTCATGGTAAAGGATATTCGCTGAGACACGAGCTCTCCCCAACAGCAAGTGACTACTCGCCCGTGGATCCCTCACTTGCAAATTTTATTTTGAGATAAGCATGTGGGATTTGTGTTTTAATAGCAGAGTCTCAAATGTCACCTTGCGTTGATCGTCACGAGGGAAGTTAAAATCTTTTAGAATAACAATAGCCAGAATTGTGCAGCACGGAATAAAAAACGGCAAACAACAACAAACGTTGCTGTCGGATTTGGAATTATGACTTTGCGTTGCTGCAACAGTTAGATCGCTAGCACACAGTGTCACATTTCATTTAGAAGTTCTGGAAGAAAATGTCCCGTACTGTCCAAAATCTCCATTCTAAATGTGGATTTTATTTCATTGCCAGGTGCATACAGTGTGAGACAGCATTCATTCTTCCCTCATCATGCATACATTCATGAGATGTATTTATGGACTAACAGTCAGGAAATAGGACACAGGCAAACATGTGCAGCCAGTGCATTGTGGTGTCTAGAAAGGATACAGAACCTTTTAGGTAGTGTTCATCACCACAGTTGCCATGGAAAAGCCCTGTCGACCTCTGTATCACTACGGAAACATAATTAGTGTTTAGCAAAGGCTTTACACACATACAATTATTTATTAATGAATAGGCCTACACTGATTCGATTTTTCTCCATCATTAATTCAGAATTAAAGAATGCAGTAACGTATGCTACTAAAACGGTAAAAGGACATTTAACACTTTTTTTTTGCATATGCAAAATGCAAAGCCTTTGTTTTCAACTTTAAGGTGATTCCTCATTTTCTGTTCTGATGTTGGGCTTTGAAAAAAGGTTCATTATAATGATGTGAGCCCTGCATCTAAAGTAAACCAGCATGATACATCCCTTCTTTTTGTTGTATTCATTTGAGATCGTATAAAAGATAAATGGATAAGCCTATGATCAGATATTGTTCACTGTTTGTTTCTAATCCGGAAGAACAAAAAAACGGGGGTGGGGGGGGAATAAATCCAACGTTATAGTCACAGACATCTCCCCCTTTTCATTTTACATCTATGTATCTGTGTCCTCAAGGGATTTTAACAGTTCATCGGTACAAAAATAAACTATTAGTCCAGGTTTTGTCTCTATGTTTTTTTTTTCCTTTTAATAATGCCAACGTCCTTCTCATTCCCTCAATAAAAAGCAGGCTCAAAAGTTACAGGTCTAACAGTTTTCCTTTTGCATGATGATAATGAACCCAATTAGGCTTGCAATGTGGCTGAACGGCCCTGAGCAGTATGGTGGCTCTGAATGCCCAAGGTGTGTTATTATCTTGTATTAGTGCACCACCTGCCTTGCCATAATGATTAGCTAATTGGCTCTGTGTGTGTCTTGAAATAATAAAGAAAGGAGACATTTTTACTCTGATTAAGGAAGCACATGAAGTGAGAGCAAGGCCATTAAGATCTACACAAAGTACAAGGCATGGCTGAAATTCTGAGCAGCGCAGAGGTAGGCCAATGTGAACTGCATGTATCATACTCAGACCTGAGTATTAACTACCATTGGCATGTGGTATTAAGGTAATGCTTTGTTCACTTTTATCTGGTATATTTTATGAACTTGGAATAGTGAAGGCTTATATCAAGCAATTGAAATATATAGGACAAAGAAGAAGATGTCTACATCAAGTGACGCAAAAAGTGGGTATGCGCTATATGCGGCGCATAGGGGCGCAGCACCATGGGGGGCGCAGCACCATGGGGGGCGCCAAAGCGATTGTTAAAAAAAAAAAAAAATCTTTTTTTGGTATTTTCAATATGTAGCTGCTGTTGTGCGTCTCTAAATCATTTCTACCTTTTCTCAATGTTATTATATAACATTTTAGAGCAGTGGTTCCCAACCTGGGGTCCAGGGACCCCTCAGGGGGACGGCAAAGATCACAGGGGGTGCGCAAGTCTTTATCTTAAGTAAAAATATTTGCACATGTTAAACAAATTATGATAATACACTAGAATATATAATGTATACAAAAGTCTGTATAAAAACTATATATTTTTGTTCTCGCTTAAAATTGTAGGCAGGCTACTTAGTAGGCCAAACCTCCAGGACCTCTTAACCTGGGACCCTTGCTGTCATCAGGTCAGCTGCTAGCTGCTATCATCCTCGTTTTTCCTGCCGCCACGGCATCACTATTTTATGAATGAAACATGGCGGAGAAACGTAAAAGTGCTGATAACTTCTCTGTATCAAAAAAGAAAGCAAGGCTCTATCTCGAGAGTTACCTCAACTTCGGAGGGGGGGCTCAGCTTTTCTTAGACATAAGTAGGGGGGGGTGCTAAGGAAAAAAGGTTGGGAACCACTGCTTTAGAAGACTAACAGGCTAGAGTAGGCGCCCTGTCTCATAAGATTCCATCATAGAATGTTGACATAGAAGAGGGAGGAGGAGGGCAGGGAGCGGGGAGCGGGTGGGCGCTGTGAGCGCTGAGTGAGCAGGTACGAGCATACGAGTAGTAAGTTGCCGTCTATGGAAAAAGAGCAAAGCAAAACAGCTGTTGGGGCTAAAAATAGAAAAAGAAAGAGGGAAAGGGAGATGACCAGGGATGCGACAGCAGTTAAATAAGTGGATGGTGAGAGGCAACAGGTAGGATTTAAAGTGTGACGTCTGTGCTGGGAGACTTGCAAATATTCATGTTAACAGACTAGCTAGCGTTTGCTAACACTGGGAATGTAGCAGCCAAATGGGGGTTTACCATGGAATCATGCATAGATTTGCTACCAAACTTGGAGGCTTGCAAATATTCATGTTAACAGAATGTTGACTAGCTAGTGTTTGCTAACACTAGCAGCTAAAGTGGGGTTTACGGCTAGCTTACAATATGCAAAACCAAGGTTGCTGAGCTAAAAACTGATAAATATAAGGTAGCATGTACAATAAATGACAAGAATCTGGAAAACATAACTAATGCTATAACTCTGGTTTATCATTGAATCATGCATAGATTTGCCAAACTAGGAGGCTTGCAAATATTCATGTTAACAGACTGTTCTCAGACTAGCTAGTGTTTGCTAACACTAGCAGCTAAAGTGGGGTTTACAGCTAGCTTAATGCAAACCAATGTTGCTGATAGCTACATTTAGATTTTGGTTAAACCCTATGGTACCAATCCCATGCATTATATATGGTAAATATAAGGTAGCATGCACAATAAATGACAAGAAAAAAAATATATAAATATTTAAAATACAAAATGTGAATGTAATTTCAACAGCAGCACAACCTTACTGCATAATAGTTGTCTTATAAGATGCCATCACCAGGCTGATTTAAGAATTGAATTTAGGCTGCTATATTTAACAGTGAGTTCCTTTCATTCAGGTGTGAGGATGGTGGATCAGGAAAGGCAGGGGACGGCAACAGGTAGGGCTAACATTAGGTGGAAGTGTAGGGGGAGTCACTTGATACCAACAGATTCATTTCTTAATATTATTGATATGGAAAAACTAATGAAAAATCTATTACATGTTTGTTTGACATTATGTCTTAGTGGAGAAGAACACAGGCAAGGACTGAATGAGACAGACATGAGGTCGGCGATAGCATCACGTAGAGATGAGACCAGTGATTACATCAGGTAGGAGTTCTATTAGACCACACAAAACTAAATGTCCAGTACGGTTTGAAGTTCTGTTGACCAACCTATTCACTGTGTCCTTTTTGGGGGAAGAAATAGTGCAGACAGAGATGGAAAGCCACTCACCACTCAAATCACATCAACCAGGGGTGATGATTAGGTTTCCAATTGTCACAGTTTGGTTGCCAACGGCAACCGGGCAATCGTTAACGTCGCTGATATACTTTTACTTTTACTTTTTTGATATACCATTATTATTTAAAGCCCATACATGATGATGTCTGCCTTTGAGAAAATGAAAGCTCACCCAGAGAATTTGGCCCGTCCATGAGAAGGAGAGAGACATCATGGCTTGCAAACGAGCGAAGCATGGCAGTTGGTCAAGGCCACAACCCCACCCTCCACCTTGCCCCGCCTCTCTCCTCCTCAATAGCCTTTAAAGCTACAGGCAGGAAATGGCACATCCTAAGGAAAGCTCATTGTGGGACTGGCTCGTAGTTGCTGTAATTCTGCACCAAGGCTGAATTTCGGGAAAGAGACTTCAGATACAGTATTAGGGGACCACTAAGGCCTATATAAAAGAGACTTCAGATACAGTATTAGGGGACCACTGAGGCCTATATAAAAGCATCCAAAAAGTAGCATGCCATAGGACCTGCTGGATGTACTCTTTGCTAAGTTAGCTGTAGCAAATTTATTAGGTGATAATATGGGTTTGGAGCTTGTTCTGCTGCACGTAGTGATGACAAAAAAAAAAAACCATGCTTACTTAATGAGACTTAATAATGATAAAACTGAAAAGGATCGCTGGTTACTTGTCTGGTTGCCATTTTGGATTGATTTACAGAATTGTAATTAGGGTTCAAATTCACCGTACACATGAGAGAGTGTCTGTTGGACTGCCAAAAAGGTAGTAAAGTTTGTTAAAGAGTCTGATAGGAGATTATTCCTGTGAGTCAAATAAAATCATCAATGCAATATTGTCGAACAGTAACAACAAAAAAGGGATAAACTGAAAGTTATTTAAAATTGTGTGTGGTGTCCTACACTGTCTTGCTTAAGAGAATAAAGCAATTGAAGTAAAGTCTGCAAATTCTCATTTAACCAATATTTGCATTTGTATGATTTCTGACTCACACCTTGAGCTTGCGTTGAATTATGGGATAGACTACATTTTGACTGTGAATGAAATTCTTCAACCGTGTCTAGACTGTACCCTTGAACATATTTTTGTATTTATGGTTTTAACTTTCATAGATGATATGAATCTTTGTCACAGCCATGACCTCTGAATTACAGACAAAAGTTTCAAAGCCAATTACTGACGCTAGTTGCTGCTGTTTTTTTTTAATGACAGTACACTACAGACCAGAGTGTGTAGTGAACCACTTCAGTAGCCTATAGGTCACTTATTTCACTCTCTGTTTTAAAGTTGTTTCAAATTTAAAAGCATATACTTTGCACTGCAGGAAGGAAGCAAATACCAGAGGACTGTGCTGAAATAGTCACACTACCGTCCTGCCTTGCACCCACACACATATTTCAAACTCAAGGTCGCCCTCATCAGAAGGAAAGAACTGTTTCTAGATTACCCTGACAGTAGTTCTGCAATTTCCGCATGGCGGGGATGAGCTCTGTCCTACTGGGCCAATGATACCAGTAAAGCTCTGCAATTCAAAAAAGTTGTGGAGTTAAACTCTCTCTTTGTGCACTGAAAAACAGTGTTACTTTTACTGAGTGTCTGTTCAAAGGTGCTTTTCAGTTCATATGATACAAAAAAGCTACATTAAATATTTTCAAAGGTAACACACTGTAGCTTTTGTTCTACACAACAACATCTGCATATAAGTTCTCAAACAATTAGAGGAGTCTTTGTTTTACTTCCCCCTGATATTCTGTTTACCATTGCACACCATGTAGTTTAATGAAAAGTCATGGAAGAGCTAACGTTTTCCTAGCTAGCAAGCTTGCTAATGGTCAGTTAGCAAAGTGGTTAGCTTGCTAATGGGACAATGAGTTCACACAGTTTAATCAAAAGAAGTATTTGTATCGACTCTTGTCTCATAACTGTCTGCAAACCCCTGCTGCCCCTGCTAAAAAAAGTAAATAATGCAACAAAGATAATAAGCTATGATAGCTTCCAATATTTTGAATCTCCAGCCTTCCATCCCCTCAAGGGAGAGCTTGCTATTTGTCTACGGCGCAAACTTTCACCGTTTTACATTTTCATACAATAAAAGAACAAATATTTAAAAGCAAATTGTGTCAAGAGGGTTAAATAGGTATATATATATATATATATATATATATATATATATATATATATATATATATATATATATATATATATATATGAGCTTTAAAATTACTAGACACATTAGTAAATATTCAGTTAGCTTAGAACCTCCTCACTCATAGACATCACTACTGCTCTTACCGCCTGAAACCAGTATGGTAAAAATACTTTTCACTACTATACGTCAGTAATCATAATTTCATCAGGATTCACATAATCAGACATACAAATGTATCATTCATTCCCAATTCAATTGGTTGCACTTCAACACTATGGTAAATAACTTGTGTGGGGATGCATTATTATTGCAGATTACATTTGCTACATTTAGTACATGAATCAAGGGTGATTAGAAATATGCAAGGATTTCATAAGCACCCATCTTAAGTGCTGAGGGGTTGCCTGGCGTCTGCTCAGTCCCAGACCACCTCAGATACAGTACTTGGGTCGGGGTAGTTGTCACTGGGATAAATAGTTAGGGGAAGATGGCTAATCGTAGAGGTTGCTCTGGGAAGTCCCCAGGCAGAGGAGATAACACAAGCGTTCCACAGGGGCCTTATCAATGAGTGATGACCTTGGCTGCCTTACTTCACGCATGCATGCAGACACATGGTGGTCCACAAGCTCCCTGGATAGAGAGTGACATCATCTCGAGGGTAACCAAATGGATAAGTGGGTGTAGGTTTGTTGGTAAGGGGATTGGTTCCATTTTTAAGGTGCATTGGGAGGCCAAGGAGAGTGGTGGTTAAATTGTCCATTAGTACAGTTTTAAGATGGACTCCTGGGCATTGGGAAGCTTGCTTCACCATAGAGAGTCAGATGGCTTGCTATCTGTTGAAGCGGGGAGAAACATTTTTTCCTAAAAGCCTTTTGGATTTCTTCCCAGCTGCTCAGTCTATCCAAATAGGTCACGGGTGGTTGGGTTGGCTGGGTTGGCTGGGTCACAGCTGAAGTGCTTATTGCAAGAAATGTAAGTTTGAAATAAATAATTAATCAGTGAATAAAGAGAAGCATTATAATGAAAAAAATAATGTGGCACCCCCATAAATTTCATGAATCAATGCAACCCTCATTGCAATCTTGTTTCATCTGCATATAAATGACAGAATGTGATAATAACTTCCACTGGAGACACATGATCAGTGCTGTTTGTTCCATTTTCTCTGTGATTAACAGTACAGTGCAGCAACTGCATGAGCAACCTCAACAGATGTGAAAAGTTGTCAGGAGAAATTTCTTGTTATTTCTGCCATCACCAATGTGAAACATTCAATAAGAACATTGTGTTCGTTTTGAACAATTAAAAGCATGCAGGTTGGTACATTAAAACAATAAAATGAGCATTATTTTATCTGGTTGACTTGTTCAGTAACTTACTTGAGAGGTAATTTATTTGTGCCACAATTGAAAATCCATTTACAATTCATTTACACTACAAGTGATATCTTGTAATAGTATATAGGCCTATGCTGTGTAATACAGAGTTTCTGCCTTTGCACCATCAACTCCCTCACCACACGTTCCATCACTGTCTTTTCTCATATTTCACCACCATTGAATTAATCTAGATATTACACATTTCTATTACAGTATGGCATTCAGTCAACAGACAAGATAAAAGATTGCAAATGTGTAGCAGATTGCTAGTAAATGTAGTCTAGTTAACATTCACTAGCACACTAGGTAATGGCAAAATTGTTAAATAAATTTCTGGGCTCTCATAGTATTAGTCAGAAATATACAGTCATGTGAACAAATTAGGACACCCATGCTAAAGTTGATTAAAAAGAAGAATAAAAAAATTATCTTTAGGAAATTGATCTTAATGCCTTAATTAAAAAAATGAGGAAAAATCCAATCTTTAAGGACACCAATTTTCTTTGTGAATGAATAATGTATCGTCAATAAATAAATGTTCTTCCTTAAAATACAGGAGGCATAAGTAAGTACACCCCTATGTTAAATTCCCATAGAGGCAGGCAGAGTTTTATTTTTAAAGGCCAGTTATTTTATGGATCCAGGATACTATGATCCTGATAAAGTTCCCTTGGCCTTTGGAATTAAAATATTAATGACAATACTAATTGTCATTTTACAATGACACCTCCATCACATTATGATTTTATTTAAAGAGAGATATGTTAATCACATACAAGCTGAGAAGAATGAGTGTGAATGTGTCAAAGTTGAGCATATTTAGATAGCTGGAAGGTAGAATTGGAAACAAAAAAAACAAACATTTGACCGCTGTATTGTTCAGTTGAAACTATAAACCAAGAAAGTACATGTTTTTTACTCTTAACATGTTTAATGCAATCACTGACAAAGCTGCTGGGCACTTATTCACATATACAGGCTTCGAATCCCACACAGAAACACTAACTGATTGTCAAACCACAATACAGCACAGATCATGATTAATAATTTATCATTTAAAAGCATAGATAAGTTACTACAGCCAAATAAAGAGGATGGGGATTGGGGGAGGAGCTGTGCATGCTTATACCTCCAGTATTGTTGAAAGGCCGCCTTGGCAGTTTTTACTCCTAACCCAGTTTCCAACAGAGTGTGTTTCACCTTGGAGCGAGCAGAGAGGCACTATTCAAATGGGGATAAAGTAGGCTGACAGTCGCTTTCCCCTGCAGATATGTCCTGCTTCAAAACCTAAACATCTCTCCTTCCTCCCGGAGAATAAATAAAGAAATAAATCGGCGACAAGCAGAAGAAGAAGAAGAAATACTAGCGCTGCTGCATTCTCCGGAGGATAACAAGAATAATGCTTTCATTTGCTGCAGGGCCTCCACTCTGCACCAAGTATAGACATGGCTTTTATGGCTGTAGTATTTCTGATTGGCATCCTAGGACAGCCATTTGAATTATTTAATAGAGCTCCCATTCCCTTAGTGAAGGGAGAAAAAGAAATATGTTTGTGTTTGTGTGTGTGTGTGTGTGTGTGTGTGTGTGTGTGTGTGTGTGTGTGTGTGTGTTATTGGGAGTTTCTACGATGCCTTGCTCTTTATTGTCTTTGCTTTGGCATTCTCCCAGGCTTAACCTAAGTCAAGCGAGGCTATTGTTTTAGCAAACAACTCAAATGTCACTTTTACTTTTAAGAACAGTGAAAAGAGAGTACTCAAAACAGCTCAACAAAAACAAGGCAACAACTGTGCAAAGCATCTAAAACCCTGCCTTTTAATATTTCTTAAGATTAAATGAGAAATTAAACATTGAACACACTTCCTCTCTTGTTTCGCCCCACAGGTGCCCAGGAGCGAATCAGTCAATCCAAGATCACAATGTAGTACACAGAGACAATATTGAGGGGATCTGGGCCTTGGGCTTTTAGAAACCTGATCCATTTCCTGATGCGGAAGAGACGGAAAGAGAGAAAGAGAGAGATGAGTTAGTCTCTGTGGCGTAGCTATCTCCCCCCAGAGTCTCGTAGACCAGTCTCGTCTCTCTTACTTTCTGTTTCCCTGACAGCGTGTATCAAAGATTTTTGAAAAGACTTGAAACGAAATTAGATAAACCACAGCAAAGTCAACAAATCATATCTCCTGATAAATGGTATACATTGTGACCCAGCAAGATAACATTATAATCTCTTTTTGGGGATATTCAGTGCACGAGGGAGGTAAAGCCTGAATGTGACGCACATAAAAAAGCACCTTGCTATCTGGGGGACTGTTTAGATATGACCATCAACAGCTGGACAAAAACTGTATGACCAGGCCTCCTCTCAACCCTGTCACTGTCCCCCCCCCCTCCCATCTCCACGTCCTGTCTTTATCAGGACTGATCGCCTCAAGCCTGTCTGACCTTGGCAAGCAGATAAAACAGCAGACAGATAAGGAAAAAGGGGCCAGGGAAAGAACAGGGAGGGAAGGAAGAGCAAAGAGGAGTGGCTTGCTATGAGATGCATTTTTCCTAAACTCTGGCTGTTTGAGAACCCCAATTTACATGGCCAGGGAAATCCTCTGGGAAGCTTTATGATAGATGAATAAGAGTACTCTACCAGGGGGAGGAGATGAAGTCTGGGATGACCCGCTTTCGCAAATTTGGCCCCAGGGAGAAGGAAGAGGAACTGGGAAACTTAAGCTTTTGCAGAGAGGAAATCGCTCAGCCCCTCAAGCGACATTAGAGTGCTAAATTTATCATTGTGTCATATTTGGGATTAAGAATTAGGCTTTATAGATGCATTATGCCCTGTCAGCGTGTTAGTCTTTGAGTTTATTTTAACCAGTATTTTTTGATGCTCTACCCAAAGAATCAATTGCTACCAGTATTATAATGTATGTAAAAGTTTTTAATTTTGTGTCAGGTTTGTGATTGTTTGACTGCACTGCATTATTAGTTTCGTCAACGACAATGACAAATGCAATGAAAAGTATTGAAAAAAAATTTATGAAAATGAGACATAACGAAATATGTTACATATTCTGGTCAAGGAATAAAAACACATTGTACCCTCCTGATTAAAGCTGCAGTGGGTAGAAAGCAAAAACAAATGCTTCTCTGTCAAATGGGCTGAAAATGAGCTGTGATTGGCCAAAGTCTCCCATCACAAGCGAGAGTCTCTAAAGCCTAAAAACAGAGGAGATGCAGAAGTCTACTTTTCTCTCAGACCATTTGAAATACAATATGCTGAAAGATTATTATGGAACGTTTGCCCTTTTTCAGGAGTTGATTTAGCTGCTTTACATGTTGCGCTACCGATACGATAATTAGACACGCAGCGACAACAAAACAACTGGGATAAACCATAAAAACATGCACACATTAATAAAAAGGTAGGCCAATGCTAAAATAAAACTATGAATGACTTGCTGTACGGTTAAGCTAACGTTACTTTCAGTTATCCTTTTTTACGTGCTCCTATCTGTATAGCGCAGTAGGCCTGTGTTTACTAAAGACATATTACTGAGGTAATGTTTTAGCTGCTAGCTAAACCCAAACAGTGAATATAATTTCAGTGAAGAGCTGCAATAGCTGTAGCTTCAGAATGCTAAGACATAACAATTTAAGAGACTAAAATGTCCCTGACTAAACAAACAAAAACTAAAGTTTTCATTGAAACACTAAGAATGAAGCTACATCGAAAACAGGTGCCAAAACAAGCAGTCCTGTGTTGGCTTTCAGTGTGAGAAGAGAAACCTATTGAGTGTGATTAGAGAGTTATTGGGAGTTATTAAAAATAATGAGATGTAAATCCAGCATATTCATGGCAGTTAAATGTTTCAGAAAAGTTTTATTTCACTCTTTAACTTTAACTACTTTAACTTTTGTATCTATAATTTAAAAAATAGATTTCTCTCACTCTTCAAAAGTGATAGGTCGGAGCAAAATAAAACTTTGAATGTGAAGACAATAGCCATTTTGAGGACTTTGAAGAAGTAATTTCTTTTCATGTGAATGTATAATGCTTTACAATAGGCTCAAATAAAACTCAATTGATTTTAGTCCTGTCTAGATTGGTGTGATGTCAAAGACACTGGTTATTCTAACACAGATCGACAAACTAAAAGCAATTGCGACAAAAACAATCAAAACCTTTGTTTATGACCATGGATTATTAGTGACAGCACAGGGACAGTTTGTTCAGGGCTATTGTTTGTTCAGACGCTAATAACCAAACTGTGTGTGTCTCCATGTCCCCTCTTGGACACAGACTAATGAGAAGTGACCTTTAATTGTGTTGTTCTGTTAAGATGGCACGCTGTCACCGAAGACTGACAGAGTAGAGGAGAGACTTCGCTGTTTATTCACAAAAACAATCAAAACTAACTGATTGAAAAATAAATTCATTCATTCAGTCATTAGAATGCATGAACGTAGTGATCTCAGCATTGAAACTGCATGGTGTTGTTTACTGTTACATCAGTACTATCATGTGCAGAACAATGGTGATCAAAATGTCTCAAATGTACAATGTATATAAAAAAAAAAAAACGCATCGAGACTTTAGGCTCAAAGTTCACCTGTCACAGATGAGACAACTTCTTCGTATACTACCACAAAAGCTTAGCAGGTTTGGCCTTTGTTGTCCAGGGGGTTGAATTAGTTTTAAACAGTCCCACTGTGTTGGTGCTGTGATTGCGCCGCTCTCGGAAGTGTTGCCCTATGGCTATACCATTCCACGCCTCCATTTCCTCCTGTCATGACAGCTGTATCTCAGCTCTGATTGGGCGGTTGCTGTGAGGAGTTCCTGACCTTTCAGATGGAGCCCGATTCGGTTGGCTGATTTACATTCTGTCAAACATGGGTCTGTGAGGCACAGAAAACGACATCCCTTCCAGAAAATGTCAAACAGCAGTGGCAGGTCTTTGCTGGCACTGTACTGTGATATTATTTTGAAGAATCTCGGCAGAGGTTGACACATGTCTTGCGGTTGACCGGAAGAACTCTGATTTGCATTCAAAGAGCTTGTTCAAATAGACAACATTTGATGTGGTTCATAAAGATCAGGCATTTTGAAGGAGTTAGGAAACAAAGTGCACAGTCGCCGCAGCAAAAGTTAGGTAAGAACATCAGGGCCAGAAAGAGCATGCATCCTGGAAAGCGACACTAACTCTCAATAGAGGGAGGGATGTTGCACAGAACACTCCAATGCCAGCAAAAGCTTCAATTAATTAGTTAGTTAATTACTCTTGTATTAATACTTTATTTGTGATTCATGGCACTGACTCCAAACTTGACACTTGCATTTCATTACTTTTGATTTGTGGAGATGAGAGTAAGACTGCCACTGATGTGGCAGAAACCAGCCTAGTAGAAAATATTTTAGAGTATGCATCTATTAGATAAACTGAGGTTGAGATTGTGCTTTGCTTAAGATAAATATTTTTAACTCTCTATATAAGTTGGAGCATATCCATGTGTGCATTTCCTCTACTAGAGGTCCTTACAGATATTATATAACTGTGCACCATCTATATCTCTGTATCTTGTTGAAAAAAGTAGTTTTTGCCACACTAGCGGCAGGGCTGTATGGATGGTAATGTCAGTCAGTCTGTTTCGGTCATCACTTTGGTCCAGATTGAAATATCTACGCAACAATGGGAGGGATTGTGATAAAATATGGAACAGATGATCATGGTGCCCAGAGGATGGAGCCTAAATTGTGTACTGTAAGTGAGCATGCTTATCTTAGCATTTACCTATTTCTTTGACGTTCCACTTCCGGGATTGCTCTGTTGCTGACGGAAATTCCACTAGATTTTACTCATTCAGGCCGGTTATCCGTTGCCTTGGGCTTCCTTAGTGTTGGCATTTTAAACTCTAGACTATGGTTAACGTTTTCTCAGATCTCTGCAGGGTAAATCGAGACAGCTAGCTAGACTATCTGTTCAATCTGAGTTTAAAGAAATGCCAATAAACCAGAGCAACTCGGAATAAAAAAAAACACCTGTGTGTGGTACAACCTCACAGAGCTGTCAGCGGGGCTGTAGACTTAGACTCTTAGTCTTGTTTCAGTGTAAATGCAGCAAGTTAACTTTTGTATTTTCTGGGGGTGAGTTAATACAAAATGTTTGACACTGTACTATAAAAACACCTTTAATGCACAATGGCATGAACTGTATAGGACAGTAACTACGTACATCAACAGTATTTGTATTATATAACAAATGGAGTTATAAACAAATTATGTGAAAAATACAGCTTGCATTGCATCCCAAGTTCATTCCACTGCAGCACTGGAATCCTTCCTCTCCACACGCCCTGGTGTACTTACATCCCAAACACCATGTTGTGTGTGTGTGTGTGTGCCTGAATGTGTGCGATTGTCATCTATTAACTACCGATGCACACATGTGCAGGTATATTACATCCCTTCAACACACACAAACAAACACACATGCACAATGTACAACGGATTAAAGCACTGGGGATGGCATTCCAAACCCTGCATGAGGATCCTTGTTACATGTCCTGCTGGCTGGCATCCAAAAAATGTTAAGTAACGAAAACCCATTCATTAAGTCACATAATTAGCATGCTCTGTGGTAAAGTGACATTTGCCATCCCTACCTGCAGCGCAAGGGTCTGGGCTCTATCTTCCACCAGAAGTGTCACGTTGATCCCTCCCCTGGCCTTCGCTAATGTCAGCATTAATAACTCAACATGATGTCATCTCCTTAGCTTATGTCCAGCAGGAGGTGCTGGGAACCGCCTGTGCCCGTTGTTCTAACGATTAATCTGCCCTTAGATGTAATGCCGACAGTAAGCCCAGCCTGAATGAGTGGGGTCCTGTCTGTGGAGAGACAAGCTGATAATTGCCTTTGTGTTGCGGAGGAGAAAGGGCAGGCGCGGTCAAGGGCACTGCCACAGCCAACTATGGTAAATCTGTCACCCCACGCGTTGCAAGGCAAAGCCGAGGGCTGCAAACACAGACTGTGTTTGGCTTCTGTGTTTGGTAGGCGGATGGTTAATGGGGTGGGCGATGTGGTTTTAGTTTGTGTCTGTGTGTGTCTGCAGCTACCGTCCCGTGTCTGCATGCACGGACAGCTTGGCTTGTTTGTGTTTATATTTGCCTTGTCCATGTTATCTTGTCTGCCGGATAAACTAAGTGTGTTTCTCTTGTAAACACTATTTCAGCTTTTCTTATTACAGATGTGCATCAGTAGACTCGGGGCTGTCAGATGGGCATCAATTGTCTGGTGGCCATCACACATTTTAAGAGAGGGATTTCGATAAGTGTCTTCGATAACCCTAGACGTTTTGAAATGTTGGACAAATGTTTGACCGATTTTGTTTTTAAACTACTACATTAAGTAGTAATATGTTTTAATGTGCTTATCTATCTATCTATCGTATCATGTAGAATAAATGGAAATTACAATGTTTTCACTCTGCTGTTATTATTATACATATTACACACACATGCTCAGTACCTATACATGCACTAATGGAGAGATGTCAGAGTGAGGGAGCTGCCCATGGAAAGGCGCCGCGAGCAGTTGGGGGTTCGGTGCCTTGCTCAAAAGAACCTTGGCAGTGCCCAGGAGGCACCTCTCCAGCTACCAGTCCACCACCATACTTTGGTCCACATGGGGACTTGAACCCACAACCATCTAGTTCCCAACCCAACGCCCTACCGACTTAGCTAAGATTCCACCTTTTAGGTGAAATTGCACACTGATCCACACGGCTGTGACTGTGTATGTGTGGAAGTATGCATTCATTTTCAAGGTAAAGAACCAAACAGTTGTGTGTGGTTTAGTTGTTTTACAGCCCTTCTTCACTGTGGGAACCAAATTACACTAAAGACCATTGTACTGCAATCCTTGAATCATTATACACAACATATAATATGTGCTTAGTGAATGACTTACGAGAGACAATCTCTTTTCTCGCGTTGATATTTTCAGAGCTCGTTCTAAGTTACCGTGGCTGTTATTTCCTGGAAGATCATGGCAGGAGAAACCTCAAGGACACATTCCACTCATATAATTCACCCCAGGCATTTCTCAAGAGCTCTCGAAAGGCGAAATCAGAGTGCTTCCCAAAAAGCCTATCACACATTGTTCACTTATTCTCTTACTCTTAGTCGTCTGCACGTCCTTAAGTCCTGTGATCACAGTAGATTGACGGCCCCTCTGTGCTGGTGATCTACGTACATTATGTAGTTTTTCCATACATGATGTAAGTAATGTAGTCTACTATGATACGAAGGACATCAGTAACTCTTGTGAAAGTTTGAGCCTTTTGACTAATACATGGTAATACAATCAAAAATCATGGCCGACGAAAAGCTCCCTTGCTGTCGCGCTGCGTTGAAACTGTGCAGTGGCCATTGATGGCGTCTATAACGTTAGTAAATCTCAGGTGACTGAGGAAGGGATTATTCTAACGATAGCAGAGGCCAGTAACATTAACGCTACCCTACGCTGTTACTATATAAATATATAAACTGAGTTGTTGTTTTAATTTCTTTACTGAGACAGACTAAAATGAAGAGACTACTTCAAACAAATCTTTCCTTGGGAAGGGACGAGATGGATCATGATGAGACCGAAATAAAAAGAGAGAAAGGTGGTGGAGATGAGAGAGCAAGACACTGTCCCACCCAGGATTATTATGTCTCTGTGCTGTCAAACACAAAGACTGTACTGATCCAGTTCAAAGAATGTAATAACCATATTGGCAGTTATAATGGAACTTATAGTTAACTGCACACCAAGCATAAGTATAATAATAATATAGTATTTAATGTATACATGAAATATTTATTATTATTATATGCAAAATATGTGTTAAAATGTTTCTGTACAGTTTGAGACACATTTGTATAATTCAAATACAAAATGATGCAAACTCAAACAAAAAGATTAAATAAAGAAGATTATTTTTAGGGCTGTCAAACGATTACATTTTCTTAATCGCGATTAATTGTTGAATTTCTATAGTTAATCGCGATTAATTTTATCACATGATTAAAATTCTATTATTTTGCATTTCAGAACTGTTTTTAAGTACATATTAACAATGGAAAGCCTTACCAGTGTATCTTGATTGGGAATCAAATGAATACAAAGAAAGTGACTTTATGAACTTGATTTTAAGATTTGTATTTGTTTATTATATATTTAATCTAGTCACACATTTGAATTTAACAACAACTTTGAATGCACCACGATGCTGTAAATTACCAGTTTCATTGAACCGTCTGTGTTTTTCTGACAACAGCAGCTGCAGACTGCTACATCCCGGTGTTGAATCCTCTACAGTGAAATACAGTCACATTTTACACTGTTTAGCGTTAGCTGTCAGCATTGTAACCGTGTTTAATCCAGCTACTAGCTAGCGGTAGGCTAACGTTAGCTGATGTCCAGTATAGTGTTAACTAGCGTCACGTGCAGCAATGTTTCTGTTGCCTGTAACGTCTGTTTCAGAGCATCAGAGAGAAGTGCAGGCATATCAGTGGCACTGGAAGGAGGCACCGAAATCCATGTTGCTATTCCTGCAGCAGCAGGATGTGTTACGAGGAAGTATGGCAAAATAGTAGCCTGTTAGGCACGATGCAAAGCCGAGTGAAGTGAAAATAAATTAATAAATGGCGGCATGCGATTAATATGATAAAAAAAATTAATTAATTTAATTAAAAATTAACGCATTATGCCCGACCCTTAATCGCATCGCGATTAACGCGTTAATGCTGACACACAATTATTTTACTTAATCATCTTTGTCATATATGCTTCTGCCCTCTGTGATGGTTTTGAAGCTACTCTTATACAATAGTTGCTCTTCAAACGTCTGAAAATGTGCATATTTAGATCAGGAAAATTAAACAAATTTGGACCTCGGTATTGCTAAAATCCTGTATAAAAATCAGCAAAATAATCATATACAGTGAAGGGAAATTATTTGATAGAAAATGGCAAAAGGCAGGTTGTAATCTGACAAGGCTGTGTCTTCACTCATGTTTGTTGATTGATTGATTAAACCACTGCCCCATTTGTACCTGCTTGAACCTGTCTAAAACAAGTTGAATTTTAATGAGCATTTCCATAGAAGGGCATCGTAATACCATACAGGCAGCCATGACAGCTTTTGTTGTTGGGGTTTTTTATTAGGTCTAAACAAGAGGCAGATCTGAATATGTCATGTATTAACCTGCCAAGGGATCGAGCCAGTATGTCAGCCAATAAAAAAAAGGTATCGCCGTGTTTAATGTGTTGCTGACTGTCCCCAGTCAAACAAGCCACTTCTGACATTTGCCTTTCTCCAATTATTTGCCTCTGTGGCAGTGAGTCCTAAAAGCCATCCTTTGTTTCCCAGTAAGCATCATGGGCTACAAAAATAAATTTTGTGCAGCTGCACATTTTCTCCATGATTTGCATAAAGAAAAAAAGAACAACAGTGACAACTTTGGGACACATTAAGGTTCTCTATTTTTCCGAGCCGCAGTTATTCTCTTATAGTAGTACCTTCATTAGACACTGCAGGATCTAATTCACTAATCAAATCATTACGATACAACAGGGACCCCTTTAATTCATCTTTCTGTAAGCCCCCTTTCCCCATCTAGGCAAGTAATGCGACACCATATTGGTTCTGATCAAACTACTGATCCCTAAATGGGATGTGTGTTTGCACAACTGGTATGAATGTGCTTGTTTGTATATATTAAAGACAGCTAGTGTGTTTGTGTGTGTGTCGGTGTGTGAAAGAGATGAGTTGCTTTGCATGTAGTCCGTGCTAGTCAGGAATTGATCAGCTGCATGCATTAGCAGATTGCCTATTGAAGAGGGGGAAGATTTATAATGCTCTGATTGATGGTAGCAATCTAGGAGTATAAATAAATGAATATGTGCCTGCTCTGGTTGGTGATGGCAGTAAAGCCTGGACTTGCAAGCTCATCTGCAATCGCAAATGTCACATTTAGTATACCCTCATCACCAGACACCACTGACGGATAATGTAATGTATACAGTGAAGTCAGATGTCAGGCTCACTGAAAGGACAACAAGTCTCGGTGCTCTTCATTCATATTGACACAACAATATGAGAGCTTTAACAAATGAAGCTGAGAGAAAAACATAACTGCATTTTTGTCGTGGTTTATGGTTTGGAGTCAAAATCGAGTGGGTCTGTTTAACATTGATGTTTTAAAAAAAAATCCATATTTTCCCCCAAATCAATTATATTTTCATTATGTGGTATTAAATATGTGTTAAACGTGTATGTTCTACCCATATCTACAGTTTTTTGGTGCTCATGGCAAAATCAATTTTGAAGCTATAGTGCGTAATTTCTGTCTCCCCCATGAGGAATTCTAAGTAATGACAACAACACTGTCGGCGTGTCCACATGATACAAGCCTTCTGTGATCGCGCACACGACCCCACCCCTCCTCCACGCAGTTGGGAGCAGCTCAAGGAGGACACGGAGGATTAAAAAAACATGATGGACTCTTCAGAAGAGGTCATTATCTTCACTCGAATTCTGCGCGGTAAAGTCACCAGACGACACAATCTTCTAAACGCAGCCATACTGAGAAATACAGAGAGTGTTGTGTGGAGCTGATAGTCTTAATTAGCTTTGTAGCAACTCTTTTGGCAATGGCTTGAATGTAACAGACGTTCAATAATATCAAAAATGTACACACTTTAAAGTTGACTTTCACTAATACGCTGAAAGTTGAACTCAAGTTGAACTTAATTTACTTTTGATCATTTGGGTTAGTTAGTTTAGTCTAATTTATATACACAAAGTTAGTTATCTTGGACTACTTTCGAACAAATTTTTTCTACACGTACTATAACATTTTTTTCTCTTATATATTTGTTTCTAGTAGAGTTTTTAGGTAGTAATTGTAAATTAGCGTATTGTGTAATCTGTATCTAAATTGTTGTAATTTCATTTTGCATTACATGTATAGCTTTGGCATAAATTAATCTGTATATGCCCTCATCAACCCGTGTAGGCAGCCATTTCAGTAAAAACAATATCTGATAACCCTACAATATAATATTTAGAAACAGCTATTTTCTAACTAAAATAACCTTTTAACATCAATTAAATACAAAAGAGAGCACATCACAATCACATTGTTAGAGAAAATAATAGGAGGGGGATGTTTTGGTGATGAATTATTCTCTTTCAGTCACATTACTTTTGTAAAATGTTGAAAACAACTGTGAAAATGACTCAGCTAATAATCTTACTGTAAGACCAACTTCTTAGAGTAAAACATAATTTTTTTTTCTCTTCAAGTCATTCATAATGTTGCCTTCAACCTGAGGCACCAGACATATTTAAGAAAATGTGTTTCTAAAACAAATAACTTAGAAGCAAATAATGTTGCTTTTTTACAGTACATCTTGCTAATCATCGACACAGGTGTATGTCTGGATTAGAATATGGAAAGAGCAGGAGGTCTTTGTGACAACAAGTGGTGTGCGGAATACAAACAACGATTAATGATTCTTCATAAAACTGTGTCCAATATGTCCCCAGTCACCCATGGAATACACAACGCTGTGTAGAATACCAGCTTATAACTTGATGTTGGTTTGTGTAATAGCACAGTTTGAATGGTAATTTATAAAAGAATGGTACCAATCACATATATATATATATATATATATACAGGGTGCGATTTGTGAAGAAAGCAAGGGGGGGGTTGTTTTTTTATCACGCACAACAAAAATTAAATCCCCCTTCCTTTACCATGGATATAGTACCACCCGGCCAGCCATGCCAAAACACGTATGCACTTCACTATCCAATGAAAAATAATCTCAAAATGAAATAGCACAAAGTGATGTCAACATAAAACACAGCGCCGGCATCCCGGAGCTCTGTAGTGGTTAAATACAACCAGTAACTGCTGCTCGGATTTTATCATTCTATGGCACCATAGACTGTTCGTGTTACAGCGCTTTAGGTAGTTTAAAATACTTATATTTTAGGTATATAATATATGGTATATTGTTCATACCAAGTGCTCAACATAATGCATCAAAAACATTAAATAGGAGATGCCGACAGATGATAGAAACCATAAACCATGAAATAATTTTAAATTTAACTTATGTGAAGTGCTTCTTACATTTTAAGAAAAACCCTCATTGTACATGGAAATTTAATTATATATGTTAACTGTCACAATGGGCTGACCTTTTTAAATGCCATTTAGAGGAAGGTGATTTGGTTTGACCCGAGCAGTGATCATGAGATGACTACAGTATATCAGGACCAATTCGTCTGATAGACTTCTCTATCTGAGTCACAGAGACACTCCACAGATGCCCTAGAATTTACCCTTAACAGTTAAATCATTTACTGAGGGGGGGGGGGGATCCTGTGATAGTGTGGCTTGTCTGACCTCCACTCCCCCCCATCTGTCCCCACCGGCTCCTTCCAACCTCCGACCTCCACCCCTCCTAGCCACGCTAAGGGAATCTAATCACACGTATTCCAGATTGCAGTACCTGATACGAACTTCCTCCTGCAACCAGAATAAAAGTGATACGATTTTATCCACTGGCTGCGTGCCATGAATTCAAACCGGTGCCTGAGTACATTATTTATCTGCTCAGAAGAACCCCTTTGCCCTTGGTGATTTTCACCCATCTCCAATTTTCCTTTTGGTTTAGATGGGGAGATACAGTAGTTACCCAGGGTTAAGTGATGGTTAAGTAGCCTGTCCTCTATCCCAAGGGGAAGCCATTTTCTTTGCTTCTGTAATTGCTCTGTTATCAAGACAACAGATTGACTCAAGCTGGAGCAGGTTTCTTTTTTACAAATCCTTAATAATAATTTTACCAGTTAACACTTTCCTCATGTGCTTAAAAAATGAATGTGCTGCCCACTGGGACAAACTCTATGGCAATGATAACATTAATTCCAAAACATTACACACCTGATGTACTCCTGCACCTCTTCTTTTTTAATCTTTATTCTATTTTAACAACTTCAATCTTTTAGTTAATTGGTAACTTTTCTGCTACACAAGTTAATGATATTTTGACAAATATCTTTTTAAGAAGAAAGAAGGCACGGAAAGAATCCCTCTATTCATGACTGAAAATAGTGACTTAGATTAGGTTCCATTACATTCAAAGCAAAAGCAGGATGTAACTTTCAAATGATACATCACGCAGGAGACATAAAAGACAATTTTCTCTGCTTGTGATGCGCTTGCTAATGATACCCTTGAGAGAGTGTACAAAAAAAATAATTGCGTTATTTGTGTTTGTAAGGAGTGAGAACGTAATTAATCTGTGTACAAAGTGCAAGCATATCTACAGTTTAAATACTCCGACACAAACACACACAAACATCACTGAAATGTGCGCACCACACAACCATAGGCGCCGGAAGTAGGGCTGCTGCTAACCCCCTGTTAGCAAACTGCGATGACAATAAAATGATCGCTTACAAATATCTCTGGTTGTTGTTTCTGTTCCACGACATTTTGTATGTCATGTTTGGGGTGTGGGATGAAGAGAGGGATGATTTTAGTAACAAGAGGGCTTTTCACTGGGGTGGAAAAGCTGATCTCTTCACCGAGGTGGAACAGCTGATCCACTTGTGCCTCTGTTTCATGTCTACTGCTGGCTCCGAAATTTCTTTCTCAGCTCTTTGCTGCCTGAAAACCTGGCTCCGTAGCACTATCACTCAGAGCAGACTTTCACATATCGCACTGCTTCACATCCACAAAGACATTTTGGATGATCTGATATTCAGGGTCTCATGACAGAGTTTATCAGCCAAACTGCAGAGCGCAAATCTACGTTTGGTGTTCCGAAATCATCATAAGGTAGAGACACGGTGTCTAATCTCTGCGTCTTTTTCCTGCCGCCTTGCAGGCCCAGATGGTAGCCTACATTTAGCCTAGTATGATTGTGATTTACGGTATGTATGCCTATTAAGAAACAAATAGTTTGTAACTTTTTAAAATGTGTCACATACTTCACTGTTGTTCTGAGTTCGCTGTGAAGTACACACCATCAGGGGAGGGGAGAGACAGAGGTAGAGTGGTCTGCACACCCCTCCCCCTACCGCCAGCACCCCCTGCACCGTCTGCACACAACTCTGCACCTCCTCCTGGGATTAACCACCCTCCTGGACGGAATAAATACATGTTTCTCCACAGCCAGTGGCCTGCATGCTGAGCAGTCCGTCAAGCTCTCGTTCCTGCTTCTGTGAAGTAAACAAATGCTTGCGCTGATTCACCTGCCACTGTTGCATATTCCCAGTGCACCCCGGGCTTAGTAAAGTATAGAGGAGAAACATGAGGAGATGTGATCAAAACCATGTCAGCCATGTCTGAACAAGCACTCCCTGCCCTGCTCTTTTTCATAAACCAGCCCCTGGGTTTACCATGCTTCATCCCTCTGGTGAACTTCTCTTCACCGGGAGCCACCGGAGTAAAACTATGCCCATAAATTATTTTGACTCTTGAAATGAGACAGAAAGTATTGCTCCTCCACAAGATTTTTGATTGTTTGTCTCGCTTTTAATTGGGTTGGTAATAATTATCAGTGTCCACTTATATGAATCAATTACAGACACTTAGCATTGTAATCAATTCTATTTTAGTGTTTTGCACGGAGCTATGCTTGATTAACTATATAATTAAGCACTTTACTTGCTTTTTGTGGTATCTCCATCTTTCCTTTGCATTATTTATTCATATTTGCCTGCTTTAAGTACCATAGGTCAACATTAGTTGGAGTCTGTCCCCAGGGGTGGGGATGATGACACTGTTGCAAATGCGATGATGATTGGCTGGGTGGGCGGATGCCCTGCTCATGCTGTCTCACTGCAACGCTTCTTTAATGTCACCAACTGTTGTTTAGTACCCTTTTTTTTCTTTTCTTTTTTTACTTTCTTAAAAAGTATCGGTTCAGGCACCGTATATATATATATATATTTAGAAAATGATTTGAAAGGGACAGGCACACATGTTTATATAAGCCAGTAGCAGTAAAATATCCAAATCATCAAATCCACCAAAAAGATGAGAAAGATTTTCAGCATTATTACTTGGATGAGTATTCCATTTTTGTATTATTTTTCTGCCAATTAAACATCTACCCACACATCTGTAGGTTATAACATGGGTGAGACAGGAATGAGAATTGTCTTGAGACTAATTTAATTAATATTTACACCAATAATCCGCCTAATAATGAAGCAGT
Source organism: Sander vitreus (assembly GCF_031162955.1). Taxonomy (NCBI): domain Eukaryota; kingdom Metazoa; phylum Chordata; class Actinopteri; order Perciformes; family Percidae; genus Sander; species Sander vitreus. Next base: position 6,717,111 of record NC_135873.1, read on the forward strand.
ACAAGGATTAGTAACTGTAATGTCAGTACTAAAGTTTAAATTGTTGATTAGGTGTATAAATACTCATCAAGTTAAACTATCTATCTATCATAATTGTAAAAATGCTCCACACTGTCAGCAATATAATTATGCTGGAGAGTTGAAACCTATAATGTTTTTTTATCATATTTTATTTTATCTTCATTATACAGACATTTAAGATACAGACTTTAGACTTTATATGATATCAGAAAGTGCCCTTAAAAAAATCCTCCATATATAAAATGTTTGTACATGATTCTTTCTCATGACTTAAAAATCCCCAAAACTTTCAGAAACAATACTGAGGACATGACCTGTGGCACTCAAAAGTAGCTACACTTTTCTTTACACTGGACTCTCATTGATTGATTTGATTTTAAAAGGTGAAAGCATTAAAAAAGGTCATTACTACGGTGATACCACATTCTAATCATTCACATGTAATTAACATGCACTGGCTGACATCAATAAACATTCGAGGGAGCAGGTGACTTCCTGTTGCAGAGCCTCCAACACTTCTAATTGTACATTGATTAAAGCAAGTTACCGATCGCACTCCATATTACATGTTTTTCTGTTCTAATACAGTTTGGTAAAGAGGAACAGATGATCTTAAATCGCCTTTAATCTCAAAATACGGCTCTGAATCTAAAAAAGGAACATTCGCTCTGAGTGTTGTTGACGTCGTTACAGTGTGTGTTATGTGAATCAGTGGGAGGATGAAGTGAGGGTTAAGGTAATTTTGAAACTGTACAGTACTCATGTCAGGCACATGAAGTGCAACTTAAGAGAAAAGAAACAAATACAAAGAGACTGGGATGCTAAGAGGGCATGACAGAAATCGGAGGAAAAGGTAAAAAAATCAATGTATGACTGTAATTTGGCTGCCGGGCTAAATTCACAAGTTGCTGCTGCCTGCATTTCAGAACTTTTTGCTTCACTTAGCTTTCAGCATCTTCTCCCTTGGCTGCTTTCTCAGGTAGTCCCTCATTTAAAGCTCCAATCCTCTTTAGATATTGACACATTCATCCATCCATGCTCATGCCCAAATGATCCTATGCACCAATCAAATGCAGGAGTAACTGAAGGAAGAAAGGGAAAGATGAAGAGGGGGAGGAGGAGGAAGAGGAGGAGGGAGGAAATGAAGGAAGCCGTGCAACAAACGGGAAAATAAGTATACAAAAACAAGAGCAAAGTAGGAGACAATAATGCCTATACAGTTACTCGGTTTCATGATTCATCACATTCTGCCATTCCAGGAAGCGTAAAAATGGCCATCTGACCTTCGCTGCCTCTTTATATTTTTGGCGCTGCAGGCATCAAGGCAATACCCATCTATTGATTGTGTTACACTTAGTACTTATTGATCGGGGTTCAAAGTTAAAGGTTGTGAGATGGATAGGAATAGGAGAGAGGTGAAGGAACTATGTTGAGGCAGGGTGCGATTCCAGGAGTTTTTAAGTGGGGTGGCACGAGGGGGGGGCAATAATCAGTCAGAGGGGGCCAGGGGGCATTTTATCAGAATACAACATGGAAAATCTGCTTAGAAATATAGGAAATATTTGATAGGATAACACGTCACACAACATAATTCTGCTAAATAAAACATCACATTCATTATTTGTTTCACTTGTTTTATTTTAAATAAATTGTATATCCGAATACAATACACATTTGCTATAGGCTAAGTCTGCCACTTTAAAAAAAAAATTAAAAAAAATTCCAGTGCTGGTTCCGTGGTATCCGAATTTTAAATAGTCATCATGTAAACATTAATTGGTGATGTGACAAGGGCTGGGAAAATTGGCAGAACAGGCAGCCAATTGACAGTGCTCTGATCCAATGGAAATCACAATTGTCAGATTGACAGTGCTCTAGCCCAATGGATTTGGGGGGGGTGGCACCAGGGGGGTGCAATCATATTTCGTGCCTCCCTTCTGGCGAAGCCCTTGTGCTGAGGGTGGCTCACTGGCTTGGCTTTGCGGTCATTGCGCCATTTAAGGGAGAGGATCGGTTTCACAGAGACGGATCACAGACTACTGTCTAAAATGTTTCCTGTGGGCGTATAAGCTTGTTTTGCATTTTTGTTATCTTCACAATTTCTAATATTAGAGGCTATTTTTGTTGACTACTGCTACTGCTAAATTAAGCCTAAATTCCAGCCAGCAGGGGTTAACATAAACTTAACTTATAATGTAACCTGAATGCAAGCAACTATTAGCGTTTGAAATAATGAGCAGAAAAGTAGGTCTGCTTTGTTCATCTTCGTTCTACAACAATTTCAAAAAGATATATTTAGAAAATGATTTTGAAAGGGACAGTCACACATGTTTATAGCTTCCTCAAGATGCATGTCAGTTGCAAAAAAGAAGAGCCAGTGGCCAACAGCAATTTAACCAGCACATTAGCCATTAACAAGCCAGTAGCAGTAAAATATCCAAATCATCAAATCCACCAAAAACATTTTCAGCATTATTACTTGGATGAGACACTTGAGAGCCTTAGTTTTTAGTTTCGTTCAGTATTCCATTTTTGTATTATTTTTCAGCCAATTAAACATCCACCCACTGATCTATATGTTATAACATGGGTGAGACAGGAATGAGAATTGTCTTGAGACTAAATTAAGTAATATTTACACCAATTTGCAAATCAAAAACCTGATTATCAGCCAGTTCTTCACCCCCGCCAAACCCTGCATGCACAGCATGTGTAGGATGTAAGGTGATGTGTTTCCAGTATGAATTACCAATTATTTGCATTCACTAAGGTGAAACAAAAAAAATATGTCCAGCGTTCAATACATCTGCCAAGCTGAGTGGAGTTTGAGTTTTCTGCATACTGGTGAAGTCAGCAGTACTGAGCTCATCTTAACCAGGGAAGAATGCCCTATCCACACTTCTGAAAGTAAGCTGCACTTTGTCATAGTTACTCAAACAGTAGGCTATATAGTCATACAGTAAAGTATGTTTGGCCAAAATAAACTAAAGTTACAATGCTTTAATCACTGGCAGCCATGGCATTGTGTGTGTGTGTGTGTGTGTGTGTGTGTGTGTGTGTGTGTGTGTGTGTGTGTGTGTGTGTGTGTGTGTGTGTGTGTGGGGGGGGTGGGGGGGTGGCAACTAGCAAAGAGAGACTGCCCTTACCAGAAACTTGACAGCATTGGGTGCATAAAACTACTTATATAACATTTCCCTTGCAGTTCTGCAAATAATGGCAAATATTCTCAGCAGCAATGGCAAAAGGTAACATAATGTTGTTATAACCTACCGCTGCAAGAAGTTGCAAAGGAGGTTGGTATTTCTGGTTGGGTGTAAGTGACTTTATTGTCACTGCGATTTGAAGAGTCAATGTTAATGATCTTTACTTTACCCATGACTTTGATGCTTCGCGTACCTTGACCCTTAGACAGACGGTAATTGGGTAAAAAAATTACTCATATTAGATTAATTAGCTTTGTTAAAAATTAACAAAAATTGTTCAAAATGATTATTTGAATTCCACACCAGAATTATTTAAAGTGTTTAATGTTTATTAGTCATTTTCATCATATTACCACAGTCAAGTTGTGCTAGCTGAGCGGCTCGGTTATGGCAGCAGTTCATTTGTAATATTAGCTGGCAAGCTAATGCTAGCTATACAGCAGGGTCATTTGATTATAACTACCAATATAGCGACTAGTCTGTTTTTCTGAGGTAAATAAAGTAAAGATAACACGTAAATCAAATTAAAAATGTACTTGCTGTGGATAATAATGTAGATGAGTGATGATGTAACTGTGGTCCACGGTTTCATAACTGCATGCAGGTAGGCTACACATAAGTGCACCACTTTAATAATGTCCAAGTTAAAAGAAAGTTTGAAACTCCATCGCACAGGACAACCTGCAGGGCTTTAATGTGATGAAATGCATTTGTCCGAGCAGAAAATATGATTGTGTCCTTTGAACCTGTGTAATGAGCGTAATTAGTGCCAATGGTTCGCTCATGTGGTGTTAAAAATCTTTTTCTATATCATTCACAGAAATTGTTCAAGGCTTTTGTGTGTGCCGAGTCCTCACCTCGGCTCCTCCACAGTAATGACTGTGCTGGCACATCTGACCTTGAACATGGCCGGACCATTGTTTAATTAAATATCTCTCTGATACCTCTCCCAGCTCTGGAAAATGTGAGATAACTGCACAAAAACGTGGAGATAAAAAAATCTTTTCTCATACAGCGTCTGTCAGACCGCTAGGGTTCTTTTCTCTTTTGCCTCTGCTCGTTGTGTTCTGCCTCTTTATCTGTTATCTCCTATTACCCTCTGTGACTGAACTTCCATAAAAGGTTGAAAAGAAAGCTGTCAACAGTAAATGTTATGTAAGTCTGCTGCTGATTTATTGACCAAATCCATGGAACATGAGCAAATTCATGAACTATTTATCCAACAGTTACACTTTTTCACCAATGATAGAAGTGTTGATTCGAGGTGATAGCATCCTGCTAAAAATTGGCCCATAACTATTTAAGGTGTCCTGGTATAACCATATTGTAGGAGGCAAAAAAGGACACTTGGTTAATAATGGAAGCCACCTTGCCCCCATGCACAGACAAGGTATCACATTTTGAGTGTTTTACTGGCAATGATGTCAGCCAGTGGCAGCTAAAACTGTTAATTATTGATGAACTCACATGTAAATCAATAATGCAGACAACCACAGAGGCGCATGGCAAACAAACAAACTGACCGAAATGAACACAGACACACGTTTAGCTTGATTTTGCTCTCTGAGCACTCTCTTTTATGGGTCTCCAGTGTGCGGAAACATGCTAATTTGTGATTTATTTTAATGGTTACCTCAGTGGTTTATGTCTGCGCAACCCAAGAATGAAGTCATCAATTACACAATACTGACATTACAATTAAAATCAGGCGTTTGAGGCGCACACACACTGATGCAACAACAGATTGTCATCACAGTACTTGAAAAGTGAGCCTGCCTGCCTTCATCCACAACCACAGCGCGGGTTCTAGCAACTCATTTACGTCATACAAAGAACAAGGGGATGAGCACGTCTACAGTGCTCTGCAGCCAAGCCACATGCAACTTGACAACTCTTTCCACCAGACAAACGGGAACAAGCACACTCCACATTTAATGACCCCATCCTTTCAATGAAATGGCGCTATCCTCGATTGCATGCTATGAACGGGCATCTGTAAATTAAGTAAATTACAAATGATTGCATGCTCTTTCCTGGCATACCACTACCGAGAGTGCAATCAAGTCAACAATTCTCCAATCTTATCTATGCGCCAAAATCCAGGAAGGTAAAACAGGCTTGGGATTCTCATAGCAACACTCTTGCTTGTCAGTGTGATTGTGGGTAACAAAAGTGTAGGGGGGGGGTAAAGCCGCGAGGATGAGTCTTTCACTGTTTATTTACTGCTGTTTACAGTATATATTCCTCCCTGTGGCTTTAGATTTATGCAGCCGGTAAAGCCCACAATGTCAATCAAAGTCAGTTTGAACAGTCAGCAGGCATTACTGTCGCAGTGGCTTTCATTTTGCTTCTGCTCGCCATAGTTTTAGGTCTGTGAAGCGTTGCAACTTAGACATACGGTTATTACAGTGTAAAAAAAAACACACAGGCGACAACACAACCCAACACTTCTTCATGCTTTCATAAGAAACAACAACGCTGTATCAATTCCCCCGCTATCGCACCGTGTCACTTCCTCCGCAACAGCATTTGCGAGGGGGATCCTGCATGACCACGGTGAAAGCACAAAGCACAAACACATTTTTTCTCATCTTATCACTTGCCTGTTTTACTCGTGCACTGTGCTGTTATTTACAGGCTTCCACATTTATCCCCACACAGTGTGACACATCCCAAGTCCCTCCCCTCCCACCCCCCTGCTGATTTTGCTCCTGTCCCTTCTTATCTGGCTTCTATCCAAATGCATTGGTTGGAGACAGGATTATATCGAGAGTTGTTATTAATTGCGTCTCTTACTTCTTCCTCTTCCACCTCCACTGTGCCTCTTGCGCTGTCTGCTGGATGCCTTTCTTGTGAGACAGGAGGCTTATAAGAAGCAACAGCTAGTGTGAGAGAGATACAGGCTCTAATGATCAATATAAACAGAAACATCGTAAATCTGTGTTTTTGCAAAGGTTTACTTAAAAAAAAATGTCTAATTTTATTTTTCCTTGTATGTACTCAAATGGTTCGTTAATGACAGTGACATAGGCGAGAAATACTTTGGGTCCATGGGTCCAAAAGAGGTTGAGTTATTTCAGAATATGATTCAAGAAAAAACTGGAAGCAGCTGATTTTTCTCATTTTTATATTTTGGTTTATCAACCCTTATGGAAAGCAAGAAATTCAGTGCAGTAACTGGGCTCAAACCACATAGGCCTACAGAAGCACATCAACATGCAGACAGAATAATAAGACAAAACCTGCATACTTCATAACATTAAGTCTAGCCATTGCCTTTTTTCACCCGAAAAAAATATATTAGCTTAGCTGCTCAATATTGCATTTTGCTAAATTCTTTCTCTGTTTTCTTTAACTTGTCTTCTTTGTCCATGTCCTTAAATACTTTTACATACATTTTGAAAAATATATTTTCTTGCCGAGAATGAGATGAGAAGATTGACGCTACTATCACGTCTGTGCGTAAAATATAAGGAAACGACCGGTTAGCTTAGCTTAGCGCAAAGACTGGAAACAGGGGAAAACAGCTGGTCTGGCTCTGGTAAAGTCCATAACTAAAGAGAGGTTAGCAAAAGTTGAAGGAGCCGATGTGATCTCATCATTTTAAATAGCAGTTGGTAGGGCAATTAAAACATGTTCACACAAAGTAATGCAATTGGTTGGAGTGTCCAACAAAGGAAATGGACAATTGCAGGATAATAGCAAATGCTAAAATAAAGTGTTAAAGTTGGCCTAGCAAAAGAGTCATAAAGTCAGCAAACTGACTGATTATTGACAGAACTTCACACAAATATCTATCTAAAGTTTGCTAACATTAACATTAGCCACCAAAGGCTACAGGTCATACCAGACCAACTAGGTTACGACTGCAGCAGTCTAACATTAGCAATGTATATCTAAAGTTTGCTAACATTAAAGGTCCAATGTGTAGGAATTTCTCCCATCTAGCATTGAGATCATATATCGCAATCAACTCACTCGCACCACGCAGTTCAAAGTCAAGCTCTTTTCAATATCCTTTTTCTTTTTCTGGGTGAAGAAGACTCCTGCTCCTGAAATTTGGATTTTAAATACATGCGGTCCTCCATGTTTCCTTCTCCAAACTTGCCGGGGCCGGGAAGCTACGATACCCATTAGCAGCATTAGCAGCACCTGTGAGTTTATTATGTGACAGCGAAAACGCGAAAGGCGGAGCAGTATGTCCTGTATGTCCCTTACCGGCTAACGTATTTCAAGATGGCGCATGAATATAGAGCGTCTACCCCAGTTCATGCGAATGCAAGTGTAAAATTTCAAGCCAAAAGGAATACTTGGAATTGATGGTGGTGGTAAATATTCATGAAAAAGTTTGTGAATTGGCAACACAGATTTACACACTGGACCTTTAACTAACATTTGCCACCAAAGGCTACACGTCATACCAGACCAACTAGGCTACGGCTGCAGCAGGCTAACATTAGCAATATCTATCTAAAGTTTGCTAACATTAATGAACATTAGCCACTAAAGACTACTGGTCATAGCCTACCAGACCAAGTACAGCTGCAGCAGGAAACCCTTGAGTGAGTTGAATTAAGCAAGCGTGCATTTTATTTATGAATTCAACTTTTAATTTGAAAGAAGAAAAATGTGTTATTTCCACTTTCAAATATGTTGCTTTAATGACTGAACTGTATTTTGTTATTCCTCATTACAGCCAGTCAGACCAACTACAACAACACATGAAGCACTGCTACCCAGTATTGCATACACATCCATATTATAATACAGAATGTAATATACAATAGGAGGATAGATAAACTGAACTGATCTTTCCTACCCTGTACAGTAACATCATTTCATCATGGCAAAGCAATAAACTTTTATATAGCTATTTAAAGATCAATCAGTCAAATTTGACAACAGCGGAGAGGAAGTGTATTTCTAGGTAATATTGCTTGGTGAAGATAGCGGAAATGAAAGGCAGAAGGGAATAAATACAATCAAAAAGCAATAACCTGACCCTCTAATGGAGCCTGAGAGGGCACCAAAATAAATACAGACATGTGTGTGTTTCCACTGACAGCTAGACAAATTAATAACACATGATACAGACACCTCTGGTTAACCCCTTCACTGCGGGTCGCACCGCATCAGGTGAGTGGAACTATATGGACTATAGGAAAGGCAGATTTGTATATTATTCCATTTATCAGCTACATATGATTGTATTATGGCTTTTGGATTCCTGAGAGACTTGACAGACACAAATTGGGAATAGTGGCTCTGGCAAACTGATTTTACATTTGTGTATTAGATTTGAATTCTACGTTTATTTAATAAATTTTTCTTCCATGTTCTGTTTCACATAGCTGCGTGTTGCAGGGGAAAAGTGAGAAAAGGCAGAAATAAACATGAGAAATAAGTGACAAAAGAGAAGTTTTTTTTTTTGTTTTTTTGTTACAGCCATGCTAGAATCTATTCTCATTGTGAACCACCACCACCACTGCCATTTCACTTGCACCTTGTGTGTGTCACAGTCTGGAAGCTTTGTCCTACCAGATGGAAAGAGAGAGTGTGAAAGAGAGAGACAGACAGAAAAAGAAGGAGGGAGGGAAGGGAGAGAGGCCTGCTGGGTTAATTCTCCTCAACCGATCCTGTTCCTGTTCTGTCAGGGAGCGCTTCGTCTATCCAAACCCCTCTCCCTGGACCTCGCACCTGCTCCTAGGCATGGCAATGAGCCTCCACACACACACACACACACACACACACACACACTCAAGATGACAGAGACAGGTCCATGAAAAGAAGAAAAGAGTAGACGGAGGTGTGGTGGATATAGAGCAGAGCAGACAGAGATGCAGAGATGGAACAAGAGAAAAGAGTGAGCTGGGGAATGCGGGATGGAAAAGTTGCAAGAGACGGCAGATTGAGTCAAGAGTGGAGCGATGTCAAAGACGAAGGAACATGGGGAGAAAGAGGTGATCTGCGGATGAAAATGAGCGATGCCAAAGTTGGCGGGGGATTGGAAGAGGGAAAAACCCAAACAGAAAAGGGAAGTGATAAACAAGAGAGGGTGTGTTACACAGTAAGCGTGCAAGGGGGTAAGCTTCGCTTCAGAACTCGAACCTCCTATGGCGCCATTTTGATGCTACCAAACGATCACCCGACGTTAGCATTCCATTGACTGCCATTCATGTTGACGTCACTTTGACAGCGAATAACTTTACATCTAAAGCGTTTAAAGACTCTATTTGTCCATTGTTTATTTCTAAAGAAACATGACAATGTATAAAAGGCTCCATTACCTTGTACCTCACGTTATGGCTCCTTTTTATAAAAATAGGCTAACGATTGTGTCATAACCACGCGACTTACTGTCGCATAGTAGAGGAATTACCGTACAGTACAGGAGAAGCTCGCAGGCAGTTTCGACTTACATTAGCTGTTTAAGTTTAATTACTAATGTTAACTAGCAATAATTAGCCTGTGTCCATGTTATCTCCTTACGTATACCTATGCTCTCCGTCTCTGCATTATTGGGAATGATTGAGATTTCTCTTGGCACAGCTACCAGAAGACTTCCAACTTTCAGACAGGTTGTTCACGTCACATTTACGTCGTCTCTCTCAGTTGGAGGCTGCGCAGTAACGCTCAGTGCTCACCGGAAAAGTGTTTCTAATATCCTTCACTGGTCTGCGTCCAGAGCAACGGGATCTGTTGGTCCATTCTTATATACTGTCTATGTAAGCGTGAAAGTAAGGATGGATTGAAAGAGAGAAAATACCACAAAGAGATTAGGACAGGCTACACAATACTCCACATGAATTTTAATGAAGCCATTTATTTTAAACGTGGATGATCAAGCAGTCGCGCAGACACAGAAGCTATTATTAGAGTGTTGTAGTCTCCACTTCTAGCTACATGTAATGGGTTAAAAGAATGTACAGTATTTTAATTAACCACCACAAAATCCATCTACTTAACACCAGGAGGTTAACTTGTCGCTTGAAGTGTTGGCCTACAAGTCAGCCCTTCATCACTCTATGCTTTATGTAATGCTAGGCCATATCTGTTGTCGCTGTGATTTGAACAAATGCCCCTTGCTTTGGCATTCAGAAAGGTCACAAGCTGTTGATATAGAGATGTGCTATCTGACTAATACCCAACAGTTCATCTGAAGCACAGGTGTCAATCCCAAAAAAAAGCTCTAATGTTCCCACGGAGCGCATTGTTTCAAGTCTTATCTCCAAACTTGTTGCCAGCTGTCAAAGGTGTTGCCTCAGAGGAACAAATAAATAATATCTTCAAACGGCACTGACACCGCACCTCTCATTGATGGATTGCATAGCTACAGGTTCAAAATGACAATGTCTGGCAACTATGGTTGATGGCACTTACAAGCTAGATGGAATTCAATGGACAGCAGCCCAAGTTTACTGTAAATGACACTAACTAAAAAGTATCAGCAATGTACAGTAGCAGCAGTGCCAGTATGTTCATTGACCTCTGTGTATATATGCAAACATACACATTTTAATATTCTTTCTGTCTATTCCGACATTTATGTAACAATCAACAGTCAAAATCTACGATAATACAGGCTGCTCTATAGGCTTTTAGTGACATGAAACTAAATAAAACGTTTGTTTTAATAGAATAAAAACAATTTAAAAAATATTAGATGGCTATCACCACATCTTACTCCTTCCTAAAACCAAGGCTGGCTCACCAGGGTGGCCCCAGACATCTGCACTAGAGGGGGCTCTCACCAGGTTCCACTTTGCGTCATCGGGTTTGCAGTAATTTAATTCATTGCTTAATTTATACATTTTAATTTTATAATACGCACCGCTATAGCACAATATCACTGAAATGTATAATCCAGTTTTAGGAACTTTTAGGTGATATTGTCTTTACATGGTGCACATTTTATAATAATTGGAGTAAAAGTGTTTATTATTTCAATTACCATAACTAAACAAACTGATTGTTTTTAGGTGAAATATAATGTTGTCATGAGTAATCTGTAGTGTGCACTTAATGGTTATTTGGAAGTGACGGTGCACATACTCAATGCATTGAGATCATGAGAAACAGGGGCCAGGAGGGGGGGGGCAGGGCCCTACAGTGGGTTAATCTGGCCCTCACCACTATATTTCCAATCTGCTAGCCTTTTCCATGTGGAGTTTGCATGTTCTCCCCATGTCTGGTTGGCTCTCCTCCAGGCACTACTGTTTCCTCCCTCAGTCCAAAGACATGCAGGTGAGGAGAAAGCCAAAACTCCAAATTGTCCATAATGTGAATGTGGGTTTTATGAATGGTTGTCTGTCTGTACGCGTTAGCCCTGTGATAGACCACGGTGTACCGTACCTCTCACCCAATGCGTGCTGGGATAGAGTCCAGCCTTCTGTGACCCTGGACAGGATAAGCGGTTTAGAAGATGGGTGGATGGATCGATAATTTGTGTGAGACTGCCTCTGAATAACTTGTTTGTGCAAGAGTGTGGCAATGAGAATCACTGTACCTACCAACACAGCGAATACAGAGTCAGGGTAAACACTAATATGCGTTTTGAATCAGTAGTGAGACCTAATACACCAGTAATTAAACAGTTTTGATTAATTACTTTCATATTTATTGTGTGCCCACTTGGCAGTCCTGCAGATCAAATAGTCTGTTCTCATAGTCAGAATGACTTTGACTGTTTCCCGCTGGCCTTTACCCAAACTGTACTTCTCTTTGAAAAACAAAATCCAGCCGTCTTTCCAATTAATTTACCTGCTGCAATGCTCATCCCATTATCCTGCAGCGAGGTTGAATTTGTTAAATAATAGCTCTATTTAAAGATGTGACTGTTGAAAAGCAGCCAGCTGCAAACACAGCAACTGCAGGGCTTCAAATAGAATAAACACATCAAAGTAATTCTAAAATCCAACTTGTGTCATTTTAGTGAACTGCAAATGCTGACGATAAAGCACTAGGAATAACTAAGTATAGTAAACTAATGCAAAAACAGCCTAGATTTGAATTACAACAGATACCTGCTGTCTATAATAAATACAATAATCTAATGTTTCCATGGTAATCTTGTTGTAAAAACAGAGGTTACTGAGAAAATACAGCTTGACATTTCCCCCCACTTACATTGCCGACATGCTACACTGTATTTCCTGCAGCCCATTAGCTGTAGCCTATGCATGCCACTGCTTTCCAGCTGTGCCAAGAAATATTGAATTCGCACAGATAATTGGCAAGGTAAGCACAAACAATAATGAGTGTAAGAGACACCCCAGAGAGCCAGGCTGTGACTCATAACAGAGCGCTGAAAAACTCAGTGTCAGGCATTATATTATACTGATACACACACCCACAGTGCAAAACCACCTGTTCATCATCCCCATTCCCTGCACACTTGGTATACAACAGTGACTGTCCCGGGGGGTGTAAAGTAACGAGATATGTTGACTCAAGGAGACTTTATACTTTTGCTCCACACTGAATATTTGATGATTGCTGTAGGTTGCAGCAAAAAAAGTACTTAAATTATGATGGAGGGTTAAAATGTTAAGCCAGCCAGCTACAAGCTAACTGTCCCTAACTTGTGAGCCTGGTCTGGTTGCCATGCAACTGTTAATTAGCATTACATATACACTAACAACTGACATTTTGATTGGTCGAACACAGGTGTAACAAATGGCATTAATGATGGTCGCATCAGGTGTGGAGATGTGAGGGAACGCTGCTATAATTCAAAACGTCACTAACAGAAGGCACGAAAATCTTATTTTTAAAGTCACATAAATAATGTCCCAGTGATTTTCAAATGTATTATTCATGTTTTTCATGAAGAAAAATATTTTAGAGGTACAAGATTGCCCCATTGCCTCCAAGCGTCTGCAAATGTGGGGCATTATGCATGTTTGATTGGCAGGTGAGCCAGCATGGGGACAGTTCAAGGCAAGATATATGCGTCTGGTGATTTTTAGTTTAACCTGTAAATGCAGGCATAAGTGCTTCTTCCACTTTGATTCAATTTTCTTCCACCAGCTGACATATAATCAATGCCACCAATAGAGAATCAACATTGATGAGGGATTCCTACCAGTCATCTATCAAGATTGATATTAGTCTGTACTAAAGGCCTTTGCTTTACTGTACAAGGCAGCATCCATCTGCAGTCTCTAATTGTAGTGATTTTGCACATTGTCAATGCACAATTACGCACAGCAGATCTGCTGTTAAAATGTGTGCAACCTGCACCAGACTGTTGCAAAAATAACCACAAAAAACATCTTATAATCAATTGTTTTCCACAGTTTTAACTGCAAATCAACAGGCGTGTTGGAGACAGATCATTGAAAACAGCTCACAGTCCCGTGAAAAATCACAGATCAATTGACACTTCTCTCTTTCCTAATAACTCCATGAGCAATGTCCTTACCTGCCAATCCTCCCCTCTGTGTCTCTATCCAGAACACCGGGTAACCGGGGCAACAACTGTGTGTGTCATCATTTCAAGGCCAAAGCAAGCCCTGCATTTTTACAACTGTGCATAATTTGACAAAGCTTGTTAAGTTACATTTTATTCACAACAACAAAACAGTGTTATTTTAAAAATCCAAATGTATCTGTGGCTTGTTCCCTGAATCACATTTTTGCACGTTACTTTTTATAGTTAACTGCATTAAAATGTATTTTAAAATTTCAGAATCGTGGAAGTAGGGTGGTATTAAAATTGCAGTTGGTTATTGTATGGATTGAGATACCAAATAATATGTGCACTATTATGCTAAAAAAAAATAATGACAGTAGGATTTTCAACATATCCACAAACATGGTTTCAACAATGTATACAGATATTCATATTAGAAACACATTCCAAAAAACAATAGTTTTCTCTGAGTAAAACTCCCCACTGGATTAAAAAATAATTACACTAAATGTGGAACATATAATTAAAACAGCCCTGTGGCTGATTTCCTGCTTATATGTCCAAAAAGAGTTGGTGTACGTCACCCAGGAAAAAAAATTCTGAATGGCATCTCGGTTGCTACACGCTCCCCCATCTGTACTTGAGATTTATGAACTTGTCAATGGTTTGTGATATTCATTTCTCTTCCTAACCCCCTTTCTTTGGCTGATTAATCTCTCTCTTTGCACCCGTGTTGGGCTAGTTTAGGAAAGTTATTTTTCCTCCTCCTTGACGGCAGCCATGAGGAATATGGTTTGATATTGCCATGCTTGTCACTCAGATAGTCAGAAAGGTGTGCATGTGTGCATGTGCTAAGAACTGTGACAGATTAAATAGGCGAGAGTTTGCCATTTAGACAGCCATTGTGTGCATCTGTGCCTGTCTGCGTGTACATGTGTGTGTGTGTGTGTGTGTGTGTGTGTGTGTGTGTGTGTGTGTGTGTGTGTATATGTGTGTGCATCAGGTGGTAGCATACAGCAGGAGGGAGGAGGGTGAAGCTACAGTATGTGTGACAGATGAAGTTGAAAAGTGGTAAGGAGGGAATGTGCCTGGGGAGCTGCTTCACTTCCTTGGGTAGGTGGGACCAAGGGAGAATGTAGGTAGTCGCGACAGATGATATTAATTCACTTAGGTACCCATGCATGGTGACAGTGGCACACGCTGTGACACAATTTGACACATAAGCAGCAAGAGTGCTATAGATTCAGTAAATCCAGCTGTTTTATATCTTTCCCTTTTTCCTGTGACTGTGTGTGTATGTGTGTGTGTGTGTGTGTGTGTGTGTGTGTGTGTGTGTGTGTGTGTGTGTGTGTGTGTGTGTGACAGAACTAATTGTTATGTTCTATAATGTTAGTTTAACAGTAGGAAAGTATATATTTTTTTGAGTCTAGACATTAGACTAAATAACCATATGGTACAATGCTTAAATTTAGGGTACACTTATATTCATATACAGTATTTACAGTAAATCCATATTGCTGGGTTGATGCTGCTGATAAACAGAGCAATATGCAATTGTTTTTGTTACCATTGTTATGTAAATACCATCACATGTACTTATAACATGTACTTAATTCAACTATTTTACCATTTCCTAGTATTTGTCACACTATTGTATAGTGAGCTTTCATATTTGATATGTTTTTTTTTGTATTTCTGAAACGACATAACTAGGAATATTCATTAAATATCAAGGTATAATAAACAATATTAAGTATGTTTCTTTGCGAAATATTGTTTCTAGGACTCCTAACAGAACACCTGTGTCAGAATAAGTCAGATTTATTTATTTGGCAACATTGTAGACTATGATCTGTACTGTGAATTACTGAAATGAGCTTTTTCATTGGTCATGTATGTTTCATGTTTTCTTCAGAAAGCTCTGGATTTTTTCCCCCAACTTTAAGTCACACTTATACACATGTATAATCCCATAGGGTTGGGGAACAGACTTACTGAAATTGGGGGTTTGCATTAAGCTCACAAAGACTGTAAACTTGTTTGTACTTTGACAGCAAAAGTCTCACTGTCAAACACAAATAAATTGCAGTGAACTCAAATGACTAAACCTGAGCTGGAGAATGTACACTCTGTCCTGCCTTTCAAGATGACAGTTAGAGCGGGATTGTGCACTTCTGAGCCTGAAAACAGGTAATTTGCATTCAAAAAAATGACAGCAACAATTTCTACAAGTGCTCATTAGGAACAAGGTGAATATTGGGCTGTGACAGTGCAGAGATCTGTTCTGTGTAATTTGACACATTACAGGTGTGAACAAAGCAATGTATATAACTGGGGGAAAAAATCTGTCTTTTTTACCTATACCCAAGATGAAACAAATCAACTCGACAAACTATTCCTGAAAATGAAGCACTTTAACTAGATTTAGCCTATATCATCACCAAAAATACAAACTGAGAATATTCCCTGCATTTATTCAGTATAATTTGGCTCAGATCTCATCTACCAGCCTTTGTCTCGGATGTTGTACACACTGTATCATCCGCCCTGTTCTGGTTGACGCCCCCACCGCCTCAGCAGCACCTCGATCTCAATCACTAACGAGAGGCCTTTCACCCACGGGTCAACCGCACAATGCTCATTCATCCTAATGAACCAGGCTACCAACAAACTCTCGCTTAAAATGAGGTAAAAGCCTACTTTTGAATTATGTATCCCCCCTCCCCCCCTGCATTAGATTCCATCAGCGCTGAAGCACCACCTGAACACACCATTCTCATTTTAGAAATGTTTTGGTTGATGGAGACTCTATTTTTATTTACAGATGTAATCACGTACTATTGTTCAAAAGAGTTATATGCAGGCAACACATTTTCATTTCATCAATTTCCTGTGTTATGTTTTTGAAGTTCAGAAGAACAGAATGTTATGTTTGCAAGGCATCCGCCTGCACTTCTCGACAGTACAGTGGAGAAAAAGATAGTAATACGAGAGATTTTAAAAGGCAGACCTGGAGACATTGTGACATTTAAAAACATTGGACAGTAGAATGATACAAGAAACTTGACTCAAATCAGTACATATTATGCCAAGTACAGGAAAAGCATTTTGTCCTGCTGACCAAAATCACTGCCAAGCTGCTCACTTCTGCAATAATTTCAGCTCATGTGAAATGTTTGACAAAGAGGCGATGGTTTTGCATCTCTCCATCTCCCGAGCCTGACGTGTTTCTCTCTGACAACCTCGTAGTCACGATGCCAGATCTCATGGCCAAGCTCGTTCTCTGATTGCTGACCCAGTGGCGAACATGTCTATTTAAAGTCCCTGAAGACACTTGAGATGCAATCAAATATGATCCTCGGATTAAAAAGTGAGACATTCCGTGTCTGCAGCCGTCAGATGAGTCATGCCTTCCCTTTGTGCATTTCCATTTACTCTGCTGCTGCCTTTGTGATCCTTGCAGACAAGGTCCCCCCGCATGCATATCTGCATATCTTTACATTCCCCCTTTTTTTCTCAGCTGTGGGCGATGTGTTACAAGCATTTAGTGTGAGAAATGAGCAGGGTGGCACAAACAGATTGGCAAAACATGAAAATTGGGTGACAATTAATGGCTATGTGCTTTTAAGTGCAGAGGATAATGATTGTGTGCGCACCTTGGCCTCGCTCTCACCGCCATTAATATTCAGTGTTTGAATAGGCACCTGCCACCATATTCTCACCAGTCTGCAGGCTTTTTTTTATGTCCTCTGCAAAATTGTTAAATAGAGAAGCTGATGAGGTGGAATGTCGAAGTAGATTGCATACGACAGGCCCCCGACTTGAGGAGAGAAGAAATCATCATTTTCATTGCTTTTCTTCCCTCTTTTTTCCTTGACCAGCGGAAACTGATGTGACAATCGGATTTGGAATTGCTGCACGTTTGCATGGAACGAGGAGGAAGAGGAGGAGGAGGAGAAGGAGGAGGAGGAGGAGGGGGAAAAGAAGAATCTATGTTCAAGTCAGTGTGTCTGTCAGTTTTGTGTTTCGGTGTCATTTGAGCGCATGTGGAATGATTGTTGCTGTGATTCATCTCCTGAGTAGCAGATAAAAGGAATGAAGAGATACAGTGCCTTGCAGCCGGGTGGAGAACATGAGCCGAGATTGGAGCATGACGGATAGGGTGAAGCACATCGGGCACAACATCTTGAAATCATCTTCAAGGTTGCCGCGCCGCCTTCAAGATATAGAAGTTGCTTGTGGATTTGTATACAGTACATGTAAATTCCTCATGACAATGTTTCTCTGAGTAGTCAACAAAGTGTCACATTTCAGCCACTGTTTCACATCTGTTGAAGAGCAATGAAGGAAACAGATAAGGGTTTTATATTTCATCCGTTTTCTTTACATTATTGTCCCAGATGCTACCTTCCCCATTGCCTATTCTTTAACTTAATTCATTGGAAATATATCCACTTTTCCCCTCTCCTCTCTCTGCATCTGCTCTCTTTAATACATCCTTGATGACAGCAGCTCTGTGATGTGAGACTGTGTCCATATAGCTGAGCTAAGCCCCGTTCCCATTTGCTCTGCTTCCCTTTTCACCTTTCCGTTCTTAAATAATAGGTCTCTGGCCTTTATTGCCAGTCACGGACATTGTGAGGCCCATAAGACAAGACGGTAACCAAAATTAATGGGGCCCCCGGCCTGGACATTCTCCTGGCTGACCGCTTAACGGTCTAGAGAACATGGACACACAGTAAAAGACTGCTAATGGGAATTGGACGAGCTAAAGCACACACCTAACTATTCATTTATGGACAGTAAGATGGTATTGACAGATCACTGTGGATAGAGAATTCCGTATAACGCTACTGAATGATATATTGCAGCGGGAAATGCTTCAGTCATTATAAATGTGCGGTTGTGTCCAGTGGTGGTTCTACATTGAAATACAAACCAGGACGAGACCCCCTTCAAGCGCCTCCCCCCCCCCACACACACACAATAAAAACCACACAATATTGCCGAATTTTGCAGAATTACTATATTATAGTGTATATTTATTTTAAGTTCTGATAACTTTTGTGCAGAATTGTGTTCATTGTCTTTTAAAAAATGTTGAAAAAGTGTGTTTCCTGTTGTGATAGCTAAATAACTGGATTCTCTTAAGTGTGTTTTTCAAATGTTCTAATGAAGGAATTGAGAAATATAATTTTCTCTTTCACTTATGTTATAATAATATATATATAAAAATGTGCCAAAGATATATACAATCAGATAAATAAAAAATGTAACAAGAGCAGAGAGCAATAATATAAAATATTAAGAATACTATGCAAATAAAATATGGACTAAATATTCTAAATAGCACAAATCCTTCATCACACAAATGTGAAAACGCACTAAAGAGAATCTAATTATTACACTATAGCATTAAGAACAGAAAACACAAACTAAAACTAAAACCTGACCTTTCTGGCCTACCTTGATGCAAAATCATCAATGATGTTATCATATGAAACCTGCTCCCCTATTGAATGATTGATGCTGACGGAAAGGCCAGTGATTCGTTCCTGGGACATCGTTGACCTCAGGTATGACTTGATCAACTTTAGCTTTGAAAAGCTCCTCTCTGCTTGAGCCACAGTGACTGGCAGAGTAAGTGCAATCCTGAGAGCAGTCCAAAAGTTGGGGTAGATCTCCGATAGAAGCTCAAGGAGGCTCATGGTTCCCCCTTTCCCCCCCTTGTCCGGACCGTTCCATTTGGGAGACCAAGCAACATGGGCGCATGTTTTCCTCCGTTGATGCTCACAGGCGCACGCCCTTTAAAAAAAAAAGTAGTCAAAAAATGTTTGCATTTCAGACGGTCGACATGAACACACACGCCTATCAACTCGATAATAAAGCCGTAAAGTAGGCTATCTTTAAACTCAGGGCAGGATTGGAGATGAAAAGTTTAACTGACACATAACCGCGATCAGCTTCGTTGGTGCTCAGCATTAGCGGAGCACCAATGGTATCGGCGCCTATGCCCAGCAACCCGTTCGACCCAGGGGTGAACTGTCCCCCCTCCCCTTTCCCCTTCTCACACAGCTTCTCTGTGCACGGTACCTTCTCAGCAAGCAGGGGCCGCCAATTTGCCAATTCCCCACACGGTGAAATGATAGATAATACAGTACACACAAGTGTACACTGGTTGTGTCAATTGAATTCCTCTAATAAAACATTTGCCTGACAACATTTCGGTTCTTGTGTTCAGTGGCTTTTCTACTTTCTCAACCTCAGGGTGAAAAGTGGCAAACTATTTTTCCCTTTGTCTTATCAGCAGCTAGCAATAAAGCTTTCTAGGGGGCACCTATATCAGATCCTTCACGCTTGTCATCATCAAGCCTCTCATCAAGCTTTGCACTCTGCCGTTTCCTTTCCTTCCCGACAGCATTTTGTTTTCCTGACGAGAAACACAAAGAGGAACATGTTGAGTAGGATGGGCGGGGGCAGAGACTTCTGAGACGTCGGTGTACACACATCTCCTGGCTAATAATCCGGCAGAGGAGACAACAGTCATTCATCTGCGTTCCGGTACTGGCAGGTTGACTTTTCTGACTGAAGAGGGGGAATAATTGCGAGGCTCTCATAACTGATGAATGCAGCCGAGACTGTAGTGCACAGAGCGTCCCGACTCTCCTTTCTTTCTCTTTTAAAGAGCGGGTGGAGATGAAAAGAGGAAATATACACAAAGAAGCATTTACGCAACAACACAAGGAGTATGTATCAAATAAGCTGTGTTCCACTTAGCATGGCACCAAAACCAGACGAGAGGAATCAATAGGCACCAGCAATTTTGCCCTCTTGAGGAAGAAACTATGAGCAAACAAATACACTAAGGGTTTTCAGTTGCTACAAATGTAAACATCCTTCTCGACAATATTTGCCATTCACTGCAGGAGTGATTATTTATTTATTTAGTTTCTCCTCGTGCACGACTACAACTGAAGCTGAAGGATTAGTGGAACTAATCAAAAACTTGTTCAGAGCAAAGAGTCAAACTCTGGCATCAATATTCGCTTGGTGCATGATTCTTCAGTTTGATCATGCAGCTCCAACAGAAGTTAAAGAGTATGAAAGCACGCTTCTTCCCTTTCTTTTCTCTACGATGCTGTCTCCCATCTCTCCCGTCCTCAACGTCTTCTCTTCCTCTCGCAACCTTCACTCTCTTCTTTTCTGCTCTCCCCTTCTTTCCCCTCTCTCATTATCCTTATTCACTCTCTCCCCCTCTCAAACTTGTGCCGGCGCTTTATTTGCAACACTATCCCCAGGTCAGCAGGGTGGGTGTGGTACAGAATGTGAAGTAATCTCACTTGCTTGATTCTATCAATCCTCTTTTTCACCCGGGTTTTGAAAACCTCAATCAAACCTCCCCTCAAGGTCGCCTTTGTAGCATGCTCTGCAGATTAAGTCGCCGTCCGTGTGCAGTGGGCGCTTTGAACTGAAGACATCACCCAGAAAAAGATAAAGAAGAGATGAGAGAGAGAGAGCGAGCGAGAGAGAGAGAGAGAGAGAGAGCGAGAGAGAGAGCGAGCGAGAGAGAGAGAGAGAGAGAGAGAGCGAGAGAGAGAGAGAGACAGACAGAGAGAGGGGCAGAGAGAAAGGCAGGCGACTGCTGAGATGGGAGAGTTTTTTTGCTTCATCCTTTGTGGGGATATTCAGCACAAGAAAGCAGCTGAAATAAAAAGCCATCAGGGTCAATACACATATGGACTTCATTTAATTTTATTTGTAAATGCGCAGAAGCAACCCTTCACATGACCTAAATCTGGAAATGCGGACAATTGTGGCAGATCCATTCAAACTTGTGCAACATGGTTTGCATCAGTGCCCCAGCAGTGGTTTAACCCCCACCCCCCCTGTGCACCATTGTCAACACTTGAGCGTTTCAAACTATTCCATTAAAGCCCAGCCTGTCAGCGGCAGATTACTCCGTATGATGTTGACGATAGCAGCGGGGAAGGGACGGCGTTATGAATGGTCTGCTGGACGCAATGTTCAATTTACAGCAGTCTGAGATTTCCATCTATCATCGGCACAACGACGGAGAGCCGGAGAGAATGAGGGAGCGGGAAGAGAGAGAGGAGTGAGGCTTCTTCCCTCCTGTTCTTTCTCATGAACTGAATACCAACTGGAACGCCGCATGGAGAGCGTAGAGGCTGTATGCGAGTGTGTGCATAGCTCACACTGTTATCAGAGGCGTGAATGTTTCCACATCTTTTTTTTTCATTGCGGCGGTGTAGAATCCTATATTCCCTTGCGCTCTCTCTGCTTCACATCAATAGGGAGGTACAGTATCTCCCGCTTTCAACTGCACCCTCATTTCCTCTGCCCTTCTTCCTCTCTGGCTCCCGCTCTGTTCGAGCGCACCTTGCAAACATACATCATCGGGCATCATCGTTATGCTTGAGGCCCAACAGCATTCATCCTAATATCTGCATGCTATCCAATTTGCAAGAAGAATGAAATAATCTCACCAAGACAAACCAATCATTTATCAAACTGCTCGGCCACGCCAGAGTCATTCCATCGCCTCCTCCACCCTCTCTGAGCCTTTTGTTGTCAACCACACCGAGGTAAAAAGAGTACAGGCATGTCACTTCCTAACAGCCAGTGTCTATCATCATAAAAGATGGAGTTATGCTCACATACCACGACATTAATACATTCCACATTTTTCAGGTCCCGTGGTGCCAGCTCAGTCCATCCTTTGAATTTTATTCTATCTGCACGCTTAAATAAATCTTAATTTAGTGGTGCTATAGCTCCTGTTTCAGCACTCTCTTACATACATCAGCGAGACATATCAGCAATATATTAAATGTATAATGCTGCCAGGACCCCCACCCCACCCTGTCTAATTACATGCACTGAAGATCTGTTGCCTAGAAAAGAGGTTGCCTTAAGCCACAATCCCCATGAGGTTGCCCCCCACCTCTCATCTCCTCCTCCATCCATGTTCCTGAGATTTTCCATTCTTCTCCATGAGGCCTAATTCCCTCCATCTGTAGCCTCTGGCTCTACCAATGTATAATTAAATGAATTAGGGTGTGGCTCTTCCAGAGATTTAACGCAAACAATACATTAGTGTGAATATCTTAAATCGGTTGAATCCCGACCTACCACGCGGGTTCCCGCTTGTTCCTCGCAAAAGGGTCACGGTATTGGAGAGCAGTAAGTTGTGTGAAGGGGAAGAAAGTGATGCGGAATACGTGTTGGACATGTGGGACAGAGGGAATGTGAGAATCAATGAAAGCAATCACCATGTACAATTGAATTTGTTGTGGACTGCACAAAGGACAAAAAACAGATCTATGGATTGTACAGAGGTCAGGTAATCATATACTCATTGTGAGTAATGAAAAGAAAAATCATACATTGAGTAGAGTAGTACAATAAACTAGGATATGGAGCCAAACACTATAGATTCCAGGCTAAGTACAATGCAAAAATCTGCTCCCTCTGTACAGAGACATCAATGTTGTCAGTTATTATTCAAAAGTATGCATGCCTTTGATGTCTTACAAGACCCTCACTTCCAGCATAATCTGTGGGGTGACACAATGCGTGATGGGGGAATAAGAAGGGATAAAAAAGACACGTACATCACCGTGCCCAATAGTGATGGATCAAAAAAATATTGAAACGTTTGTCTAACCCTTGTTTTGTCTTCCCGTCGACCATGCAACTTTTAGTTTTTCTGGGTCCAAATTTTAAATTAAAACCTCAAGACACTTTTCCGAAGTCCTTTGTCACTTTTCCCGCTGTCTTTCTATGCTTTTCACGTTCTTTTATAAAAAAAAATCTTCAAATGCCATAAAATTGAATAAAACACCCAAATTAAATAAAAGTATTGAACTGATCATTTATTTTACTGGCGTTGTACGGAACCATCCACGTTATTTTTTTTGACAGTTTGGTAGTCTATATCCTCGACGTTCCACTTCTGGGATTGCTCCGGTGCCGCAGGAAATTCCGCCGGATGCACGTATTTTCGCCGATGTCCGTTTCCTTCCGCTTTCTTTGTGTTGGAATTTTAAACTCCGGTGGATTTATGAGGACTATTGTTGACTGCTCCTCAGATCTCTGTATGGTAAATTGAGACAGCTTGCTGGACTATCTGTCCAATCTGAGAGTTCTCTCGCACAACTATTTGCAGCGGCTCTGTGCGGAGCTTAGCGCCGCCCATGCTGTGTGGACTAGCCAGACCCTCCTTTGCTCTGCAGCGTGTGGATGGTCTGGCAAAGTGAGACTAGGTTGAAAGAAACCCACATCTTTGGAAAAGGGTCAAATTTGACCCGAGGAAAACAGGAGGGTAAAATGATTGACGTGGGGGGAACACAGGGTTAAGGGAAAGGAGGATGTCATAGGCGTGATTGCTCACCGTAGGAGACTGGCAGGCCGTAACCAACTCAATAGCTAGCATGGATAGCCATAAGCTAGTGATAACTCATGGCTAGTGTTAGCGGTGGTTTGGCCACCAATAAAGGCACTGAGCATTTCTTTCAGTTGTCTTTCAGTTGTCCTGAGAAAATGAAAACTGTTCCTGCGGTTTACTTTTCATACTCTAGGGCAAATATACCAACACTCTCTTCTAATGTAATTTTGTTTTAACTTTTTAGCTGTATTCTCTTCTAAAACTTTGACGGTGTTCGCTCCTGTCTGTCCAGCACACACGTCTAAACTAATTCTGATTGGTGCACGGAAGTATGTGACAAAACTGCTACAACTTTGGCAGAACATTTAGTGTTCACAAAGAATAAAAATGGAAAATGAGAGCCATAGGCCACGCCCTCACCAATATGCTGTTATACTGACTTTAACTGATTTTTTTCCCCCCTCTAATGACATACAGTACTTCTAATGTACACAATTATCTCAAAATAAACACCTTTCTGTGGTTTTATTTACTAGGCAATGCATTAAACCAGCACATGATTAGTATTTCTGTATTCCATTCTCTGATGAGTAATAAATTAAATACAATTTTTTTTGGGGGGTAGGATACTCTCTGAGCACTTATCATTGATCAGATTGTCCCGTTTTAAGTCATATGCCTTTTACAGCCCCACTAGCCTTGGTCTCTTGACATTCAAGTATCAGCTAACTGCCTGACCTGTCATGTTTTCTTCCAACGTCCCACACACCTCTGACACATCACTCACGCCATCCATCATTTAGTCAAAAGAAATGATTTGTCTAATGAATGACCAAGGCTAATCAATCGATCACTCATACTCATCTCAATGGGAGCTCAAGGTTAATTTTGCATGTCTATTAAAAGTTTAAGGAAATGATTGAGCACTTTGACACGGCCACAAAGAATACATTCAAGGCTGCACATTACCTCATGAGGATGCTTGTGGTTTGCATGTTGACAGCGATAGTGAGCCCATGTACTGCTACTGTATTTGGTGCATTTAGTGAACACAGATTGTGCAAATTCTAAATATGCAACACCAGCTGCTAAATCCAAGCATAACAAAAGACATTCATGTAATGAATGCCATCATTTGTGCATCCAAACGAATTGGACAAAAAAAAAGATAAACTGATAAATTGTACCATGAACAGCCATTTGTTGCCCCTCTTTGCAGACTTCCCCCTCCTCTCAGAAGCACAGCTATAAGCAGCCCATCCCACGGCTGGATCGCTTTTCCTGCGATTAGTTTCATTTACGGTGTTTTTCTTTGCGTGGTAAATTGTTGCCAGCGAATATGGGCAGAAAGACGCCCGGTTGGCGGAAGCTAATTTTCCACTTGAGGAAACTGTCTGCAAAATAATAATCTACGGTTTGTTATGTGAAAATGATGATCTCCCTCAACTCTGCCGGGAGCTGGGTAATGGCACAGCACTGGGGAGGCCTTCACGCCATAACTGCACTTTCCACAACTGGCTTGTTAGCTGGAGAGCCAGAGCCTGTCAACATGCAGGCAGGCAGGCAGGCAGGCTGAGACTGCAGCATCTGTCACGGGCTGGCAGGGGATGGGTTTTGAGGGTGGCACTGCATGCTGAGCAACATATTTTATCAGTGGAAAAATGACATTATTTTGTGTGTTTGTGTCTTCTTTATTTGTGCTTGGACAATGGTTTCATGGATGTGTTATAGCTGATGTTCTGTACTGTGTACATTTCTCTGTGCCTAATGGTGGAATGTAAATTAGTGGATTTACTATAGATTCAAAGTCCTTTATTTGAGTATTTCTTTGCATGCTGTTTTATACTAGCCTGGCATCAACAGAGTAATTCACAAATGCGTATTAGTCTGGGACCTCTCAGTTCATTTTCAATTTCCAAGCGCATGCCTCACAATTGAATAAACGTTCAACCAATCAGAGCAACGAAACATGACCTACAACCAATCAGAGCAACGGAACGACGTCGCAACACATGCAAGTTGGGGTGATGCTTGGTCTGTTTTAACAACCCAGTCTCACGGCAGTTCGTGGAATGTTCACGTAATTTAATCTATTGATTCGTGTACACATTTTTTTACAACCTGAATTTCGTGATGGTCAGCATGTTTTTTTACAACCTGAATTTGAATGAAATGAACACGGCCCCTTAAGTTAAGGAAAAGATTGCGGATGGGCTTACATTTCCATGACACACGGGACAACAACGGGACGGTTGGGTTTTGGAAAAGAAGAACGGGACGGTTGGGTTTAGTAAAAGAAGAAAGCGACGGTTGGGTTTAGGAAACGTGACACGCGGGACACGATCCCCGGTCTCCTGGGTGAAAGTCCTGTGTTGTTTGACCCATCCACCACCCCAACCAACCTCCCTACGCAGATTTTCGGCCTTTCATACTACTCGCTACCGTAGTCGCTCTTAATGAATCGTGCTGTGATCACGAAAGATGCTTCCCATTAAAATACATTAGTTTAAAAAGCATGCTGACCATCACAAAAGAAAAGGACATAAACGTGTCCGTGTACATGAATCAATAGATTAAAGTACGTGAACATTTCACGAAATGCCGTTAGACTGGGCTGGTTTTAAAAGAGGTAAAAAAGGTGGCTGTCGGGCCACCAACTTTCTCTAAATTACTGCTAAACTGTACACTGTTTATGAAACTTTATAGGCTAGAAATTGTAGTAATTATAGTAACAGAATATTGATTCATATTTGATCAGAACCACCTAGTTTGACAGTTTGATCTACATTTCGTGAGCCTGGTGTGCTGTGCTGGACGCAGTATGCCAGTTTTGTTCAGTGACTACCTTCGGTAAGCATGACGCACCTCTGTCAGTCATCGTCTTAAATGTGAGATAAACCGTTGTGATTGGCCCGTCCAGGTTCAGCCCAGCTGGAAATCTGTCTGAATGTGGGGGAGGCCAGACCCATCTGCCAGAGCAAATGAAACATGAGCTTTCAGATTCATCTGATTTGCAGGCTAGTTTTATACCTCTACTCAACAGTTCAGTTTAGAGAGAAACATTTTCAGTCTTTTATTTTTTGGTGGCTATAGTTTTCTAGCTTCTTAACAACATGAACATTTCACATACACATTTTATGACAAGCTAATAAAATATGATGCATAGATGAAACTACCCAGCAGTATGGAATTAGCTGTACCTCGACCAACTACAACAGTGCAATGCTACTTACACATTAATGAATCGGTAATAATAATCACATGATACAATATATCATAGTATAACACCCACAGGGGCCATTTATTTGCATTTCAAATTTTACTTTTGATATTTTTCATTACATTTCGCTAATAACACTTTTCATTGTAATGGTGTTTTTTTCTAGCTTTACTTAAGTAAATACGTCTTCCACCACTGTCTGTGTCCAACCAAATCCAAACATTAAAACTTAAAAAAAAAAATGCTATACAAGGAGAACAAAAAATATTTGAAAGTGTCAAAAGTGCATCATATTCCCAAAACAAGACAGAATCATGGTTTACTATAAATAACTGTGAGCCATGCAACTTACTACACTGTTCAGTCTTTGGCTGTGGTTTGGTGTCATAACAGTAAAAAATAAAAGGTCACTCTCCACTGAAGAGTTATGCAAGTGGCCTTTAGAGGAGCTTCATTTGGTATGGGGTGTGTGTGTTCCTATAGGGGAGGTCTAGTAAAAACAGCACACGGCTGCCCAGCGTAACCAGGGCTTCTCGTATTCAGCTCAAGTGTAGCGAGGGCAACAATCGACTAATCCTCTTTCTTCCCCTGAGGTTTGTCTGTTGATTCAAATCCGCTGAGCTGAACTTTAAGCATCCAAGAGGAGATAAGATGTTGCGATACAGCGGTGTGACATTCAAAGTCAAGGAGACAAGTTACAGAATCTTGCCCTGTTTATTTCTTTGTTTTGTAGCATATTTCAACTTTTCTCCTTTGATATAAAAAACACTCCATTTAGCTTTGAAAACGATCGACTTAGTTATGATCTAGTCATATTTAAATATAAACTGCCAATGTCTCTCCCTCGATGCCTGCCTCCTGCTTTATTTTCTCCCATGACTTTAGATTAAAGTCAATAAATCCACCAGCGTGATGTACAGTGTGTTAGTGTGGCACACAGATATACAGAGATACCCAAACCTAATACACAAGTCATCAAAAGGAGGAATTAAATATCCACAACATAAATTGCTTGATATGAGATATGTTTTCATCATGACTGGTTTTATTCATCCCCAGACAAATACACTTACACTTATTAGCTGGGGCATCTAGCTATTCATAGGGCATTATCTGGTGTATAATTTTTCCTCATTTAGTATTGAGTCCATGAGTGCCTTCCTTCTGCTGGAAATTAATTACTTGAGCTGGCTTAATGTGGAGCTATTGAATAAGACAAAGAGCAGAGGTTTTTATCACTCACTCCAATTTTGACACTTGATACAAGTCTCCAAGTGAATGACTACTAAAACAGAGAGGAGAAAGAAACAAGAAAACATTGTATTTTAATGTGATTATCTAATTGGGGATTTAATTACATTATATCAGTGTAATTTTGATTTCTCAGAGTATTGATGACTCACTCAAGAATCCCATTGATTTTGCTCTGCATTTGCCTTTTACCAGCTTTGCTTTTGCTTGCCTGTTTAGCTATTTAAAAGCAGGTTAAAGGGTCGTGGCTTATAAACCTCAGCCTATTAGGTTTGCCCCTATAAACAACCTCATGCACTTTCCCACACTCGCACATACACACATGCTGATCGACTTCAAGAGCCCAGCCTGGTTTTTATGGGAGCATGGGCCAACTTTATCATTTCCCTGTTCAATAATCCATCAACATTTACATTCCATTAATCATCCCGCTGTCTGAGTTGGAGTAGCACTCCAGGCAGGGCCCCTGGGCAGTGCACCGGCCCTCCCTCCCTCCATCACACACACACACACACACACACACACACACACACACACACACACACACACACACACACACACACACACACACACGCACACACACAAACGACTTACAGCTCAGGACAATATTTACTTCAACAACTCAATCAATGTGCTTAAATGCACCAAATGATGGGCAATAGTGTATTTGTCAGCAACTACGACGTGCTCTCTTGAACATGCAGACATTGCACCATTCCATGTTTTCACACAATGTCACTGATTCAGATAATGGAATGCAAAAAGGACTGAAAATATGGTGGGCAGGTGGTGCTTACGGGCTTGAATTGAAAACTGTTTACATGGGACAAGCAGCTCAGCAACCATGTCTGCACCACCTCAGCTCCCATCTATCCACCTGGACTACACACACGCACGCATGCACGAAACATGCATCCACATAGGCCTGAAGAGCTGTGAAATCGGCCTGTCACCAGGCTGCAGAGGCGTAGCAGTAGGGGGTGCTAGTGAGCTGGTGAGGCATAATACAACCCCCACTGGGCTCTGTGTGAGACTTTGGGAGGTTTTCCTGTGGCACACACACACACACACACACAAAACATACTGTATGTAACAACACACACTCACACATGGACTTTAAACATCCGAATCACACTCCCTCCCCCTCTCCTATCTCTCTCTCTCACACACACACACACACACACACACACACACACACACACACACACACACACACTTTTGCTAATCTCCTATATTTATTAGCCCATAGAATAAGATTTCTGTGAGATTAATTCCGTGCTGTCGAATAGATGAAACAACTTGATGTTGTAAATGTACAGTACGTGACAGAACTGTATGTTCAGTAAAATAGATGACAGATCATAAATGCATTACTTTTGCTGTCACCACAGACTCCCCAGTGGTGATATGTGCAGTCATGAAAAATGTTCAGTAGCATGAGAAATAAATCCACTCGCAGATATCTGTTGTTCTCTAAAGCTGTAATCTATTCTTTTGTGAATTTCTTCTTCTTGACATTTTAAATGTGGAAGTAGGAAGAAAATAGCGTCCTTTCAGGTGCTAACTTTAATGAATAGTGGCAAATTCAATACGGGTAACTTCAAATCAAAGCACGCAGCAATGACAATATAGTTTCTGCTGTAACTGATTGTTCTGTATTTTATTTGTGCTTGTGCTTGCGTTGTCTCGATTTTGCTTTCAAAACAATATGTCTTTATAAAACTCTTTTCTTATCTCATCACCAATCCCATTTTTGGAAGCACATTTTTGTTGAAGTAAATAAAGAACATTGAACTTCTATTGTTCAAGGAAAGAAATGACATTTTTTTTAAAAAGGGCGCATTAAAAAAATCATGTTTCAAAATCAGAATAAAAGCCACATAATGGGAAATGGCTTTGCAAAGTATGTGTCATGAAATTATAGAAGCAGAGAAAAACAACATTTTCTGTTCCATCTTATGCACTGTATAATGCAATCGTATTAATGCAGAGGCAGATTAAATATATTATTAAAGAATACGTCAAAATGTCCAGCATCTTCTTAAAGTGTCCACAAGCCATTATAAATTGTAAAGCACTTGTAGTTCATCCATGCCCCCATCCCCATTTCTATCAAGTTAGTGAATAAAAGTTTGTGGAGGGTCACACTGGCTACAATGCCTGCAGAGAAACTCAGTAAGGTAGTCATCTACATATCAAATATCCTATACTAGATGACTAATGACAGACCTCCCAGTTGGCATATCTACACTTTGCACATTAAGGTAAAATATGCTAATGTGTGCATGTGAATATCACATTGTGGAGATTAAATTCATTATGGTTTAGTGCCTTGGAAAGCTTTTAATATAGTAATTAAAAATTGTTGAGGGCCTGTGATTCTTGATTATACAGAACAGGATTAAATAAAATGGGAAGTATAATTGCAAACTAGTTGGAAGTTTGTGATTCTCCAAGGACTTCAATGATGAATGCGGTGTGAAAATTAGTTAACAAACACATAGAGAAAGCTAAACCGCTTAAAGTAAGGAATAAATTGTTTAAATGAATCAAGCATTATTTATTGCTCAAACAATTCAACTAGTAATACATAAGTTACTGTATGAATAGCAATGGAAATATGTTGATGTAATAGATAAAAGTTTAAAATACTTAAAAGTGACAAAAACATTTTGACATAGCTAGAATTAGACATACAGTTGAGTAAGCTAAACGTATGGTTTAAGTAGCCGAAAGTAATGGATAGGCTAAATGTTAAGATAGTTCATTGAAATTGTGGATAAATGGTTAAAATTTTGGGATAAATGGTTAGCTAAAAGTAATGGATAGATGGTTAAATGGTATTGCATAAGTTGTTGAATTAGGCAGCTAAATGTAATTGATAAATGATCCACTCCAAGTGTACTGCAAATGCAAACCAACCTAAACAATGACAGAATTGTATGACAAACGTATTCTACAAATATTCACCTCTATGTAATCAATAGTATTAAATAATATCCAATCAAGCAGCTCAAATGATACATTTGAAACATGATAGGTGGTGTCATCAAAAGGGTACTTGAGTTTCAGCATCTGAAAGGGCTGTGGGGTAAATTAGGGAAAACTGGTTGGGAACCACTGTATTGGATGGAGACAGGTGTTTTCAAATCCTGTGTTCTGCAGTTATGTGGTGTGCACCTACAGTGCTATTTTCATATACACAGACTATATAATAATCTATGCTAATTGTAGAGATTGCTTTTCTCATAAGATTCTACAATTTATACTATTTGTAAGGTTGTACATTACATTATCATATTCCAGTGAACAAAAAGGTTACCACAGTGCAAATAAGTCATTTAGTAACTGTAAAAGCATGTGTGATAAAGTTCTTGTGGTTTCTTTGGTTTGTGGGTTGGCTTTTATCACAGCCATTCACCATCATTAACAACGAAGCCATACTCGAACATTCAAACAAGTCAGCATCCTTATCACAGAACGGATCAGAAGTGCAAGCTTCAGATGGTAATGAGATGTATGATATGCATGGGAGCATTTTGAACATAGTTCTATATCTGTGCCAGGTCAGATGCAAACTATACAAATTCCCACCCTCCTCACCTTTGCAATTATCAAAGCAACGCTTGAAATAGCTGCTTAAAATACAGCCGGCTGGTAGGAGATATGAAAACTGTAGGGAAGACAAAACTGAGATTAACTAACTGTTAATGATTCACAAATGTGGGGTGTTAACCAGTTGCATGCAGCCCCCAGAAAGTCCTTTAGCACTATATGTGACCGAAAATATGGTAATTGTTTTGGAATGTAATATTTAATTTGGCTTTTGGCTAAATAATACATGCGTGAAAGAAACAGGGCTGTACAAGGGCTTGAAACACTGCAATGCAATTTGCATTACATAAAGGACACCTACCAAACCTGCAGACCTGTGCAACAATAGGCTTGGCAACGGGTCCCCAGACCTAATTAAATTATTTCTGTATTTGCACGTCACAATAGGGAAGAGTAATTAATTTTTTGCTCAAGTGCAATTCATTACCAAAGGCAATATCAAGTTTATTAAATGTGTCACAAACTAGTTAGATTAATTATATTTGCTGGAAGTTGGGAAATTAAAACTTCATCCGATTGTAGGCCTAATTATACCTAATGGAGATATTTTGATATTACAAAGTTAAAATAAAAAGGGAGAAAAGGTGTCAGCCACTAACACATATTGAATCACTTTGCAGGCAACTTTCTAGAAACAAACAAACGAACAATCAATTCAGTCCAAGGGAAACGTTGTTATTAGGGTGTTTTCTAGCAAATCTGTATGAACTTTGAACCGCAAATATGCACCAACGACCAACAGAAGACCGTAGGAAAGGCTGAAGAGTCCAAAATGGAGAAGGCTATCATAACTCAGCTGTAGTGTCACCATCCATGTTTATTTAACCTCCTCTGTTGGAGTTTAATCTGCTTAACAAAAGAAAAATGGTTTGCGGACAGAATCCGACAGCAGTAAATTGCACCAATGTGAACAATAGTTACGTATTATAACTCCAGATTCTAGGAGTATAGTCGTAGCCCTCTAAGGGCTTTCACTATTGGGTTAATCCCTTCGCGCATGCACAGTTGTGAAGATTTCTTTCGTGCCCTGTGCCCTGCACGGGCCTCTCTTACGTCTGCAGATACTGTATATTACAGTGGCGCGACCAGAGATCTGCTCCCAACATCAGCATTTTTCTTCAGCCAATGTTAGTGGGGCCGAACCTTACTATACTCTTAGAATCTGGAGTTACAATATGTAACTATTGTTGTATTTTGTTTAGGCTTTGCCCTCTAAGGGCTGTCGCTATTGGGTTAGGGCGAAGCTGATGTAGTCAATGCCACCTGCGACACAAGGTCCACAAACAGAACACAGACTAATTTGTCTTCCTATTCCCACTGATCAAGGTTTAATGAATCAAAACACACATTATTTTGATGAGAAAACCCTGTCATCATCATGAGTAGGCCTACTGATCATGAGGCCCATGTCATGTGGATTGTGAAAATGTTTTATGGTGACAAAAAATTTATATCACAATTAATAACTGCAAAAAAACGCTGCTCTCGGCAGGGGGCAAGCCTCTCCAAGCCCTCTCGCTCAGCTTATCACCGGAGGGTGGATTATTGCACCGGAATCCCCAGGATGTACACCGCTCTGAGTGACAGCAGGTGTCTGTGTGCCCACAGTACAAGGCTCCCAGCTGTCTCCAACAGCCGAGCCGAGCGCACGCCACCCTGACGGTTCGTGTACGTCGCCACAGTCATGTTGTCCGTTCTGACGATGACATGCCTCCCTGCCACCACTTGGGCGAAATGTTGCAAGCTCCAGGCAGTTTATGTGGGGAAGAGGGGATACCGAGGGGATACTAATTTCCCCCCTACCACCTGCGATTTGCACCCAGCCGGTGAAAGACGCGTCTGTGTACACCGTAATGTGTGTGACGTCAATCTCCCCAGGGGAAAACCGGATGACAGGGTCCGGGGGTTTCCCCAATATGACAGGTCCGACTGTAGAGAGGGATGGTCAGCATACGCCGCTTATGTTGTATTGGGTCTGGGTGCATTCAACCAGACCATCTCTGAATCTTTCTCATGTGGAGGAGACCCCGAGGAACCACCACGTGACTCGCAGACATCATGCCTAGGAGACGCATCACAGACAGTGCCAACACTATTGTGTGAGGGGTGATGCGTGACAACAGAGAGCTTAGTGTGTCCAGCCTTGGCGCTGACAGTTTGGCTCCCATAGTGGTTGTCTGTGAGGAGACCAGCAGTTTCTTTTGCCAGTTTATGGCAAAGCTCAGAGTCTGTAGGTGCTGCACGAACTCCATTGTGTGGAGCGCAGCCCTCTCCTGGGAAAGAGCCATAATGATTAAATCGTCCAAATAAAAAGGACTTTGATCCCTTTTCTGCGTAACGGCTGTAGCGCTGTCTCCATGCATTTGAAGAATGTGGAAAATACGCGTCTCTCAGATCCACGGAAGTGAACCATTCGTGGTGGCGCACACATTCCAACACGTGTCTGATCGTCAGCAAGTGGAATGGGCGCTTCATAATGCACCGGTTGAATTGAGACATGTCGAGAAGGGTCTCATTCTGCCTGTCTTTCCCGGTGTGAGAAGTAACGGGAATAAAAACCGCCGTTTTCTTCTCCTGGAGGGACGTGGGGAAAAGGCATCCTTTGCCCACAGCTCTGACGTCAGAGCGGCTATCTCCCTTGAGATGACGCGGCTGTTTCCAACACACCGTCGAAAAGGAGTTGGAGGGATGGTAAACTGGGGCGTATAGCTTTTTTGTGATAAGCTTTGACAGCCATGCATTCCTGGGTGGCAAGTTTTCCCACACTGCGCCCCGCCCCGCACACATTCAGTTGTTGTATGTTGCCATAGCAACAGAGCGCGCCGCTATGCTGTGGATGCATGGCGGGGCAGTCATCGAGTCAGAGTTCTCCCCGTCCTGCTAGACGGTCGGGGGGAGAAGAGACTGTGTAGGACGCACATACTGAGTGGGTGCTCGCTCCCGCTGTTTACACAGTACGGGAGTGACCGGGCTCCGCCTATGGCACCACATGTGTGCAAGGCACCAGAGCCGTTATCTGAACTTGAGATAGCATGATAGCTTTTACCACGCCGGTAAGAGCCGGGGGAAGGCTGGCGAGTTGAGTGGGATGGACCAGGTGGGTGCTGCCCGCCGGATCTCATGGCCGCACCGCTGTAGGTGGAGCTGGAGCCGTGGCTTGGAGAGGCGCAGACCGCAGCCCGCAGCTCGCAGCTCGCGGGGCGCCGTCTCCTTCAGCCGACACCTCGGCGCCGCCGTTGTGGCCGAAGCGCCACTCTCTAGAAGGTGTGTTACCGCATCCCCTCCACTACCTATAGCTCGTGGCTGGCCCAGCCTCAGCGGGGAACAGCCAAAGCTTAGCGGTCATGGCGAATACAGCAGAGTTAGCGGTCATGCTAGCAAAACGGTATTGTTCAGTGCCGCGGCCACCTAGGTGGTACACTGGGTGGCCTAGCATGGACCTGGTTCCGGGGAGACAGTGGTTTGGGCTTCCGAAAAAAGGGGCCATCGAAAGTGGGATGGAGGCCAAGCTCTGCCACCGTGGCGGGACCGCCGTCCATCTCCCAGGTTAGGGGAATGCTACTTGGCATTCACACAGGTCGAGAACAAGAACCTTAGCGGTGGGCAGGGAGTCTGCCCGCTGCAGAGGAGAAAAAAGAGGAGAATGCCGCTGGTGTGGTGCTCCTCTCCTGGAACGGAGACAGTCGCCGTAGCGGGAGGGAGGGCCGGCAAGGGAACCGTCTTCGGGGGATTGAGTCAGCGGACTTGTGCCCGCCAAAGAGGTCCCCTTCCCAGCTGTCTGGGTGTCGCCGCTGGGGGTATCTTTACCTTACTCGACTATCCACTCGGCTGCCATTGTCTTCCGCTTCAGTTCGTCCAGCGGTAAACAACCGCAGAACTGCCGGCAGGGTGCCAGCCCGGTGAACGGGGTTGAAGGCACATTTCGCAGCTTGAGTGGAGGTCCGGCAGGAGGATGTAGCCGATTGGTGGTTGGTACATGGCAGACACCGCTGTTCTTCGAAGTCTTCAAACTGCTTGTCGCTGAAAAAAAAATGGGAGCAGATCTCTAGTTGCGCCACTGTAATATACAGTATCTGCGGACGTAAGAGAGGCCCGTGCGGCGCAAAAAAAATCTTCACGACTACGCATTCGCGAAGCCTATACGAAATAGAACTTATTGTTCTTTTAGTGACCAAGCAAGCAAGCTAGCTAGCTAACTGACAGCTAGCAAGCACCTGTTAGCAAGCTCCTTTCTTGCTAAATGACAATTAACAAGCAGTTACCAAGGTTGTTAGCTCAAAGAACTTTTCTCTTCTTCAACAAAACTCTTCATTTAATCAATAATGAACAATCCTGAGCACAAAATGCTGGGGAGTAGTAAAGGGTACAGTACAGAAAAAATGCAAAGATAATCAGGGAGCGATGACTAGCCTAACATGCTTTCCAATTGGCTATGTTAGAGGTTAGCTCGCCAGCTACAGCAGTTCACTGAAACTAGTCTTGCTAGTATCCAATATGTCACCATCCTTCTAGGATTAACATTTCACAAAGACATATTCATTTCACTGTGCCACTTACTGGTGCGACTAGGCCTTAAGTATCAGGAGACTGTTGTTTTACCAGCTTGGAATTTACAACTTGAGTGCATTACTGTGGCCTGCATTTCAGAATCTACTCATCATCATTTATTTAATGTAAACATTGTCTACATTGACATCATAGGCACATTATCAAGTATGGAAGCCTTCAGCATCATTAACTTCCTCTATGACTTATTTCTCTTCACTATTAAAAGGTGAATCAAAGAAGTGAGGGGGGGGGGGACCTATTCATCTTCACTATCTTCTATCTCTCAGAAGCTTTTTGCTCTCTCCGGTAATCACGCAGCACACCTCTCATTTCAATACAGGGCTGAGTGCGCTGAGTGAACGCCGCAATCTGGTCCTTGTAATGAAAACGTATATTCCAGCTCCCCTTCCTGAAAGGAGGCCCCATTAGAGGAGACTCAGTCTCATTGATTGAAATGCTTTTAAACTTGCACGTGTCCATTAATGCAGGAGGAGAGGTTTTTGAGAGGCACAAGACAATGGTACCATACATAAGCCATTCAATATGAAAGTAGAAGCAGTTCCCAAGTTGTTTTTTTTCTTCATTTTTAAACCATAAAGCCAATTAATTTGTTTCAGCTCCAACCGAATTAACTTCACATTCTGATACTCAAAGGCCTGCTGATACCAATCAGTAATGCAAACATTTTATTTTCTAATGGAGGGATGTTTAATTAGAAAACCTGACTGCTCACACACCTTGAAACAAACTCCATTTGATAAACATCGAGTTACTCACTGATGCATCCTAAAACAAGGACGCCAGAGGTAGGCTACAGCGCTGACTTGAATTGGTAATGGGCATTGCAATCCAATTCAGTGGGTTTATAAAGAGCACAGGGTTATGAAGAGACTTCGCCCACCCTGTGGCCAAGATGATCCTAGTGCCCCCCTGAACCTGAAGTCTGTGATGATGGCCACGAAGTGAATGGTAAGGTCACATCCTGGACTTTAAATGGATAAGATTAGTAGGCATGTCTGGTAATAGGCGTCTGCTTTAATAAAGGGAGAGAAATTGAATTGACATGCTTCGCCCTGGCAACACCATTAAGAATCCTGATTTCCCATCTAGCCAGAAGCTTCGACATGAAGTTAAGGACTTTTTTTTTTTCATTATGCATACTATCTATTGCATCTAACATAATCTTCTCCCTGTGAAAGCAAAATACAACCCAAACGTGTACAGTAAATGGCCCCCTCTCCAAACCTGCTAGATTTAATCTTTCCTGCTCACGCCGGAGTTCGCCTCCGCATTCCACTCAGTTCTTTCTCAGGAGGTTATGGTAGCTGTGGAGGGGAAGAGCCGAGCGTTTGATCTGACCCCTCAAATTCAATTACTGCACAATCAGATTCCCTGAAGATTGACCCCCCCCCCACCCCCATGCCAGTCAAAGTGGTCTTGTCTCATTTGGAAAAAAGAGGCACTGATCCAGTCGTGTTTAGAAAGAGAAGTCTAGGAGGTCTTGATAGGGGTGTTCGAGATGATTATCTAATCTAAGGGTAAGGAAGGGAGATAAACGGTAGAAAAAAGAGGCAGACAGATGGGGAGAAAGAGGAGAACTGCGAATTACAACAATGACAAATCTCTTGATTCCATAAACTAACATACATACACTTTAGTTGCCCTGCTGTTTTTAAATACATGCCATCTATGTCTCAATCCAGATTCATGAACTGCTTCTGTAGCCAACAGGTTGCCTCAGATCAGAGTTTTTCTTTAAAAAGATGCTCTGAGATGTGTGGGAGCAAGTATCTAGCACAGCCTTCTTTGGTTTAATTTCCCTGAGTGGAAAAAAAAAGCATAAAGTGTGCATTTACTCTGAAAGTGCTGCAGGATGCAGACGGATCAATTTTGTTATTGGTGTGGAGAATGCTGTCAGAAAAAAAGGCTGCCTTACTGTGCCCTGACATGGCATGATAGAAAAGATAGCCTTGGAATGAATAAAGTGTTATCTCTGAATAATTCCATATAAATTAGACATGTATGTTTTTCAAATGGTTGTTTTGCTTGAGGAATTTAACATTTTGACAGTATGCCGTTATGTGGACCATCCACTGACTGTCACCAGTCATCCATGAATTATTAAAAAAACATTCCAAATATCACACAATATCATTCTAGCAAAGGAGAGATATAGTCATATTTCTCATTTGACTCCTGACCTTTTCACAGGCCTGTTTCTCATTCATTCCCACTGCATCAGAATAAACCAATAAAATCTGACGGACAAAGCCCTGATCAAATAGCAGCACCAGCAAGAAAAGGAAAACTGGAGATGAGACTGTCTCACAGTGGCAAGCACTTGGCAAGTAAAAATATCTGTAATAGCCTCAGGTAAGTTAACTGCCTGAAACTCCCCGAACTGAATTTAGGTACAGCAGCAAGTGTGGGTGTGAAAATGGCCCCCGAGAGTCGTTAAGCTGCTTTAAGAGAGGCAGCTAAGAGGATGAAGTGAAAAAATATGAAATAGCATGATAGCTTAACCAAACATTTTCACCTATTAGCACAGTTTGTATGATTTTTATGCTTTTATTTTGACAACAAGAATACAAAGTTGCTTTAATGGACTTTAGGTTGAATACTTAAGCAGTTAAAGTAAATACAACAAAAGTGAATGGTACTTCAAGTGATGAATACATGACTTATAGATGTACTATAGAAAAGTGCTTTAAAATATTTGAGAATAACGTCGGTTTTACAGTTTTTTTTATTTCCCAAATATTCATACCCAATATGCTTTAGAAGTGACCATTAACATAACGAGTAAAACACAATGCCCCCTGAGTGGATGGAATGGATGACCCCTTTCTACTAATTCATTGGTCCTGTTGTGCTGACCATCTTAAACCCCTCACGGCATGTTTCAAGTATTTGTTTTCCAAATTAGAAATGATATTCACAAAATTACATTACAAAATGAACAGCTCATAGTGTATGTTATTGGGTTATTCCCCTTGTAAAAAATAAAATATGAGTGTCTTTCATGTTGCAGAATTATCACATCCTCATACCTAAACGACAGAATAGGTCAATTGCCAATGACTCCCAAAACAACATATATGATTGTTCTATTTCTTTTAAACATGTCAATGTTGTGAAACAGAACTAGTTAAGTTTAGGCAGCAACCATACTTATTTAGGGTTAGCAAATCATCAGGGATTGGCTTGAAATGAGTCATGTAAAACTACTAAAATGAAACATAAATATGGGTCGCTATGAGCTGCTTGCACAATCGACCTATATGGTCGTTTTCTGGGTGAGGACAGTCTGTGCAGAAAAAAATTATTTGTAGCCTTCACATATACATGCAATTTAAAATTTTCGAATTAGTTATTTTTGGCTTTTCTTTCTCAACCTTGTGCTGTACTCTGCCTACCGAGGGAGAGCCAGCGTCTCACACTGTGATGGTCAGCTTCACTCAGTACTGTCTGGCTGGAGGCGCAGGGCACTGCCAGGCCTGGACTCCTCACAGGGGGTCAGGATGTGTGAGGCCTTGCATGATGAGCGTGAGGGCTTGCATGATGAGAGCAGCGGGAACCCATCATAATCCTTTCACACTGTACCATTGCGCATTCGGATGTGGATGGGTGAGTGAGTAAGTGAATGAGTGAGTGACTGAGAGAAAGGCTCTGTTGAAAGTCAACCGTGAACCAAATTTCTAGCAGCCACATGACTTGACAATAATCCCAAATGCCACGGAACAAGTTGGAAATGTGAGCTGCCGAATACTCGTCAAACAGGATTGAGCAGGCTATTTAATCATATCCCATTTCCCATGATTAGAAACGAGAATAATTCTTGTGAATTCTTGCACTGATGTCACCACCCAAAGAGAGAGATGGAAACTGAGAGAGACACGAGGACATAAATAGTTAAGTTTGGACCTTATTCCTCTCCTTTTTATTACTTCCCCCACCCCCTTGTACTGTAGGAGCCAGGGGATGCAGGATAAAAATAATTAGTCCAAAAATGATTAGGGAACTTTATGCAATTAGGTGAAGGAAATACATGGAAAGCTGCTAAATCCATTCTTACTTGAGCACTAATATTGGCACTACTATTGTCTAAATGTCTATAGGAAAAATAAATAAACAATAAAATAAAAGTCGATAAAATATATTAAAGTCAGACAGCCTTGGAAAAGAATGAGGCACATTGCTAATGTTATATGTGTACCCACAATGCATTGCAGTATTAGTCCATGCATTTAATGGTAAAGGGTAATGAACCCTGGCAGTGTTACG
The DNA here is from genome assembly GCF_031162955.1 of Sander vitreus. Taxonomy (NCBI): domain Eukaryota; kingdom Metazoa; phylum Chordata; class Actinopteri; order Perciformes; family Percidae; genus Sander; species Sander vitreus. Next base: position 6,758,072 of record NC_135873.1, read on the forward strand.
GCCACATTCTAACAGAAGTGACAAACATCAGTCTTGCAGTCCAGACATGTCTCTTTTAGGTTGATTACACTGTGAAACACGTCTGGCACTTTTCACCGATAGCAGGCTGGGAATACTGTAAGTAGACAGTCCAGTCAGCTTTTGTTTGATAGAGTATGGCAACAATGGCATTATCATTGAAGCAATATGTTTTCAGAATCTGATTAGCCAAACATACACTTAGAAAAACATAAATTACTTTTGTCTAAGAAGATGTTTTTGACCATCTACCACATTGGGCATAAGTTTGATCTATCATTTAAATCTGTTCATGGAGAAGGGCGATTGAGTGAGAGGCTAATTCTCATTAAAAAGATCTAATGTAATTTAGTTAAACAAGATTGGATTACAGTTTATATGAAAACAACATTATTTTACCACTAATAGGAGCACAGTGTTGTGACCTGTTCAATCCAATTGAATGGTTACAGCAACAGTTTGACATTTTGGGAAATATGTTTATTTCCTTTCTTGCCGAGGGTTAGATGAGAAGATCGATACCACTCACATGTATATCTGTTAAATATATGGCCACAACAGCTGGTTATCTTAGCTTAGCATAGAGACTAGAAGCAGCGGCAAACAGCTAGCCTGTCTTTGTCTGGAAGTAAAAAAAATATCTGTTTGTAAATTGAGCCAAAGGCAACATTTGGACAACAGCAGTGCTGTCTGTAAACATTAGAACTGTGTTGTAAGATCTCATCTGTGAAATGTAACTAAGAATCATAACTTGCATATAAAGTTGCTTCCTCTACCTCGTAACAATATTCATTACCAACCTTGGGCCATTCTAGAATCAGCGGGTCAGCGCCGAGTTGCTTTATACCCTTCAGAGAAAAGGGCTCCACCTCATAAAAGCTTTATGTGGTAGCACTGGCAGACATTTGGCATTTACATTTATTGCCAACTTGGGTTAATTAAACTCAACCCATCCAGCATCTTGATTAAACAATGGTAAATAAAGACACAATATTTCTCTGTAGAAAGGAATGGCGTCAGGGCAGATGGGAGGAAGAACACTAAACAGTGTGAACTAAGAGCTACATGCAAACACACGTGTATAGGCACGTCAGGGATCCTTCCTAACAGCTAAACAAACAGATAATAGAGACATCTACAAGAGGCAGGGAAACTAAGGATGACAAACTATGAGCAAAGTCATTAGTTGAGCAATTAGATTACTTGTTGCATGCCCTTTGAGTCACATATTCAGTTCCCAGGTCCCAGCCAAGTCAGGCATAGGCAAATGACAATAAAATGAGAAATTAGTTTGTCTCACTGGACTGGCATTTTTGGAATCCTAACAGCCTATGAGCAAGTGAAGTGCAGGTAAACAAACCCTCCCCTAACCTCTCATTCCTTACCCCCCCCCCTGTGCAAGCCCTCAGCCTTTATTCTATAAATTGATCCTAATGACTCATGGCTTGTGCTGGGACTGTTTGTATGAATGTGGGAGTAGCAGTAATTGCAGGGCCATTAGAATGCTTAAGATTGTTTTGTTTGATTCTTCTCTGTGCTAATTCATAGAGCTCTCACTTCCAGCGCATCTTGGAATGAGCTCATCATCTGAGTTGGGTTTCGGGGCTCAGAGGTTAATTCTTGCCTGTTGCCGGGATGCCTTAAAGCTACATTACGTTCATTTTATTTTATTTTTGTCCACTAGGGAACAAAGCGAATCAAAAACCACTTCAGCAGCAGTGCTTATGGGTAACATGTTAACAAACAATTGCCTACCTAAACATTAGTAACAAGTGACGTATCCATCTTGTCAAGGTCATTTTCAGTCAAAACAAAAGCTGCAGTCAGTAGGAGCAGTAAACGTAATGTTTTGGTGGTGTTTGAGGAAATATGTCAATTTAAGAGTAGTTCTTTCAGTCTTATTCAAGTCACACTTTTTGGTGCCAATTTTCTGTTGCTATTTTTCATGGATGTTGATATGTAGCTAATTGGCTATGTAGCTAGCTATGGCCTAGCTATTCCTAATTTCACCTAAAACGCTTTTATTAGGGCAATTGTCTCTCCAACTGGTTTAAAAAACATCTCTATGGGCTAAATGAATCACACCTATATGAATCACTGAACAAATCAGAGATGTGAGTGGTGAGTCAGAGGTCTGGAACTTAGCTAGCTCAAACTGCTGTAAAATTGGGTGTTGGAATATGGTTAGTATATGTGGGTATGTTGTACAAGTACTGTAATGGTGTTATTTGCACACAAATGAGTACAATTCAGTAGATTGAAGGAAGATCATTAGTGAATACAGAAAATAAAGTTAGTCCCAGGACTGACCCTTGGGGAACACGTCTTTGTAGGGTAACTAATGTAGGCCATTTACCATTTAATTTGACTCATTGTCTCTAGTTATGAAGATATTAGTTAAGCCAAAGTCAAGCAAATTGAGAGACCAACAAAATAAATGTTATCAAGGGGAAATTATACGGATCCACTTGTCATATTAAGATTGAGATAAATTGCTCCGATCAATCAACCATTATCATACAGTAGCCTGTATGTTGAAAACATGTAAATGGACAACACGATCTCACTGCAGTTCGTGAAATGGTCACGTAATTTTTAATCTATTGATTCATGTACAAGAACATGTTTATCTCATTTTTTTTTCGGCATTTCATACTACTTGCTACTGTTGTCGTGCTGCGATCACGAAATATCCTTCCCATTGAAATACATTAGTTTAAATTTTCGTGCTGGCCACCACGAAAAAAACGAGAAAAACGTGACCCTGTACACGAATCAATAGATTAAATAACGTGCCCATTTCACAAACTGCCGTGAGACTGGGTTGAAATGGAATGAAAGCAGGAGCTATGGAGAAATTAATTCTAAAACAAGATTTAACTTTAAAATTTGATATAATTGATGTTGTTTTTATAACTGATTCTTAAATACAAATGCACATTTAAATATAGGTCTGTATAAATGTACCTCTGTAATTACTGAGATAAAGGGAGCGCCTTCATTTAGGGAGTTTTAAAGAAATATGAGAACAGTAAATGTGTAATCATCTTGTATAAATTACCACAGAATTTCCAGATATTGTTTGAACTTGCATACCACTCAATCACATGCAAAAATAGAACAAGTAGTGAAATCTCTACCATGACAGGTACACAGTATATGTCTTGGTGCGTGACATAACAACCTCAACAAAGTCTTGGCTCACTTACGCAGTAAAATCAACTCAGTGTTACAGTATTTGTGTTGCCTGCCACTTGTCGTTCTTTCACTCTCATTTACTCGCCTCACTGTTTTTTCCCTAACAACAAGCACAAAACATTGTCACTGGACCATCACTGACTCAGCTCAAATGACTTCTGAAATTGCTTTGTTTCCCCTTCCTTGCACACACATGTCACAGATGTTGTTTGGCTGAATGGCTGCATGCCAAAATCAAGCGTGATGTGCCATTAGCAATTGAGCTGACTGTGCGTGGTTTGGTCTTTCTTCCATTATTCATTTTTGTCTGAGGGCGCAGAGTAATGCAACTAGAGGAGTGAGTGTTTTGCTGTAACAGGGTGCATTTGCCCTGTTATGATCCTGGACAGAGCATGATCTGCTGTAGTGATGAGTCATCTTTAGCCTGTGTTGTTGGACGCAAACAAAAAGAGCTTTAGGCCTATAATAAATTGGTGAGATGTATCTATGTGGATTTTTCTGTGTTTGTGTAGAGGAATATAGGCTCAGTAAATCAGCAGATTATTATTAGTATAACAGCTATTACCTATTATACTATTATTTGGATGAATCCAAACTGCCACATTAATTCTTCCCTTAAACTAATTTTGGTGAATATCTGTGACATGACAGATTCATTTCCAGAATTAAAAGCAAGTCTGTCTGTGTTGTTTGTAGGAGGTCTGGCGCAGTAAAGAGTCCCTTGTCTCTCTTTCCCCAAGTTGCTTTGAGGTCAACTTCAGATTAACTAACGTGATGTATCCCCGCTGCCACGATGCATTACCACTCACATTGTTCTCCGGGTCCACTCACGAGGCAGGCATTGCTTTCAATTACACCCTCAACTTTTCTTTTTAATTAAATGTACAGGCAGATTAATTACAGGACCACTTAAATGATGAAAAAATTAGAGGTGTCCTGAAACATTGTGTTTGGTGTGAATCTGCTAGCCTCCTCTCTGCCCCCTCCAGCCCTTAAGCTGTCACGCCCGCTGTTCAATAAGCAATCTGGTATGGAGGCGTACAAACGAGGGGAGTCGTGCAGGGCAGTTTGTTTCTGTTTGCCAGACAGGTTCGATTCTTTGAGAGACACAAAATCAGACACCCAAGGCTGGAGGCTTGGTAAAAACTAATTATGGTGGTGTTAAAAGGCAAGCTCAATGAGGCACAGAAAAGACAGATTCTCAGCACCTCTTGACTTAAGCTCTGCAGGCCAACAGTGGGAGTTGGTTGGACTAAACAATGATGCTTATGCTTTGGTTTGAGGAACCTTATTCCCAAATGAACTATGTGTCATCCTGTCTTTCTCTCTTAAAGTCGTATAATATTAGGAAACAACTGAAATAGGATTTGGGAATAAGGGCCGTCCTTATTTTTGATGCTGTAAAATGTAGCATCAAGTGGGAAAATACCTATGCATGCATTCTATAATCCATTTTAACTGATTTTCATTCACGTCAAGAAAGTAATGACAGTGCAGAAACATAATGACTCTTTTCATTAAAGACTCTCAGATTTCTGTGTGAGACCAAAGTAGACAGATATCCATCACACCGTCCAGATGATCATTGTGATAGAGCTAGTCTATATCTGGAAGACACCAGAGGGCCTTTAAAAAGGGAGAACAACGGATATGTGGGTATCAAATGAAAGCATTAGGGAGAGAGTCTGAGTGACACAAACATGTTATGAGAGATGAGCAACATCTGGTGCAATGGATCTTATCCTCTGGTCGACAGCCATTACTTCGAGTTCCGATGCAGACCCACTATTTGCTCTACTTGTCGTACTAATCTTGGCCCTAATTCCCATGTATCCCCTGGCTTAATGGGCTCTTTAGAGTATTAACACTTTTACTTTCCCTATCTAGTACACTTTAATGTTGGTATATCTCCTTCACACAGTGCAGAGCAAGATCTTTCCAATTGTTTGCATTGTTTAAGTAGCATTAGAAGGGATTTTCAGGAACATCTTGTTTGAATTTAGGTATTAAACTCTAAATGATCAAATCGAGAAAAACAAAGGCACTAAGGGAGATTTTAGCATTATTGCAGTTTAACAGTTTTACTTTCATGCAAATGATGAATGTCTTGCGGCTGAGGGCTGTTTGTTATTCTGCAGGATATCTCCAGGGATTTATAAAGTGCATTATTTTGCTCCCCTTACAAAACTGGTGGAATGTGAGGAAAGAAAGGCAGAGAGCAATACAAGGGGTTAGAGAGGTGGTTGAAACTGCCTCCGACAAAATGAGCATGGCCCCTGAACTAAACCCAGGGGATTGAAAGTGGATTGAATGCATCTCACCATATATAAGCAGCTGCTGGCACAGCAGGGACAGCGATAGGGAGAGGGGAGAGAGGAGGCTTGGAGTGAGTCAACGAGCGGGACGCAGATGAAGAAAAGGAGCACCAGGGAGAGAGAAAAAGAGCAGTGGTGTGTTACCAGCTGACCACTGGAGCTTTTCAAAACCCCCTCCTGTCCCATTATACCATTACTGAGACTGAGGGTCCTGTTTTCACCCAGCCATGCAGCATTCTGGTACAGTGCCAAGCCTGCTCGCTGCCCCGCTGAGTGTCCGACCGCCTCACTGCGCCATCAACACCAGGAAATGGACACAATTGGAGGAGCCAGACTAATTCCTGGATGACAAGAGCAAGAGGGCATTGGGTTCCTAGGGGTTAAAATGCCTTAATCTTTTTATCCTGTGCTGGAGAGGACTATTCACAGATTTGATACACTCACTTTAAATCCCTAAGTGGTATGCAATGGAAAGGCTGAGGGGAATTCCACACAAACAGATGAATGGTGGCAGCCAGCCGGGGATGGTGGAGCTATAAAACATACGTTGTTAGGTTTATAATGTACATCATACTATTTTTTCTTGTACCATGAAGTCTATATGTTTTCTGATTAATTGGTGGAAGCTCTGTGATGAAGCTGCTGTCAGCAAAGCAAAATAATCAGCTACAATCACATGGAAAACATCATACAGACAGTTTATGCATAGTGAGTCTTCTTCCCTGCAATGGTCTATATTCTCTTCTCCGCACTTTCTTGGTTCTCTCCAGCATACTCACGCACATCCTCAGCACATCCCCTAATGAGGCGTGATCACTGTGTTAAACTGCTAATTAAAATCAGATATTAAAGCCCACTACCCATAATCCCTCTTGGCTTGCGCTACAAACACCAGGCTGGCTGTCGTCTGGTATTATGCTCCGACGGATCCCAGGCAGCGAGGCAACAGTAAGGGTAGCTCGCCTCACCTTCAGAGAGCAGCCAGTGCATCAATAAGCAGCTAATCTTTATCTGTAATATGTGCCATCACGAGGCAACTTTGATTTTCCCCGTCTCCTTTCTCGGTGTGACCCAGTTGCAGTCGCGTGTAAGGCGCAAACGAGGATGTGTGCATAAGCAAACAGATTACAAAAAACATGTTTGAGACATATGGTGTGTGTCATCACTGTACATATTTGGACAGAGAAACTCTAATTTGAACAAAATGAGGGCGACATGTCAGCGAATACACTGATTCTGTCTATGAGGGATTTGGCTTTCACAGAACAGCTGGCGGGCCATTATGGAGCACACACTAATGATCAGCCATGCAAAATTGATGAGTCATTGATCTTCGACATTTATCGGATTTTAGGATATGAAATGTCCTCTTAACACACAATATGTTAAGATGGAGGAGGAAATAATTCCCTTCTTTGGTTGGAGACAAGGAAAGAAAAGTCCAAGCAAATATTTTGTGTTGGATACTGTATATGTGATGTATTTATGCCTGTAATTCCTGAGCATTTTCACCCCCATTAGCTACCCCATCTTACCTCTTAAATCTTTCACAGCAAAAACATGTTTTCCCCCACCAATTTCCAATTAATATTCTCTGCTGTAGAATGGTCAGGACCTTAGTGATCTTGTGTCTCTTCTGCTCAGGGCGATACGGAGCTGAGGGCACGGCTCCAAACAAACTCAGGTCTCCACGGTGGAGAGTACGGGTGAACTCTGAACCTTACTCTGCTAGCTCATTAGCCTGCACACTCACCGGCATCTGTTCTATCATGAACCCTAATATAACCGCACGAATACGAGAAAAAAACTCTCTCATTGGGCCGTGTGGGATTAGACCGGCGATGACCGGAGTTCACCGACTGCATGGCACCGTTCAGCTTTCATTCATTTGGAAAATAAATGTCTATTTCATGGCAAAGAATAACCAAATGAACCTTTTCAGTGAAAGACGTGGCTGTAGTTTTTCTTGTGCCTTTTCTGCCTGAAGAGAAGAGATGAAATAAAAGGGAAGGCGAGCGGCCAAGAAAGAGGGAGAGGAAATCGACAGTCGGAATGAGAGGGGTCATTGAGCACAACAGGGACACGGGGCCCCGCTCAGCTGGAGGGACTCTGGCGAGGACGAATCCACCTATCTTATGGTGACAAGCAGCAAATAGGGGCCCATTACCGAACGGAATGCTAATGCCAAACTTTGGGCCCTGGGGACTTGCCCAGTTCCCCAAACACAAGTAGAGGAGACCTGCCAGGGTGCATGCATGACAGCTTCCATTCACACCCACAAGTGCAAGAGATAATAACCGTATAAATCACAAGAGACTCTTCCTCACTCCTTTGCTACTCTCAATCTGTGTCTTGACTGCTTCTAACACTTGCTGTTCCTAATTGTCCCCTCGTCTATTTTTTCTTCCTTCCCCTCCCACTCCCATTCTTTATTGTCTCTTAGCAAATCCCTCCACACACACACACACACACACACACACACACACACACACACACACACACACACACACACACACACACACACAGATGATTCCCTTCGATGTGTTCTCTTTCATTGTCAGATTCCTGGGGGGAAAAAGCCAAGGACAGCCTGTGAAAATCATTCATATTGATTTAACAATCTCTGTTCATCATATCCAAAAATAGTGTTGCCAACGTGGATTGAAATGCACATTTCATGCACAGTAATGGGCTGCGGTAATAATTAAAGAAACAAGTGCCAACGATGCTGAGTGCGCACCATGCTGTTGTGAGTTTTGCAGGAATGAACAGCATAAAATATTTGGTGTAAATGCCAATCTTTAAGAGAAAATTATTCAATTAAACGTCTCTTTCTAGAAACCTTTTAATCAATATATTTCCCTTTTTGCAGGTTTCACATGGGAAAGGTAATACATTTTTAAAATAATGTAATGGTTTTCGAAAAAGGGAAAAAAAGGTCAAGGGGAAAGATGAAGAGAAGAGACTGCAGAAAGACAGACTTGTCTCTCCGTTCCCTCAGGCCTGTGGTGTGGGCACTGACTCTATTTGACATCAAGTTGCAGTGCTGAGAAAGACAGAGTGAGGCAGAGACAGAAACACAGAGAGGGAGACATCAGAGCTCTTATGCCTTCAGGGGTTGTGTAAATGTGAGTCATGCCATGATGGGGCGACTTGTTCAGGGTAACATCACCCTTATAACTTTCATTTCGTTTGGGGAGTTCAGACAGTTTCGACTTCCTTGCTCCGACTCTTTTCTGCGTGCAAAGAACTGAGATAAAAATACAAAAGTGGCAAACTGAGATTAGATATTGGGAGAACAAGGATATGTCTCGCTGCGTCTGATCATGAAGTTCACATGCCTTGGAAAAACATATAATAGAACTGAGATGAGGGAAAAGTTTCTACAGTACAGTATATATAATGTAAGTACACTTGAAACATATTATGGAATGTAATCACCAAACCATATCAGTAGAGCTGAAAGAGTCAATTGTTCTTTTTGAATAAGCAATCATTTAAACCATTATCAAGGAAAACATTTCTGGTCCAGCTTTTCAAATTATGTGCGATTATGTAAAATAATAAGAACATTTGGGTTGTGGAATTTTTGGTTGGACAAAATGATCATTGAAAGAGGTCACGTTGGCCATTTTCACAGTTTTAGCTAAACAAAACCAAACATTTTAAGCAGCTAAGATCAATATTTTTATATTAACAATGGATCACAAGACTGCTAGTATTTGAAAGGGGTCGCTTGTAATAAAGAACCCATGCAGACTTATCACCCGACTCGCAGCTCTCCTCAGCTCTACGTTGTAGTGACATTTAGCTCATTGTTTTGGTTTTCAGGCCCGCAAATTTACTTACATTTGGGTTGACTCTCAACGCTCTCATGAGTTTGTATTCAGTGAAAAAGCTCATGAAACTCACTGTATGCCTCCTGCCCAACACCTAGTTGGTAAACATAACTGAGAATTTAGCAACTAAAGAGCCAGATATTTTGCTTGAGTTGGTAGAGACCAAACCAGAGCTAAAAGAGAGTGAATACTGGACTTAGTTTGTTAGGTAGCCAGTTTGCTAGCTAACAGTCTTCTCCTTTACTGCCTTTTGTTTTATTGATATGTTTTTGCTGCATTACTGCCACAAACAGTTGATTAGTGGAATATTAGGAAAGTGTGTGTTGTTGCTGCACTCACAAAAACATTCTTCCGTATCGCTACTTGTAATCACAAATTCCACAGGGTACCTTTAATGTTCCCTCCCTTTTTTGTGTCTAAAGGTCATTTTGGCACCCAGCGACCAAATAGGAATCGTTTTACAACAAGAAACAAAAAAATATAGACCTAGGTTATCTTTTTCCACAGCATCTTTATTTGCCTATATTTGTTTGAGATAACCACCAAGGCAACAACAACAGTAGGCTATATTTACAATACCATCTGAAGAAAATCTCTGCAAGGTGTTTTCTCACTGTACTGAAATAAATGGAAACCAATAGTTGCCTGGTGGGTATGAAATCAGTCTAATAGCGTGGTATGCTTTGAAAAATTGTTGGCAAAAACATAGCATGCATAATTAGTACAGTAGGTAATGGGCTAAGACATGCAAAAGCTCGGTAGCAGTAAGTTAATTAGTTTTTGGTCACATACTTTATTTCAGTTTTGTGTTATTAATCATTTTGCAAGAAGCTGTTGAGCCATTTTACAATAAAAAGGGAGAAGAATAAAACATGACTCTTCTCCAACAGTGTTCTGAAACATCCTCTTTCAACATATAAAGCCATCTCCTAGCCCTAACCCCTAATGCTTTTGACTGCAACATTGAAAAGTGAGGCCAATATGAGACTAGCCACAAACCACTGAGATGGGAGTAAAACCTTTGGGTAATGCACTCCACACAATGGCCCTATTTACTGAGGCACCTGAAAGAGAGCTGCAAAACAGCACATTACTGTGTAGGAGGAGGACTGTGTAGAATTTTGGGCCAATCACACGGTAACCTTCATGCGGCTGACGATAAACGTGCAGGAGGGATAAACTCTAGGGATAAAGTGGATAGTGGCAATTCTCGGGTGTGCATTTTTTATATACAGATCAAACAGTGTGTGAGGATATATTTGTGCATGTGTGTTTGTGCATGACAGATCCTGCATCTTCCTGTACAGTATGTGGTGTGTACGTCTGCTGCATTGTTACATAATATAAATATAAAAACGTAAATGCACACCTAAGGGTGTTTACTTCTAGGATTACTTCATGAGTAGAAAGCAAGATTTAGATTTTTTGATTTCGATAAGAGAGTTTTTTTTTTTTTTTAAGGGACTGTTCGTTATTTATTTAAGGGGCCATCGGAGGAGTTTTGGGACATTCAGGCTAAAAAAGACTTGACCCTCCCCTCGGCAGTAATAATATCTCTACGAAACCCAAAAATGATTTGAAAAAGAGGCATGTCCCTCCCCTTATGTGCTACTTTGCGCTTAGCAAAGACCTACAGGTGCTATTTGATTTTTTACAGCCATGACATACACGAGTTAACCTCTGCATTCTCATCTTACACATCACACTCCTCTGTTATGGTGTGGTGGCCATTTCAGTAGATTTACTCACTAACATTGGTGTGGAAACACAATAAGCATGGAAACTAAATGCACACTTCCTGCATTACTTAAAATACTAAGTTACTTCTCTAGTAAACTAGTATTCATATGAAATAAAACAATAAAACATTGAGACACTGGGAAAAGGACACAAGACTGGATCACATTAAGGACAATGGGAAATAACCAATTCAACACTGGTTGCTATGGACTCATTACTAGGCTTCCTCAGTCATTAGTATATTTTAGCACATAGGTATGGACTGTATTTATATAGCGCTTTTCTAGTCTTAATGACTGTATATAGTACAGGAACCATTCACACACATTCATACACTGTGGCTGAGGCTGCCGTACAAGGTGCCACCTGCTCATCAGATAAACATTCATACTCCAATGTGCAGCATCAGGGGCAACTCGGGGTTCAGTGTCTTGCCCAAGGACACTTCGACATGGGACTGCAGGGGCAGGGATGGAACCACCAACCTTCAACCTCCTCGATTGGCAGGCAACCGCTCTACCACTGAGCCACCGCCACCCCGGTAGGTAAAGCTGCCAAAGCTGAACATTATATTCCAAAACATATTTCACACACTTTAACAATTCGCCCTTATGAAATCCAATCGCAGCACGGCTGTCTTGGAACGCAATAGACAGACGGTGCCGGAAGGCCCCGACATATAAATTCAACTAAAATGTAACAGTGAACAATCAGTGTTTGACCTACAGTCTGTTGAGATGCCTCTCCAAACGCAGAAAAGTCACACCATAAAATGTTAAGACACGTTGAGAAAAAAGATCCGTATTTTGCTGTAATCCAATGACACAGTGAATCCAGCAAGGCCTATATGAGCGTCACATTCACCAGCCAGCTCCAAACAGGTGAACGAGGCTTCGCCGTTTAAACAAAGTGGAATAAACGTATAGAAATCCAAATCTACACAAAACCCGCAATCAGTTAGTAAGCTGACATCACATTTATATACATGGCATTTAGGAAACCTTTATTGCAACGTTGGCACGGCAAGATGTCCAGACTAGTGCAACAGTAATTTTTGTTTTTTGCGTCCTGCTGCTCCCACGGTCAGGCAGGTAATATTTTTTTTTTACTAAAGCAGTATATGGAATCAGATGTATTACCTACCACCATTTAGTTGTTTTGTGTTATTTAAGATATTTATAAAATATCTGGTCATGCCAGATATAGTTATTCCACTCATTTTTTAAACAATGCAATTACCCATTTCAGCCACCAGGTGGGCAGTGCCCCCCAGCAAACTCATGGGTCAGACCCAACTGGTAGCAAAGGAGGGCCGAGACTAAGAGCTACATAAACAAATATGCACCAAACAAGTCACTTTGAAATGTTGCTTTTTTCATGAATACAAAAGTTGGGTGACCCCCCCCCCCCCCCCCTCCTAGACTAAAAAATGTCGGATGACCCTCCCCTCAACAAAGAATAAAAAGACATGACCCTCCCCTATTTTCTTCCGGTGGTCCATTCCATAAATACCGAACGGTCTCTAACGTGACACCAGAAAGAAGAGTTTGAATGCAAGCTTGAAATAAATTTCCTCAACTTTATAATTGTTCACTTTTTCTTATCTGCACTTACACTGCAAATTTGGCAAAGTAATCTAAAATTAAGTGAAATTAAATAGAACGATGGAATGCATTCCAAATCAAGCTACCTCGCCCTGTGCATGTGTGTCCATTTATTTTTTGTATACCTGCCCGTCTCCTTTTGCTTCGTCTGTCGTTGTTGCTGTGGTCCATTTGGCCACACACAGTAAGAAACGGAGTGGTTGACGTTACAAATCCCATCTGAATTCCTCAGTGAAAGGGATTGAGTGCCCACCTTCTGACTGTGCATTCCAAAAAGCAGCAGAGTGCCCTCTTTGATATCCGCCCGAAGAACAAAACACAGCTCCATTGCCTATACGATGGCATTTTCTATCAAAGCAAAAGGCCATAATCCAGATTTATACTCTAAATCCTATGTGCACTGACATAATGCCCCCTAAGCTGCCTAATTCCTTCTAGAGCCCTCAATGTTTTCTCCACTGTCTTTCTTTTTTCTGTCCGTCTTGCTATTTTTCTCTCTCTCTCTCTCTCTGACTCGCACAGTGTATCTTTCCTTCATGTCTCTTCACTATCCCTTTTCACATGCCTGTCAGTTCACCCACTTCACAGTATTGTTATTGCTTTTTATTGCCTTCTCTGTAGTCATCTTCCTTTCTGGCCTTCTCTTTGTCTTCTAGCACATATTTATACTCGCCCACCTTTTCTCTATTTATGTATTTATTTTCCCCCATCACATTAACAACAACAACAACAACCATATTTTGTACTATGCCCAAATAACCATTTGAGCGCTGCCGGTTGCTAGGATACTCCACAGCCATTGTGATTGGTTGTCATTATAGCTGGGATTTGCCGTTTAATCCAGGCTATATAAATGGCCTGCTCTCCAGTGTTCAGGCAGGCTTAACTCCTCAGAAGAGCACCTATTTAGCGATGATGCAGTACTATCATGGATCAACAAATACAGCAAGCTAATACAGATAGAAACACACTCAATTTCAGCCCTTTCGTAGCGCTCTCTCTCTGATGAACGTAAGCGATGAAGAAACAATGCATGCTTTGTTTGCCATTCGACTTGACAACAGCCCTCGTCAGTGTGTCGCATGACACCAAAAAGTCAAGTTATGTGTGACACACGGTCGATTGCGCGAATGTGTCACTTTCTGTGGGTGGGTGTCATGAATGGTCACCATGCCGACACACACACACACTCACACACACACACACACACACACACACACACACACACACACACACACACACACACACACACACACACACACACACACACACACACAGGACTTCAAGGAGATGTTGTCACATTGGAACGAGCTGCCGATTCCTGATTGCAGATGTGTCACACTTATAGTATGTGATCACAAGCCGGGGTGTCACATGTGAGATGACAGTGAGGCAAAGTAGTGATGAGACATTAAATGGCAGCAGACTGTGTGTGTGTGTGTGTGTGTGTGTGTGTGTGTGTGTGTGTGTGTGTGTGTGTGTGTGTGTGTGTGAAAGAGACTGTATAGATTTAGAAACAGAGAGAAACTACAGAGATCATTCTGTTTTGCTGCATATATAACTGACACGTAGCATGCATGTAAATGCAGCTAAGAGCCTAATGTATTCAGAGTAACCGCCATGAAAGCTAGATTACATGACAAAAATTAAATGGTTGGTTCACCCAAATCACACATTTTTTATTTAGCCATCAACACAGTTTATGTTGTATGTGCCTGCATTTTTAGATGTCTACCTCCTAAAACTTCCGCTACACAATTGAGGTTAATTGAACTTCAATTGGTCAATCAAAACATCAAAAAACTGCATTTTCAAAAACTCAGCAGTAACCTTTTCAGGAACATTGTCTCAGATACTCAAGATAGTCCACATAGCTAGCTTTTTTTAGTGGACATATGTCTCTTGTAGTCCTAAAAGTAATATGTTGAGAGTAAGGTCGTTGGATGAGTAACCTCAAAACACACCAGTTGTTCATTTTATAAAATTTAAATACACAGTGCAATACAAAATCAAAAGTTATAATCCAGGGCCCTTGTGTTGATTATTCATTTATCTCTTAATACAGTGGTTCTTAACCTATTTTCCTTGGCGCCCCCCCCCCTACTTACGTCTAAGAAAAGCTGACCCCCCCCTCCGAAACCGAAGTTGAGGTAACTCTCGAGATAGAGCCTTACTTTCTTTTTTGATACAGAGAAGTTATCAGCACTTTTACGTTTCTCCGCCATGTTTCATTCATAAAATAGTGATGCCGTGGCGGCAGGAAAAACGAGGATGATAGCAGCTAGCAGCTGACCTGATGACAGCAAGGGTCCCAGGTTAAGAGGTCCTGGAGGTTTGGCCTACTAAGTAGCCTGCCTACAATTTTAAGCGAGAACAAAAATATATAGTTTTTATACAGACTTTTGTATACATTATATATTCTAGTGTATTATCATAATTTGTTTAACATGTGCAATTTTCTTTTTTTTAACCTCAACCTCAAACCAGACAAAGACTTGCCCTGTGATCTTTGCCGCCCCCCTGAGGGGTCCCCTGACCCCAGGTTGGGAACCACTGTCTTAATACATAATAAATGTGTATCAGAAAAATCTTTCTATGCATTTTCATGTCAAAACAACTCTCGAACAAATGATTTTTCTGGCAAATATTTACTCAACAACTGCAATTTCAAGGTTAGTCATCTTTGCCTGTAGAACATAAAAATATTTGTAATGACTGACCTTGAAGTTGGGGTGATTACATAGATTTATCCAAGCCGTATTTACTAAACCATGCCCACTTCTGAGTGATTCAATCAAATCTTGTTACTAAATTGAAATTCCATTCACCTCCACTCTATTGGGGCTGAGGCATAAATATGACTGACAATTCAAAACCTCAGCAGATTAAAACAAAACTACTAATCGGGAAAACTATGTAGTTTTGTAATTTGGGTGAACTGACCCTTTCTATTATTTTGTCTTCCTATAACGGCATCTGGTTTGATTAAAAAAAAAAACAAGTTTTCAGCTGAACTCAAAATTTAACTGCCATTGTTAATGGGCTACCAGTTTGATAGCGCACATGCAGCTCTTTCAGTGTGTGTGTGTGTGTGTGTGTGTGTGTGTGTGTGTGTATGTGTGTGTGTGTGTGTGTGTGTGTGTGCGCCTTCTGTGTGCCACCCAGACTGTTTACGTGCTAATGAAGTTATGGCTTCCATATGGCAGCTATCATGGTGTCGGCTAGCACAGATACTGTATACAAACACACACGTGCACACACACACACACACACACACACACACACACACACACACACACACACACGCATACGCATGCTGGCAGCTGCTTTATAGGAGCCTACCCTAAGCCTGAGCTGTATGTGCATCTCAACTCCACCAAAAAGGGATGTGTTTTCTTGGATATGAATGAATGACATCATAGCCCAGGCTACTACTAACACAATGACCCAATGCAATCATAAACTAAATCAACAAGTAAATGTTTTTAGCATTGGCTTTGTCCCCATCAATATGTCACTTTTCAGCACCAGTCAAGGCAATACAAAGTCACAGCAGACAGATATTATTTGGCCCAAGAACCAGCATGCATCGGAATATAAAACCGAAGAATATAAAGCATATGCATCTGTATATATATTACACATTTACACTGGTTATAATAATTATGTGAGTTACAGAAATCTTTGAATTTTAAATCAAGGTCAAATATCTTCTTTTGCTAAATAAAGTCATTTGATTATATTACATTTGTTAAGTTGAACTCACCCATGTGCAAAGCAAATTGCTTGGCAGTAACACATTGAAAAAAACAACCAAAGAGAGAATGAATTTGTCAAAATGCATAAAAATCCAGTTATTACCAATTGTTTTTCTGCTTGTGTGTCCAGCTGTGCATTTGAAAATGCATGTTTTGTATGCTAATGATTAGTACATAACACAGTAATGTGTACACTCCTTCGCTTGTGTGTGATAAATGCTCCCCGCACAACCTTGATTAATAGCTCTGAGAAAGTATGTGATGATGATGGTGATGATGGTTCCTAAATAAGGATTAGCCCATGGCCGTATGAAACCTGCTACAGTAGTCAGGCAGAGGAGCACTGGGTCACAGCGCCGACTGCGCCTGCCATTCATCTTCATTCGGCTGTTTTCTCTCCATCATCACTGAAGGTCAAGCTGAGAGATACATGTGAATGAAACGCTACCCTTTTTGCAGTCAATTATATGTTCATGTGTCAAGGACATGATGGAGAGGATGTGGGGATGTTGGATTGTGGAGGCCTATAGCATTTTTCAATTTTAAGGTGGGAGCATCACATTGCTGATATGGAGGTATATCATGTGAGGTGTGCCAGTGGGGAGATACAGGAAAACGTATAGGCCCATAAAATGGGCTTATCCCACTCTCTCTCTGTCTTCTCTGTTTTTGTGGACAAGATAATAAGACATAAGAGGATACTGCTTTGTGTGTATGTGGGTGTGAACACACTTTTTCTTTTTCTTTCTAGAATCACTATGGTGTTTGAGAATTTAGCTCAGTAAACCTAATCATGAGGGCCAAAAAAAAAAGTGTCCTGAGATAAATTCTGTTATGATTTGACAACGTAAATTAAATTGAATCAATAAATGATATCGCAAACGCTCAGTTCAACCAAATTACAGGCGAATATATTTCTTCATTTACCATTCCGAGTATCAAGTCATGTAGATAGTGGAGGTGGATGAAATTCCATTCGTGCTGATCAAAGTATTGAAAAATGACACTTGAGACAACATGAGACCATGCTTAGTTATGCTGGATAATCCACCGAACAGTCAATAACATTAACACTATTCATAGGGACTATTTTTTGTCTATTTGTCCCTGTAAAAGCTGGTCACAGTAAGGTTTTGTCTGTGGATGGTTTCTGGAAAGATGAGCACCACAAACCAAATTCCATTCACCTCCGCTATTCTCGGGTATCGCCATTTGAGACCGTCTCATCCACTGTGTGGCAGACAGTCCCGGATGCTTCCCATTTTAAAAACCACTGTTTGAAAACACATCCGGTAAAGCATCAATCTCTCTCGTGCAGTGGGCAAGACAGTAGGGGTTAGGGCACAGACCATATACCTTAATACTTAATACCTTAATAACCACAGACATAATAATAATAATAATAATAATAATAATAATAATAATAATAATAATAATAATAATAATAATAATATTAGTAATATTATTACATCTGTGGTTTGAGTCAGATTGGGGACCTTTGTTGCATGTCATTCCCCATTTCTCTTCCCCAAAAATAAAAAATAAGTATTTTTTGTCATTTTGGGGTGAATTGTCCCTTCACATACGGTTAGATGGTATATCGGAGACCATCACCCCCACCCATCCATCCTACTTTGTCCCAGACAGGTCATTTAAACACACGCACACACGCACGCACACACACACACACACACACACACACACACACACACACACTAGAAAATTTACATATTTTGTCCCATAGGCACTGTTTTTGTTTGTTTTGTTACGTTTTTGCTGTTTTGTTGATTTTTTTTGGTCTGTTAATGTTTTGTCTTCTGTCTTGCAACCAAAAAAAAAAAAATAGATAATATGGGAAAGGAGGTGGAAAGCAGTTTTCTGTTACTTTATTAAAAATGCATTTCCTTACTGGAACACTTAATAAAAGCAGGTTGGAACCGCACGCCACTTTGTCTGCTTAATTGAGGCCGTACAGGGAAACTGCTAGATTCAAACTCATGTTACTATGTGAGTGTGAAGTGGGATGGCGGCGGAGGACGAAAAAAGAGCTCATGTACTCAGCTAACCTTCCCGGAATGTGTAAAGGTTACATCAACCAGTGCTGCTGTCCATCCAACTCCCACCGCAGTCTCTTCTCACCACAGCCCGGCCGAGTTGCCGGTTTCATGTGTCTGACTTGTGTTGTTGTTGTTTTCTCCTGTGGGCTGAGTTTTAAACAGTCTGTCAATCTCCTGAGCGTCACACATTAGAAGGACCAGTGGAGTGAGACACCAAGAGTGATCCCTCTGGGGAACAACTCTTCTCCCGCCTTACACCCCCACCCCTCTCTGTTTGTCTCTCTTTATCTTCCAGTCTTCCTCTCCCCCTCTCTCTCTGCATACCCCTCTCTCTCTCTTTCCTCGTCCTCCTCTCTTCCTCCGACTCTGTCAACAACTCCCCAGACACAAGGCCAAGTTTGAGCGAGTCAGATCCCCTCTGTTTGGAAAGGCTACGCTACATCTGTTGGCACGCTCAGTGCTTGAGTGGTCTGCCAAGCCCAGCCAACATCCACCCAGTATGCATCACAGCAAGCCAGAAACTAATGAACACGACTGAAGGAATGTGCCAGTGCCCGTCCCTTGCCTTTTTGTTTGATAAGTTTCCCTCTCAATAGGGGCGCTGTTTACAATGACTCAGTCCAGAACAAGGAGCGGAAACATCAAGTCAGATGACCGTGGAATGTTTGTGGAAACCTCTCAAATGAAACCGAAATCACAATCTCAACTCCCGTCTTACTTTTGGGGGAAGAAAGTCAGTGAATCACATGAAGATCCCGAGGGAGCGGCTTCTCAAAGAAGTCTGTAAAAACTTTAAAATGGTGAGAGCATTCTGACCCTGTAAAGGCAAGAATGACTATAGCCCAGACACCTGAAAAGTCAAACTAAGAGTCAAACGTGAAATTTGACTTTCTTTGCTCTTACACAAGTGACTTTATTTGAAGGATTGTGTCTTTGAATATGGAGATGGGGATATGTGAGCAGGAGGGGGTCTGAATGTTAAGGAAATATAAAAATGCAGAGCTGTTAACTCAAGCCTCCGTGTGAACAGCCCTGGCATTCTTCTGGGTTTAATGAAAGCTTCCAAAGTGAGTGAAAGCCTGAAATAGCATTAGTTGGCACACAATAGTAGCCTTAACTGTAGGTATTAAACCTTAACAGCCAAGACCTAATTGGCTGACCAGTGAATAGGCCAATGGGTGGCTGACTCTTAGACTGCAATGTCAGAATGCCTGACCGTCCAACAGCTTGCCCTTGTCTCCTTCTTTCTCCCGCAAATGAGAAAAAGCTCAGACGTCCCTCTTGATTAAACATCCATATTGACCTCACATCTCCCCTAATGCTTGTTCTTTATTTTGAGGGCTTTTCTTCACTGAATCGCCTGTTAAATTATTTATTGAACGTGGCGATATCAGCTTCATTTCTTTTTTTGCCAAATGTGACTACTATCAGTTCCTTCATCTGTGTATACCTCTGCGGTTAGACTTTAGATCTATTCCACTTCTCGGTCGCACATTGCTGCC
This sequence comes from Sander vitreus, assembly GCF_031162955.1. Taxonomy (NCBI): domain Eukaryota; kingdom Metazoa; phylum Chordata; class Actinopteri; order Perciformes; family Percidae; genus Sander; species Sander vitreus. The sequence goes on from NC_135873.1 coordinate 6,778,103, forward strand.
TGCATTTAACTTGCCTACATGTGACAAAACCAACACAAAAACACTCGGTCAAGTGAAAAAAGCATCAGGCTCTCGGATCTTTTACCACAGAGGGTGAAAGAGGAGGTGGGGGTCCAGGGCGCATCCAATCACTTACTCCAATGAAGTGAAGTACTCCCCGGCCAATAGAGAAACAAGACAGTGGAATGGCGGCGTACAATCATACAGTGAAGCCCCCGTTATCCAGCCAAGTGTGCTAATCAAAACCTTTTGTGCCTGATCAATACCAGTGGACAGCAAATTGCACTCCTGGGGAACTGGTGGAGGCTATAGGGGTGTATCAAAGGCCAGGGGAGAGGGGACAGATAAGAGACAGTGTGAGGGCCAGGGGGGTAACCAGGGACAAGTTGAGTGATTTGAGCGGGGATAGAGTGGGACACTGCCTGGCCCAAGGAGGGAGAAAGATCACACACAAACACACAGTGGGAAGTCATTTAAAAGGGCATTGCCTGGTGTTCCTCCAGTAGTAAATTCCTAATGTGCAAACAGCTTGACAAAGGCCTTGTCCTCTGTAATGCAGACAAATGTTAAAAGACATGTTCCCACCATTTTGGCTTATTTTTGACCACTTAAACTGAAATGTGTGTTGGGATAAACCAATCACAAACATGGCTGGCGTACATTTGCTCACCTTTTTTGCCTGCAATGTTAAAAAAAAAAAATGATATACCTAATACTGGTGATCACACAATAAAGGTATTTCCACTGACATATTTTTAAACTTTTCAGATGATTGCACGAGTGACACATATATTATAGAATAAGAAGATAGGCCTAAACTGCGATTGCTTCACAACGTTTATGACGTGTATAAAACCGCGACCGCTACGTTCTGCCACCGCTAGGGGCCCTGATTTAAGAAACACTCCTATGAGTGTATTATTGTTGTGTATGAGGAGAGGAATAAATGACCTATATCGTCTTATGGTTTGGAGTACTTGTTGTGAAATCAATATGTTCTAGTTGTGCACTTGTCCGTTTAACCTAAACAGGAAGTTACTGTGTCTTCTACTGCAAGACAAAATAAGAGATCAGATATAGGTGAAAGAACAGAAATGTACTCTTTACTGAAAACCAAAGGGAGTAAATGATCTACCACCACTCTCCTTACCATCTGGTAACGGGAAACAGTGTTGGGCAGTAAGAGTGAGAGTGACAGGAATGTGATTAACTTTTTCAGTAATGAAAACAATTAGAGTGGTTCAAAGGATTAAAATGAATTGATTAATCCATTAACTAATCCCAGCGACACTCCCTTATTTTGACATTTGAGGGTTGGCTTGTTGGCTGTCTTAGTTAAATGGAGGGTTATTATCAGTCTGGACTGTGCCCTGGGGAGAGAGACTTGCTAGGATATGCAGGAAAGCCATGTGTTAAATACAAGATAAAGTGAGATGTGGGTAAGGAGAATTTGGAGGTGTTAAGAAGCACCTTTGACTTGTGTGATTTTACTGAAAGCTCCAGCTAACGGACCTTGAGGCGAGATTGTTTTTTGTCCAATGCTGTGACCAAGCTCAAGAGTTAACTTTGAAACTCACCATTTTGCTGTTGGCCATTTGGTATTAAAATAAAAACATTTTTTTCCTATAGATTTGATCCTTCAGTGTGGGTGGCAAACTTTTAGAGAGTGATCTGTGGAGACAGAAAAGTGTCGACACCGCTGGAATGTGGCCTAACCGTCCCTACACTCCCCCACACTGTCCATTATAAGGTTTCCATTGGAGAACAGCAGGAGAAGTGGCACTGGAGCGATTCAAGCGAAGGCCAACCAGCTGCAAGGATAAAAATGTTGGCCACAGTAACAGATAACAATTACTTCTTATATAAAATGTTTTCACACCGTATACTAATTGATAAAAATCCTGCTCAATGAATCGCAACTGCATTCCTCAGCTTCAAGCATGAATTATGTGGATGCCAATTTCTATACATGCACACAGGATCAGACTTTTTAAAGTCTCTCTGCCAAACACTGAAGAGAGCAGATTTGTCTTTTTTTTATCATCTGTTGAATACTTTCTCTTATGCATGTATTAATACTAAACGGTATTATAGTAGCCCTGGCTGTAATTAATGCATACAAATCTACAACAAAATTAACAACGTTCTTTAATCCTTCTGTCATCTCTGCGTGCTTTGAAACAAAAGAGATCATGGAGGGGATTTAAAGCATTATACTTTTAATTCTAATCGCATCAGTGAAGCCGGAGCCTTTTATCCCTAAAAAGATTCATGTTGCTATTTTTTAAAGACGGCGACCTCATATCACACAGTGGGGGGCCTCTTTCTGATGTTGACCAAGTACTGAATGCTGCGTTGTGTATAAACAGGTGCTAGGTGTGAAGGTTTATGACGAATATGAGTCTGGGAAAGGCACAGTTGATAATCTTTGGTGCAGCTTCCAACTGAAACATTAATCTAACATAATCTATCGATCAAAACTGATGATCACATTAATCCTGGCAAATTACTGTCATTGATACAGCCACATAATGGATTACTACCCGCAGAGCTGAATATATGCCAATGTGAGTTTTACTGTACCGTACAGGGGTTTTAAAATGAGGGCAGTCCAGACAGCAGCCTTTATAATAAATAATGTAGGCTATAGAAATCATATTATATGGACGATTATGATATTAGGAGATACATCACTACACTATAATCAGCTGAGGTTGAATTTGAAAGCAGGTTTTTGCTATTCTTCATGTTTGAGCCAGCACGAATGACACAAACAGGTTGTTGACTAAGAACACTCTCTGAGTATAACTGAAAAAGAAATATTCGACCTTTCCAGAATTTAATTTCGAACCATATCCTGCCATGTTGTTGTTAACAGCTGTGTCTTCAGCGAAACATACCAACAATAACAGCGAATATGAACACGGCAGCAATAATTATCTGCCAGTTTGAGCCTTGAACGCAACAAGGCAGTGTTTGTTTTAGCAGTGGGGGCAGGTCTGTCTGAACAACATCCCCCCCAGTAAGCCACTCTAAAGCACGCCTTGCCGTCGTCCATTAATACCTGATAATGAACACCTCGTCGGGCATTAACCCTTACTTATACCATGGTCTGGGTGAATACTCGATTCTGATTTGCTGCAGGGTGTCCATAAAAAAGTGATGTAGAACACCTACTAAAGGAGTTCTGGTGAAACTGACTGTTTACTGTTCTAAATGAATGCGTTACATTAAAACAAAAAGGAAATGTCAATCTGTTATTTCCAACTCTTCCTCTGAACACCACAGGATGGCGCTAACACACAAGCTGCAAGAAGTAAGTTATACTGCCCCCTGAACTGACTTTGTTTCACAGCGAATAACATTATTTTACATCCCGTTCACTGTTCAAGTCGCTACTTCAGGCTGCAGCCGACAGTAACGTTACACATCGTGGATAAAATTGTTCGTAAATGTCCTTATATTGTTTTGGGGACAATGACATGGCAGGATAGCTAGATTGTCTTTTGTTCAACATACTGTCAAATTATTTTCACTGATTGCCAACTGTACACAATGTTATTGACTTTGGATCTTGCTAGCATAGCGTTAGCTTTCTGGCTTGTAGCTGAGCTGACTATAAATATCTCCCGTTGCTAAGGGAGGCAAGTCGTATCTAAGCTCCTTCCTATTTCCTGGAGGAGTGAACAATGTTTGCATTGCATAAGAACCTTATAGGATGGGAATGATTGTTCCAGGTATTAGTCAAACTGTCAGGCGTAACCAGGGAAACAGAGTTATTGTTTGTAAAAACTTTAGATTTTGATTGTAAAACTAATTAAAATATAAACTAATGTTTTAAAAATATGTTATTTGGCAAGTGACCATGGTATAAGCGGGTTAATGCCCTTTTAGGTGTCCATTGTCAGGTATTAATGGACTTCGGTGGTGGCTGCGTGTGGGACGGTTCACGCCTCACCGTCGTCCATTAATACCTGACAATGGACATCTCGTCGGGCATTAACCCTTACTTATATTATATTACACTGACTCACTTACCATTTTAATGTTTCCAGACGATTGATATGAGGATGATGAGCTGACAGAACTGACAAGTTGAACGTTGTCCAATTAGAACGGACCCACCGCTGTGACGTTTTTGGTGGAGCTGTTCGTTTAATAGTCGACTCGGAAGAAAGCAAACGTTTTGACGATAAAATACATCAACACAACAGTATGTGGAGTTAAACTGGACGGGCCCAGTAATCTCTGAATAGTTATACTTGTTGTTAAATTGCAATGTGAGCGGCAGGATGATTTAAAAAGCAACTGTGCGTCTGCCCTTTTTGTGATACCATGGCAGCAGAAATTTTGCCATGGTGGGCTGCCACTACAAAATCAACATAGAGGAAACACTGCAAGGACTTATCTCCTAATTAGTTGTAATAACAATAACTAGTTTGGATGTTGACTCACAGACGTCTGTTTTATCACACCTGGAGCAGATGCATGAGAGGTGCGTCTTTGAGGGGGATAGGGCATACTATTTTTTCACTTTCCCGGCAATAGGCTGCATGCTGGTTTGGGGTGTTATTCATTGAAAATCAATATTTTCCATTTCTGAGGATGCAGAATGAATTATGATTGAGATGAGCATTGTGGAGAGATTGAAGGCTTAGTCTGAGGCATCACCCATCTGAAGACTGACAGAAGGACATTTACTTTGTCTCCCTCGGAATTAACTCAGCGAACATGGATCTGCCTTTTTCTCACCACTGTCATCGCACATATCAGCCTCCATCCTGAAGACTATATCTCACAAGATGCACGTTTGCAGATATTCAAATAAACTCTGTCTTTTGACATTCATATTCTTTCTGTGGTTAGTCCTCAGGGTTAGGATTATCAGATTTTCTAAAGTTTTCATGTTAGGCTGGTTAGGCGAAACTGCCATTTTTAATGAACGTGTCCAAAGAATGCCAACCGTGTAATTCGACAATGACCTCAAATCCTTTCTGGAAATGATGAGCTAAGCACAGACACACTCTAATTAACGAGCCACTCACAATAGAGACGAACAAATTATGGAGCCAGTTTGAAATGTCAAGATAACCAATTATCAAATAAAAATGGCCATTAGGTGGTTCCTTCTGGCCACAGGTGATGAAGCCACCTGAAATAATGGGGAAAAGCGCAGGCAGAATGGGTTTTTAGACATGGTCATAGGAGAATTATTAGATTAGCCATAAATGTAAGATGCCTTGGGGACCAAATTCCAACAGATAGATTTCTCAAGTGTCCATACCATGAAATGAATGATGATTGGCTTCTTAAGTGATGGATGTGCTACACATGTAATGACATTATTAATGGCAGTGTAGTGAAACATTCTTCTGTTCATGTTTGTCATGACGTTACACTGACTGCTACAGCATATGTATATATTGTATGTACAGTAAAAAAAAATCTCCCACTTTTTATTTAGGTTATTGTTTAGTATTGTTGACAGTATTAAGTATTGCACATCCTGTGGCCAGGATAGCTCGGTAGAGCGGGCGCACATATACAGAGGTTCATGCCTCGACGCAGAAGGTCCAGGGTCCGACCTGGGACGATTTCCTGCATGTCTTCCCCCTCTCTCCCCCCTTTCATTGCTTTCCTATCATTAAAAAAGGTGGAAATGCCAAAAAAAATAATCTATAAGAAAAGAAAAAAAACCAGTATTGTACATCCATCCATACGTCCATCCCAGACAATCATAAGACAAATCTTAGGGGTCACAAGATGATTAACACATTAGTAAATAATAAAAACATTATTTCTGCTCCATAGACTTGTATTTCTTGAGGGGGACATTTATCTTTGCTTATATCTGGGAAATGACTGAGTAGTTTACATATTTAGGTCTCTAAAATGTATTTAAATGGAACAATCTGTAGAAGTGCTCACAGCTCATATGAACCACTGTTGTAGACAATAGTGCTTCCAACAGTTTGGGAAAACCTATTTACTGTTTCAACATGACTATGCCCTGGAGCACAAAGCTAGGTATAAGAGATGTGTTATTGTTGTTGTTGTTGTTGTTGGTTGACATTTGTGTGGACTGGTCTGCAAAGAGCTCTTACCTCAACCCTATCCAACAGCTTTGGAAGGAATGCAACATTAGTGCCCAATCTCACTAATAAAGGTGGGCAGATCAATACGTCTTTTGAGTTTTGAGCGTCACTACTGAAATCAAAAGAATGTATTATGGATCCGTCTTGCAGTAGATTACATTCTGGACACAAACAACTCATTAGGTCAGATAATTCACATATATACATCATATTTGTTAAATATAATTATAAAATGTCTTGTATTTTAACATGCATGTCACTCAGTGGTCGTTTCAAAGTAGCCTATTAATGATGAATTCACCTCATAAATTAATGACACATGGTTCTCCCCTACATGTAGAGTAGCCAGTAGTGATAATAAAAAGTATTAATATCAGTATCAATAGCAGTGATTATGACCCTTACTTATCCAAAAATCTTATGGAAAGCCTTTCCCGGAGATTGGAGGCTATTTCATTATTTTTCATGTAGTACAATTGCAGTTTGGGTGTCCACTTACTTTTGGCCATAAAAAAAATCTCAAATCTGGATAATCTAAAACATTCAAATGTCCCCTGTTACTTGACTCAGACTGATGAATTTTACTCACTTTGGTTTTGTTTGCCATTCTGTCGGCAACACAAATCATAATCGCTTCTGACAAAAAGGTACCAAGACCTGCACTGTTCTACAGACAGGACCCAGGAGATAGACATCATGTTTAAGTGAAGAATGGACTTCTGAGTGACTGGCAGATACCTCACTGAGACAGAGAGCTCTGGCGGGACTCCAGCAAGAGAGAGAGAGAGAGAGAGAGAGAGAGAGAGAGAGAGAGAGAGAGAGAGAGAAGAGAGAGAGAGAGAGAGAGGAGAGTATTTTTCTCAAAGCAAAGGCAGCGTTCAGTGAGAGCTTCACTGGAGAGAATGAGATTCCCTTTTCTGTGTGCGATGAAGGATGGATAAAATGGGGGGAGGAAGAGAGAATGAGGGCGCAAGAGAGAAAAACAATGAGGGAGAGAGAGAGAGAGAAAGGAGGAAACTTTTCAGTCTGTATTTTCCATTGAAAGACGTTTTGACAGGGCAAAGCCCACTCTGTGGCGGGGAGTGGAGCCATTTTGAAGTCTCCTACTGGCAGCTTGAGGGGAGCGGGGAGCCAGAATAGATATATCTCGGGGCTGCCTGGGTTTTTTCAGTTTTCTTCTTCTACCACCACTTTCTTTCCTGTTTTTGACAGCCAGCTCCGAATCGCCGAGCAGGTGTCTTCTTATTTTCTGCCGAAACAGTGGGACAGTGCACACAAACACTCCAACGCTGTTCATAAACAGATAAACATACCAGCAGACCAGACAGGCAGGCAAACACACACACACACACACACACACACACACACACACACACACACACACACACACAGAAGTCAAGAAGTAAGTATGCATTGGAAATGACTACACCCTTCACACATAATGTTTTCCTCACATCTGCTGAAGTTGAGGAAGGGCACGAGAGACAGGGACAATCTGGGACTCTCCACACAAAATGAGTGTCACAAAACAGAGCCTCTATTTTCACTTATATAATGCATGCAAACAACAGGCAGCCATTGACACGGGGGCAAGATTTAGTATGCTATGTGTTTTTCAGGTCACAGGAAAGGGAAGGGTAATTTATCCTTATTATTCCCTCAACAGATCCTAATAATTCCGCTACTGTAGTGTTGCATGCTCCGGCTAGATTTTTTTTTTTTGGAGGATGGGTAGGGATTGAGGAATTAGCAGGGTTATTGTGCCAAATTTCCTTTTTAAGTGACAGATTTCCAAGGCTCTTTCTCCACGACAAGAGCCGAGCTCATTGAGGATCAGCGGGTGGAGGGGAGGAGTACAGAGTGTTGACACTGAAATTATCACAATACAAGTTGCCTCGGACCACTTTCGCTCCGAATCAATCCATTCATAGCAGACACAACGGCCCTCATCCCATTGAAAAACGGAGCCTCTGAATGGCTGCTTTGTGAGGGCCCCTTTTGAAGTTTGAGGGCCTTTTGAAAAGCAGGGTGTCCCTTGTGTCACTGGTGTCAGTGATTAAGTTGTGACTAGATGACTGACTGTGTGTGTGCGTGTGTGTGTGTGTGAGGGGGGGGGGGGAACCTAATGCCTACAATGTATATGCCCCTTGTACTGATGGGAGCGATATGGGGATAGAACTTGTAAGTGCTAAGTTCATTTGAAACCTCTCAATCACAAGAATAAATTCATTAGAAAATGTAATAAAATGAGAAATTTTATGAAATTAAACTATGAAAAAAAATTGACTATTGACTATTATTGACTATTAAATAATTCATGCAAAATGGCTGTAACTTGTTGTATATAAAGTAACAATATGAAATGTATACCGTTTGATGTCCAGTTGTTCATGTAGAGTATATATTTATTTTACTACCCAATTACAGGGCTGCTGGTTCAATCCCTATTTGTCCACATGTCGATGTGTCCTTGAGTAAGACACTAAACCCCCCCAATGGTTAGGCAAGTGACTTACATGTTCGCCCCGCTGCCATAGGTGTGTATGTGTTCAGGTGGATGAACACTGTAAAGCCCTTTAGATGCAGATTGTGACACATTTCTAGCCAAAGACACCCTCCAGATTCAGAGTACACCCATGGATATGCTAACTAATTGTGCAAACCACCCAGCTGTATCACTCATGGTGTCAAATCAAGGTAAATATGACTCATGAAACTCAGCAATAATCCCACTGGAATTTGACTTTCACTTCTTTTACTGAACGAGACACACTACTACGTTTCATATTCAAAGAATGGTGCTATCCATTTTACCCCCTGTGACTACCTGAATGATCTGGGCGGTATTGAAACTTTGTGAACCAATTCTATTGTATATTTATTGTGATCTGTTCAACAGTTCTTGTGAAGCCCAGGGGGGGAGAAGGCAGAACAAGGCGTTGGGAGTCTCAAAATAGCAAGTCGCCAGGGGGAGTTGGAGAGAAAAAAAGACTTGCCGAGCTACACCACCACAGTACTGGACGCTTCTTCTCTATGCTGTTGAGTCACTCTGTTGTTGATGTCTTTCTCTAGCTGTTCAAAGTGGAGGATGCCGTGACTTATTACCACAAGGGCAGCACTACAAAGAGTCGCCTAAGAGTGGTCTGGCTGGCTGGCTGGCCGTCATCGGCTGACTTTTTACACATTGTTGACGGATGGTTGTATATCTCTCCTGAGGGTGTGCAGTCAGAGAATACACAGCAACGGGCTCCATGCAGGCTCAACTCGGAACAGTGACTGACACATCCACACAGCAAGGGAAAACCCACACATATGCATCGGAAGTGTGAATCAATGCTTGTACCCACACATGCAAAGATGTGTACGGATACACACAGGAAGGCAGGAAGGAAGATAAGGACACACATAGATTCTATGTTAAGGCTTAGACCCATTGCTCTAACATCAGGGGGTGTTGGCAGAATATTGATAAGATCGTGTGTGGTTTCTGTACTAACACAGCTCTGATAGGGGAGACTGCATTTCACCCATAGGCACTGTCCGAAGCTTTTTAAGCACATCTTTCCTGCCTCCATTTCATACTCATAAATGCACACTGAAGACAGGAAAAGCTAAATTATCTTCACTTTGCAAATAGCTACAAAAGTGAAGTGTAAATTACAGTCCAATAAGAAAATATGTGCTGATGAACTCAACAAAACCCCTAGTTTAGTTTTAATGGAAATGAATGTTCTAAAAATACACAAACGGGATAATTTCTTGACTGTTTTGAAATGTAGCCTTGCTCATGCAACACAGTGCAATGTCATAATTAATTGAGTACATTCGCCCCCAAGTCCCAAACACCTGGTGGCTCAGCACCAGCGAAAAAACACACAGCAATGTGATCCGTCAAGCACCCACTTCAAAGCGACAGAGTCTATTTACTGTGTTATTAACAGTTCAAGCAGCTCTCCCAATAGAGAGAAACGTGCTAGATTTATATGTAAATGTTTAGGAATTGAAGATTATAGAATTCCAGCTATAGATGGCAATTAATGTACATATAAGAAGTTGACAAATGAAAGCTAATTAAGGAGCTGTATGCATCGTGGATCTGTAGTCCAACTGTTGGCATGCACAGCTTTCTTCCCAACTTTTGTGATGGGCTGAAAATAAAAACTAGATGGAGGATGGCACAAAAATGAACCTTTTTCAGAGTCACGGCATCCCGTGGATCGTGGACCTGATGTAACAGTTATACTGTGTTTTTCTCACATTTCTCAAAACTAACTTTCACACTTTCAAAGCTGTAAACGCGACAAAAAAATGGAGTCTCGCTTTGCCATACAGTCCAACTTCTTTGGAAAATCTTCCCCTCCTTAATTTTCAGATGAGATCTCTATGGAAATCAACATAATGTCCTGGTATACCAATAGAAACGTCTGTTGATCATAACATTTTTGCTGTAATTTCTTGTGTTTCTGTATAATGTGCCAAATCTCTGTTGTTGAAAATGAACATGTAGCATTTCAAAGTCTTTCCTAAATCTCTTCACAAAATAGATGAAAAAAAATACCTGATGGCTTGCTGGAAAATTGCTAACATTGTGGTAACCCAATCACAGCTGAATGCCAATTAGCAGGCTTTTTCTGTGACAAAGGAGGACGTTGCAATCACACCATTTCAATGTGAGTTTTCAAAGAACCACGAGACATGTAAAAGAGCTCCACAGTGGCCAAATCACCTGCATTCAAATTTCAAGAGCAGCATCAGTCAAAAACGAAGAGGATAACACTACCGCTCTCTTTTCTCACTTTTTGCTCTTTTGTTCATCTCGCTTCAATAATATTTTTGTGCAAAATGGGATTGTCAAGCAGACAAACTGACCAACACATATACAATAAAAGATCGATACTTGGCGTCTGTGTATCGATACAGTATTGCCATGGAAAATATCGCGATACTATGCTGAATCGATTTTCTTCCCCCACCCCTACTCTACAGTGGTTGCAACTATGTCCTTGTTAAAACAATCCAATCAAGTTAGCCTAAAGCTAATATTCCCCTCATCTACAGCCAATCACTAATCACCATCCCCTTTATCAATCCACTTAGCCACACTTGCAGTGTGCAGCTTCCAGCTTCTGATGCCAACTTCCAACCACCATCTCCTCCAGTATCGAGATTCCACACAGAGTCATAATGATGGCGGCCAAGCTAGAGGCGTTGATTGCTCACCTCCAAGTTCATCCTTATAATTAAGCATGTATCAACAGCGTTTCACTATATTCAAAACTGAGTCACTCTTTTTACAGTAATATGACCAACCTTTGCGAAAGTGTTTAAGATGGTAGATACTTCAAAGCAAATGTGAAGCATTTGATCTATTTTGGTAAAGTTCTTGAGCACCATGATGTCATATCGACAGGTGAGTAGGATCAAACACTTGTACACACTTTATTAAAGGTGTCCTGTGGAGTTTTTGACCACTACTAGCGCTACAGAGCACTGTTTTTGTGAACAGGCCAATGTTTTGTTTTGTGAACACGTGGGCAACGCAATAGACATTCTCTGCGCCAGTTTCACACTATTTCCTTTAAATGGCAGTTGGTGACTCCCTGTGAGTGACCAAATGGTACCACATTGTCGAAGTATCCACCTCATTTGGGAAATACAGTATGTTCTCTACCAGGTAAATATAGGGTAGCGTCATTTTCGATTGTGACAATGTGACTGTGTTTCAATTATTTTATGTCTAAAAATCAAGTCAAAACTGACCAAATTTACCCAAACTACTGGTTGAAAACTGTTATAATCTACTCTAGTATGTTTTAAATTTGCATGCCACTATTTGTTATTGTTTTATAGTTTTAATGTCATATGCACATTGTTTTGGACAATTTACAATACAGTTGTGACAGTTATAAGGTTATGAGCTTTTTATCTAACACTGGGTCAGAATAACAATATTAAAGTTTGGGTATAACCTAACAATTCTATAAAAATAACACTGACAATCCATCGGCATGGGTAAAGTGACATGCATCTTGTCCCAAACTGGATCATTTTTTAATGCAGTTGTTTTTAGTGTGTATTTAACCGTATTCCTCATGAATCATAGTATATGTAACACTGTTGGCTAAAGTACATGACATTTGCCAACAAAACATATTTATCACTCTGAGAGAATTTAAAGCCAACTTCCCTATGATGAACATGTTTTAATCTGTAATCATCACAACTGCCTTACTACATTCATATAGCTTCTGAGTCATATTTAAAAAATATGCCCTTAAACTAATCAACCAATACTGTAAGAATAAATCATAAATGTCTTCTTCTTCTTCTTCTGAGTCATATTTAAAGACGTGTAGCCTACCTATAATAAACCATTATGGTTTATGGAATTTGTACTAGACAGAGATTCTTTTGAGCGAAATTGATCAACTAACGGATTAAGATAACACGTCCACAGTGTAAACATGAGTGGATTTACCCTCTATCTGCTGTACTTCCACGCCAGTCTTTAGAGGGGGGGTTGATTGTAATGTGACGATAGAGGGCGCTAGTAAGCAAGGATAAAGCCACAGTTCAGACAGCCGTCTGAGAAAGATGCAGCTGCTGAGACTGGCTGCCTCTTTCCCTCCCTCCCTCCTCTGCTTTCCTCTGTCCCACTCTGCCCCTCACTGTTTCCCTGTATAATATCAGGCACAGCGCCGCACTGCCCCTATATTAAAACAGGAGAGCATCCTCAATTCCAAGTTAAAGGAGGAGATCCGCACGCACAAGTTCCCCCCGCACTTAACACAGCAGTGCAATGCGCATATGTGCTGTAGGAGATATAAATCCACGCAAGCACCAAACATGCGCTCATTTTCCTCAATTACACAGTGGGAGAATTTAAGCACAATTGTGGCCGAAGTGACCGCCACCATGACATGAATGTTTGTTCAACACTGCATCACAAGTACTAGGCCTACTTGGATGGCAGCTGTGTTGGGACACACACCGCGCACCCTAATCTTACACAGGGAGTTAGGTTTGCGCAGTGGCCGAATACGAAACCCTTGTTCGGATGGTCTGGCCACACTGGAGGGATTTCTCTCGTTATTCCTCTTTAAGCAAAATGAATTCATAGCCACTGTCTCAGATGCCTGGATGCTGAGTGGACTGAACAGCACGCAGGCGAAAGACACTGAGAGCCCGCAGCGCCGAAGAGCACAGCCACTGGCGACCACACGCATTCATATTAGTAACCACAGGGAAACCACAGCACTGCGCACAGAGACAGCCCCGTCCCGTCTCGCCTATCCTGCAGCGGCGGCTGGGTCGTGTCGTCCGCTGCTGGACAGATATTTTGAACTATTTCATATAATATTTTAAACAGAACTTTGTGTCTACCAAACAGTGCGTAAAAGTTCTGCTTTGAATTTCTGTTTTCTTGACAAGGGATCGCTTGCGGCAAAGCCAACATCCCCGTACCACACTACACAATGAAATAACGTAATGATATAGTGCCTATTATAATGTAAAATACATTACAATTAATGACAATTAACAAAAAAACAATTACAATTTGTTTTTATCGTATATCTCGTAATATCGCCCACAGGAGCATACATACGAAGCATGCGAACTGTGCTCACAAAGTGCCGAGCCTCGTCTCGAGAAAACACCGATAAAAACGACCAATATTAAGGCATCTCCCTCCTCTGTCCCCCTTTCGTCAAATATTGTCTGTTGGCGTCTGGACCCGGCGATCAAGACCAAGTCCGACCCTGTTTACGTGCGCGTTGCTGGAGGAGAAAAAAACGGAGGGGGGTGGAGGGAGAGAGAAAGAAAGAAAGAGAGAGAGGAGAAGTGAGAGAGACTGCAATATCATTTGTGAATCCCTCTCACAGTGCTGCAGATAGGGGCTGCCAACACATGCGGCGCGTCTGCAGGTGAGGGAACAGGCTGAATGTGCCGGAAACACTGAGGAATTCAACCAAGGTTTCCGAAATAAACTGCGTCGGATATACATTTTTAATTGTTTTGATTTTTCTTCTTAATGCAACCTTTGGCATTGTGGAGTTGCAAAAGGGAAGAACTATTCTGCCTGCTGGCTGCAAGTGACTTGGAGGAAGAGAGTAGAGTAGGCAGCCGGACAGGTAATTTGTTTCATATTCACATCCTCAAGATCGGAGAGTTGTCAGGCTCCAGACACGCTGCCTGATGAGTTTGGAAACTGCGCGGGCATTTACACGATCCTCTGACATATGGACATATCGCCGGAGAGAGGAATATTGCAGCCTCACCCAAAAAAAGGAGATTCTAACCACAAACTGTGAGTAAAACGGCGGTATATGGACTGAATTCACTTTCTGTTGATCCGATGATGTTCGGACTATAACATTTGGGCTTTTACGCGCATGCAATTCAAATATTTATGGGAGCGCACGGAGCCTTTCTGACGACTTTTTAATATCATTGCGGGTTTTTTTTAATTTATATTACTATAACAAGGAAAGAGCAACTAACACTCAGTGCTGGAGGAGGGAAAGCAGAGAACAGACGAGAGCCCGTACACTTGCTGCTTTGCACTGCAGCAGGAGCGATGTAGGAAGTCGTCCGGAGGATGAAGTCTCACGCATCCCGCAGCAGAGGGCTTTGCTCTTTCTGAAAAAGATATTTTTTTCCATAGTCAGAGTCTAACATTCTTAACATTCTTTTTTTTTGTGTCGACATTTTCAAATCTAAGTGGACATTTTTCAAGGGAGAACAATGAGGACTACTGGTGCAGTGGACTATTTGTACTATTGCATGCTCATCCTGCAGCTTGTGCATCAGCCCGCTGCCAAGCAAGTGCTCCGGTATCGTTTGGCTGAGGAGGGACCCGCCGATGTCAGAGTAGGGAACGTAGCCGGCGACTTGGGCATTGTTGCCGGGTCCGGTGAGGTGACATTCACGCTAGAGTCAGGCTCAGATTTTTTAAAAATAGACAACATAACAGGTGAGCTCACCACCAATGAGAGGCGCATAGACCGTGAAAAATTACAGCAGTGCCAAATGATATTTGATGAAAATGAGTGTTTCATAGATTTTGAGGTGTCAGTGATTGGGCCAGCCCAAAGCTGGGTTGACCTCTTTGAGGGAAAAGTAATCATATTAGATATAAATGATAACACCCCGTCTTTCCCTTCCCCTGTCCTGACACTGTCTGTGGAGGAAAACAGACCCATTGGAACGCTTTATCTGCTGCCCACAGCCACAGACAGAGATTTTGGCAGAAATGGAATAGAGCGATATGAGCTTATCCAGGACAATGGGGAAAACTCAAGGCGCTTGGGCTCTTCTGGGGATTCGTTCTCGGGGAAGAGGAGATTTGAGGAAGGCGCAAGCAGGAGCAGCGTCTTTGAACTGCAAGTTGCTGACACTACTGATGGAGAGAAGCAGCCTCAACTCATCATTAAAGGGGCCCTTGATAGGGAACAGAGAGACTCCTATGAGCTAACACTGCGTGTTAGGGATGGAGGTGATCCCCCGCGCTCCTCCCAGGCCATTCTTAGGGTGATGATCACTGATGTGAATGACAACAGCCCTCGATTTGAGAAGAGTGTGTATGAAGCTGACCTACCAGAAAACAGCTCCCCTGGTGCCCCCATACTGCAGCTCAAAGCGGCTGATGCAGACGTGGGGGTTAATGGTCAAATAGAGTATGTGTTTGGGGCAGCCACAGAGTCAGTAAGGAGGCTGCTGAGGTTGGATGAAAGCACAGGGTGGCTGAGTGTGTTGCACCGCATCGACCGTGAAGAAGTGAGCCAACTTAGGTTCACAGTAATGGCCCGTGACCGGGGCCAGCCACCTAAAATGGACAAGGCCACTGTGGTGTTGAACATCAAGGATGAGAATGACAACGTTCCTGCTATAGAGATAAGGAAAATTGGACGCATTTTCTTAAAAGATGGCATAGCCAACGTGGCTGAGGATGTGGTGGTGGACACACCCATTGCCTTAGTTCAGGTGTCAGACCGTGACCAGGGGGAAAACGGCATTGTGACCTGCACAGTGGTAGGGGATGTTCCCTTTCAGCTCAAACCAGCCAGCGAGATGGAGGGTGAGCAGAATAAAAAGAAATATTTCCTCCACACGTCTGCAACGCTGGACTATGAGGCCACACAGGAATACAATGTGGTCATAGTGGCAGTGGACTCTGGAAGCCCTAGTCTGGCAAGTAATAACTCTCTTATCGTCAAAGTGGGCGACACTAACGACAACCCTCCTATCTTCAGCCAGAATGTAGTAGAGGTGTCGTTTCCAGAAAGCAATGCCCCTGGCGAACGGGTGACAACAGTGGCAGCCATTGACGCAGATAGTGGGAAGAATGCTGAAATAGCCTATTCCCTAGACTCATCAGTAAATGGGATTTTCTCTATTGACGCAGACAGTGGAGACATCCGAGTAAACACCATTCTGGATCGAGAGCAAACGGAGCGCTACGAATTCAAAGTGATAGCCAAAGATAAGGGCATAAACACTCTACAGGGCTCAGCAACAGTGGTTGTCCTTGTGGCAGACAAAAACGACAATGATCCAAAGTTCATGCAGGATGTGTTCACTTTCTATATTAAAGAGAACCTTGAGCCAAACAGCCCAGTCGGCATGGTCACAGTCATTGATGCAGATAAAGGCCAGAATGCAGAGATGAGTCTTTTCATTGAGGAAGAGGAGGACATCTTTTCTATTGAAAATGACACAGGGACTATTTTCTCCACTCTGTCGTTCGACCGAGAGCAAAAGACCACATACACATTCCGTGTCAAGGCTGTGGACGGTGGTGATCCACCTAGATCTGCCACCGCCACAGTTTCACTCTTAATAATGGATGATAATGACAATGCACCAACAGTCACTTTCCCAATAAACAGCTCATACACCCTTCTTCCTCCCTCCAGTAACATCAGAACAGTAGTCAGAACTGTTATAGCCACTGATGCCGACACTGGCATCAACGCCGACTTGAACTACAGCATCATTGGTGGAAACCCCTTCAAGCTGTTTGAGATTGATGGGGGCACTGGAGTCATTTCACTGGTGGGGAAGTTGGAGCAGAAGCACTATGGCCTCCACAGACTAGTGGTCCAGGTAAACGACAAGGGTCAGCCTTCACAGAGCACCACAACACTAGTTCATGTGTATGTCAATGAGACACTATCCAATTCCACAGTTGTGGACACCCAGGTGGCTAAGAGCCTGAGCACGTCTCTGAACACCAACATTGCCGGTGACCCCAACTATGATCTAAGCAAACAGCGGCTAAGCATTGTCATTGGAGTAGTTTCTGGCATCATGACGGTTATCCTCATTATTCTAGTCGTTGTCATGGCCCGTTACTGCCGTCCCAAGAATAAGAACGGCTATGAGGCCGGCAAAAAGGATCACGAAGACTTCTTCACGCCACAGCAGCATGATAAGTCCAAGAAGCCCAAAAAAGATAAGAAGAAACAGAAGTCCAAACAGCCACTCTATAGCAGTATTGTCACCGTAGAGGCCTCCAAACCCAATGGGCAGCGCTACGATGGCGTCAACGAGAAGCTGTCAGACAGTCCTGGCATGGGACGCTACAGATCGGTCAATGGAGGACCAGGGAGCCCAGATCTGGCCCGGCACTACAAGTCCAGTTCACCGCTCCCTACTGTCCAGCTTCACCCGCAGTCTCCGACAGCTGGAAAAAAGCACCAGGCAGTTCAGGACCTGCCCCCTGCCAACACCTTTGTTGGCACCGGAGATAACATTTCCCTTGGATCTGACCACTGCTCTGAATACAGCAGTCAAACTATCAACAAGTACAACAAACAGGTAAGAAGACACATCTCCATGTTCTTTTTTTTTTCCTTCTTCCCTCCACCACTCTTAAATGTCTTCTGTTTTTTTCTCTTAGTGTTCTCTCTACCATAATGCTTTCTGACAGGGCTAGTCTCAGTAGTCTTGTTGCCTTTATGGTGCTAATGTGTGTCAAGTTAGCGGTATTGATCTGTTTTGGTTTGGAGTGCCATTCACACATAATATTGAAAGGGAAGAGAAAGGTTTAGATTAGCTTACAAAGGGAGTATCGTTACCACTCGACCAAACACGTCCAACTTTTTCTCTTTCATCACGGCATGTGTTGAGGCTGCCTTTTCCGCCTGCGGTGTCACATCTACTAACCTTAGCAACTATGTGTCGGAGTGTTGTAGACAGCTCACATAAGGATTTGGTTTGCAGTTATTTTATCCCAGAGGGGAGCGTGCCAGAGGCACTCCCTTTTAGCCATGTCAAGCCCTGCCCTGTTGCTGTGTCTGTGACAAGGCTGCCTTGTCTTCTTGTGAAAGAGGGAGAATAAAAAACAAAAGAGGATCAGAGAGAAAGGTAGATGTAGGGTGAATGCAGCACAAACATGTTTTTTTTTAGGTTTGTGAGTCAGTTTTACGGTCTCGGCTTGAGTAGGAACATCTGGCCAGGAGGTCATATTAACATTCTTCTGCACTTTGGGGTCTGCATCAATTTATTGACCTAGCCGTGAAATTGGACGTTTTTTATATCACCTCCCATATTGTGCCTCGGCTTCTTTTACTCCCTTCATCTGTTTCCTCGTATATAAATGTCTGCCATCTTCTACCTGCTTTTCTTCCACTCTCTTCCACCTCCCTTCTTGTTTCCTTTTTCCTCCCAGTAACTCTTTTCTTCCATTTGCAGTGCTGGGAGAAAAAAAGGTGTAGGTGGCATGATCTGATATTCAAATGTGGGCTTTCATTAGTTCAGTCTTTATATTTTTGGGCTGTTTTTTCCGCTGTGATGTGCAACAACAGCAGGAAACAAAGTTAATACGTAATGAAGTCAGATGATTTGCTTTTTCAGAAAAAAATAACACTATTGTGTTATGTGTTTTCTATGGCAGTCTAATGAATTATTGATCTTTCTTTTACCTAGCGTCAGCACTACTACTATAGGATTCCGGAGTGCTTTTTTCTCTCAGCTGGATTGTTACTCTTTCCCCCAATATCTGTTTCTGTTTCCCCACTTTCTTTTCCTCTATATATATGTTGTTGTTCACATTTTTATATTCAATGCCAACAGTTGCTCCTCATAGTCTCCTTTGGCCCCATGTAGTACATCCTTGCATGCCTTGCATCCACCCGTGCTGCCCGTTTCCTCTCTGTATTCCATTTTTTCGGCCTCTGCTACACCATACCCTTTACAATGGTGCTCTCTGCCTTGCCTTTTTTCTTTCAGTGGTTTCTTTTTAAATCTCCACTCTCATCTATCTATATCCCTCTCCCCTCCTTCCTGCTATTACTCTTCTGAAATCATTTCACTCCCCTTTTACTTCTAGCCCTTCTCCTCCCCTGCTCGGTCTCTAACAGCTTCTAATATGGTGTATTCGCTGAGCTGCTTCCCAGAGTGTGAGGAGTGCTGTTGCTTTTGGATGTCTCCTGCATAATTAAAAGGGCACTCTATTTGCTGCTGCGGCAGCAGCATGTATTGTGTGTCACTATGCTCTACTTATATAATTATTTATTTACTCTCTACATTAATGCTGTGGTAGCTTTTATGGACAGCATGTTTGTTAGAAGACCGTGTCATGGGAAAAACCATAATGCACAAAGAGTATTTTGTAGTGATCTTTGAGCCTTTAGTTTGCATATTTAAATTGTAATTGTGAATAAAGTGTTTACTGGTCTACTGGGCAATATACCCCCCCAACATGTATTGTGTAGTGTAGCCTGTTAGATATTTAATATACAATAGCTAGCAGGTATTCAAATGGCCTTTTATATCCCATGGGCTCAGTAAATACTCTCTGTAGAGAAATTCTGTTGGGGGTGAATCGGGTGTAATTTAATGGCTGCAAAAGAGAGCTAATTGAAGAGAAGGTGTGCGTTCATGTGCTCCAATTATGGCATTAAACAGCCACCTTTGTATTAGATTAAGTAGCGAAGCGGACATGCTCTCGATTTTAGAGACGCCGCATCTAGAAATATTCAAGTGCCACTACAGCTTAAAGACATAAAACACTCGAGGACACTTGCGTTCCTCAGTAAAGGGAACAATTTGTGCCAGGTCTGGATTAATGGTAGAAAATGATGCCGTCAATGAATACCAGTGCCATTCTATTTTTATTATATTTTGTTTTACTATCTTGATATTTATTCATATTACAAAGGTTATATTTAAATTGTAACACATTTGGCCACAAACAAGATTAAATCTGTTTAGTATGGATTAAGTAAGTAAGATTAATAAGTGATAAGGGCTGATTTTCATTGTGTGTGTGTGCGTATACACTCCCTCGCCCACAAACCCCTCTCTTTTACCACTCCCTCTCTTTTTGTCCGTCTGTGGGAAGAGATAGAGACAGGCACAAGAAAGATGGCCTTGTTAGGGGTATAGAGAATGGCCCCTACTGTTTCACAAGGGACTCGGGGGGTCGGGTGGAAAGATAGAGAGAAAGAAGAGGAGGAGGAGGGGGAGGGAGGGGGAGAGGGAGAGAGAATAGTGCTGACCATTGACTGTAATCTCTGAGGTATCGGGTTCCGTCTTTCTCTCTCCTCGCCTACCTGAGCTCACAAAAACTGCACAGGTAACCAAGCAACTGAGGGAGTTAATCAGTGAGGCGAGCCGTTTTTTTTTAAGCCCATCAGTCATTAAGCTGATCTAACTGCGAGGGAAAAGCCAGCGTGTCACCCAGCATCTGGTGAGGACTTGAACAGGAGGGTCAACAGACTTGACATTTCATCTCTTCCTGTAACTCCATTGATTGCAACTTATGTTATTCACATTTTTTTCCCCTGTTTTTCAGTATGTGGCTACATTACACGTGGCTTCTTACACACCTGTGTCCAATCCTAGAATCTAAAGGCTGATGAGCAGTGCGTGCACTTAACAGAACACTTAACTTTATTACTTCTGGCAGTAGCTTCTGTTCTATCCAGTGCCAGAAAACAATGCTGTCCAACTGTAATGTAGTGAGGAATGAAATTACTTAGCCATCAAATTAGCACAAGCCATCAGCTTTTGTTTTATCATTGCACTTCAAAGCGCCACTGGTGCCCAGGTGGATCACTTTTAATCAGTAGTGAGCCACAGGAGCTTGTATTCTGTGCTCTCGCAGCGTAGCACCTCAGGGTAGGCAAAAGCTCGGTCCACACTTTTATACCAGGTCATCCTGCCTCGGGACGGATGCAGCAAGCATAACTGGACATTGTCCTTAACCCAGCCTCCAGTGTTCACCACCCGTGCTCTGGCCAGCTGTTCCTCCTGTGCCTTATTGTAGCCGCAACCTCTCCGGCCAAATACAGCCAAGAAGCATCTGATTTGCATAGGGCAATTCCTCACCCCGCCACACTCACAGAGGGCCAACAATATTGCCATGCAAATGGAGGTCACCTGGATGGTGTTTGTAGCCAAAACATAGGATGTGATTGCCCTTCAGGCTCCAGGCAGATCAGGAAACCAATATGGAAATGCAGTACTTTGCCTCAGGCCTCATTTGTTTTAACTTATAAAATGTAGCTAAACACCTACGGAAAGCCACAGCTGACCTAATTGAAACTCAAAAAGCCCCAGTGAGGCAGAATTTCAGGTGTCTTCAGTTTTATATGAACACCTGTGCATAGGATTAAACCATCATGCCACCATTGTCCAAACTTTTGTTTATTTTTCTTTGGCAGCCATCACCACTTAACTCCCCTGAGGGCTCTCGCATGGTTTTATCTGTTGTAGTCAGCCACTCATTGAGCTCAATTGATACATGATAAGTGTTTCCACAGGAGCTTTATGGGTCATCCCCCATCCTCCATGATCGCTGATACAAGTCAGCTTAGTTTTTTTTTGGTGAGAGCAGAAAAAAGTAGAAACTTTTCTTCATTATCATTAAATCTGACTTTGGACAGTCTGGAGCAAATTCATGTACTGTAAGCAATCTGCTGATTATCACATTACCAGATCAACATATGAAACAGTTTTATAGCAACTACACATCATTTCAGGATAAAGTGTCAAAGGTGAGAAAAAACACAATCTGGAAATCTTGCATTAAGTTAGAAATGAGATTATGTACAATGAGCTGGTTTGTTTATTGCCATATTATTATTAGCGCTTGCCCTTTAGTGTGGTGCTGCGTACCGCAGACTGTGGCTAATTTTATCGAAATTGTTTTGTATCTATTACAGCTTAATTCAATCTTAGGCTTCTTGGGCTTTTGTTGTTTATGTTCTGATAGGGAAATGGAAGGAGTAAGAGTGCACGGTAATACTCATGAAATTGCAGCGGGCAGCATTTTCTGGTATAATTTGGTTTGGTGATTTGAATGCATTCGCTCTCAGGCAATTACTAATCTAAGGATTAAACCTATCTGATACACTGGCACAAATGGTGGGGAGTGAGAGAGGAATATAGAAAACAAATGCTATAGCTGGTTAGTGCTATATTACTCTGCATAATATATAAATACTGAGGTTTCCTGTTTCTATAGGGGAAACCATAAGAAGGGTTGCTTCATTTCTATTTCTTTGTCTCCCACTCTTTTCTCTGCATACAATAGAAGAGCCACTGAGCTCAGTTGTCTTCGCATGAGAATAAGTACTCATGACTGAAGAAGTCCCAACTCTTTCGCCAACATTTGTCGTGATAAGATGCCAAAATACTGAGAAAAGGGGGGTGTGAGGGAGGAAACAGACAAGGAATTTAAGCCGCATGCCACCTTGATTGCTCTCCACGCTGCTGATTGTAAGTGGCAGCGTCGGGGATGCCACCTTCTTCTCGCCGCTTCTTTCAATTTGATGTCATCGAAAATGGAATTTCATTTCATACTCGGCAGCGATCGCATTAGATAGGGCTCACCAGGATAAAGCCGATTCATTTTTGCAGATTTGCCTTTCCTGTGGCACTATCAATCATCGCACACATCCGCCATATTGCAGACTTGTTTTTCACGGAAATTGTTAGGAGGAGTTTGTAAAGTAAATTGACTTTTTACAAGGCTCCCAAGGTCTATGATATGCTGTGCTAGCCTTGTTGTTTTCTCTATAGCTGTCCTCTTGTATCGACTGCAGTAGCTAGAAGCGACTAAATGAGAACATGGCTTAGCTCTACTGCTGTACAGCCCTGGGGAATAGTTCTCTGGAACTCAACACAGATCCGACCTGAGCCTTGTTATTTGTGAGGCTAATAGGCAAAACATTAGTGTTTTGTTTACTGTGATGCTGTACCTCATCAAAATTGCAAACAATGTCTGGCGTCTGGAGTCCGAGTCGTAATGATGTGATTTCCGTTGTTGTTTTTACTGAAAAGGTCACTGGCCATGTGTTCTCTTGATGTTGGTTCAAACAGGTGGCAGAGGGCTCTTAGAATTTGGCCTTTTTCTCAAATTCTGTCATGAGCAAAGTTTCTGTTCACGTCTTGGCGTGCGTGCCTCCCTCTCGCTCTCCGTCCATCCCTTACTGTGGAGGGAAGACAGTGATGAATCAGATGAATCACTCCCTGTCAGTGTTGCTCACATGGGTCCAGGGTGTCAAGGGAACTGCTAGCAGGGTCCGTGGCCCCCCGTCAGGAGGCGGCGATTTAAACCCCATCCAGCATCCAGCCGTGTTGTCACATGCGGCCTTCGCGAAAATGAGAATAAGAGCCATGAAAGCCAGACACGTTGGTCCATGATTTACCCCTAAGTGCCACCTTTTGCTCTGATAGCCAACTGTAAAGCTCCTCCTAGAGCTCACAGGTGAGGAAGACACTTTAAGTGACATGTTGTCTCCCAGACAGGCAAAGGAAAGACTGGACTGGACTTGGTAAGAAGATGTGTTGACGGGAAAAGTTAACAAGTTCAACGGTGTAATCAAAGCATATGTAATAGGTACAACCTTCACCCTGGGTTCAGGTTCACATTGATTTTCTTTAAGGCTCTGACAGACAAGCACCGGTTCTGCCTCTCTTCCCATATACTTCCCCTATTTAACCTTCCTCTTTTGTATTGGGAACGTGTTAAAATATTAAGATGTGCTGAGATCTCCTGACAGCATAAGACACATTAAGAATTGTCTGGGTTAAATAATGCATCCGAAAGCTTTTGTACAAAGGATTTAACTTTTTATTAACAGGCTAAAGTCATACATATTTGCTAAGCAAGTATAATGGATATGACTAGACTTGGGAAGGGGAGAAATAG
Organism: Sander vitreus; assembly: GCF_031162955.1. Classification (NCBI taxonomy): domain Eukaryota; kingdom Metazoa; phylum Chordata; class Actinopteri; order Perciformes; family Percidae; genus Sander; species Sander vitreus. The sequence goes on from NC_135873.1 coordinate 6,802,361, forward strand.
GACAGCTTGACTGCTTCTATTAGCCCTGTTTTGGTGCGGCTCCCACCCTGTGGCCCCCCCAAATTAGATTATATGTGTATGAAACAGGAGGTAGAGCACTCACCGACCATCCATCAAAGCCTGGGGGGACCCGTGTGAAAGTTTGTGCATGTGTACTCTGCGGGTACACTCACTGTGTGGATGCGTGTGTGCATGTGTAAGGGTGTGATAAAGCGTGTGGGTGTACAGTATGAACGTGTATGTGTGTGTGTGTGTGTGTATCCTGTGAGGGCTGCAGAGGCCTCCACAGTTCAGCCTCTCCATCATCCTGCACGCCAGGCAAATGCATGGCGACATGCCTGAGAGGGTTTCAATATCCTGTGTGTGTGTGTGTGTGTGTGTGTGTGTGTGTGTGTGTTGCTGTGTTTACCCAAGGAATGCAGTTCATTATATTTGTATGTGTGTCTGGTTATTATTCTCTACACACATGCGTACAGAGGCAGATGGAGCCTGAAGGCGAGAGAGCAATACTTTATCTAAAAAAAAAACACAACAAGCTTGAGTAGTCTGGGCAGATGATGTGACTCTCGGTAACCGCGAGTGCCCTCGAGCAAGGCACCGGGAGCTCCTTTGCCCCAGTCGAGCTGTTTGTTCTACACCGCTGCTGTGACTTATAACGTGTATTTCAACCACCTGTTTTAAGCTATGTAGATGTGTGCAAAACAAGCTGAAATATTCATTAGCAGGAGAAGCCCCTTTATCGATGAGGCTAACCCGGCAGAGAGCAGGCTATTAGCCAGGCGTGATAACTCTTGTCAGAGGCTGGAAGAGTCTGCCGAAGAATGAAGGTCACGGGGCGGCTGGTGTTACGAATGGCCTCGCTAGGTAGCTTCTATCAAATCAAACGAATTATGAACACCAGCCAGCTTTTTCTTTTTTTTTAAATGCTAATTTTTCAATTTGCCTCTTTCTCTGTGCACTTTCTCTTTTAGCTCGCAGCAATGTAGAAACATTGAATTGATTGTAGAGATGGTCCGATACCATTTTTTGCTTCCCGATACCGATTCCGATACCTGTACTTGCGTATCGGCCGATACCGAGTACCGATCCGATACCAGTTTGTCATATATTTTATTATGTTTTAAGAACTGTATACTACTATCCCTGTATGGATGTGATATTATTTCTATCTTTGTTATCGGTCTGGCTCAGGTTAAACTCTTTGTGAAACATTAATGCCACAGAACTTTCTTTTATTCTACAGTTTGACAGTCAGTTATAACGGAAAAAGAACATAAATAAACTACTTTAACGTAGATTTTCTTTAGGGCTTTATTACGTGGTATCGGATCGGTGCATTAACTCCAGTACTTCCCGATACCGATACCAGCGTTTTAGGCAGTATCGGAGCCGATACCGATACTATTGGTATCGGAACATCTCTAATTGATTGTACATTGAAATGTGAATAATAAGGCGACAGCCTTGGTATAGTTTGTGATCACGTGAGGCCGATGATGATAGTTGGCAGTACAAATACCTTCTACATGTTATTTTATTTTCATAAAACATTTTTAAGGTTTTTGTGCATCTTATCCACTGCTCGCTAAATGCTTTAAAGTTATCGAAAAAGGGAGTACAGAGAATCCTCTAGATATCCTTTAAAGGACAAACTGAGTGAAAGTGGTACAGTCAGTAAGCTGACGCAAATCCACCTTTTTCGATGCTTGTATGACTATATCTTGGTAATATTTAGACCTGAAACGAAATGAACTATTTACACAGAAAACTAAACGTTTAAGTCATCTATCAAGCAGAAATGCTAAACATGTGTTGCTTCCAGTTCTGTAAATGTGAAAATTTGACGCTTATTATTGTCAAACATATATAAACTGCATTACAAACAAGTGGCCATACAGAATATTTTACTCCTTCAAAGGAAAATATGGTTTTAAAGGTCCCATATTATAGTCATGTTCAGATTCATACTTGGATATTGAGTTTACTAGGACATTTTTACATGCTTTAATGTCCCAAATTTAATATTTTTCTCATACTGTCTGTCTGAATATACCTGCATTCACCGTCTGTCTGAAACGCTCTGTTTTACCGGCCATCTCATAAAGTCCACCTAACAGAAAAAGCATAGTCTGCTGTGATTGGTCAGCGTGTTTGGGTTTTACGCATCTGCGCTCTTGCAGTCTCTGTCATTGCTGCCGGGAAATGACTGTAACCATACCTGTCCTGACGACTCATTTAAAGGCACCGCTTCTGAATTCAAGCTGTGTGCATTTTTCTGTGGATTGAGTGTTTTGATAATTTCAGTATTTATATAGCACCTCAATATGCTTTATAATAAAAAAAAGACTTGGAAATCTCACTTTTTACTGTATGGGAGCTTTAAAGGCAGTTACACACCAACCAGACGGCCGACCGTTGGCAGAAATGCAGTTGGACAGATCAGTCTCCCCGAGTTGGTCAACAAAGTGCCTCGGAACACACCAAAGCGACGAGACGTAATACGTCTCCATAACAGCAGGCGGCGCTAATCTGTATTGTTGCCCAAAAAATTAAAACCGGCAGCTGATTGGACGAACGCATCACATGGTTCTGGCTGCTGCTTCCGGATTTTTGATTTTTCGAATGTCCATTACTGGCTACTCATTCAGATAACAATCTCATATTGTACTAAAATAGTTCACCGAAACGTGTTTCGGAAAACATTTTAAGCAAGAAATAGGCCATGCAGTTGCTGAATCTGTTTTCATTTCAGATCGACAAAGGTCAGTTTAAAAGATTTTTGTCTGATTTTGAGGCTTAGTCACCATTTCCGGGTGAGTCCCGACTGCCCTGTCTCCGAGCATGTCAGGTCGGCGAAAATGAAGGCCGACAGCTCCTCCAACGGACGACGGCACGGAACACACCGAACAGACTCGAGTCACTGACCTCGCCAGACTGTCCAGCGGCCGATTATCGGCCAGGTGTATAACTGCTTTAAGACTAAATAGAAACGTCTTAACCTTCTAACACTGTTCCGGTAAAAAATGACAGATTTACACATTATGGTACATTCCCTGTACCATAAATATGGCATTTTTCATCAGATTGCCTCAAGACCTTATGGTATCCTTCACAAAAGGCATTTGAACACATACAATTAATTGTGACTACTTTCTTTGAATTTTGAGTGATTTATACTTATACTTACTGATATATACTTGGTCACACTTGTTTACGGTCAAAAATGATGTATGGGAAAGAGTATAATTTTCATCCAGGAGATGAAAGACATCTCCATACACACACTCCTATAACTTTTCTGTGCTTGTGTGCTCATTCTACACATGAATCATACTTTCCACAAGAGAGCTTAACGTAAATTATGGGAGCCCAGTGTTTTCTTGAACTAATGTACTTCTTCCCCAATGTGAACCACACCTGCCTAACAAATCAATCTTGTGTAAATTATAAGAACCCATCTCTTTCACATACTCCTTCTACTACTCCTCTTCACATGTCCTTCCCTCACATGGAACTCAACTTTCCTAAAGCAGTGTAGTGTAAATCGTGAGAAACACTTCTTTCCCATGCTTATATGCCCCTCCCCCCATGTGAAGAACATTGCAAATCAAACAATGTATCAATAGCTACTTCTTTCTCGTGCAATGTGCCCCTCCCTTTACGAGAACAACATCATATCTAATGACAGACACTATATAAGCAGTTTTCATGTTGCTTTGCCCTCATTTTACTCTGCAAACAAGAGAGGAATGAGAGGCGAATGACAGTGATAGAGGCTCGGGACTATATTCTGGAGACACTCACATGTTGTAGATGTTAATGTTCTAAAAAGGTTCTTTTTACAATAAATGTTCTATTAAAAATACTTTTTGTCATTTTTGTTGGTATTTATGTTAAAATAAGAGCAGTTAAAACTGTTACGGTCAAATTTGACAGCGAACAGTAAATTATGGAGGGTAGCAACGAACAGTGTTTAAAGGTTAAGATGAAAGGTTTTGTTCTATAGCAGAGCTCCACATATTTCTGCCAAGAGAAACGGTATATACTCTGACAAAGTTCCTCATATGGTGTATATTCCCATAGGCATGCCCTGTTGGAAACAGCAAAATAAAGAATGACTGTAATGCTGACTTTAGTCAGACAAATTCTACTGTGGATTGAGGAGCTTCAGACATTTAGTATGGTTTCAGGTATTGATTTGTGATACCTTGCCCTATAGCCTGTTTGTTATCTAGCTTTGGTTTCACCTCTTACTCTTTATCTTCCGCAGTATCTCAGTCCTCCACCTTATTTCTGTCTCTCTCTTCTCCAGCAAAAATGTTCTGAGTAACAATCACAAGTAGTCAATCAAACTGAGCACTGTCAAAGAACGGCCATGTCGGTTTTTGAATGAGTGTATGAACTCAGGTGCTTGAATAATAGCGTGTTCTGAGCTATGGCTTTTGGTCAGTTTGCTTCAATTATAAGGGAGCGAAAACAAGTGGATGTAATCAAGACTGAAAGAGTGGTCTTTGACATGGTTCATTTACTCTGAGTTGGTCCAATGCAACACTTGGGATACACAATAGGCAATTGTAAATTACAGAGTGGATTCAAAGTGCCTTGAGGGGGAGCTTGTCCACAGAGGCGGGGGGAAATGGGAATGTTGTTTGTGTATTCTTTTTTTTTTTTACAGGTTGATGAGGTCTGGGATTGGGGAGAGAGGTAATGACATCAATCAAATTGACATGTCTGGTGGCGGTAAAATGATTAGAATAATAGTAAACAAAGCCGCTCGAACATGAAGCCGGTTTTTCATATTTTACCTCAACTTTATTTCAAACCCAACGTCAGATTCATCACATTTAATCTGTCCATGATGATATATTAATAACAGACTTCAGCGGAGGGAGGCAAACTGCTGGGAATATAAGTGCATAAAGGAAGCCTATCACACAGTGAAGAGCTCTTATGAACTGGTGATGTGAGCGGAGCTAGCAACTTTGACAAGCAGCTACTGTAAGTGCCGACATGGGTGACATTTACGAGTGTGCCGTGGAGATTCCCAGCCGGACTTAAAGGGGAAAGACTGCTACTTTCTGTTTAATCACCATCAGAATTCTGCGGGTGCTGCAGCAAATGTTTGAGTAGCACAGATTACTTTCCCCCCGTGAAGCCAATTGCGGGACGATCGTTTGATGTCGACGCAAATGTGCTTAACATGCAAACCGTTCTCGCCTAGCTTCCCTTCCCCTGCACATTTGAAAGATTTACGTCAGGGTGTGTGTGCATGTGTGTCTGCTCTTTTGAATCTCTTTGAATAAGCTTTTCTTTCGCCGAGGGAGCCTCTTCTCTCAGTGAATTGGGGACATGACATGACAATTGGAGACCTTGTAATTTATGTTTTAAATGCCAGCGTTATCTGTGCCAGCATGATTTTGTTTGAACAAGGAGGCACACTGGCGGAGGGTCCTCAGTCACTGTTTAAACCGTATGCCTGTGTTTGCTCAGGAATCCTTGGTGGGCTATCCATTGTTACTATGGCAATATACTTTCACCGCACTCGCCCCCCACCCACTCCCATGGCCATATGCCTGCAGTTCTTTTAAAAAGGTTTTAACTGCTCTCATCTTGCTTGTTCCCGGTAATTCAGACACATCCCTGCCAAAAGCGTAGCTCATGGGCAACATCCTCCCAAAAAAAGTCACTGTATTCTCACAGCGTTGGCCCGGAGTTGGAAGAGGCGTGGGAACGTCATGGTCCACTAAATTCTTTTGATAAAGCCACCTGGGCAAGCGGGGAGTGCTTCAAACTTGAAGGTCCCTGAAAACTAAATTGGCAGCAGTTGCTTCACTACGACGGGCTCATCTCTCTCCTGTGTCACAGCTCCTTAGGAACCTGTAATTTACTGCCCTCCCCTCTTTGAGTTCTTGATTCATGAGATCAAATTAGACAGTGAGAGGAACATCAGTAGCTATACTCTGATCTTTAACTCAAGTATTTCAACACCATCAAATCTGGTCACTGGTTACCCATTTCCTGCATCTATTCTGGCCTGAGAAATGTGCTGAGCATTGTGAATTTCAAAAACAATATCTCCACCATTTTATTTTTTGAGCCAGGAAAGAAAGAATGAGCTTGAAGTGGCTATGTAAAAAGCATTTAAAAAGATCTAAGTCGCACATTTAACTCTTTTGAGAAAAGACATGCTTCGCAAGGTCAATTCTATTATTGATGTGATGCGCCACGTAGGAAATCTAGTGTTTTCACACATTCCAGAGTATCACATAGCCATGAATCTTAAAGACAGATGAAACAAGTCCTCTATATTTCATCCCATATCTTATGAGCATGACGGCTGAATAGCAATGAATTCATTCAGACAGATTAAAGGAGTTGGTGTCAAGGATCAAAAAGGAGAAATGTTGAATAAATGCTGTATTCTAATGCATAAGGAATAAACCAAATGGCAAGTGTGTGTAGATTGGAAGGCGCCGTATTGTCTTTAAAGGTATGCAGACAACTCATCAGCGGTCAGCTTACAACCAGTAGCTAGAATAACAAGAATGAGCTCCGGAAGGTGTGTGTTTGTGTGCGAATCTAGCAGCAGTGCGTCTCGTCTCTGTAATAACTGTTGGCACGCATGTGTCCTAATGAAGTGGGACTTTTCCTATGTGACGACAGGAATGTGTTTGATTGTAAATCGTCGCAGAATTGCCCCCGGGACTGCCTGCGGTGTTTCAACATGTCTGCTCTGTGTATTTACACAGCTTAACGATAAACACTCACCTTTTTTAACCATTGTATTCACACAACTATCAGCTAACACCCTCATCTGGTACGAACAGGTAGGGTTTTTAGTGTCACCCTCAATTTTGCAACAATATTCAATAATTCAATCAATATTATCCTTGCATATATGGACTTTATAAGGCTTGGCCTCAGCAGAAGCTTTAAATACAGTATTCCTCACCATAAAGCAGGGCCAGGCTGCCTTTAGGAACACACTGTGGCTCCTGTTTGATTACTAGCCTCAGCGTCTCTGTAGACTTTCTGTCAAAGCTTATAATGAACACTGTGGGCAGTGAGTGGTGTGCACCTCTGTGTGTGCGATAAAGCGAGGGAGAACAAAGGCGTCATGTGTGTCTTTGCATGTGGCAGACATGTCCTCCGGCGTCACCCGCACACAACCGCACTAACACTCGCTACTGACTACATTTCACCTGCCCGCCTGCAGTGGCCTGGTGTTTTTCACAGCTTTAGCATGCAGCTCACTGTAGGCTAGACAGTGTCCGACTGAGGCTCAGCTGTTTTTTTTAACAGCCAGGAGGTGTAAAACGGTTGAGACTGAGGAAGACAGAGGTAAAAAATGATGCGGATTACAAGGCAACCACTTCAAACTGCTACCGTTGAACTGACAAGGCGATGTGTGCAATCAGCACATTGCTCAGGCCATCGCCGCTTATTTACACAAGTCATATTTCCAGGCGATTTTTCAACACCTACTGAAATATGCTACGCGGATAGTGTGTGTTGTCAAAACGCGGGTGCAACAGAAAAGAAACTGTCCCTTCCACAGTTATGTTACAGTGTGATGTGAGAATGATGCATTGTGGGGTGGTGGAGGGAAAAGGACGACCCTGCCCCACGTATTTACCTCACATCAGCACAGTGACAACAACAACAGTGACAGCACCAGGAGGAGGCCCCTTTGTGCAGCACAAGCTGATACACCGAAAGGGAGTGACAGGTTTGAAAAATTGGCAAACAGTATTTGCTGGAAGGCTTCCTTGGGGCTTGGGTACCTTTGGAATCATGTGTGAAAGCAGAGGAGTGTGAATGAAAAATAGCTGTGTGATCCTGCCATGTTGCTTCTGTCAAGAATATGTGATTCTTTTATTTCTCTCTCTCTCTCTCTCTCTCTCTCTCTCTCTCTCTCTCTCTCTCTCTCCCTCTCTCTGCTTGCTGTCATCCACATCATCTGCCCCTCAAAGCTCGCTTTTTCTCTCTCTCCACTTCTCATCATCTCTGTTTTAACACTTCATTCTCTCACAAACATACCCTCCTCCATCTCTCCTCTTTCTCTCTCTCATTCTCACACTGCTATCCTCCCCCTCCTCTGTTCCTTCCAGCTTAGCGGACATGGTTATTTGAGGCTTAGAATCCATAAAACCCACCTTAGGTGTGTATGCTTTTGTGACTTTCCCAAAACAGTGCATGGATTGCCACATTGTTAGCTGTTGATCCTTGTTCAGCCACTGCCCATCAGAGGTGAGTTTCATGTGGTTTTAGTGGTGACTTAAGCCTAGGTGGAGCCCTGGGATCCCATCAGCAGGTTTTAAGTAGTGTAGCTGCCACTTAGCGGGGAAGTCAGGAAGACATTCTCGGGATACCTGCCCCTGCTTTCTTTTAACCCTGTCAGGGACCCACCCTGCAGGGCTGAGGACAAAAGCTGTTTACTGCGCACACATTGTCACATGTTCCCTATACAACAAGTCTTGGACTTATTTTGCTTTTGTCCTCTCTCCACTCTATTTCCATGGGTGAAGCCGTTTTCATCATAAGCTCCTTCACAGTACAACAAGACCATGCTTGCAACTCCAGATCATAGACTGTAAAAAAAAAAAGATGGACAACACGTCACAACTTTCTCCCACTGTACAAGAGTAAAGCCAAAATATCCCGGATACGGGCGCTGCCATCTTGTAATTTTGGAGCCAGAGTCCGAGCAGTACTGATCAGGCGGTCGAGCCACGGTATTGAAGTCCTGCCCATACACTCGCCAGACCAATTGCGTGTCAATTCATGACATTTCATCCCGTTTTTATAGCATCAAATAACTAATAAATAACTAATTTATCAAAACAATTAACACTTGAACAAACAGAGTGATCAGAACTACCTACGTCATGTGTGTGTGTGTGTGTGTGTGTGTGTGTGTGTGTGTGTGTGTGTGTGTGTGTGTACAGGAAGTTGTTTGAAACAATTAGTTATTTTTGTCTTTCTGGAAAAGCGCAAATGTTTTGTTGCGACACAAACCAAAAGCAGTCACAGTGTGATCCCTCCTGCACATCTGTCCCAGATTGCTCTACCCTTCCTAATTAAACCCTGTTTACCTCAACATTCTTAAAGCAGTCTACTGACTAATTATAAGGCATAAGCTCCTCAAAGCCCTGTTTAAATCTGGCACACTGATGAGAGTGCTGTTGTCGTAGCTGGTGCGCGAGCGTTACAGTAGAACTTAGACAGGAAAACCTAATAAGAGTGTTTCCCCTCGAGCATTCCCCCTCTTTTTGTCCATGTCTGGCCTTGATGATGCCAAGTCTCCAACAGAATGTATTGGTCTTTCACACCGGGAAAGAAAAACTTTAATGAATGCCTGGGAAGGCTCTGAACAGTGCTTAAACATTGTTTTTGTATGTTCAACGGATTGCGGTATAAAAGGAGAGGAAAAAAGGGAATCTGGAACTTGCGGCAATTTCCAATCATACATATTTAATTTTTTTCCCCGCTCTTTCTTAATTGAATCCATGCATCTGAATATAGTAAAAAGCCTTGCATCAGGAGTGGGTTTGGGGGTGGTGAATAGACAAATTAATAATGCATAATTTCCCAGGGAATGTCCATGAGGGATTTTCTAAAAGAGATTCTCATGACTTTATAGTAATATATATATATATATATATATATATATATATTTGCCCTCCGGGTCTTGGTAGGAACAGGCATAAGGTCCGGTGGGTTGTTGAGTGCCCACAATATTCTCATTCCGTTCACGTGTTAAATATATTGGATGGTAATCTGATGCGAGGGTCAGCTCAGAAAAAGACACATTTTTAAATCTGGTTTAACAGACTCCTTGCAAATACACACTTCCACAGTCTATCTTACTCTCTCTCTCTCTCTCTCTCTCTCTCTCTCTCTCTCTCTCTCTCTCCACACACACACACACACACACACACACACACACACACACACACACACACACACACACACACACACACACACACACACACACACACACAGAATTATCCTGGGCAGCAGCCTGATTCAATTAGTAGGAGGTGAGGAGCAGAGAGATGGGGGTCACACTTGCCATTCCAGCCCAAATGGAGATGCTTCCTGGGAGACCCAGCTTGTCTCTAAATTTGGCAGCTCCTGGGTCATTGTTTCATCACAGCCCAGAATGGCTCCCGGGCTCGCTATGACTCTATAAGTCTGCCTATCTATACATCTATAATGTACATTTCAGTGTAAAAGCTCCTGCTCCCTTGGTGTTGTTGTTTTGCGCAGCACCGCTGCAGTCACAACCCAGACCCCCCTGCTGCTACTGAAAGATGTGCTGGTTTCTTTGCCTAAGCATATCAATGAGGCTGAAATTTACAATATTTACAATATTCAGTAACAGAATTACAAGTGATGCATATATTCAATTCAATTCGATTTTATTTATAGTGTCAAATCATAATAGGAATTATCTCAGGACACTTTACAGATAGAGTAGGTCTAGACCACACTCTATAATTTATAAGGACCCAACAATTCCAGTGATTCCCCCAGGAGCATGCATGAATGCGTAAGTGCGACAGTGGCAAGGAAAAACTCCCTTTTAGGAAGAAACCTCAGACAGACCCAGGCTCTTGGTAGGCGGTGTCTGACGGTGCCGGTTGGGGGTATGATGAACAATGGCAATAATAGTCACAATGAAGATATTATAATAGTTATAATAGTTCATGGTGTCGTAGAGCACAGCAGGGCGTAACAGGGCGTGGCAGGGCGTTGGCCGGACATAGCAAGTCGAAGCCGGGCATTGCAGTGCGTAGCAGGGTATGTAGGCTAGGTAGCTAGGTAGTAACTCTGATATATTGTTTGCATCCCAGGATTTTGACTGAAGGTTTTTTTTTTTTTTAAAGATGGAGGATGAAAATAATATACAACAACAGAGTGAAACACAGTGAATCACTCGCCTACCCCTGAAGGAATAATGATAGCTGCCCACGCTGCGGCTCCTCTGTTATTGGAAGTTTTAAAATGAGCATTCATAATTAGAAGGATATTAGGTATAGATTTCCTGTAATGGTAGTCACTGACAACGGACGGTCCCCCCCATCGAGGTGTAATCGACGGGGGGGATCAATGGTGGATAAACACCAGGCCTTCGTATTTGAAAGTTATTCAGACAAGCGCCAGTTCCCATCTCTAATAGTAGTGATTATAAAGAGCACCTGGCTCTGCGGCGTCTCCCCGCTGCTACCCTCCCTCCTGCTCCACCCTGTCTAGCTGGCCGGTCCTGTCAGCGTCGCCTGCTTCATGACGGATCTCGGGTCTGATGGGACTAGTCTCGCTTTGCCACACCTTCCTTGACAGCGCTGCGGAGGAGGGTCTGTCTAGTCCAAATGTTCATTTTGGTTGAAAATATTTTTCAGCATTCAGCCTGAGAATCTGAGATTGACGTAACCCCAAGTAAATTCTTCCTACGAGGCCCTGCTGTTCGCCAGATGTGTCAAAGCACAAGTTCTGCACCGTTGCTCTTGCTGTTTTCTTGTGTCCAGGGGATGTTTTACGGCTGCTTTAGGTCTCTCTTCTTCTTGGTCAAAAACTCAAAAGCCCTTGCTGTATCTTTTTCTTTCCCTTATTTTGTTTGTAGTGAAACATTCCTGACGTTTTACAGTACCAACGGTCCAAAAAAGCTTTCCTGTAGCATTGTTTTCTTTATGTTACAGAGAGGATCTGGATTTAATAAACAATAAATCAGGCCAGAAACATGTCCCGAAGGGGCCATCTGTCAGTTACAGCAGTTTAGCTCAACTCCTACAAGGCGAAGAGTAGGGGAAAAAAGCTAAAGACAGCAAAGATACATAGTAACAAAAAGCACTAGCAACAGGGTGTGTATATTCGACACGGTGATCGACAAGGGAAAAGAAAAACATTTTGACAGAGTTTTTCTTTACCAGGAAAGGTGCAACATTTTTCAAGTGTTGTAAATATTTTGGCCCCTGTTGTTTCATTTGCCTTTATCAAATATTCATATACATATAGTAAAAAATAAAATGGGAAAATATAGTTGTATGGCCTGAAGCAAAGCTTTTTTTTCTAGGCATCTTCAAGACTCCAGCCCTCTGTTGGTATCACCTCTGTAAAGAGCGATATGTATCAAAGCACAAAGACAAAGGCCTTTTTTTTATAACACTTAAGGAAAGCCGCCCAGTGTTCCCGATGAAAAAAAGAAGTACTAAGACATCAACGACACCTGCAGGCTTGAGTGTCCCACGGACACGTCTGCTTTTATTAACAGCAAATATCACAGGTTGTAAATATACGGGCGAAGAAGTCGGCAAGCGTTAACATGGTCTGAAGTGAAATTAGTTTGGATTTGGCACTCGGCTCTGAATCCAAATTGCGTGTGAGGCGTCTTCCCCTCAGGGGAGAAAGGGAAGACGGAGAGAGGAGAAAGGAGCTCAAAAAAAACAAGTTTGTCTTGTTTTTTTGATTCCTCTCAGTGATCACTAATTACAGACTGCCAATGCTCTTGTTAAAAAGAAGTACAAAAGGAAAAAGAAATACATGAAAAAAACAGTAACTACCCAGTGTAATTGCATTTATTGTGATAATTTGTAACAAACACACTCCTCTCACCCTCCAGGGATTTGTGTGTGTGTGTGTGTAAGCGCGTGGATGAAAAATGAATCTCTTTTATTTTATTAAACAAACACTGATATCAGAGTAAAATGCAATAGGTCTTTGAAGTAATGAATTATGTCAGAGTTAAGAGTGTTGCTGGGAGTTTGCAGTGATTTTCAAACCTCACTAGAAGACGCATTAGCATGCAATTTGGGAATGGCGTGCTGTTAAGTGTGATGGGAATAAACAAGGATGCTTTCATGTTGGCAGAAGGTGCTGACGAGGGCGACGGTGCCCTAACTAGGCCAAGGTTAGCCCCACCCCCCCTCTCAGGCTCCACTCCCATAACACACGCCTCAGCATACCTAGCTTAATTGAATCGGAAGAGGATGACTCATATATTTTCCTCTGTGATTTTTGCAACTGTTGTAGTGCTTATTTGGTTTAACAACATATCATGATCAACGCAATTCTCCAGTGAAAGGGCACACATGTTGGAAACAGTTGGGTGTCAAGTTAAATATGCAACTCTTTTTGTTCTTCTTAAAATTAATTGTTTATGAGTTGAAAAGCATTCACTGCTGCCAATGGTTCTATGTTGTTCTGGTGTTTGAGAGGGTGCGTCCATCCTGTTTGTGTGTGTGTGTCGACATTGTTGTTGACGTGCTTTCAGAAATGGAATTTAAGGTATGGTCTGAAGGTATGTACATGTAGCTGTTCAGATATCCTTCCCCCTTTCTCCCCCTGCAAAGTAGGTGTGTGCATCTGTTTGGTAAGCCTCGCTGTCTGTAGCTGTTGCTTGCAATCCTAAGAGCGCTCCTTTCATGAGCGCAACAAAGCCACAGCACTCGGCAAAGTTATTCCACTTCAGAGCTATACAGCATTTCCAGTAACTCGAATCAGCGAGGAGAAGCTGAAGAGACGGAACAGGCAGGTTGCTCATATCACAGTGTTTTTTAATTCCAGACATTTCCTTACACTTTGTTAAGGTTGCTTAACAAAAAAGAAAAAAAAAAAAGGTACAGTCATGGAAGAAGTATGAGTCACCTATGAATGTTGGTGCTGCTTATTTTAAGCAAATGAACATAGTAGCATGATATAAAGAGATTCATCTTCCAAAATGAATTATCTACGCCTACTATATAACTAATAAATAACTAACTTAGCAAAAAATGTAACACTTGAACAAACAGAGTGATCAGAACTACCTACGTTGTGTGTGTGTGTGTGTGTGTGTGTGTGTGTGTGTGTGTGTGTGTGTGTGTGTACAGGAAGTTATTTTTGTCTTTCTGGAAAAGCGCAAATGTTTTTTTGCGACACAAACCAAAAGCAGTCACAGTGTGATCCCTCCTGCACATCTGTCCCAGATTGCTCTACCCTTCCTAATTAAACCCTGTTTACCTCAACATTCTTAAAGCAGTCTACTGACTAATTATAAGGCATAAGCTCCTACAACATGTTTATTATAATGTATTTCTGAAGTCATTTTCATAGTAAACACTTTTCTATGAAATCCTAATCCTAAGACTTTATTATCATTTTTGTTCAAATTTCTACATTTCGAGTCATGGTGGCCTTGCATTTACTGCTGCTGTCGACTAGAAGGACTTTACCGAACAATGCTCCAGAGAAACTGGAAATGGCATCTATGAACTCATGCTGAACTCCTCCACAGCAGATGAATCCTGTCTTCTTTTTCAGCTCATATCCTCACATCTTTGAGGCCACCGCAACACTGCTACCTGTCTTTTTCCTCCCTAGATTTATGCGATGCTTCAAGGAGATGTTGGCTCCTGTATACAGTAATAATTCAGTTCATGTCTGAGGCTCAGAGGAGCCCTGTCTGTTACTCACGTTTCTAGGCCCCCTGGATCATTAAAATGCCTCTGGCAATGCACTTCTCATGTAAGCTGTTTCTTGTCTTACACTTAGCTCCAACATCGCATTTTGGCAGAGCACGGCCGGATCAGCTCAGAAAAAAAGTCCAAATAAGGTGTTTTCTGCACAAACACCTTTTTCCCCTGTCTCCACTCCTGCTCTTGCTACCCTTCATTTTTTCCAAATCAGCATGCTCTATTAAAACAAAGCCAAACAAGGAGCTGTAAGCGTGGAAACAAACTTAGAAAATTCATTAGTCAAGGGTGTTGTTTTCACAAATTAAACATGAACTTTTTCTTCCTTTTTTTTTTTTTCCTTCCCTCTGCGACTCGCATGAGACACGTTTGCCCGGGTGTTGTTTGTAGCGGTTTCATTCGCCTGGGATAATGAGAAAATTCTGCATATCAATATTAGCCAAAGAAATCTCATATTCATACTAGGATGAGGTTGGTTAATTTGAAATTATACCACAGGGTTTACAGTCTCAAAAAGAAAGGAAAGAGAGTTTTGGTTAACAAACATTATCAATGGAATCCACATGGTTGACACCCTGTTCATGGCTTTTTGCTCTCTGTCTGCCCATGGTAGGTTTGGTAAATGAATGATGTTAAGCTTGTTGGTAGATTTCGGAGGGGTGGGAGAGGGAGCTGGTGCGTGCCCAGTCACGATGTGCTAAACCAGACTGAAAGAGAAGGATCGAGCCTCAGTCTTTGTCATGAGGTGGGTCTCAGCGGATGGAAGCCTGGACCTGAGGCCAGATACAAAGCAGTGGCTGCTTTGTATCTGGCCTCAGGTCCAGGCTCCAGGGGCACGGGGGGGACCAATAATCAGTCAGCGGGGGGGGGGGATATGGATCTATGCAGAATACAGCATAGAAAATCACATTCATTATTAATTTCACTTGTTTTTATTTTCAACAAATTGTATATCCGAATACAATACGCATTTTATGTGGGCTTCTAAGTCGAACATTTGGTGAAAACATTAATTGGTCATGTGACAAGGGCTGGGAATGTTTTCTTCTTCACAGAACCGTATAAAAATAATGTGCAACACACGCACAATAAACTTGGCTCAAACTTCAAAGAAAACCTTGCTGTACAAAGTTTTCAGATAATAGGAAACAGAACAGAAATAAAGTGCAATACACAATTTATTTCTTACAGCAACAATTGCTCTACAGCGAGTTCAAGATGTTTCTACTTCTAAACTGGCCTCAAAATCTCAACAAAGTACACAGTTGCCATACAATGTGTGTTAAAAGTATATATCCATTTCCCAAATGGAAAGGCAGCGATTGGCAGAACAGGCAGCAAAGTGACAGTACTCTGATCCAAAGGAAATCAAATTTGTCAGATTCATAGCACTTTAGCTCAATGGATGGGGGGGGGTTGCCACCCCGGGCCCCCTCGCTAGACCTGCCCCTGCTCAGGTCAGCCAGTATTGCGGCCACCAGGTAGCTAGAATTCTGCCTGTTTTCTACTTCACTATGTTTGTTTTCTTCTGCAGTGGGATTGTGGGTAAGAACCAGTGGAGAAGTAATGGGAATTTCAATTTAGATGTCATTTTAACACCAATGACAGCTGACTGGAAGGGAACCAGATCCTGCACCGCAGCCTAACATAGATCAAAAATAAGTAAGTAACTGAATAAACAGAAATATATATTTCAGCGTGAACATGTTTTTCTTTATATGTGATCCAATTAGAGAGCTAAAATATGTTCACATTGAATTCTTCGTAGAACATTTTTGCAATACAGTTATACTACTGGGAAATACTGAGCTGTAATTGCACTGTATGACTGCTAGTGTTGATTCTTTAAAGCATAAATTTGAAGAGAAGAGCTGGACTATTGATGTCCACGAGGCTGCCATGTATCACCTGGAGATGCTCTGGATTGGTTGCCTCAGGGATACCGAGAACACTGACAAACAGTACGATTTATCAATTGGATAGATTGATATTCCTTTAAACATGAATATAGATTATGCTCTGAGGTGTATTTGAAAGGTCACGGGATTAACAGCTATGCATGCAGTATTTAGAAGATATACTGACATGCAGAAACATAAAAAATACACATGAAAATACATCTATCAGCAATGCCCTAAAACCATGCACCATTAGGCCGAAGGGTGCCATCCGCACTCGTCTCTAGCAAACACCTAAATTGAAGCCCATCGGTCAACTCTTATTTTCACTTCATTACTGGAGGTAACCGAATACATTAACTCACCTCTGCATGCGGAAAATGTATTCGCATCAGCATTTTAATCCATAGAAGGCCCCTTTAATGAGCGGGATTTTATACTACATTGCATTATTCAATTAGAAGGAAGGAGTCAAGGAAGGTCTGCTGTAAAGGTCCCCATCGTGGGACACTCGCCAGGTGGCTGCGGAATCAGAGAAGAAGAAAGGATCGAAGGGGAATGGGAGGATGGGGTGATGGAGGAAGGAAAGGCGGGGATATAAAGAGAGAAAGTGAATGAGCATACACGATACAGGTTGCGCGAATACATTCAGTCCCGGTCAGCTTAATAATGTGCACCCACCTGCACCCACCTACACACACACACACACACACACACACACACACACACACACACACACACACACACACACACACACACACACACACACACACACATGCAGCCATAGCCTTGCCAGTGGCAGCTGCACCAACCTGCATACCAACACAGAATGATAATATATTTTGACTGGAAGGCATAACATGCATTAACACTCATAACAGTCATTGAATTGCAAATATCCTCGAAGACATGTTCTTGCTTCGCTGGATTTTTAACCCATTCATTTAGCATTTTATTTTTATTTTTACGGAGTAAGAAGCAAAATAACACCTACAGTAGTTCTGATTTTGTCACATAAAGTTAAAGACCATTTTTTTGGCTGCTGTTTGAGCTTGAATGATGTGTAAAAATGAAGTCTGGAACATTGCCGCTTTATATTTCAACGTGTGCCAAGCTGTGTTTGTGTTCGGTGCTGGCAGAAGCACATTAAAAAGCAGGCAGGTGCACAAACGTACTGTAGCTGCATAGGACAACACTTGTCAATGGTTCCTTCCCACTTTGTCACTATGTGAGGCAATGAGCTGAGTTTCTCAGGGTCCCTGAACAAATGAGCACTGATTGAGCCTGATGTTTTCAAACTGCTTCAGTGCTTTTCTCTTTCTCTCTCTGTGTGCACACACACAGACAGTCATGCATACACACAAACACACATACAGCCAGTAAGATTGCCAGATTGACCCCCTCCCCCCCCAACCTCACACAGTTTGAAACAATATGGGAATAAAATAGCAAAAATGAGCGAGATTTGCCTCAAAATAGGGAGCTGCCAGTTAGTGTCTGCTCGGCGAGATTCGGTGCAATTTCTCTTCCAAACAATAGCCTGGAATCAGAGAGGCAAAAGCTGGGACACAATCTCGCTCAGCGGCCAAAGCAGGATGAGAATACAAATGCCCGTTTTGTATGTGGGAGAGAAAGCGAGTCAGGCTAGGATTGCACACAAAGTCCTTAAAATCCTCTGAGGCGCTAGGGGCCATCATGTGCCGAGCGGTAAATTGATCATGACATAGCACCGTGGAAAAAAAGAACCCAGAACGTACAAGCGTGTCAAAGGCACAAAAGATGAGGCAGTGGATGCAGGGCCTGAGAGAAAGGGAACACACACAGGCCGCATCATTTCAACATCATCGCTGAAAAGCGGCAGCTGAGCTTATGTGTTGGTGTCTTTATATTGACACACACACGCGCGCACACACACACACACACACACACACACACACACACACACACACACACACACACACACACACACACACACACACACACACACACACACACACACACACACACACACACACAAACACACACACACACACACACACATTGCTGCTGTACCCTAAATAGAGAGAAAAATCTACCTTCACAGTTCCTTGACGGCTGTACCGCCATGTGCTCACCTTGCCTTCTCTTCTAGTTAAATTTGGGTTCATAGCCAAACTCTGGCATGTGCACACAGAATCAGATACACAGACTATGAAACATCAATTTTACTGAATTGCTATATTTTCTAGGTTAAACACACTCTTCCTTTGAAGTGAATATCTCTGTCCCAGAGCATGCAAGTATTATGCTCCCAACCTTGAAATATTAAAGGCAGAGTGCTGCAAAGATATCTGGATGAATTCTCTCTCTCTTGCATTTTTGGACTGTCACATACTGGGTGGCGACCAACTGGATAAACCATGTAGGATTTAGTTATATATCCAAATGGCCAAAGAAAGTAAATCTAGCAATGAAGTATTAGGTGGGAGGTCAGACGAGCGACTGGCGTAACCTAAACGATCTGGCGTTCGGAGAACGAAGACACTGTCGCTATGTGGCTTTTCGACTTGCCTGCATTTAATGCTAAAATATTAATCTTGAGTGTTTTATTTGACAAGCTGCTTTGTTTTGGTTGAGTGTAAGCTGGCCTTGGCTAGATGACAACAGGCTTTCATGTCAACACTCTTTTGTACACGTAGATTTTAATAATTAATCAGGGGCCCTGTCGCTGAGCTTTGTTTGGACTGGAATGTCAAAGCGATGCAGATGATCATGAAATGGGAAACTCGTTCACTGCTTAGGAGTCTAGCGAGTGTCGCTACATAACTCCAGATTGATTTGGATTCTGATCTAAATTGAGATACATAAATGTAAATGTTTTACTTTTCAAGTGGAATGCAACTCAGCTTCTAGTTGAACTTGTAATTATCAGTAGTCTTCCTAGAGGGTGTTGCAAGCCCAGTTAAGTGTCCTCTTTGCTTAGCCATTGTCCGACTTGGTTCCATACAACTGGGCCTTAAAGTGGCGCTTACCCTCAGTCCGCCCTTTGATCGGCTCGCCTTGGCCTCCCTTGAGCTCTTAACTCAAAGCATTCCTACACTGCGCACTACACGTTACAAGGGAATTAAAGAACAAGCTGAATGAGCAGGGATAAATAGAGGCCATCACCCTATCATTGTTACTCCGAGAGGCGATGGAGCTTTCTTGAAGAGTTTTGAGGAGTTCCGGGTAGGATAATTCTTCTCTTGCACAAGGGCCTCCTGCTGAGGTTTAGATGGATGTCCCCAAACAGGTGTCCTTGCAAATGAAAAAAAAAAGCACCATTGTGTTGCGAAGAGTAAGTGCCTCTTTTCTCCTGGAACATTTTGCTTTTGACCACAGAATCATGTTGGAATATTTCTGTCTCTATTCATAAGACACACTACCCCCGCTCCCAGTAAGTGACTTGGTTAACCATTGAGCACCAAGTGGTGATTCTTTATGACTCACAGCAACATCTTTTTCCCTCGTCGCAGTTGGGTGGTTTGGGGGGGGGGGCTACCACTTTGTCTTTTATACACCCACCAACAATAGGAGTTTTATATCCTTTTGACTTCTATACCGTTTTAGAACTATGCAGTTGAGAAGCAGCTCTACTGCAACCGAGCTAGCCTCTCTCTGCCTGGGGCTACGAGGACGAGGGCAGCATACCTCAACAGCGTTACACAGTCGAAGAACCTTCGCCCAGGTCCCTTCTCGTCTCCAGTCCCCTTCTGCCCTGGCCAATTACCAATTCCCTTTTGAGATACAATGACATTGAGTTTTGACAGCTGAGGGTGTTTTTGTTGTCATTGAACTTTTTTTCCCTCTTCTTTCTCTTTCACCCCGCCTTTTCTTTCTCTCTGTCTATTTTTGAAGGTCTTTAATCTGGGCTCAAAGACAGGTGGGGTGGTTGAGCTGAGCACTAAATGAAAGCATGTGGAATTGTAGTTGCATCTTTGACCTCAGGTTCTCCTTCCTCTAGAGCGGACCTCGTTACTGGCAGCGGGATGTCACCGCCGCGCGAGCCAGATCAAACGCCGTGTGAAGTGCATGCACATCTGTGTGTATCAGCCAGAATCCTATTAGAACACCTGATAATGTCAAAAACTGACAGGAAAGGAGATAAAAACCCTCGACACAGACACATTTGAACAAACTTTTCAGGGTTCAAACTTCTTTGACAGACAAAGTTTTAGCCCAGGGATCAAAGCCCCCCCCCCTCGGTTGTCATTCTATTTCTGCTTGTCTCCCGATAACCATCTGCGATTTACTACCTAAAGGTCAAAGTCTGCATGAGGAAGACTGAAGCTAATCCATCCGCTCAGGATAACTCTCTTTTGATGACACTTTGTGATGAGTATGGCAACATCCTGGGTTCGGAGAAGATCTAATATTTGCAACATGCTGTGTTATTGAAAATTAGATTTCCCATTGTGGATAGAAAAAGCCTCGGTAGAAAATAAAACAGAAGTATTTATAATATTCTTTCCCTGTAGTTGTCTTGTACTTTTGATTCCTGAGGCAACATCATTCTCGCTCTCCTTCTTTCTTTTTTCTTTCTCCTGTTTATTTAGTTTTCTCTCCCGTCCCCTCATTCAATCTTTTCTCAATCTGGTGTTTCTGTCTACTGGTGCAGGAACGGGTCAAGGGCAGGAAAATGATAACATTCGCTCATTCTCTTGTCAAATTAGGAGAGCAGCAACCTGCACACACAAACACACCGCGATGATGGATGAAAGGTCTCACACCAAGGGTGTAAACGTGATTCATGGCTCCTTTGTGGGTATTAGTCCAACACACATACACATGAGTGTTCACACACGCGCTCTCAACTGTACCTGTATTTCAGAAATGCACTCTTTTGTCAACACATTTCTTTATAATGCCAGGTGGATTCCACATCTCGCACTTCACTAGCAAAAAAAACCTACTACACTGTTTGAATGTCAACAACAAGAAAGAAGCAGAGAGCATTCAACACACTGCCTCCAGTCAGTCGCGGCAGGTGGAAGCAGGTTCAAGGAGGCGTGTTTATACCCAGACACACCGCCACACACACACACACACACACACACACACACACACACACACACACTCAGACACAGATGTCGAATGCCTCTGATAGTATTAGCTTTGTTTACGCGTGCAGTCACACACAGGCAACTCTTTGTTGATTAATGTTCTTTTCCCGTCTCTTAAACAGGCATACATCAGTCTTCACAGAGTTGCAGAAGTAAGTGGTAGGAAGAGAGAGAGAGAGAGAGAGAGAGAGAGAGAGGAGGGCAGAAAGGGGGAGAGAGATGTACAAAGTAGGGATGAATGAAGAAGAAGGAGGGTGACAAAGAAGAAAGAAATGGAGGTAAAGTGATAGAGATAGGTAGGAAAAGATGATGAAGGAAGAAGGAAAGGGAGATGCCTTTCGGACAAATTGCATGTTCCATCTGTTATGTTTATAAAGGGAAGTGCTATGCTAACAATGCTAACATGCTGATGTTTAGCAGGTATAGCGTTTACCAGTTTTACCATCTTAGTTTAACCTATTAGCATTTTAACACTTGCCAATTAGCCCTTAAGACAAAGAACAGTTGAGGCTGAAAGTAGGTTATTAGTTTAGGTATTTGGTCATTGAACAAATTTAAATTTGGACCTGATGGTGGCGCTAGAGGAAAAGTCAAGGGATCGCCAAAGTCAGTAGGATTCATCCTGCGGGAACCATTAATGTTTAACATTTCATGGCAATCCATTAAATACTGTAGTTGTTGAGATATTGTAGTGTCACCACACACTTGCACACATTTATGAAGCACATGTCAGTCTGTAAGCTCCGTAAGCTCCTTCGTGTTCCTCTACTTTCATGTCCCCTCTTCATCTACTTTCCATCTCTTTCATCTCATTCTTTTCACCTACTTTTTTCTTCTCACTTTTTTTAAGTCACCCTCCATCTCTCCCACACACACAAACATACAAAAGTATTTTTTCTTCTCCTCATCCTTCTCTATTCTACTGTGTGGCTTTTTGTTGACACAGAACAGAAGACGTCTGCTTTGTCCCCAAGCTGGATGCTAAAATATGACTTATTTTTGCTGAAAGACTCAGAGGCAGCTTTTTTTTTAAACGGAGGCCAGTCTAGCAAAGCAAATTGTATAAAATCCTCACCGTATCATCTGTTGTGAATCCCTCTGCAAGAATTATTTGAGATACCTGATCATGGTAATATGGATAAATGTTCCAGTCATTACTAAGTGAATCCCACAGCTCGTCTGTGATTTGAGACAACAATGACAACGCAGGGAGCTATCTTTCAAAATAAATTTAATTCAACTATCCTATACTTTTTCGTCAATTGTCACAAAAGACATTGGGCTCCCTACACACTTTGCTCTTGCTAATTCTCTCAAGCTTCTTTCTCCCAATTACTGTTGTCTGTGACCATGGGAAGGCTCATGGCTCACCCATTGGGTGCTGTCCAACGGATTTGATCCCCTGCTCTGGCCACGGCCATCTGTGTCTGTTGGCATTGTAATGAGGGAAAAACGCCCGCTGGTCTCTCCTACAATCCCCAGCCTTCAGCCCTTGTGCATGTGCATGAGCTCCGGACAGTAATTTGGTATCAGCCTTTCATACGTTCGACCTCGCAGCCCTGTCTCTACTCATGCTTGCATAACCTTGCGGATGATGAAAACAGGATAAAAGGATAAATATATATTTGGAAATGGAAAATGAGCCAGGCACAAACAAGTAGGCTACTATTTTGCTGTTTCTCTGCTCAGTTAGGCTAAAGAGATACAGGAAACATTCTGCTTATCCCCTGAGCTAATCCTTTTAGACAAACGTTCAATCCCTCAAAGCATGGTGCTCACTGCAACACTAGCCAATGTACAGAATTGTCAAATCATGGTTGTTTACAGTCCTATATTTGATTTAAAATCTTTTTTGTATAGACTTTCTTTTTCTTTTTCTCTTTTGAGAAATACAAAATGTCAGTTGCTGTGTTTGATTGGTACAAAATGTCACAGCCTGTACATGTTTAAAGCATTTATGGAGCTACATCCAATCCACTGACTATGGATCCTAAAATCTTCCAAACCAACACATTCTCACTCCCAAGAGCCTTTGGTGTTGTCATTGACAATCAGTGACACGTAGGAAAAGAACGCAACAATTGGGTTTAGGAAAAGATTGTGGGTGGGGTTATAACATTAACGTTTCAGTGACACGCGGGAATCAAACCCTGGTCTCTGGGGTGAAAGTCCTGTGTTTGTATTCAATCTTCACAAACAAGATTGTTGCTAAGCTATTAACTTTGCATTTTTATTTCAGCCATTCCCCTTCAACAGTATTCAAAGTGTAATTATATTGTTATGTTTATTTAAAGGAATACTATGGCATTTTGGGAAATACTCTTCTTTCTTGTCGAGAATTAGATGAGAAAATCAATACCACTTACATTGGTTCCGTTAAAGATTAGGCTACAGCCAGTTAGCTTAGCTTAGCCTGGAGCCCTAAAGAGTGGAAGCAGAAGAAAAGAGCTAGCCTAGCTCTGTCCGAAGCTAACAAAAAACTGCTACCACAACCTAAAGCTAACTAATTAACAAGTTATAGGCCTATCTTGTCTGTTTAACATGTACAAAACTCAAAGTGTAAAAACAACAAAGGGTTACATATTTGACTATTTTGTAGCCGGGAGCAGTAACTTCCAGAGCCAGGCTAGCTGTTTATCTCTGTAACCCCCACCTTTTATGCTAAGCTAAGCTAACAAGCTAACATCTGTATTTACCTGTGTATATCAATACCTGAGTGGTATTGATCTTTTTATCTAATTCTCTGCCCGGAACAGTAATAAAGGTATTTGCCAAAATATCAAACAATTACTTTGATAACAAAGAATAGTTTAAAATATTCATGTTTGTAAGAAAATACCAGAACAGCCATAGCCATATTCACAAAGCACACGTCTTTAAATTGACTTGGCATATGAGTGTGTGTGCGTGTTTGGCTCTAAATCCCTTATTATGGGTGCCTCCCCATAATAATGATGCTATTAAACCTCACGCTTAAGCTGACTTTGCTTTCATTTTCCCTTCTCTTTTAACGCCCCATCTCTCTCTCTCTCTCTCTCTCTCTCTCTCTTTACACCCAATGATCCCACACACTTTCTGAACACCCAGTTGACCCCCCCACCCTCATCACCACCAACCCGGCCACCCCACACACCCAATCCCTCCAATTCTTCCCCCGCTGCATTATTAGTGCGTATAGCTCTCTCCTGGCTCTGCAGAAGCCATTAGCTGAGATTAGCAGCGAAGGAGCCAGGCTACCCTCCCTCTCTTTCTCTCACTCACTCACTTTACTCTTTTTTTTTCTCAGGCTAGCCATAGCTGCCACGCTCGCTGAATGATTACCATCCATTATAGGGCCTTATTGTGCTGACAGAGGCAACTTCTGGCCCTGGCCCCGGTCGTAGAGAAGAAAAAAATAAGAAAAGAGAGAGACTCATAATCGTAGACACACTCCATGTGAGTGTAGTGTGTGTGTGTGTGTGTGTGTGTGTGTGTGTGTGTGTGTGTTTGTGTGTGTGTGTATGTCAGGGCGAGAGAGAGAGAGAGAGAGAGAGAGAGAGCGAGAGATGATGTGACTGTAGAAAAGGGAGTGAGGCTGAAAGGATGGGGAGGAGAAGATAAGGCGAAAGAGCACTGGGATGTTAGCATAAGGGATTTGGAAGCAGGAAGTACAGCTATGAATGCGAAACAAGGGAGACATTTTGCAGTGAGCGGTGCCGTTACTACTTATTTGTTGAGGATGGATGGATGCTATAGCAATGCACCATGGGGAGTGATCTTAACCTTATGCGAGGTATGGGACAAACGCTCCCCCCGCTATGATCCCTCAGTCAGACGCATCCGCATTCTCACAGGTCACACACAAGCACGCTCATACATCACACACACTGCAAATACCGCAGAGAGTGGGACAAACCATTTGTGTGTCATTTGTTAGAATATAATTGTTTAGAATATATATATATATATATATATATATATATATATATATATATATATATATATATATATAAAAAAAGAAATAAAAAAAACTTCCAACAAAACAAAACCGGCTCATTTCCTGGCTGCTGGCTCAGGTTGTTACAGAGACAGAGAGAGATAGAAAAACACAGTGAGAGGAATTTTCTCACTTGACTGGAACAAGACGGGGACGGAATATCAATCATTTCTCTCATTTCCTACCTCCTTCTCCCTTTTTGTTACAACTTCCCTCTATGAATAAAAGCAGAGGATTCTGCCTGTTGACTGCTGCTTCGGCCCACAAAGGCCTGCGGTGAATAATGTACAGCACAAACCCCACATCATAAAACATATTTTGCAATGTGTTATCGAGAGGTGCTTTAAAAGGTTGTAACAGTGGTTGGAGGGGGGGTTAAACAGTACAAATCTGTGTGATTTCATATAACGCGCAGAGGGATTTCTTTCAAGCATTAACAACGCTCAGCACCCTCCCTTTCTCCATCTATCTCGCTGCGTCTCTCTCGGCTTCTTCTCCGGCGGTTTGCTGAGCTGCATATCAATGAGTCTGTCCCCAAAATGCCCTGTCAATATTCTTGACAGATCTTTAAAGCAGGATACTGTAAAACTGCGTAAGAAACGACAAGCGGTGCTGGAGTTTCACCTGAGTTTGAATCTGTATTGTGAGAAAAAGAAGATTGAGAAAGAGAGAGAAGAGTGTGTGTTTGTGTGTGTAGACAATTTGCTTCTGCCATCCGTCAGCTCACGGTCTTGACCATGTCTGTCGCCCAGCCCTGGCCCTCTTCACAAGGTCCGGATTAGCATACCGTCAAATGCGCTCCACCCCTCTCACTTTACTGGTGGTGTGTGTGCAAATGTGTGTTCATATATAAAGGGTGACAGGTTGTCACTTGCATACACGCCGCCCCCAGCATTGGTTAACATGAACTTGCTATATATTTGAACCCATACATTAGCACCTTCTATGATTGCATCGCTCCACTCTCCATCTCACCTCCACCCTCCCTCCCTCTCCAGATGCATCACTCTCAATCACACATCTAT
The DNA here is from genome assembly GCF_031162955.1 of Sander vitreus. NCBI lineage: Eukaryota > Metazoa > Chordata > Actinopteri > Perciformes > Percidae > Sander > Sander vitreus. Next base: position 6,828,794 of record NC_135873.1, read on the forward strand.
CTCTTTGGAGCTCTCCTCCCATCTCCCTCTTTCTCAACTTTTCTTTTTTTTCGCCAACACCCTGCTATCTCTTCCACTTCTCACTTCTTTACTACTTTCAATCTCTCCCCCGCTCAGCCATTCTATTCTCTTTTTGTTTTCCATCTTGTCTCGCTTACTCTTCCCCCCCTCTCTCTCTCTCTCTGTCTCTCTTTCTCTGCCTGTGTTTCTCACCAGTCAATAATGAAAATTGCTTGCTACCGTGAATGGATTATGGGTGTACGCAGGGGCCCTAGGTAGTTTGTTTGAAGGCGCAGCGGTGTCAAATGAAAAGGCCCGGGCCATTTTCTACCTGCCACAGGCCCTCTGCCTCCATCACACCATGCACACAAACAAACACACAGGTGCAGAGACGCACCAATAGCCACATGATGGAAGTAAACAGACATGAACACACTCGCGCACACGTACACACATCTGATCAATGACAGCGGATCAAGCATTACCACTCCTGCCTGCAGACTCAAATGCTCCACCTTTCTTCTTTCTCGTTCCCTCTTCCCCTCCCTTCCTCCCCGCTCTCCCTCCGGTCATGTATTATGAATGTTGCCTAATTACACAGCCCAGAAATCTTCATACGGGCTGGCACATTTATTTGTTTGCTTTGTATCTCTTTGTCTTTCTCTTGTATGCAAAATCCTTCTGTGATAGAGTTGTTTATTCTTTGGCTTTGCCTAGCTGAGATCAAACAACGTGCAGATTGAACAGGGACGGTGTGCGATTGATGGTCAATCCTCGGGTTGATTGTTGTTGTTACACACCGAGAGGCGGGGAAGAAGTGCTAAACCATGCTAGCGGGGGTATGTACCTCTCTGCTTCTTGCGGAATCCGAAGCAGTCCAAAGCACATATGCTTGAGACTGCGAAACAGGTCTAAAAATATGTTTAGTTTTTCCGTTAGCCTGCCATCTCAATTATGCTGCCCAGTTTGCTACGAGAACGCGATCTGTATGTGTACATCTGAGAGGCCTCAGTTTGATCTTATAGGATTTAACACTGCCATCTTATTTTTCCTCATTTGTGCATTTGTTTTCTATCATCGCATTAATTGCTTGTAGCGGTGACTCATGACAGCTATTGAGTGGACCCGAGAGTGAGAATGTGCTTTGAAATTCGGTCAAGCTCTGACTGACAGCTGCTGTGCATCGTTACTGGAAACAGAATCACATACAGCTCTGCATATTGCATCTTCCTCCAGCAAGTGTAAAGTCTGCATCTGTTTGACAAATATGTTAAGACATCGTTATTCCAACATTGATGCGGAGAGCGAGGGAGACGGAGGGAGTGTGTTTATGAAGCCAGCAGCGCTCAGAACGGAGCTGCCTGTTTTAATGTCACATCCATTTAAACGCCACGTCCTGTCGGCTGCGAACGCACAGATGTGAGTTGGAGTTGTACTTTTGCGTACGGGGCCGTGCGTGGTTGTACGCTTTTATTAATGTGTTAATTTCATTCCTTGTGTTTGCTTGCTTCTGAGCTGTCTGATAACAAAGGATAAAATTAAGATAGTGTTACCACCTCGTGGGGGTTGAACTTGTACAATTTCTATTCGCTGACTTTAACTGTGAATTTAAATGTGCAGCAAATGTTCTCAGTCGATGGCCAAAGTCTACATCGCCAATCAGCATTCCACCAGTGCACTGAGTAAATTTGCGTGGGATAAAGAGAAGCTTCCTAATCTCTGGGAATTTACTATATTAAACAACTTCTTTTCTTATGCTTACAGTAGCAGTCAGAGTTAGTGGGAGATATCCGTGTGCTTACAACATCACGTTTTGGACATAATAGTAGCTTCTCTGCCTCAACCTTCCGTGCTTTCACTCCTTGTGCTGAACAGAAAAGATAATAATCTAAAACGAAAAGGAATGGTGCTTTCTGACTGAAGCCTGTAAATGCAAGAGAAGCTTTGAGGCTAAGATTTCACAGCCACTAATAAGCATTCAGCCTCATCTCCTCTGCCTTGTGGGGACTTGGCTGCTAATGTGCCTCGGCTTTCTGGGCTGCGTGTGGGATGGGTGTGTCTCGTCTGGCCCGCCCCAGATCACACGCGCTTATATCATCTTGTGTCGGCTGCACCTTTACAAAAAAGGTGCACGGTGTGTTCCCTCGTTTTAATACGAGCGAGCGCTCGCTGGCTTGCATTGCAAGGTTTTGTTGAGACTATAACTCTGAGACAGATTCAGTGGATTTTAGCCATTTCTCTGCGTGATGGCCTTGGTTGGCTGGCTGCAGCGGGGAGCTTTGGTTTTTATTTTGCCAGATTACTGGACTGCCTCTCTTGTTTGCCTGCTTAAATTAGCCCAGCAGGGACCTGTAGTTGCCAGAGTGATTTTTTCGGTCAAATCTTAGCATTCATTCCGTTCATATCTTTTTCTCACTCTCTCCACACACTCACTTTCCTCAACAACAGATCAATACATATTAGCTCTAAGCAGGCAGACAAACAGGAAGGTCACAAGGCCATGTATTATAGTGCATTGCAGGTCATTGCTCTGAGTGGTCATTGCTAATAATCACTAGTCCCAGATAAAGCAACACAGACGCACTTCTGACCCACGACAGTGCCCGTCAGAAGCATTAAACAGGCCTTGAATGAGAACGTTGGTATCATTTAGTGTTCTATAAAAGCATGATGAGTGTGATCTGTGTTTATGTAAACTCTACTCAGTATTATAAGCAGATAAAGGCCCAGTGATCTTTTTAAATCCATTCCAGAGTTGCTGTGTTGACTTCCTCATGGAAACAACAGTAAATGGCTCATTGATCACATCTCTTATCGCATCCTACGTTTGTCTTGTTCCAGTGTTGTCATAGATGTGAACATGCTAAGACCGGGCATCCTATTGTTAAGCTGCTGCGAGGTAGAGGCTGTGTTAAACGAACATCTTGCAATGCATGAGGCATTGTTAATCCAGTTCGGATACTGTATCTAGGGTAAACCCACAGATTCCAGCGTGCACTTAAGACCCACACTTAATGCGCCTACACAGATGTCCTTTAGTGAGCACACATGTAATTACACACAAACAAAAAGATGAAGGCACACAAGCGCGCATTCACTATTAAAATGAACACATTTATCTTTTGCAAAATTAAATATTGAATTCTCCAAGTCACACAAACTGGTGCAAATGTTACTATAATTAGCCGTGGTTTCCAGTTCATTGTGTCTTCATGCGACCATGGCGATATCATGTCCTTAGTTTCCTAAACGAGGGATTTGTCCAAGACCAAAGAGAATCTGTACCCAGCAAACGACTGCGGCCGCTTCTCATTTAGCTGCACAACACTTTAAAACCTGGAATGCTATTTTATTCATGTGGACTCCGGTGGTCTCTTTGCTATCTCTGCCTCTCCGACTCTCTATCTCTCACATCAACCACCACCAATCCCCCACGCCTCCCCCCCCCACCGGCCTGCTCTCGGCCACTCACAGCGATTGCGCTATAAGGACTTCAGCGAGGGCTCAAATTAATATCAACTTGTTAATTCCCTTTGAAAAAAGGGTGCGCAGAAGGGTGAGGAGAAGAAGAAGAAGAAGGAGAATTAAAGAAGCAAGCCAGGTCACTGTTTGAGTTTCTAATTGTCAAAGCCCAGAATGTGACCTACAGATGTGAAATTCCCCACTTGATGAAATATTAACCAGATTGCAGGGCTCGACCTGCACTGGAAAGCACTGTATAAAGAGAGAGAGAGAGAGAGAGAGAGAGAGAGAGAGAGAGAGAGAGAGAGAGAGAGAGAGAGAGAGGAGAGAGAGACACTGAAAGAATCAGAGGGATTGGTGGCATTGCAGTTCAACAGGACTGAGGTTGATAGGGTTGCTGTGAAGGAATGTGGGAATGAAATGGAACTCATTAGTGAAGAGAGGGAAGGATGACAGGGACCTTTATTCATGAGTGTGCTTAGGCATGTGCGCGTGAAGAAACTTCCTCCGAGGTATAACATGGCCAAAAGCCGTAATGTGAAGCACACCGCTCACCTTATCTGCGGATTTACGACCCAACAAGCCATTCGTCTTTCTCAACCTTGTTAGTATTATGCTTCAGCTCCGAAGTACGGAGATAAGCAGAGCGAGACACGTGAGAATTAGGGAGTGGATTGAGTGTGATGGATGACTTGGTGCGTAATATTCTTGACAGATGGATGACGAATGAAAAGTTGACGGTGCTGAAAAAACAAACACACTAATGGTGATGATCACATCTGGATGGGCTGGTACCTAGCACATGTCGGTTATGGGAAGAAAAAAAAAAAAACACAAAAAATGACTCCGCTTGACAACTTCTGCAAAAACACCATCATCACTGTTATGTAGGACCATGTACTGAAGCAAGAAATAGAGCCATTTGATGTATACACGTGTGTGTGAGCTGCTACAACTGTCTTCAGATGTAACAGCACGATTATAATGCCACTGAAGTACCAAAAAGACTCAGTAGATGCATCTTGGGAAAAAGGGACAGCCACCTCACACCCAACTCTTTTCAAACCCGCTCCCTTGGGAGTGCATGTCAGCAGATAGAATTTCTACAAAGGCAGACACCTGAAATAATTTCCGAAGATAGATTTACACATTTTTGCCTCATACTTGCGTTGTGTTGCATGCTAACAACGATGGCCTCAAGTTTTTGGTGTATTATACTTAGCTTATTGAGTTGACATGCACGCCTGACCTGCTTTTCATTCTGGCCGAAGAAGAGGACCAGAGGCACAGTGATGGGGAGGGAGAGTTGGGGTAGAGAGCAGGGGAGGCAAAGTAAATACATGGGGGATAACAGAAACTCTAGCCTTCTAAATAACTACTCTTCCAATGCCCCAAATTCATAATAATGTGGTCTGCACTGCAGATAAATAAAACACACCCAATTTTCTTGTTAGCATAGAAATGTGTTTTTTTTTCTTCTTTTTTTTAGAGGTCTGATTATTGTTTTAACCTGGAGCTGCTTCAGCTTTAGATGAATTGCAGACCCCCCATGACCTCTACCTCTCAATTTCCAAAGAGGGTTAAATTAGCCAGCCTGATGAGGGCCATCATTAGCTCTGCAGGGTGCTGTGCTAAACTGCTCGCAGTTTGCTTTTGCTTCATGAAGCGGTGAATGGGGAGAAAACCTGTTGGGCAGAAACTAGGTATGGGTTTGGAAACTGCCTGGTCTGAGGCAAATCTTGGGCATTGTTCTTAGATCAAAGGGAGAGAAAATGGCAATGTAATGCAAGCTCAAATTAAACTGATGTTTTGTCTTTTTATGTGACAGCCTCAATTCTGGCCTTGAGTTTTGTTGGTGGGTTGTTGTTCTGTTATGGCTAGGTAACAGTGGGAGGAAGATAGAGAAAGTGAAAGAGAGGAAAAAAGGAGAGTGGGCGGAGAAGCGCATCCCTCTTCTGTTCTCCCTGAGAATCCACAAGGACGCAAGAAAGCCTATTCATAGCAATCACAAACACACATATTGCTAACCCGACTTTCATGCCTCCGTATTGATCCGGCATCATGGATCCTTGATGATGCTGCATGAGATGCACTGTGCCGTTCTGACCACTCGTCACTAAGATCTGTTACCACTGATGTCACTTTAAACCAATAATCATCTTGGATTCATCTCGGTCTTTGACCTCCCCCCCTCCGCCACACACAATAGCCACCACCACCAACACCAGCTCCTTCATGGAGTCAGTGAGCAGAACAGGTTGCTGCCACTGTGTTTGTGTGTGTGTGTGTGTGTGTGTGTGTGTGTGTGTGTGTGTGTGTGTGTGTGTGTGTGTGTGTGTGTGTGTGTGTGTGTGTGTGTGTGGTTGAGTGAGCGCCGTCTGATGTGTCCACATGGCGGCTATCTTTCTCCGCTAGCTTAGGTTACTTCAATAGCAGCCTTTCTTTTCTCTGTTCCCCCTCAAAGCTCCCTGTCCTATCATTCCTGTCCTTTTCTTGATTATAAGTACAGAGAGGAGGAGGAGTAGGAGTAGGAGTAGGAGGAGCAAAGTCATGCATACAGTTAGGTGCTTTCACCTGCACCATGAGGAAGGAAGGGAGGGGGATGGGGGGGGCTTATTCCTTTGAGACACAGGATCCGTTCCATCTGCTAACCCCGCGCACCGCCGCCACTATACCACACACTGTCCCCCCTTCATCTTCTGCCGCCGCTGGTCATCTCTCTGACGATTGTTTTATTCCTAGGATGCCAGCTGCCGGTAAGGTGATAGGTTAACACAAGCGCACACACACACACACACACACACACACACACAAACACACACACACACACACACACACAAACACACACTTTTAGGTGGGGATTGATGGCAAAGGGGCATTTGTACACTGGTACGGAGCTCACTGAAGAGCAGGCACAGGTGTCCAGTAATCATGCCTGTTTGACCTATCTGCAACCTTTGATTAAGGTGAAAAAAAAGGTTTTCTGCATTCTGCCTGTTTACTTAATGTCTTAACAAAGAGCTTCATTGTTGGCAATCTCCTATGTAACCTGACCACGTTTTTTTCCCCTTCATTTAATAAGGCGGAACAGCTTGCAGCTTAGAGAGGACAAGAACCCATGAGCTTTTTTTGTACTCCTCCAATGTTTTTCTGAATTTATTTTTGACTTATTGGGCAGAAATACCTGAGGGAACAAACAAGCTGCACTGTTAATTGTGTTTTTTCGAAACACTCCTGTGTTTCTCCCTTAACAAAGTGCCACTGCAACTAGAGTGCCGGAAAGCTTGTGACAATGGGGACCAAAACAATCTGACGCTATTATCAAATTTCCCATTAGCTGCCCCAAAATGGCTGCCCAGTCAACAACTGAGTAATGAGATCTAATAGGGCTGGAGCCGAAAATGAGACCTTAAGAGCACACTATGGATATTCTCTGCTTTTTTCCCCCGGTTCGCTGGGGATAGTGTCAAAGAGAAAGCAAGAACGTGGAAAGGATTGGAGAGGAGAGATATTGTTGGTTAAGTGCACTTAAAGAAGTGCCTTGGAGGAGAGTACTATCCTACATGTGGATTAGTGTTCATATCGCCGTCATCAGACATTGATATAGGGCCTTGATAGACTGTCTGTATGTGATGCTTTCTGAGGCACGGGGCATTATCACTTTCGCCTATCTTCTGTAACACACACACACACACACACACACACACACACACACACACACACACACACACACACACTGATCCAGCTCTTTAGAACTGCTGAGATGGTAAAGATTGGATTGTAAAATGTATTTGCCTGCATGTGGCACTTTGTGTATATCATACACCTTTCAAAGTCACTGCAAATTTCTGAATAGGCACATATTAGTATGCAAACATGGTGAACAGCGCGTGCACACTCATCTACCTTCAAATATCACACGTACATTTTTGGTATTTAATCTTTCAGTGCCACACACAAAGCCCCACAGATGTGCATGTTTAATGCTCCCAACACAATCCCTCATCTGCTCCTGAATGGCTGCATTGTGCATTCCTATGTCAGACAAAATAAACACTATCGGCTAAAGAAAAAGCTACATACCCCCCCCCCCCCTCCTCAAATGCTATTAACATTTTTGTTATGTTTTCCACTTTGGCCCCCTGGTGAAAATAGCACATGGGGATTGTCTGGGCCTGAGCCAAACACACATAAATTTCAATATTAATTTGGTCGGCACCTCAGCAGCCTCCTCAGCTTCCTAATCTCCCGCCGCAGATCTTCATTATCTGAAAGTGTTCTTTCATCTTAATTCCATTTTCATCCATCAAACGTCAGGGAGGTTTGACCTTGCGTGATCTTAACAAAGATAGCAAGGTAGGGAGGGTGGGTGACAGAGTCTGGAGATAGGGGGAGAGAGGGAAGTTGGGAGATAACGGGCCTGAGTTGAGATGATGAACGAGGATGGAGGGATAGGGAACATGACAGGAAGAAATGTGGAGGGGAGGAACATCTTCAGTGCCAAGTTTCCAGGTCTGTTAAACGTGCGCATAAGTGTATAAAGCCACTCCATTTTTCATAATCCGCATGTTGCACCAGCAGAGTGTAGCACGTTAGCGACTGCACACTTCTCTTTCAATTCCTTTTCCTCTCCCGCAGCTCTGTATTCATTCCTTCCCTCACTTGCCTTGGGCTCTTTTCCATCCTCCTTCATCCTCTCCCTTCTCACCGTCAGTTTATTTATCCTGACATTAGGGTTGAATTACTCATTTGTAATAAATTGTTTTCATAATTGTTTGGATTGTAATTGTCGTATGCTTCGCTTGTAGGGAACAGGTGGTAGATAGGATCTGTAAGGGAAGTGTGTGGAAGTGAAATTATCAGGACATACAGTTGGGATTCATTGCATCAACGCAAAGACGCGCCACCTGGTGGTGCTATCCTGATGAAATGAGGAGAGTGCGGGTGATTCTAAAGATGACATGAGGACACACACACACACACACACACACACCCACACACACACACACACACACACACACACACACACACACACACACACATAGCTAGATAAAGGCACGAACTGGTGCTAAAAACACACATGCAAGGACACACACTACTTATCCCACTTGAATGATACATGCCTGCACGATCATACCCAAATAGAATGCCTCATTAGCGGAAAAGCTGGATGTGCTCTCTAACCTCCTCCAATCTATCTCTCTCCTCTCTCCTTTGCCTGTTTGGATGGCAGCCCTGATCCCATAAATGCAGGTTATCTGTCATCAGTGACTCAGAATGGTAAATAAAGAATCATTTATCTTTCTCTCTCCCTTATCTCCATCCTTTTCTTTCTTTATCCTTCTCTCTACAAATCTGTCCATCTCCGTAGATCCTATCACTGCCTTTTTTTTCTCTCTCACTCTGCGTTGACATTCATTTCCTTCGATATAGCATTTGGAGCAAAACAAGTGAGCTGCTGTTTCTCATATCCGTGGCAGCGAGTGCTCAGCTCTGGCATTTGGCTGCTTTGGCTTCGTTGATGCCATGTCATGCTTTTTGCTGACACCCAGACCTGTGTCACAAGAAGCTAACGTTAGCGCCAGCCCCAGGCTCGTCACAAACTGACAGTAGTAGGTCGTTGGTCAGATACAGCCCTGCCACTGCTGTGATGGATCCCCCCCTTACACAAACACCTGGATCCCCCCCTCACGCCATGCCATGCCACAACTGGGAACCTAAGATGATGACAGGCTGACATGTGAAATGACATGACAATGCCAAAGACATGACACACACATACACTTTGACTCAGACAGACAAGAGGCACTTCCGCGCTTGAGTGCGCAGGGAGCGATTTCAATAGCACACGTGCACGCGCAGATGTCGGTGTACAAACAACGGGCTGAATTCCAAAAGAAAGTACGAAATGCGATCTCAAGATTTTGCAGGCAGACTCTATGTATGCAACACCAGCATCAGGGTTTGGTTGAAACTCATTCCCAGCTTGTGTCAGCAGCAGTGGCTCTAACGTGGCAACACAGGAGAAGGCCCCCATCCATTCACAATGAGAGGATGTAACATAATTCGCGACTGACAGATGCAAAAATGTATCACAGCATAAACGCAAAATACATTAGTTATTTGGATGACAATGACAAGCCTCCCTTTATGAATTATGAAGCCTTTATGTCTAATTTTGTACGTCCTTCTTAGCCCCATGCTATCAGCTACATGACACCAGGCTCCCTGTGATGGTGTATCTGCAGCCCAGCAGAAAAGCAACAGAATCCCACAAAGGGCGTGTTATTTGTCAGCTTGAAGCTAATCCGCTGCCACTCAACGCCCCCGCAAACCCATCTACACCCCCCACCCTATCAACCATAAAAATGGTGTGGTTGCCATCCAGAGCAGGTCAGGGGTTGGGCTAAGCTTCTGAAGATGTTCAAACGCATCCCTCCTGAATAGTATCTCTGTTACACCAATGGCCTAATCCGCCACTTGAAGAGCAATTAAAAGTTTAGCCCGGAGTTTAAGAAAGTAACCATGTGTGATGTTTTTTTACCCCATTTTTTTTTCTTCCTGCGGGTCTGTCTCTCCAGCTGCGCACATGGGGAGCATGCTAATAGAAAAGTGGTAGCTGTGGCAGTCTTCCAAAGGCATTCCAAACACACTGGGCAAAGAAACGACTAAAGGGTGATGTGGATGAAGGAAGAAAATGATTTTTGGGATTGGAAGGATCACCAACTTTCTCATTTCCTTATCATCTGTTTCCTATCCTTTCCCTTTTCTTTGTTCCTTTCTTAGATTCTCTCCAACTTTTGCATCTTTGTTTTCCACTTCAATTCCCATTTCATTTTTCTCAATCCAAAGTAGTTCCCAAAGCACAAGCTCTGTGACTAAGACTATCCCTCCAGAGTTTTTTCGGAGGACTTTTTGTGCCTAGCAACAACTTTTTATGGCACAACCCCAACCATACAATAGTCGGAAGCATCAGGGAGTTCATGTTTTGGGTTTCCCGCTGGGTTTTTTTGGGAGGCGGGGATTTATTGAATAGTCTTTTCTTACTGGAGCACATATATTTATACAGCTATTTCTTCTGCCACAGAGTGCAATAAAGGGACAGTAAAGACTCAAGAGAACGCCAGAAGACATGCGCTGAAGGACATTTGATTGATCGGTTTGTGCGGTCAGATCATAAAACTACCACATGGTAAAACAGAAGGGTAAAAAAACACTCAGGGTTTCAAAGATCGACAAGAGAGTGCTAATAGCATCATCAACTCTTAACGAGACTGTGTGCTGTGTTACCCATAATGTCTGCACTCCTGTAATAAAAGTATTTTTAAAGGGGTTTAACATTTTTTTATTATCAAGCTTTGGACCCATGTGGATTTTATGACCTTACAGCTCCCTGACATGCATTCAAATTTACCAATCTGATCTCTCATTATTATATTCAAATCCATTATTTGTGGGCACAGTTAAGGTGAGGAACAGGCAGCTTGATGCCCATGTGAGAGCGGCTGTCTGACAGGATGTGAAAAAAAGACTTTTCACAAAGTCAGCAGACTAGAACAAGAAGAAGAAAAAAAAAAGCACTCTTTGCGTCTTTGTTGACTCAGAAGATAATGTTGGAAAAATCAAACACTGAACTCGCAAGAGCCTCTTTTATCTTGGCATTGCTTTTTCTTTTCCTTTCTCCCAGAGTCTTGGGTGTTCTTTGGAAATGTTACCCCTGTTTCTTCTCTTCATCCTGAACGACCTGGGAGGAATGTGTGCGGAGGAGTGAAGCTTGAAGAAGACGGGGGAACGTGAGGAAGTTAAGAGGAGCACTGGAGCTTGACAGGGCCAAAGCTATCAGTGAGGCTAGAACATGATACCTGAGACTCTGCAGGCGGTTGCGCTAACAAAGCTGCAGCAAACGACTCCGCCAGAATTCCCTCAACTTGCTCGGCCCTGACAAAACCCCTTTTTGAAAATTCCCCCTCGTCACTAACGACCATCCACATTCGGCCTCTTGTTTTTGACTACCGAAGCCAGGCAGCAGCAGTCTGTCTTTAGCTTAGCTTAGCATAGTAATTAAGTGCAACTGAGCAGCACCCAAACAGAACCTGAATCCACCCTGATCAGATTCCAATTGATTTCCAGTCAGACATTCACCTTGAGGGCATTTGTCTCATTTATCGCCTTCAGCATTAGTGTATCTCATGATCTTTTTAATTCACCAGTACTGGAATTACAGCAAGCTTCACTTGCATTTGAGCCGCGGCCGTGATTTAGTTAAGGCAATTTAAGATCCCAAAAAGTATGTTGTTTGGTTTACCGTGTCTATTTGGCACTTTCTGTGTGTCTCAGGTGGCGTATCACAGGTCACTGTCTGGTTGCCCATTAAAAATGAAACATGGCTTCTTAATTACCGACTGGCACTTTTGGCAATCATGGCCGTACTCATGTGTCACTCACTTCTCTCAATTTCTCCGAGTCTTCCCCCCTCACCCTGGTCTGACTGGCCTCTTTATCCATTTCTCCATCTCACTTACTCATACTCTCCTCTCTGTATCCCTCCATCTTCTTTTGGTTGACTGCAATAAGACACTAGCCCTGCAGTTTATGCTTGCTCCCCTTGCCCCAAGTCCTGCCCAGCCACAATTACTTCCTGTGGTTCACGGTAGTGGGTCACTGCCATCCGCCAAAAGGTATTTACAGCTGAAATTACACACACTGTGTTTTCCAAGCAGACCTACCTACATGGTCCCATTATCCTTCCACACCGTCCGGAGGCTCTGTTGAAGGTGGGCTTAATTATAAATCCAGAGATCCAGAGAGATCGGGTTCAAAAGGCTACCTCAGTGGATGAGGAGTGGCAGTAGATAATAAACACAGTCACCATTGTGTGATCTGTACATGTACTGCATCATGATCATTAATGAGTGGCATCGGAGGATTGGAGATTTGATAATGACAATTTCTTTCAAAAACGCTTGACATTAAGGCTACTGTATCGCCTTAAGTAATGTGCCTTGACTAGAGCCATTGATTTTAATAACGCTGAGTATTAACGCAAAGCAGAGCGTTCTACCTCAAAACAATGTTTTACCCATTCAAGGTTTGCTGGGAGATAAAAGAAGAAGTAAGGCTCAAACATAGTGCTGCCGACAGCGGCTCAACGTCTAGTTTGGAGTGGGGGGAGGAAATGAAAATCAAATCCAAGAGGTCACACATTATTGACACGAGCGGCACGGTCCTGTTTTTATTGGCTCCAACTTCGCTTGAGTCAGGCAGCCCATGTGTTTTCCCTTCAGCGTCCAGGAAATAGGCCGGGCCAAGCTTCGGCCATAGCTCCCAGTAAACCTGTGGCTTGTTTGCATTGTTCACTTTTTGGGATGACGGATTTGCTCAATCACCCGTGGCTGTCACAGCTGGCTTTCAATCACAGGCACAACCCCAAAGAGGCCCTCTGAAAAGGGGTCCCGGCATCTGGTGAAGATAAAGCAAACTAGTGCTAACTTGTAATGAAAACCATACATTGAAAGCATGGCCACTCTCTGGCAGGACACAGCATGGGGGTTAGCCATGTACTGAAATGGAACCATTTGATGAGATTTTGCTTGCTTTGCTGATTTTTTTTAAGGATCTCTGAAAACCAGACTTTAAAATTATCCATCACACAATAGACAGTCAATAAACTGAATTTGCTCTTATGTCTTTTTTTCCCTTCTGCTTTTTTTTTTTTAGAAAAATTGTGGCTCTCCTTTAAAATTAGATGGGACTGGGGTCATGTGTCTGTGCACTGCTAGATTGATTGGCAGCTGAGTGGACCATGGGGGCGGGGTAGGAGGTAGAGGGACCGGCATCAAAGGGCATGTACTCAGTCAGGCTTAACAAACTCCCCGGGTCTGAAAATGACCAGTATCTGGTGAGAAGAGGTCAGCTCTTTGCCATATGACAGCATGGACAGACAGCGTGGGGAAAGCTTTCACTGTAACACCCACAGCCTGCTTTTATTTCTCACAATGGAGAATCCCCCTCGCCTTCGCTCATGCATTAGCTAGTTACAAGTATCTTTGGGGCAGAAAAGAACCCAGCTGTCAACCCTGATTGTGTGTGCATGGCAGTTCATTTAGTTAATTTTTCCCTGTGGTTTGGCCATGTGACACGCCCCAAATTTGCTCCCTATGAATACTTGAAAGAGAGAGAAAAAGGCATTGGTTGTGACAACGATATGTGATTTCACATGGCATGTTGGACAATTCATTTTTCTTCCCCGGCGACTTCTGAGACACACACCTAGACACATACAGACACAAGTATATGAGAAAAATGACTAAGAAAGAATTGCTTTTTAGTTTATTCATTTATTTAAAAGACAGAATGAATGGAGCCAAGGTCGCTGTGCAGACGGTGGTTACTGTAGATTGTAATCCAAAGCCTCCGGCGATCTCCGTGTGAACTCCATTTCTGGTTTGCAAACAAATCAGCTTTTTTTCTTCTCTCTCTTCTATCTTGCTCTCCCTCCAGTGAAAATAAGGGGAAATTCAGGTGAATAAAATCTATTTGTTCATTTAACTTTTTTTTCTTCTTCCCGTCAGCTTCTTTTCTCTCTCCCAAACTCAATTTTCCCTCGGTACGCGCCTGCTCGAGTGTTTCTTTTCTTTGCGATGGTCTCGCCAGCAATTCATTAGGCAACAGTCATTTAATTTGTATCATTAGAAAATGGTGTTTCCCAAGGAGTATGGCACTCCACTAAATCTGATCCAGACAAAGTAGTTTTTCCCCCCACCACAGGCAAGCTGTAGGATTTGTTAGCACACACCTCACACCAAACAAGTGTTTCGTGGTAATGGAGTAAAAAACAAACAAAAAAAACATGTTTTATCTATATCTTAGCATCTCTTCAAGTGTTATTACACTTACAGAAAGCAGTTCTCCTTCTGGGCCCCCGGTTTTAATTATGCAACAAATGTTTGACTATCCAAGTGAAATTTGCATGAATATTTATACCAATTCATGTGTTGAGTGTTGATTGTAATTACATGGAAACATGATTTATTGCCAAGATTGCTGTGCTAGCCAGCCAGCAAGAGAAAAAGAACCGGATGGAAATATATAAATAAATTCACAATTTCCACACAGGCATACACAGCAAGGACATTTTTTTTTTTTATTCCCAGTGGCTTGTGGGTAATTTCATTATCAAAAAGAGAATCTTTCATGGCATGTGCTTGGCAGAGACTTAGAGGTGCTTACAGTAAGTGTCTCAGGATGACAAAATAACAAAAATTCAACTTCCGATGTGACCTGTCAACACTTGCTGAGAATGTCCTACGCATAGCAAATATCCGTGGGGCACGACAAGAGCTTGACATGATGTTTTGGCATCTGCCTCTCAGATCAAATGACGGTGTTCAATGGGGAATGGATAGATGCACAGATTAAAGAGGCAGTTACCGATTACAGAGGCTGACAACAGATTTCACTTCATCAGGGGAGACAATTTGGGAACGAATGGTAGGAGATGGAGGGAAAAAGAGATAATGTTTGAGGAATGTGCCTCTGTTCTGTTTAACATTCTCAAAATGGTGGATGTAGGGAGGTGGTGGGGGGGGCAAAAGCAGACGAGCAGGAGGACAAGTGATGACGTCCAGCAAGGTGTTGGAGGAGAAGCAACAGAGGAAAAGCTCTGACTGTGTTTGTATCTAATTAATGAACGGCATTAGCCATTTGTTATGCCATTTATTCTGGTAATGACCAAGTCTGATCTTTCATTCCTCGCCTCATGCTCATTCTCCCTCTTTCTCCCCCCCCACCGCCATTACCTCTGTACAACGCTCAGACAGGGATTGAGAGATGTGGAGGGGAGGAAGGAAAACAGACTGCAGACAGTGAGCAAAAGGCCTCCGCTTTAATGACATGCTCGGTTACTGCGTAACTCAGGACACTGTTCAATAATGTTTCAGAGCAGGCTACACATATTGACCACGTTACCCCGCAACTCATCTAGGGAAAGCTGTAGTGTGTATGCAATCGGGTAGGTGTCCCTGTGTGTGAGTTTGTGTGCACTTGTCTTTGCGCTTTCGCTCTGCGGAGTACAATCGGACTTCCTGCAGAGCCGGACTCTTGCTCACCTTGTCCTCTTTTTTAGTGGGCAAATAAACAAGTGAATGAGGCCGGTGCATTCTTTCCTTCTTAGTTGTATTTGACACACAGGTTTAACAGGTTGCCATGTCTTCTTGGTCCCCTGAGCTCCAAGCGAGCTTGTGAAAGATTCCCTTTGTATAGCCTCCTCCATGTCCTTGTTACAACGTCTTCCTATTGTAAGTTTTCAGAGTGAGAGAAAAACATGACCCTGTTGGTGCTGATAAAAAGGTCTTTGTTGGGTATTGTATTGTGATAGAGCATATTAGGTTCTGTGTCTTCTTTTTGGGGTCAGGAAAGTGACATCACAGCTAGCTTGGTTAGCCCTGTTAGTTGTGCCCTTAAAATCTAGTTAGCACACTTCTACGACTCCTACTGACTCATTCAATTAAAGCATAGTCTCCTTAACCTTGCCCCCTTTTTCCTAATTTTTCTACCATCCTGACCCAGAATCCCTTTCAAAAATCCAGGAGGATCCAACTCCCTAGCTGTCGTCAAACAATACCAAAAAAAGAAAGAAAAGCAAAACAGTCCCTTTTATAGTGACCCCCGGCCGTTTGGTTTCTCTTGTAGCCGTTTCGCCGAGTGACCTTCTCGGTGGTGAGCCAGCCCCAGGATCCTCACCAGCAGGGATCGCTGCAGAGCTGCTACGACAGTGGCCTGGACGAGTCGGAGACGCCCAGCAGCAAGAGTTCATCGGGTCCCCGGCTGGGCGCCCTTCCCCTCCCCGAGGACAGCTACGAGAGGACAACGCCGGATGGCAGTGTCGGTGAGGCAGAGCACATGGAAAATGGTAGGGGCAAACACTAAAGAAGATTAAGAAAGCGTTAAGATACAGGAAACACACACGCACATACTGCCTAGAGCATTCACCACAGCGGCACGCCCGACGGTAGACAGTCTCAGAAACATACAAAAACATGAGGAGGGTCTGTGCTTTTTGAACATTTGTTAGACATTTCTTTAGATGTTTTTTGGCTTTAAGATTTTTGGTTAGTTTTATAGTAACTAACTATTACACCACATTACCAGGTGTAATGTGGGGTTAAGGTTGTGATGTAGAAGCTGTTGCAACTTGTATTAAAGCCCTTCCACAAATGTACATCATGTGAATACGAGGTGTGGGATTTATTATAAAACATGTGATTCTGTTTCAGAAACACCAGGCTTATTTGATCAAAGGAGCTACACGAGGGAATTTATGTAACAGACATATTCTTTAAGATCAACACCTTTCAGGCTGTTTTTCTCCCTTTAGTCCTCTCTCATTTTTTTTACAATTCCAATTTAATTTCAATCGTCATCTACGTTTCAGCTGGGCTGAGGGTAGATTTTGTACAAGATCTGTGTGTGTTCTTTGAGATGAAGTAAAGGAGGACTAACAATGGGGGGTAATACGCAACTTGAATTGTTTAGAAGCTATATACAGATAGCTGCTGTACTTATTTGTAATGTGTCTTTGGCTTGAGGCCTGTATTTAGAGATAGAGCTGTTCTGTCAGTTGTAATGTAAAAACACTGCAGCCTAGAGAAACTGAGTGGGAGCAGTGGAAAAACAGCATATAGTAAAGGCAGTCCCTGGGTACAGCACTACATAGTCCCTTGCAGAACCTTCTCACAGCAGCTAGTTTCCTACCAAGACCAAAATATGTGGGAGTGTGCGTATCTGGGAGTGCAGTGAGAGATGGGGGTAATGGTCCCACTCATAGTCTAGGAGTCTGAGGCGATGCTTAACAAGGAATAGCTGTCTTGAGAGTGTTAAGCCTAAGTGCAGAGGCTTCCCCACTGCAGCTTAGGATAAGGATATTCAAATGGCTCAAAGATTCAAATCCTGTCTTTTTAGATGGAGCTGTTTTTGGAGATGATGTCTTGACTTATCTCAGATCAGTGGAGTCAGTATAAAATTCCACTGTAGCCACAAGGTGAGGCCCGGACATCCTTTAGGGAGAGGGTAAAATGTCTAGTTATGGGTTTGCAATGACCCCAGATAGAAAGTCAGGCAAAGCGGACAGATGTGCACATCAAACAGGCAGTTACACAGGTGTCCACAGTGAGCTTTCTCAAATGTTGGCCTTAATGCAGATTAAAAGGGATTTGAACCACTTTAATATGACCTCATAGGGCTACCTTGTGGATACTTAAAATCTCTTTTTTTTTTAGACAACAGGCCCCGATTTAATGGCCAAATTAGACCCAATTAAAAGACTCATTTCAATTTGGTCTCGGTTTAAAGTAATAGAACAGGGACAGCCTATGGCAGAGCACACAGTGAGATGAAAAGTGTGATCAGCCTGTCAATCAAATCCACCTTAAGAACAAAAACATAAGTAGTGAAACAAAATTGAATATTGAATACCAAAGAAAAGCCCATGTATCATACAATGTTGTCCGATGTGAAATATTTTACAATTAGCACACTGACCCAAAATAACTTGGGGATATAATCCCCACCAATTCGGGTTTCAGCTCAGTGCACATATGTTGTCAATTCTCCTTTTTCCAGAGGGTACTATTGCAAAACACACTGGAGTTTTAGAGCAGATTTGTTGGAGGAACAGAGTCAAGGTCAATTCATGAATCAGTCTGCATCCAAGAGAAACAACAAGCTCTGCTGCTACTCGCTATCTTTGTGAGATCAGCTGAACTGGTGTGTGCATGGGTGTGTGTGTGTGTGTGTGTGTGTGTGTGTGTGTGTGTGTGTGTGTGTGTGTGTGTGTGTGTGTGTGTGTGTGCATGGGTGTGTGTGTGTGTGTGTGTGTGTGTGTGCGTGTAGATGGAAAGGCAGCTGTACGAGTGAGTGCATGCGAATATTGGCCTGTTTTTGTTCAACATATTATTTTCAACGCAGTCTCTGAATATCTTGCAGCACATTCATGCAATTACAGTTCATAATAATAACCTGGAGTTAGGTAGGCAGCAGTAGGGTGATCTGAGACACTGTAATTGGTCTAGGTCCTGTCCTTTAATCAAAAACAGCTATTTGTTCCTGGTAATGTGTCCTTGAGGAAGACTCTGAGCCCCTGCTTTCTCACTTATGCTAGGTCACCATGGATAAGGGCATCAGCAAAATGCCTAAGTGTAAAGTAAATGCAATCATCAAAGGTTAGGGCAAATATTGGCAAAGTGCTTCAGCCTCTAGAGCGATGCTAACTACAGTCATTAGCACTCCCCCTTGTGTTGTAGCCAAAACACACACAGACACCATCAGCACTGCTTTATATGAAGGCCT
This sequence comes from Sander vitreus, assembly GCF_031162955.1. Taxonomy (NCBI): domain Eukaryota; kingdom Metazoa; phylum Chordata; class Actinopteri; order Perciformes; family Percidae; genus Sander; species Sander vitreus. Next base: position 6,847,601 of record NC_135873.1, read on the forward strand.
AGCTTCTTTATAAAATGAGGGGAGTTATGAGGAAAGAGGGAGAACAAAAGTTAGCAGATGGCTTGCAGTGGTGCTCAGTGTTGGCATGGGCATCATTAGCGACAGGTAATTGCAGGCATTTATGTGCGTAATGCGACAGTGATTCGTGGTTTTTATTTAGTCCTGTAGACGAACAGAAGGAAGCAAGCAAAGAGGGAAGTGTGTGTGTGTGTGTGTGTGTGTGTGTGTGTGTGTGTGTGTGTGTGTGTGTGTGTGTGTGTGTGTAGATGAAAGCGATTGGTGTCAATTCAAGACTTTGGGGTCAGAGTGTCAGTTTGAGGATTTTTGTTTTCCATTCACAGTGTTACTGATTCCTTATTTTTGATTGCCATTGCTTTGTGTCAGGGTATAACACGAACAAAGGCTTGTGTCCCTGTTTGATTCCGTGCCTTTTCCGGCTTCTAACTTGCTTGTTGTCGATCGATGTTCGCACAACGTGAAGGAACAATCATCCTCCGCTGCAGCTGCTCGTCTGCCTCACACACATGAATGCACGCACACCAACACATTTATACACACACATGTGCAGGCATCCGTACTAACATGGACCCAGACAAACACACTTGGAAGACAACACACACACACACAGTTTGTTTTTCACTCTTGTGCCTCCCGCTCTCCATCCTTCCTTTCTTTCCACCATGCAAAGATGTGCCGAGGGACTGTGTTTTCTTTTCCTCATCTCTTTCATCAAGGTCAGGATTCAAACTTTATTATTTTCTATTGGTTGACTTCTTTCCATGGGGAGTGTCAAATAAGAAGAAAAAGAACCAACCTCTCCATCCAAGACAGTCTTAAAACAGGGAGTGTCATCGCGGGAATATGAACATTCTTGACCGAATCCACTCTGCACAAACTATCACACAAAACTCCTCTGTAGTTTCCTCTTCACAGACGTTGCTTCGGCAGAGTGAGAGACAAGCTGCATGTCTGGAACCTATGAGAATTCAGCTGTATCATTATGTTTCTGACTTTGTAACGTTGAACAGCGCACAAAGAATTCAATTTGTAGTCTTTACAGCAAGAAAAACATTAATTTTACCAAAACTCTGGAGCTGCATCTAGTACCATATAGTGCTCAGCTAGGACATTTGCTACGTTTCACGAAGTCTTGATCTTTTTGATGCACAGCTGGGCCCCTCACTTATTCATAAGCTTACCCCGGTGCTCATCAGATATTCATAAACGCTGAGTGTTTGGAGTCAAACACCCGATTAGGCCGTTATGGATGTCAAAGAGCCCTTCCAGATGTACAGAGTTATCGGTGGGTCAAAGACTTGTGCTCTATTATTGATCTTCACATCGCCAGGGGTGGGGGGGCGAAGTGGATTTTTCAATTTTTTACCGTCTAAGTTCAAGTACACCTCAAAATAACATGCTTCCACACTTGCCTTTCATCATGAGTGAGGTGTGCAAAGCGCTTTCATATGAAACCTCCTGCAAATGTGAACAACCCGCGGCACTGAAGATGTAATATAATTGTTCAGTGCAGCTATGCAGAGGGCTGTGCCTGTGGCACATAGACTAGCCAAGAAGTGATGATATCGTGAGAGATGTTGGGAAAGAAAAGAAGAAGAAAAAAAAAGGTATGGAGACAAAACAAAAGCGAGGTGCATTCCAAATTAACAGCTGTCGGAGAAAGTGTTTTATTCTGAACATAACAAATGCTCGTGCCATTTGGAGAAAAGCCAAATTGCTAGTCGCCGCCTGGTTGCTCCTAAAAAGGCACAAAATGCACATGGGGGCGTGTATGACTGTAGGCCCTCATTGAAAGCAAAGTCATGTCCCTGCAGTGCCATGGAACATCATTCTGATCTCCTTCTCTTTCTCCTGCAAGTTGACTATAGCAACTCTGCATCCAGATTGCAGAAGACGATGCAAAAGTACAGCCGTCTTTGAAGTAAAAATCAACACATGTATACCTTCCGAAAACAACATGGCCGCCTTACTTGAGTGGGCCTTTTAGTGCACGTGTGTCCACACTGACGAGGATTTATCCTATTTGATCCACAGTGTGAATCATTATGTAGCTGCTTTTGATATAGACTAAAAAATGCTAATGCATTTTTTGAACTGTGCATGCTCTGCTGCTCATACCATACACAGGTAAGCAAAGTATCCTATCTAGACATTAGCATGTGTAATGTAGAGGATAGAGAAAGAACCAGAAGAGTTTAAAAAAAAAAAGTAAAAAAAAAGCTATTTCTTTTTATATCGTCGTGTTTATCTGTGCCTTATGATGAACACCAACAAAGAAGAAGATATATATTAGTCTACTCGACTTTTTCCTTACTACTACATCACTGAGTGCATCTCACAGAGGCTGATGCCTGATTTAATTTACGCTGGCTGCTAAGACAAATGAATAGTGCAAATTTATTGTGGCCTGTAAGAGAGTAATAGCACGTCCTATTGGCTGCTAACGTTAGCATGCCTCCCACGTTTCTGGGCTTTGGCTGCCAGACAACCACCCTCCAACACACACACACACACACACACACACACACACACACTCTCTCTCTCTCCTCTCTCTCCTGCTGAGAAATCTTGGGGTACCACCGCTGGATTACAAACATCATTATTTAGTGTTGGCTAACTGGCCCGATAGAGTAAGACAGACAAGTGGCACATCATAGCAGTTGAGGCAAGCGAGGTAGAGTACAGACACTGTCTACGTACACAAGACAGACAGACTGACTGAAATGCACAATTTTACACAGAGAAATGAACACACATATGCCTAGTCACATAAAAACACACACTTTAGCCACTCACACTCACTCCTCATTCAGCACAATGAGGGGCTTTATCATTTTCCAGCTCTGTGAAGCACCTCACTAGATCACTTCACTGTTGTTTCTCTCTATTTCCGAGGCTATGCCTGTTGGAATGCTGCTTAGCCTGGTTAATAATGGGTGTGTATGTCTGTGTGTTTGTGTGTAACTCTGTTCATTAGGCGAGCCCAATTGTAGGGCCAGATGGCAAAGCGAGTTTGTTTAATTAAAACCATTCATATTTCAAGAGCGGAGTGGCGGCAGCAGCGCTGGTCTTAGGTCTGATTTCCCCCAACTTGGTGGAGGGATGGGGTATGTGTGTGTTTCTGTGTGTTTGCACGTGTGTTGTGCGCCCATCACCACCTGGCGGAGAGCGATGTAGCAAAAAATCACCCAGCGGAAGGCACTTGCGCAATCAATCAGCATGTTACACACGCTTTTCCCCCCGTCGCCCTCCCCGAAGACGCAATCCATGTGTGCACAAGTTCACAAACACTACAACATTATTTAGGAAATTAAAAGCGGGACAGAAATGAAAGAAATAAGAATGAGTTGTTGCACATAAAAAGAGTTTGTATTGGGTGCCATGCAAAGTCCTCAGCAGTGTGTCTCTCATTCATTTCCATCTGTCCTTTACCCCCACACCCCTTATTTCTTTTTGTGATATCCCCAGGCAAGCCGACAGCAAGGGAGACCTGGTGAGATGATGTGAGAGAAAGCTCTGAGGGAAAGCGTGGCGAGGCAGAGTAACTGAGTAACACATTGCACACGAGCCTAGGAGTGGATCGAACGATGGGAGGTTGGCAAGAGACCAGGAGATAGAGAGAAAATTAACAAAATAAAAAAAAACAAAAAAAAACAAGAGAGATAGAGAATGAGAAACAGAAGGAAAAAAGTGAGCGATGGGGTTACATGCGTGGAGAAGTTGCCAGCAGGGAGTGGCGCTTGACAGAGAGATGATTGATCACTGCTCAGCCAGAGCAGGCAGGTATTCAAATCATATCCCAGTGTCACATCCACAGTCCTGTCTTCCTCTCTGTCTCTCCACATGGGCACACATGGACTGTGAAGCCCACCCAGTGCAGCCCTAACTCCTGGAACACACCATGCTGACAGAATTAAACTTGAAGAAATACCTGCTTTTAACAGGATGCAGAGAGACCTGGGGAATCTGTTTCCCTGTTAAAGGATCAGTTCACCCAAATTGCAAAAGAATACATTTTCTCATTTAGCCATGCAAATTTTTATATGCCCAGGTTTGGAGATATCCACTACAGCGCTGAAAAATATACATTTTAAAAAATTCAGCCGCAACATCTCTTTCCAGAAACTACGTCCAGGTTACTGTGGATAATTCACAGACCTCACTGTGGACATTTCGCAATTGTAGCTACTTTTTACTAAAGAAAGAGGCCTAAGAAAAGTGTTTGTTCTGTTGATTATCTCCAGGAGTCCTAAACTGTAGAACCCTCCCATGGGGTTACAAGATAAGTCTGAGCGGTTGCAAGATAATTAACAGGGTAGAACAGCCGTGAAAAGAATCATATTTCTTTAACACATTGTTTTGAGTTACGAATTAATAATTCGACCTCTGAACCTCTAGAGCTCTAAAAACAACCCAAAAAGAGTTTGGAACCATGCAACTACAATAAAGGAACAATTGATTTGGTGTAATTCTGGAAATTATATTCACCTCCTTTATATTTGGAGGAGTGGGTGAAGGCAGACATTCCAATTTGGATGAACCGACCCTTTACATCAACATAAGTAATAATGTAGGAGGCCAGGAGAGAAGTTAAAGAGGAATTTTGTTAAACGGGAGTAGACTTGTTCAAAATGGATGTTATGCTGCTGATAGTACACTCACTGCAATATAAGTAAAACTAAACGAGAACTGATGGATGGATGGATGGATGTGGTGTGTCCGCACAGACACACACACACACACACACACACACACACACACACACACACACACACACACACACACACACACACACACACACAACAATAATGGCATTGTTGCTGTGGTGTTTTGTGTAACTAGAGGCAGGCTGACACCCACTCCTAACAGAGATTAAAAAAGCCATTCAGCTGGCTTACAAATGTCGATACAAAGAGAAGCATCACACAGCCATTTGGTTTGAGAGGGAGAAAAAGTGCTGCCACTTTATACTGACTGTGCATGTACAGAATATGAGCCATTTTTACACACAAAAATGGCAGCAAATGTGTTTTAAATTGTTATTGTCAAGTACGTGCACTGAAAGGCCCACTCAAGGCCATGTTGTTTTTAGGAAGGTATACATGCGTTGATTTTTACATAAAAGACTGGCTGTACTTTTGCATCGTCGTCTGCAATCTGGACGCAGTTATATATATGTATAGCCAGAACTTGTAGGAGAAAGAGAAGGAGATCAGAATGATGTTCCATGGCACTGCAGCGACATGACTTTACTTTCAATGAGGGCCTACAGTCATACACGCCCCCATGTGCATTTTGTGCCTTTTTAGGAGCAACCAGGCGGCGACTATCAATTTGGCTTTTCTCCAAATGGCACGAGCATTTGTTATGTTCAGAATGAAACACTTTCTCCAACAGCTGTTAATTCGGAATGCACCTCGCTTTTTTTTTTTTTCTCCATACCTTTTTTTCTTCTTTTCTTACCCAACATCTCTCATGATATCATCACTTCTTGGCTAGTCTAGGTGTAGCGTTTGGTGGGGCGGTCTTCAATGAAGACAATTAAACAACTCCAAGGCACTCATATCTTCTGCTTGTTCCTCCCGCCCCCCCAACCTCCTCCATGGATCTTTCCCTCCTCCTCCTCCTCCTGGTATTCATTCTCTTTCTAACTTCCCTCTCTCTTGTCACAATAACCAGTTAGGATTCTGAGCATGATTGTAGAGAAGATGAGGTGAACAGGTTGTGCAGAAAGGAACATCAGGTGTGCAGCACTGGGACACAGTGGGCACCATGTCTTTCCCAGTGTGAGGTCTATAGCATGGGAGTGGGCTCGCTGCAAGGGATGGCAATAATATTACTCGCTGCCTGCAAGTGTTTATTTATTTATTTGTACAATTTATGATTCTTGAACATGAGCTGAGCAAAGAGGACCACTGCACAAGGCAACTATACACATGTAGTATGTGCATATGTTGCAGAATGCCAACTTCACAGCAGGAGCATATCTGAGAGGAACACTGAGATAATTAAGATGTTTTCTTTTTTTTCTTACTTCGGGGAATTTGTTGAAAAAACACAAACAGAATTCAGAAAAACACATTCAGGTGTTCACACATTCTGTAGGCCGACACCAAGCTGAGGCCGCTCATGCATTCATTCATGCAGTTGCCAAACATACTGTACTTTATGTGCAAACACCGTCTCTCACTACCCCCTCCTCATATCTAACAGTTAAGGCACATGCACAAATTCATGCAAAACACATTCTTTCCATGCATCTGAAAAACTTGCCGACAATTTCACTTTGCACACAAGGAATGCTTGCGCCGATTACATTTATGTGACCTTTCCGTGAAAATACAAAAGGTGAACATGGTTTGCCAAACCCAACTGAACCAACTGGAAACAGATGTAACCTGCTTTCAGCCAATATGCAAACATGTGAATTCATTTCAGTGAAGGTTTGCCGGTATCCTTGTGTTTCTCACTGTGTGCGCTCCAGGTTGAATATGAGCAGTGACACTCTTTTTGACCTTTAAGGTAGGAATTCCAAATTGTGTACATTTTCCCGGCTGTGTTTTTGCAAGAGCTGACGCATGCATGTTCTAGGTCTTTATCTGTTTATCATACACATTATGTATATGTGGCATCTGGCTCAACCGGCAGCTTAACCTTTGACAATTCAGATTCTGAGTTCACACTATGCTTTTGTACGGCCTACGACTTTGTCCCCACAGGTATCAACTACTGAACAACAATACAAAATATCTAAAAACTTTTGCTTTTGTAGCTTTCTTCTGCCACCCCGTCCACGTTTACCCACGTGTGCCCATTTACAGAACAGCTTGCTTTGCCACATCTCCAGCAGGCATTGCTATAAACTGGCATTCCTTCTGGGAAGGGATTTTGTCAGGAAACTCCTCACTCTGCCAGCAGCGTCGGCTGCTGCCACTAATTGATACCAATTAGGTTGTATTATTTAGGAATTTGACATCATGTTCGTCTTTAATCGGGTTGGTTTGATGACTCAGAGACACAGCTAAATGCTGTAAAACTGTCAAAACACAGGCAACCAAATGCTTGGTTGCGGCAGGCATTATGTGGAAAGCTAATGATAATCAGTGTGTGTGTGTGTGTGTTTCAGTGTGAGGAGATGGTCTTAGTGTGTTGCTGGAGCTATGTGGGGTATCTTAAGACACACTGTGCGACATTCCTGCAACTGTGAAACAGGTCAACGTCACTGTCCTCTTATCACTCTAGTGGCTTTAATATCAATAATACAAATAATAATAATACAAATAATAATATTAGTAATAATAATACAAGTAATAATACGTATTGTAACAATAGTAATGTTGTTGTAAAGAGATATATGGACATCTTAAGTTTTTATTAATGTATAAGTCAACAGTTATAACTCCTTTAGAGACCTGAAAGCTCTGGAAAAAATAAATAAATATATGTATATATATATATATATATATATATATATATATATATATATATATATATATATATATTCGGCGTGCACGATATATATACTCAATATCGATATCGCGATATCACGTTGCGCAATATTATACCGAAAGTCTGGCGATAATTACGCGATATTTTTCGCCACTTGTAGGAGACACGAGAGATAAGCTCATGAACGAGCATGTTGCTACCGGTTGCTAAGACAACACAAACAAATTGTTGCTAATGCGCGTGTCCATCGTGACGTCATGGGCCAACAACGCGGAAGAGCCGAGCTCCATGTATCCAAAGAGTATAGAAGCAACAAGAGGCGACACTCAATAGAACGTTGTGTTACATTCAGTCCAAGATGGCGGAGCTGCACTTCCATTGAGTTTCCCCTCTTGTTAGCTCAATGCTTAAACCACGTCTTAAAAGTTACTTCAGAGGTATTGTTAAGTCACAAGAATTATGTTTTTGGATTTAAAAGTATTAATTTCTCGATAAAAGTAACACAATATATGAGATTAAATGCCAAACATATCAGATATATACATAAATACGATGTCCTGAATTATTTTCTTCGACTCGCTCGAGCCACTGACATAAGTCACGCTGCCCTCACGCTGCCTTCACTCTGATTGGCAGTCGCTCGTGGCCAAACGGCCACTCCCAGAGTGGTAGAGAAAGACATTATATATTTATAAGCTCTATGACATATATCTCTATGGCTCTGGCCACTCCCATTGAAAATGAATGGTAGCTTGTCGCTTTGTCTCTGTCTCTTGTAGCTAATGTGACTGTAGGGTAATGTCTCCTCCTCGGCAGCTTGGAAATACTTTGGCTTTAAGACAACATATGTGTATTGCATTGTTTTTTTATACTGTAGTGTATATACAACCAGTACAACATGCCCTGTTCTATTGACATGCTCTTTATTTATTTATTTTATACTGTCCAACCAGTAAAACATTTCCTGTTCTGTAGACACACGTTGTACCAGTCCAATATGACCGTCAGTTGAAATAAACCTTGTGTTGTAAGAAAACTTGTTTTATTTGTTATAAATCTATTTTGATGCGTTTTCCCATAACTTTGGTAATATTACATATGTTTAAAAATATGGAAATTAATATCAATATCGCAATATTCATTATCGATATCGCAATATCACATTTTTTCAATATCGTGCACTCCTAATATATATATATAGTATAAAGTCCATGTTTTTAACCAACTGTAAATTTATATATTTATATATTTATATATAATTTATATATCATTATCGCAACATATGATTGCAACTGTGTTATAATGCATTATCAATCATTTATTAACTGTTAGCACACCAGATACAGATGCTTTATATAGGAACTACAGGCCTAGTTGTTAATCAACACAATTGTCCTATCTTTTGTTATAAATCATTATTAAGTGTTTATAAACTGCTTACACATGCTTTTTTTTTTGTGGGGGGGGGAGTAAAGTGCTGTCTTGATAAAGTGCTTTACAGAAAGTGGTGTGGATCAATACTGAGTGCTGAAGAAAATGTGTGTGTATTTCAGAATGCATGTACTGTATAGCTGTGTGTGTGTGTGTGTGTGTGTGTGTGTGTGTGTGTGTGTGTGTGTGTGTGCACATGCCTTTCACATATGGATCGAAGCAGAGATGCATCATACTCTCAGTGGTGCAACGAGACTACCGTGGACCACCAAAACTTATTTTTACTCCCTCTTTCTTGCCCCTCCGCTTCTTCGCCTCATAAAAATAGATGAAGGCATGTAACAATGGAAGAAGGGGGTTATCCTTCCGCTTTTTTCTCCCTCCCTCTATTGCCTTCTCTCTCTTTGAGGACACAGTTAATGTGACTCATATGGAGGAAGGGTGGGAAGAGAGGAGATGAAGAGAGGGAGGGAAAGGGTTGAAATGAAAAGCTAACACGGTTTATAGAAGGTGGCCTCCCTGTGGCAGAGCCGTGTTAGAGGTCTCCAAGTGGCACACGCTGCGAACTTTGACACCAGGGGATGGGTTTCATAACATCCCTTCACACTACCTAATCAAACAGAAAGACATACAGACACACAAAAACCTCCTTATACAGCTGTGTGCACATGTGCACACGATCCACCTACAGGGACAATATCCTCCTGAGTTTCTCTAGCTGAGGAATTTCATTATTTCGTCTCTTCTTATTTCCTTTTTGCAGGGGTTTTTCAAGGCACAGTGGTCATGGACACAATTACTCAGGGTCATATATGCATTAGTGGGGAAAATAAAAATCCCCTCCTGAAGTAGATGTTTGTATTATTTTGTGTTTTCTATGTCAGGGCGGGGTGAAAAAAAGGATACTCATTATTTTTCTTACGGTGAACAATCCTTCTGTGGTTCTCTCAGCGGTCTCAAGAGAACAGAGGGTATGGTTTTTATCCGAACGTTGAAAGTGACTTAATGCCTTTTGTGAAAGACTTTTAACAAAGGCTTGTCTATTTAGTCCATCAAACCGGTTTCCCTGGAAACTGTGAGGCAAGAAATTCACATAATGGTCAGCATTAGCACCATACATGTTTTATGAAGGCCTAGAGCTCACCCTACTTAAGAAAAACATTCGCTGAGCCATTCACACAGCCATGAAATTGGCGTGGTGTGTGTGTGAGAAGGAGGAAATTGTGTATGTGCCTATGTGGGTGCTGCTAATATTTGCGCTCGCCCTGGTTCTCTCTTGTGAGTGCGAAGCTGATTTCTCATGCATTGTTGACCCATTTAAAAGCTTTAGCATTTTCGCTATTGTGCCGTCGCTCATAGCTCACGATGTAAACAGTTTATTCCGATACATACAGCACCTGCATAAAGCCACACAAAGGAAAAACCCGATGTATTTTGATGCTTTTTTTTCTAACAAGAAAGTACAGTCTGTTTCTCTCTTTGTTTTTTTTTCTTCCTTAATAACACTCATTCTCTTACTTTCCTCCTCTCTATCCCCCTTTGTCGTATCTTGGAATGCAAGGATTTGAAGTTGAATGCATTGCAGCGGTGCATGGTGAAATTAAACAACCCGCTGACAGCTCCGGAATTATTTTGGGGCGCCACGCCCCATTTCCACCTCACGCTGGACTGAATATGCATTGGCACCCAGTAATCAAAAGTGCAGCGTCAACTTGAGACCGTGAATTGCCAATGAGTCTCTTTCCATCATAGGCCCGACGCTCCCTCTCTCTGTGTTATTTGTAATGTCGGTGCACCTGGTCGCGAAGGTGAGGAAGCGTGCATCAAAACATAGAGATCCCCCCCCTATACCCCCTTACACCCCCCCCCCACACACACACACACCTCGGGTGTGGATTTTTTTTTTTACCTCAAGGTCACAAAACAAGGGGCAGAACTGAATTACCCTCTCCTTTGTGTCCATTCACCGTGGCAGCTGTCTTTTCAAGATTATGAAATGCAGCAATCACCTCACAAAGCTCCAGCTCAACTATTCAGAGCTCTGATGACTGCGGCCCTAAGAACGACTTCCTGTGAGGGATGATGAACGCCAAAGTGGCAGTCAAAAGCTTCCATTTAAACTACAATAGAAAAGCGCCCGAGAGCCAAAACATATCAGCGGACACAATCAGAGCAAAGTAACGCGACACCCAAAACCAAACAATGGAGGTAAATGCGGTGGGGATTTGATGAGGGAAAGCCAGGTGAGTTGTTTTTCTTTCCCCAGGGGGGGTTTTACAAAAAGATTAACCCTTTGAACAAATGCAGTAGGGGCACACCTGTTTCTGTGCAATTGTGGCAAAGTGTGTGACTCTTTGTCTGTTTCCTGCCCTTTTGTTTGCAGTCCCGCCTTCAGACTAATGGCTACCTAGAAGGCTAAAACAATAGCATTTATCTTGTCTGTAGCTCAAAGTAACCCTCAGGCAACCACTTTAGCAGAGGTTGTGGGACTAGTCACTGGGGTGTCTCCACAGGGCACACATGATTAGATTTAAGTGGAGGAAAAACTAACAAATGAACAAGGAGAAATAACGCATTGTTTAAAGGAAAGTTGAAACTTCTGCTTCAAAAAACATCTAACTTCCTCATCCTATTTTTTTGTTCTTTGATTTTGTGACTTTTTTTGTTACATGTTGTCTCAGCATTGAGCAACCCTTCAACTTTTACCAGGCAGAGAAAAAAAAAAAATGGAGGAAGGCACAGACACGATGACAACCTATGGCCTGACAAAACAGAGCATCTTAATCCAGATGATGTGCCCGCAAGTCTGCTCACAATGCCCGCGAACACAATACATGCACACAGTCATGAGACACACACATAAATACATATGCGAGAGACCAGATTGATGTAAAAATCACTCTCTATCTCTTTAAAAGAATGCCCTGAAATCAGCTTCTGGTAGCCTCGGCAAACATTGTATCGCCTGCAACTCACTGCGAGTGAATGGATTTGTGCAATTGTTGGAGGGATGCTACTGGGAAGAGGCTTGTATACATAAACAAGAAATAATCCTTTGTGCTGTAGGTGTAAGTGAAAGCTAAGGCATGCTGTTTGGACTGTTTCCACATTAACACTGGAGTGTTTCTTCGCTGCATGTACACATGGGGCTGTAGGATGCAGAGAAGCGCTGTTTAGCCCGCCTCCCACACACAATGTACGGCTTGGATTTGAAAATCTTCTGGAAGTGACAGATTGGGTTCACACACTGCGCAGGGAAACAAGTTACAGTCATTATCCAGTTATAGCTGTTATGATGAACTCGTTCTCAAAGTCCTCTTTGGATAGTTGTCTCAAATCAGGAATGCCACACACACACACACACACACACAGAGTTTGTACATGAAAATAATCTTTCCAGACTTCTGTAGCACGCTTCTCATCTCTGCTTGAAGCTAGCAGCTTTTAGTGGTATTAGTCGCCACGAGCATAACACCAAACAACCAAACTGTTGTTGGTGGAGTTGCATTGTGGGTAATGGAGGCGCCAGGTTTGGACAAGAAAGAAGAATGTGTGGAGTAAAAAAGACAAAAATCTCTGTTTCTGGTGCATCGATATTGATCGCATCCATCGTGAGCCTGTGTTATAGGATTGCAATGCTAAATGGGTGAAGCACTAATAAAGCTACGGATACTGTAACTAAACAGCAGACACGATAAGAATTTGAATAATAATCTAAACTTTTAGACAACCATAGTAGAATCAAGTCCAATTTGTACTGACAGTGAAAAACAGAGATGAATGATGTTTCCATCACCACACGTTGTGAATCTAAAGTCACGCCAGGGCAACATAAATCATCTTAATCCCTGAGCGATTGCAGATGGAGCAAGGACACACACATCCACACACCCACGTATATGCATATATACACGCATATAAACACACACACACACACACACACACACACACACACACACACACACACACACACTCCTCACCTTGTTCCAGAACTCCCCAAATCATCATTCAAATCACTCATCTTTATTAAAAAAAAGAGGCTGCACTTCTTTTTAACGGCCCACAGGGTTTGAGCGAGGTTTAATCTTAATCAAAAGCAACCGCAGATTATAAGCCACAAGAACAGATGGTTTCAGAGTGAAAATTGCATTTTCCAGACATGTTTTGATTGTTTGCTCTTTTCTCTCTCCCTACTTGCTGTTATTATTATTATTACTACCCCTGCTTTGGGTGATTTCATTTTGGTCTTAAAGGCATTATCTGGGCTTAAGACTCGCTGACCAATTCCAAAAATTCTCCTGTCAGGACCTTTCAATAGCGCCAGAGTCTTAATCCTCAATACATGCATGCAGTAATCCCCCTCTCCTCTTAAAAAGACCATAGCTGTCAACACTCATGTTCTTTGGATGAACTCTGCGCAAAGACAAAGCAATTTGTTTCCAAAGAGTCAGAGGAGGAGCAAAGGAGGCGAATGTAAGAGCAGGCTGCAGAGGGGTGAGAGTGTGTACAGTGTATAAACAGATTTTTGCAGAGAGACTGCAAGAACAAAGAGAGTGAGCTCCTTTTTGTGGTTTGGGGCTTTGATAGAAAGCCTGCAAGCCAAAGAGTTTATCCTCTGGCAGAGGTGATGATGGGAGAGAGGAAGGAGCGAGAGACGAAGAGCGTGAATGTGGAAGTGCGTTGACGAGATTGTGTTCTGTTCAAGGTGTTATGCAACCCAAGCAGACTCTTCCATTTCCTTGTGATTAATTGTGTGTGTGTGTGTGTGTGTGTGTGTGTGTGTGTGTGTGTGTGTGCATGTGCGTGTTTGTGTGTGCGTGCGTGTGTGTGTGTGCATCCTCACACTCAGGCAGGAGATTGTGTCAGTTTAATCTGAAGTGCTGATGATGTGAATAGGGCGAAAAAATAATGAGAAACAAAGAATGCACAGTTAAAATCCAGAGAGCACTTCCCCTAATGAAATGCAACGTCTGACACATTTTCATACACACTCTAAATTAAGCCTTACTCTCTTGAGTTGCCAGAGATAAAATACTAAAGAAATTGCTAAAATGTGCTTCTTATATATATTGTGAAACTAATTCAGAGTGCAGGACCAGAAAATACCCTATACATTAATATTAGATTCAGCAGACCAATCTGAACATTAATCGTGGTACGTCTGGTGCCGAAATATAGGCCAAAATAAGAAAAGCTTTCCCACTATCGCTAGCATGAAATCACTTGTTTATGTTGTGGTGAAAATGAGGCCACAGACGAATGTGTTCCCCCTGAAAACAATAGGCAGCAGGAATAATCTACAACAAGTTGCTTCAAATCATGCAAAAAGCAAATGTTCACAGCCCACCCAGTGACACCAGGGTTTGGATTTTGGAGTGTGATGTGTGCGTGTTTATGAGTGTGTATACTGTAAAGGTCCACTGGACAGGGCTCCCTTTACGCACCCTGACAGGCAGAGAGCTATAAAGAATTGCACCATATTTCCTCTCAAGTCTCTTCTGATACTGAGAAGCAATGTTTTCACAGCTGCCTCACGTTCGCTCGTCTCCAGTTTCCCACTGTGTGTGTATATATGCGTGTGAGTGCCTCTGAGTGTGTGTTTGCATACAATTTTTTCCTCTTTTTACCCAATGCGAGCAGAAATGAAAAACAAAAAGTAGGTGCCAACTGTTTGAGGCGCAGAAAAACAGATAAGATAGGGTCCTTCTTTGTTCCACAACCCCCCCTTGTTGTCTCAGCTCTATCTCCCCTGTCCCCCGCCTCCCTTACTTGCTGCTCAGACGTCGCGTTGTAATCATCTGTTTATGCAAAAAGCCTCAATCTGATTTACAGAATAATCATCCTGCCACCACCCAAATAAATGTTATTTCTTACATTTTGGGGCTTATTTAGTTGAAAATGTGATTCTCACCACTTCTTGACCGTTCACAGCTTGTCAAACATGGATGCGGCCCCCTCTGTATGCAATTAGAAGCCAGTCATGATGACAGCGCTGTGGCGGCAGGGAGGGAGTGTGTGTGTGTGTGGGGGGGCAGCCGCTACCGCAGCTAATAATAGACTAATAACTCTGACGATGTCTGGTGACAGTGTTGCGTTGCCATGAGATGTTCTGCAGTGTTGGAAAGATTTGGGTTATTATTGCAAGTGTGTTTGGTTGAAATTTGCATATGTGTGTGTGTGTGTGTGTGTGTGTGTGTGTGTGTGTGTGTGTGTGTGTGTGTATACGGCCACATGGATGATGTACGTGAGTCACCGGTATGTAACAACAGGATAAATTATATACACCAATATAAAGAAATATGCATTTAATCGATAACATAATGTCTTGGTTTTGTCCCTGCTATAATCACTAATTGAAGAGCCAACGCTCATTATTATTCTGTTTATCAAGCTCTTACTGGTGATGAAATTCTATTCAGCATCACATTGCTCTAGGAGAAACATGCAACAGAAAAACAAGCTGCAAATAGTTTAGAGTTTTCTTACTTCCAGAGTAAAAAATTCCCATTGTGTATAAAACCCCATGTCTCTCTCCAGCCTTGACTTTCTTCTTTTCTATTTTGGAGAAATAGGTAGAATGCAGAAGGTTGTGTGCTTCACTGCTTATGTTGCTCAGCAGCTATTGCCCCCCGTGCTAGTAGGCTACTAGAAGAAATATCGATCTAGACGTTGCAGACAACCTTGGCTGTTGAAGGGCAGACATCTGTGCTATACGGTTCTTGACCTAAAGTTGAATGGACAAACCACTGCAGAAAAAAAGTAATTAATGATGTATTTTCTACTGCAAAACACACATACTTGTTCTGGCCTAAATGTTTGTGAGCTAGTTAATTGCGTTTCCCTGCGAGACGGAGGGTGGTGCATTCTGCAGGCAAGGCCGTCGCACCTGCATTACAGAAGCCGGCGCAAATCAAAATCAAAAGGAGTAACGGTAGCTGGAGAGCCCTTCTCTAATAATAGAAGTTGTTGGAGCAAGGTAGAGTGTGAGAAGAGATGTTTGCATGAGGGGAAAGGGAGTGTGTGCGCACAATAGAAAAAGAGGTAGGATACACACTCTTTGTTTCTTTCTATCGGTGTCACATCTAAACCCTTTTACACACACATCCTGTACATCACGATGGCTTAACTATCACCCATACGCCATGACATGAGCAGCAGGGCACAAAGTCTTTGAGTGAATGCTGTGAGTCTAAAGGCTTAGGAACCTTAGTGCGTAAATGTCAGCCTTTCTTAAACAAGTCTCTAACCTTGGCTGCCACACTGTGCCCTCATTCACCCACTCATTCAAAGCCAGTGGATTAACACCGAACTGCCGTTACGGCTGTTTTACATTTTGTTATCAGACCACAGTGCTCTTTGTAGTTACATATATTGTATAAGAGTCATTGTTCTCATTCTCACTCTATTTTGCTTATTTAAAAGAATGGGATTAAAAAAGAAGATTAAATTAACAATAACGGCAAAACCTCTCCAATTTAACACCTTTTTTGTTGTTCTTTTTTTTACTTAACAGGAACTCATTATGATGAACTTATGTATACCCCTAATTTTCCTTACCCATTTCAATGACTGGAAGCATTTTCTTAGCTGTCACAGCTGAGAGACGATCTCCCTAACTGCTGTGATCTAAGGCTTCTTACAAAAAATAACACTGAGCCATGAAATCCAGATGAATCATTTGTTTAAACCGACATGCACCTTTTAAATAATGTGGGTATAGTAGGTGACAATATGCAATAAATGAAAAGCTTGCCTATAAAAGAGTAAGTTGATTAGAAGGTTGAAGCTTAACACCACTGTAGCTGTAGTGATCTCATGGAGGCCAGCAGTGTGTGCATTGCTGACAGGGAGAAGATATACTGGCTGTGGCAAGTGCTCCCTGGCAGTAAATGCCTTCCCCCTCCTCCATGTTTACAGTAGTAAATGGATTATGGTCCATGGGCAACTCCACGTTAACCTGCACACGTCTGCTCCAGGCTTCACATGCGCCTCTGTGATGGGAAAGAGAGCCCCATACTAGCACCTTCACGAGCGTCAGCGTAGCCTCTGGTTGAACGCTAGCGTGTCGCTAATCACGTTAGCATCGATCATGTGAGTGCCCCGGCTTTGACCCTGCTGCACTGTGTTCGCACTGAACTGAGATTGAGGTAGCCAAGCTGCACCTCTTACAGAGCAGTTCAAGGCACAAGGCTAACATTGTGAGTGCATTAAAGAAGCGCTAATATGTGGAAAGCGTGTCGGAACGATCACTCAGCAGACTGTTTTCACATTCGACTGTGGTTGTGACCGAGAGCTTACATGTTTTATCCCACGTGTCGGTGTGATGTGTGCGGGCTGCCGCCGCGGATACACCCTTGTAATACGCTAATATGCATTAGAATTAAGCTTATGGCTTTTGAAATGAAAACACCGGAATTAGCCGTCAAAATGAAAGCCAAGCTGAAGAGAGTTGCAAAGAATGGGGGGAGAGGGTGGTGCGGGTTGGTAATATTATGAGTATAATGTTTCTTTTCATAAAGTCGGGGATGAGGTCGCCACAAATGATTCCCCTCGACGTAAGTCCGGGAAATGAAGCTTGCTCTTTTCAACGGGGATAATTAGCTGGGCTGACAGTCGATCCCCATTTGTGACAGTGATTTATTTTTTTCTCCTCACTCCAGTTTGGGATTATAATCCCTCCTTTGAGGATATGCGAGTGACAGAAGTATTTCTTGTCCTTCTAGAATATTCCAGCAATTAGAGAGGGTACAATAATACCCATCAACTCGGTGTAATTAGCGAGCATTTGAGATGATGCCAGAGAAACTGAGAGCCCTTTTGACCTCGACTGGCTGAGCGGTGAAACGTTTTTGTGTCTTGCAGCGTATTTGTTTGTCTCTGGGTCTCGGTGTACACCGGGGAGTCAAGTTAGGATGAGTAAGCAGTGTGCAGCCGCCACAGCACAAAGTGTACCTGCACCACCCTTCATCTTAACCGCTGATTCAGCATTACTTTGTGCGCACGCACATTCAAAGAGTAGTGTGTGAGGTTGCAACTAAAAACCACAGGCCTGTGTGTGCCTTTGAAAAGTTATCTTTCACGTCTGTTGTTTGTTTGCAGCTGCCAACTTGTTGTTGACTGTCTGTGTCCAGCGATGGTTATCACAGCTGATGATGCCCTTCTCTGTCAGGCCGTGACCCCTTACTCCCACTGAATTATCATCTGTCAGAGTCACAGAGAGGAAGAGGGAGGGAGGGAGGAAGGGTACAGAGATACAAGGGACAGAGGGAAGATTTGGCTGAGTGCCTCCAGAGTGTTTAATTGTCTTCATTGATGACCGCCCCACCTGCTCACTTGACACACATTTCCCAGCCAAGACATGTCACGCATAAACAAATAACTCATGCACCATGGGTGAGATTTCTAGGGACCAGCACTGCCTCACTCTCTCACAGAAAAGAACAAAGTTTCTGGAAAAATGCAAGCCATACCATCCCTTCCAATTAAAAGCATCTGGTTTTGCAGATCAATAACGTTCAGCAACAATAAAATGTTCTTTCCCTTCCGGATTCCTCTCTCCTGCTGCTCCATGTCTCAGTTGAATTTCAGACTCCTTGAAATAAATGAATTACCAAGCAAACGCTCGGGGTCATTAAATTATGCAACACGAGGAGATATATCACATATCGGGCATTCGACCTTGGCCCTCTCGCGCTCTATTACGCCAGCGCAAAGCTGAGTCGCGTCAAACGATTTAGACAAGCCCTCGTGTCATTCAATTTAATTGCGCAGTGTGGGAAAAAAGAAAACGTGAGCTAAAAAATAACACCCTCTCTCCCACCCCTGCACTTGCTCAACCTAGATTTGAACATAAACACAAAAATTTGAAGTGTGGTGGTGGTTTCATTTCCCTTCCCTAGAGTTTAGCTCAACTCCGAAAAAGAGTTAAAAAAAAGTTTCAATTAGAAGGAGTTCCATCTCCCCCTCTCTCCCTGATTCTCTCTCTCTCTCTCTCTCTCTCTCTCTCTCTCTCTCTCTCTCTCTCTCTCTTCGCAGCCAACAGTGGTTTGTAAAGGTCAGCGCTGTCTGTCGGCTTTATTTGAGGGTGTCTGAAGTCCCATTTAAGACGGACTTTAACTTCAAATGTGCTGACCTAGACAGCGCTGATTTGTTTGAGCCCAGGGTAGCATGCTGTGATTTTCCCTCGCTCTCTCTCTGGCCACCTTTCGGCATTACTTTCTCTCCCCGCTTCATTCATTTAGATCACTTTCTGAGAGAGCTTTGAAAGCCCTTTTAAATAGCTTAAGCAGGCTAAATTCCACGTAAGAATTTTAAATAGGTCTTTAGTTCAGATGTGCATATGTTTTTTTGTGTGGACATTATACTGCATACAAACAAGAAGAACATTAATCTGATGAAGGATTACTTGGATACTGATTCTATAATTAGTCTCTTAACCAAAATGCTGCACATTTAAGAACATGCACTCTTTTATAAAGTCTTCGTAAAACCTGAAATACCACCATGTTTTAGAAAGTAAAACCCGTTTGCTGCCTTCAGAGACCCTGGTATTCTGTGGAAGAGCTAGCCTTCAAACGACTGTACTGAGCAGCTATATCTGCAAGGTCTCTGCAAGTGTTTAAAGTACATGTTGGCTCTAGTGAAGTGTTGAATGTAAGCCCTTGACGCACAGACATATCGGCGAAGATGAGCCTCACGTATCAACTACTGATGCAATGGAGTGTTGTGAAGTAGGTCTGGGTACGTCGGAAAAGATATGCTGACATGCATATTAGCAGTGCATGTTCATAAGCAC
Source organism: Sander vitreus (assembly GCF_031162955.1). Lineage (NCBI taxonomy): Eukaryota > Metazoa > Chordata > Actinopteri > Perciformes > Percidae > Sander > Sander vitreus. The sequence continues at coordinate 6,867,294 of NC_135873.1, forward strand.
TCCGTGAACTTGCCACATCTTGTAAATCATTTGATATTTTTCTGATATTATTTTTTATTCCTATTAAGTCGTCTTGCAGGGTGAGATTACAGTGTATTTCTATAGGAACTATTGTAGTGCACTGAACAGTACACTAACCTCATAGCCAGGTATGACACTAATCGTTTCAGACCAGGATGGAGGCACTAAGGGATGAAAAGGAAACATGAAGGGGGTCACGGTGGGTGGGTGTAATGGAAGGAAAAGAGTCAAAGAGTCATAAAATGGCCAGAGGCGAGGCTGCTGGCCAAAGTGGGCCATTTGTGTGTGTCTGTGTCTGTTTGCGTGGCTACGGTAAATACATGTCAGGCCCTATCATCCTTGCCAGCTTAACGAGCCATGGCACTCTCACTAGGTGAGGCCATAAGGGTATGCAGGTTAGTAGCTGTTACAGTGGCACACAAACACACACATATGCACACACATACATGCGGCGCAACCTTTCTTGCGCATGCACAAAAAACACTTTGCTCCCATGCAGACACGCTCTTAATATCAGGAAAAATAAATAATGTGTTGGCTGGGTCAGAAGCTAGACATGCCTGAATGCTTGTTAAAAAAAAAAACTCCCACATTTGTTAGTGTTTTGGCTCATGACCTCAGGTCCACTGGGGTGTGATTAAGCTGAGGTAAGAACATGTCCAGTTAGTTCCCCTCTCAACGCAAAGAGGCCCTTAAAAACCAAGCAAGAGCTGCTGCTTGTACACATTCGGTATGAATTTGTGTGTGCTTGCGTGGAGGACACTGAAAATGTCCTGCCCCACTTTTCTCTCCTCATTTCTTGGTGAGAGTAAAGAGGGAGACTCTGCTGTCCGTCCCTTACTTTAAATAGCCTTTCCCTATGGGGGGCACCATTGGACACATGCAAAGGCAACCCTGCTTAACCCACCCACATTCTCCAGCACATTTACCCTTCACAACACGGGAGGCACTTTTGCGAGTTTGAGGCCTCAGACTGGTCAAATGAATAGTGCCTGCTCTTCATTTCCACTAAGCATCTTTTTACCATATGCCTCTCCCTCACGTATCCTCTCACTTGTCTCCCAACCCGGCTACTTGTCCATCAAATCCTTCCGCCACTCGCTCATTTACTCAACCACCCCCACCCACCTCCTACCATGGTTGCTCTCTCCCCTCACTGGCTCACTCCACTCTACCAACACATCCAATTTGCGGGAAGTGAGTTAGAGAGGGGCGATATGAATCTTATCTCACCACTGCTTTAATTATTCCATCTTCAAGGTGTGTTCCTTTTCGAGTTGGCCGAGGTTATTAAATAGTGTCTGTTTTCAAGGCATGCTATAGCCCCCAAATTGGGCAAGTATTAATGGTGGAATAATGAAATTGAATTGGAGACTCTACTACATTTACACTGGGTTTGGCTCATTTTGCGCTTGCCACTTGGTCCTCACTGAGAGGCAACAGTCCCATGAGACTGAACTGGATTAGTTTCTGAAGGGTCTCTCTCTCATACATGCAGCCATCTTGTGCACCTTCTTTCTCAAACTCCTTCCCGTCCCTGCGTTTTAAGACAAATGGGCCAGTAATGATACCCCTTCATCGCCTACTTTCCTCCTGGCCTGTTCTCTTCTCCTCAGTGTCCTCAGTCGTTCCTGTACTTTGTAATGAAGCATTACTGTCTCTGTCTTCCAGGCAGACGCCGATAATTACCAGCAAAGTGAAGTAGACTGCAGTGCAGCAGCTTCATATACCACAAAGACACCTTTTATGGGATTAGAGTGCCCCTTTTATTGTGTGCCTGTCATGTGGAACAAGTGTGCATGTGTGTGTATGGTTGTACGTTTCCTCAACGTGACAAATCGCAGTGTCCAACAGAGTTTTGCTTTTTGTCAATCAATGTTCTGCTGCTTTGAGTTTCTATAAAAGCTTTTAAATGGAGCGTCTCGATTTATGCTTGCCTGTTAGTTAAATGTTTTTTGCCAACACTTATTTAATTCATCTAGCCCCTAATTCAAGATGAAAACATGAAATCCAGTCATCTGAAACTTACTGACCGTACTTCTATATGAGCTCATAATATGCACTATATTAGAGTTTGGCTTCATGATGATACATAGTGATATGATATGAATTTGTGAACCATCAAATATTTTGCATCAATGTGATGAACTACCTTTATTTGTCAAGTATTTCATTAACTGGATTAGCCAAAAACAGACAATCATATTCAGTTATTTTACCCAATTAAAAAAGATTTTCCTAGAAAATGTACTACATGACAATTGATACGACTATCACAATATAAGATTACAAATATCATGATAGAGGATTTAAACAATGTTGCTTGTTGCTACATTATTTAAATTACTTCCCACATTCTACCTGCCAGAACATTGATAAAAGTTGTATTTTTCTTGCAGAGGTAGGTCACTTTGACTGTGGGGCCAAAGTTTTTTGTATATCTCCAGGACAGAATGTGGCAAAAACTAAGGATCAATTGGGTTCTAGCTGCACTTGTGTCACCCAAACTTTGAGTAAAAAGTCACCACCTAACAGTGCAAACACACATCGATTTTGACCTGTGACTTCTTCCATCCACGTGTGCGCACCTACTGGAGCATCACAACCTTTTATTTCCTCCCTCCGGTCACCTCGTATGCCTCTTTCTGCCTCCCCGTCTTTGTGCCCCAAGGTACCCAATGTGCCCTATCAACTGCACTCCAAACAAACAGCCGCTGGATCAGTCAGGCTCCCTGGGATATGCCTCGGGGAGAGAGAGGAAAAAGGGGAAGCAGGGAGCAGAAAAGAAAAAAAGGGATGAAAGAGGAGGAGGAGAAGTGAGACACACAAGGAGCAATAGCAATAATGACGAAAGGGATTGGAGAAGGGGAAGCCACGGAAACGGAGAGGGGGGCTTGCAAGTGAGAGAGAGTTGTGTGTGTGTGTGTGTGTGTGTGTTATGCTTCGGGGATTGGGCTGCAGAAAGCTCATTAGTCCTTAGTGTACTGTATAGTTCATCTCTCTTCCAGGTAAACACTATACTACCTCACACCTTGGAGTGATGAGTAATATTCGTACACGTCTGAGTGTTGTTTTTGATTTTACTGTATGTATTTGCATGTTGAGATTCATAGCCGCATGCATATAAAGTTGTTTGTTAGCAGCGCCGTTTGTGTGTGTATTTGTCTGAAGCAAACAATAAGGATATTTTTGTTGTGTGTGTGTGTGTGTGTGTGTGTGTGTGTGTGTGTGGCCGTAAGACATTCTTCATAAGCCCAAAGAACACGGGTGACTCTCACTCTCGCTCTACTTCTGTTGGTGTCTTGGCAGGCCTAGAGCCTCTGTAAGCAGGTAATTAATGGGAGTGAACACTGCAGCTACGGATGGAGAGCAGAAAGCAGGAGGGGCTATGGTTTAGACGAAAGCTGAAAGAATTCTGAGCAGTGGAGAGACATTCACTTTATGGAGGAGAAAATAACACCAGCCTTAACTTTAAATCGTGGATGTGAAATCAAAATGGCTGCCGTGAAAAAAGGCTTTTATCTTCTGTGAATGTGCTGTTTGCTGAGTCACAGCTTAGCTCTTTAGCAACGCTTTATTACTCATTTCACAGATTTGAGTTTTCCATCTGTCAAAGACAGTGAAGAAAAGAATCAGGACCGGCGGCGGGGGGGCGGAGTTGGCAGACGAGATTGATTGATGTTCGGCGGTGATAAGCAATCCTCGTTTGAGCATTAGCAACCCCTCCGTGTTAATGCAGGTGGCCGCACAATCGACCTGGAGCACAAACACAGCGGCGAGGTGAGCCTCGCATCACCAAAAGGACAAGTCATTTAAGCTTAATGACAAGACTGCGCGCACCCACCTGCATCGAGTCCAAGTTGGACACCCAGAGCTTCACTTCTGTCCAAGCAGTGGCATCATTAACCGGCTTGTGTCCACTTCCTGAGTCAAGGGTCACAATGACAATTCGCCAGTACCGTATTTAGGAACATTACCACCATAACTCACAGCAGTAATGAGGGAGCAGCAGATGGATGCCATTCTAGAAACCGCTTTTAATGACCAAACAGGGGATTTAGCTCCTGTCTCCAATTGGACCCTGCAGACTCTCACTCTTAAAGGGCAACTGCCAGATATCCGTGCCAAAATGGAAGCAGGAGGGCTCATTTCTACCCTTTTCCCTCTTTTTTAGCTCAGTCTTGGTCTGGCGATTATTCTCTCCCTTGTGCTTGTGGCGAGTGGAAACAGTAGATGAGAGGGAGAGCATTATCCTCGTTTTTCTGCGCAGGCTCAGTGGAGCCAGCTTTGGTTTTATCCAGTGTCAGCCATTTGGGAGTGCCTAGTGCTGCCTTGCTCTTCGCCCCCATCCCTTTCAATCCCCAATTCCCCCACAAGCCTCTGTTTTGTAAATGGATGCTTGTGATGGCCAATCAATACTGGCAGATTAAGAATGGGATTTGGCATGACAAAGGTGGTCCCACAACATTGTAATCCCCCACCCCCTTTCCTCCCTCACACGTTTGTTAGGAGACAGAACATACAGTGTATAAATAGCTTATTATCAAAATAGACAAGCTTAAGAGCTCTATTCTCTTTTCCTGCTTTAGCCTCTCTGCTGCCACATTTAACATTATTGCAGCCATTTTGCAGACTAATTTTCCAGGTGTTAATTGCAACACAGGGAGGCTGAGAGCTAGAGACAATAACAACATGCCTATTTCTTCCAACCTGCTCACCCTTGTGCATTTTCAACTCAACCTCACAACAGCCAGAGGACTGAAAACTAGCTGTTAAGAAACTTGCAAACCGTGAGCCTCCGGGGAGGAAGTGGGGCGAGGGGTTGCAACAGGAGGAGGGAGTCAGGGTGCCTCTCCGAGCCCCACGAGGCTCTCTTATTGTTACCTCATTTCCCCTGTTTGTAATTAGCGGTGTGTATTAGCAGTTAGCCAGTGCAGATGAGCGCCTTTCAGGACATCCAAGAGACCATTGTGGGACCAGTGCAACAGGATATCAGGCCCTATTTCCCTGGGCCCTAGAGGGCAAGCCAGGAAAACAGCTTAAGCAAACAGTCTCCCAGGTAGTATCCTCATTAGTGCTATCATTGCTATTAACAGCATTAGTGCCAATGTTTTGATTGCCGTCATTATCATTAGCAGCTTAAGTGGTGCAGCTACCTAGCAGGAAGGGGTTGACAGTGGGGTATGACAGGTGTTTTTATTTAGCTCTTACTGGCAGCCAGAAGCCTACAGGTTGTTGTTTGGAAGCAAACAAACCAGTGCATTATCTTGCTATGTCTCTTAAAAAGGATAATAATTGTTAGGCGTTACAGATCCTCTTTCTGTTTACAAGCTCTTTGACCTGTGCAGGAACTTCAATAAAGTTTCACAGCAACGCACCACGACTAAACATTAAAACTGTTGCAGATGACAATGAGACAGCACAAAAGGACATTAACCTGTGGGTTGAGATAGTACGCGGTGTGACATTCTTTTTTAGTAACAGAACAGCATTAAGTGGAATCTCCAGGCAGCATGTACTGGTCTCTTAACTGCTCTCGCCTTGTCCATATTGACTTGATTCATGAGGCCATTGAGTCTTGCCGCAGCAAATTGCTTTTTCTCCCATAATGCCCCGCTGGTAACTGCATGGCATTGTGGTCAGCGGAATCTCACGATGTTCAAATATATCTAATGAGATTCAGCCTGCGCATGTCACCGGCTCACCCCTTTCTCCCCCTGTGTCTGAGTTTTAAATCTTAACTAAAACAGCAGTGTGTCTTGTAAACAATTATCTGCTGGCAACCAATATAGTGGGTACATAAAGAAACAAGTACCCTCTTGTGAAAGAGGGATTATACCCTGTTCCAAAAGGAGAATGAACAAGGACAGAGTGGTCTGGTGGAGGTAAAAAGTAGAGAGGACGGAGAGTGATGGAGGGAGGGACGAGGAGATAACGGGAAGAAAGGGTGCCTGCAGCTGCACAGAGGATTTGTATTATTTCCGGCTTGTTGCTGTACTGAAGCACACATTTCCCTGGCCATCATGATTGACAGCTTGTGTATCAGCGGGGGAATGTGTGCGTGGGGGAACGGTCGTGCTTGTGCAGGTGTGCATTCCCCTGTTAATGCCGTCCGTTTTGCTGCTGACCCCGATGTACAGTGTGCACGGTTGGCCGGAGACAGCCACCTGGGAGAGGAAAGGAAGTTGGAGAGAAAGAGAGACAGAGAGGATAGAAAGAAAGAAAAAAGAACGTTAGAAAGGAGAACATCCAAGCCTGTTACATGTTCCACCCTTCAGCCAATGCACACAGAGGGACTCAAAGCAGAGATTGTGATAGAGAAGGAGAGAGCAGAGGAATAGAAAAATAAGTCAGAGAGGTAACCAAGTGCGGCGCAATGCCGATGTACAAAAGTAAGGGGTGTGTTAGAGGGGAGCAACTGAAACGAATGCACAAGTAACACTGTAAAGGCACCTTCTTCCTCTTCTTCTCATTATGACATGGCTACATCTTGAATAGTCACACAGTAAGTTGAATACAAGAAACGGAAACAAGAGAGATAAAAAGAATGCACCAAAGATGGCAGCCATTCTCCAGCTCATCTCTCGCATTTCAAAATGGTCCTTTTGTGCGCGCCGTGGCATCTCCCACTCCGGGCCTATGATCAGGTGGTGGCACTAACAAGCATTCGACAGGGAGAGATTAAACACGCGACTGTCAGACGCCACACCCGACGCATTAAATTACAGCTGCTTACATGTGACATTAAGAAACCTGCCAGTGTTAGACACGTCGACAAAAGAGATACGGAGAGTGAAAGAGAGGGGAGGGAGATCGGAGCTGGATGTGATGTCAGAAGAAATAAAAGCCTTTCAACTACTTCCTGACTATTATTCTCTACTCAGATAGGGAAATGGAGAAAATGCTAAAACAGTGACTTCATAGAAAGTAACTTTCAGCAAGTTTGGACTGCAAATACATGTATAATGCCAAGGCAGTTTTGTTTGTTTGTCACTGGCAGCCTTTTATGCTGTTTACCCATCCAGCGTGATGTAATGGGAACACTCTTTTCCCATTTGAGTGACAGGGAGTAGTGCTGGTTCCACACATGTAAATCAGACCAAAATCAAAAACAAAACATTACATTTACAGGTGAGTATAGCTGGCAAATGTAGCAGTTGACAAATCAACAATGTTTAAATGCCACAATGCATTAAATCCCAAGCATCTGGGCAAGCAAATACAAATAATTTGTGAATACTTAACCCGAAGAACCGATGTTGACATTTGTACATAGCACACTGGGGGAGTTGGCCTGAAAATAACTATTTGCATCAACCCAGGATACCGCCATCTTTACAGTCTAATCCGTCATTAAGGCCATTGTCAAAACCATGGGGGCGATATTGATTGTAATCTGAAAAGAGAAATCTATGGTTTTTACACACTCAGTGGCTGCCTCCCTGGTGCCTAACATTGGAGATGAATCACACTCCCCTTAAGGCCCATTATTCAGCCATTATTGGCAAGTACTTGTGCTCACTTAATTGGACAACTTGTCTGCAACTGCCAACCCCCTGGGCTGGCCAAGACAGAGCCTAAGCCAATCAGCCTAATTGATCCCAGCAAATACTAGTAGTCACCACTCATGGTTGCCGATGGTGGAATCATTTCTGGAGAGGTTATGGTGATTTAATTCCTAGTAGCTTGGAAGGATAAGAATGTTGGCACATTTTTAAATTGACAGAAATTTAAGACGTTATTTATTTAGTTGGCAACTTATTCCCAAAGAACCAGTTCTTGCCAATTTTTTATGTTTTTATGTTTTTAAATCACTAGGGAACAAATCCTCAAATTATCTGTAAAACATTGGATAAACTTCGGCTTTATGACGCATAGAAGGCGATATATCTAATCAGCAAATGAACGCTACACTTGAGAGACTACTGGTGATCTTAATCCCAAAGGGCAACGTAGGCCACCCAAGCAGAGGTGTCCCCTCGGCAAGATAGGAGACAAAAAGGAGGACGCCTCCTAAGTGATTTAGTGTGGTATCTGTCAGCAAACATCTTTCCATGTCAGTAGCTTCGAAAGCTAATATGCCTCGATTGTTTGGAGAATTACGATGTTCAGATGCACTGCCAAAGACAGAGCTGTTACTTCCAGCTCGTTTCATTTCTGTGGTGCAAAAAAAACTAAAAAAGAGGTGAGAGTCAGGGGTACATGGGTAGAGGCGGATGGGGGCAAGGAAAGAGACTTGCCCCGGAGTCAAACTTAGATATCCAAGGCTCTTTGTGTTTTTTTTTGTTAAAGTGCTCACAGCCAAGAATTATGCACTATTCATGGGTCCTAAAGGAGAAGAAAGGCTCTGGCCCAAATAGAAATAAATAGCACGAGGAATGAAAATGCATTAAGAACAGAGTATTCCAATCAAATGAGCTCTTCTTCTTTATAAGATGTAAGAGAGGCACAAGCGAACTGTTGTGCATAAAGGTATTATCTAATGGGTGCGGGAATAGAGGCAGCAAATGGGTTCAATCAGCTTAACCAGAGTCCTAATGTTGCATCTTTTGCATATACATCAGCAACAAAGTCAGAGGAAAGAAAGAGGAGTAGAGAGGGAGGAAGGCACTCGGTGGGCATTTTAAACACTTTGGTGTTAAGCAGACACATACTGATTCTAGTCCTATCACTCCAGAGCCAAAGACATATTTACATGCAGATGCTGATTAGAAACATAAAGGAGAATGTTATCTGGAGTTTGAGATTTCTAATCAGAAACTCTGCTTTTTTTTGTGTGCGAGCGTATCTCTTTAAGTTTGCGATAGAGTAGAAGGGTACATTGGATGTGCTTTTGATCCAATCTGGCAACTCTGCCAAATATATGGGGGGGGTGAATAAAGAGACACGGAAATAAATAACAAAAAGGGGAGAAGAAGAGTCGGGCTTGTGTGTGGACGCCTGCTGTCCTGTCCTTCTGTCAGTGTGAAATATTGCTGATCCCACCACACCTCCAGTGGGGAGGTGCTTGTAATGATTCAGTCCTTGCGGGGGTTCAAAATGTCATCTGTCTCACCTACCTCTGAGTGTGCTCTGTCCTCTAAGTGCAGACTTCAACAACATAGGGATGGTTATTTAAAAGGATAAAGGTATGGAGATGTATTATTATTTAGGGCAGGGATCGTCAACAGGGGGTCCGGGACCCTTACGGGGCCTTCAGAGTCAATGCAGGGGGGCCTCCAAATTATTGTTAATTTTTGAATTTTTTTTCAAAAATGATATATTAAATATAGATTCCCACTGATGATAGACTTACTGGCCTATAAGGTAGTCACTAAGATAACCATCCACAGATACAGTTAATCCTAAGGATTCACTGTGCCACATGTATGTTTTAACATTAAAACATCATTCATAAAATCATGCCAACAATTATTTGTTATTATTATTTTAAAAGCTTAATATTCAATGCAAAACAAAAAAGCTATGTATAAAGGCTTTAGGCCGCCCTACATGTAATTGTAGACCCAGTTTAATATGCAACTTAATTTTCTACAAAATGTGTACATGTAGTAGGGGGACCCTGCTCTATCTCTCTTTCAGTTAGGGGGTCTTGGGCTTAAAAACGTTGAAAACCCCTGATTTAGGGGGGTTAAAGGTATTATTAGCAATGGTAATGAGCTAGCAAGGTAGTGCAATACCTTCATTAAAAGCAGTGGTTTTTTTTCCCCATAAATGCTGACTTGCACCAGAACAGCAAGTGTGACCACCCACCTGATAATTCAGCTGTGCTAGACTGACAGCTTTTGCAGGATACATTCATTCTTACATTCAAGTGCTTATGGATGTGAGACCATTCCCTTATAGAAGCAAAAAATGTTGACTTTGCAGCAGCCCTTTTTCATCTAAAGAGAATTTGACTGCATTCCACATGTTAATTACCGGTGTCAGGGATCGCAGCTGCACTTTGGCTTTCCAACGGGCCACATTCCAACTTTTTTTCTTCTCCGCTTCTCACGCTTGACCCACTCGCGCATCCCCTGCTGCTCCTCCTCAGCTAATCGATAACCTGCCCTGATGAGGGGAGACTCCTTGTCACCAGCTCCTCTGCCAATGAAAATCAATAAAAAACAACACCCATCTACATCCATGAGCTCAGAGCTCCATTTGTTTTTCCTGTTTACCAGTGGCGGGTGCTATTCTATCAAAATGCCTTTAAACAGTGAGGAGAAAACGTATGAGGGTAAAAGGGAAAAAAAACAAATATGAAGATAAATGCCATTTTTCCAGCATCTGTTCAGTGCACAGATGGTAAAGCTTTAATCTGTGTTGGTATTAAAACTCCAACATGTATTTAACTAGTCAAGAAATGCATTAACCAAACAGTGACTATCTAACCAAAAGAATACCCTCTAAATCTGGTAATATTTATCCGAGCAGCCTTATATGCAACAGTATTGTTTAATTTTTGCAACAAATGTAACAGCCGCACATTCTGAACTGACGTACAGTCTAATTAAACATTCATATGCTGTCACAGAGCAATGCGTATCTCAGTAGCAAGCTCCCAATGCTTGTTTGTGTCAGTAGGCCTAATCTATACTCTATGCTGATGTTTCTTGTGGATTAAATAGTTGGTGGGTTTCCTTGCCTTTGCTATGATATCCACAGCTCCAATCGATTGGTGGAGATTTAGTACCTGGAATGCTTCTGTGTTTGAATTACAAAATCTGTACATGTGTGTGTTGAAGATTGGTTGGCACATTTTGTATGTGTTGAACTCCCACACGTGGAAAAAAAAAAGCGTTGTTTCTGGCAATTTTAAGGATGACACAATATGCTCTATATAATGCACAGAAGAAAAGAGAGATAAATAAGCTTGCACTGTACGTACTGTGTTTCTGTCCTCCTTTCTTTTTCACCATGGACACCAGGGCCTTTCATATGACAAAAAGCACACTATAGCATATTTATTCATGATATGCAGCACCACAGTAACTCCCAAAAATAAAGCACAAACACAATCCAAGAATAGATAGCGTTTCATAGCCTAAACACATTCCTTTGATTCTTGCCGAGGCTCCCTCACTACAAAAATCCAATGAAAATGTGATTTATTCTCCCCTTCCCTTTTCTAATTTATTTCAAAAGCATGGCACCAGACAACATGTCTCAGAGCTTGGTCTGCTTTGAGCAAGGTACGAGGGATGAAAATCAAGTTGCATGGAATATTTAGTGATGACGGGCAGGATAAATAGTTTTGACTTGTCAGTGAGTACACCTCCCTAGCCCTGAAATGGCCAGGCTGACCCTCAGAAACAAGAAGCAAATCATTATCTCCTGATATTCCCCCCCCTTTATACCGTGTCGGATTCACATCAATTTAATATGCTATCTCCGGCGCTCACATACCATCCCTGTTTCTTCTGGACAGATTTGAAGACTAATCTCATACTTTAGGCCTAATACAATTAAATGGTATTGAACCGAAGCGTTGCTCCATACATCAGTTCCCATCCATTGAGTGATGGAGCTCGCCGTTTGCCGCAGGCCTGGGAGAGACATATGAGCCAGGGTGAAGAGGTTATGACTGTGGCTTGGGGTAGGGCCAAGAAATGATTCTTGCGGCACTTTCATGTTAAGAAACCCCAAGGCCATTATAGAGCATAGAGCATGTATACTGCATTCATCTGCTGGTAGCAATCTTATACGTTCTTGTCCACTCTTGTAATTTGAACAGGACTGATGTGGCAGCTTCATCTGGTGACACCATATAAAAGCTAAATTGTCTCATAAAGCAACAAATAAATGAGATGCATACTGGGAGAGGTTGGGTTAAAAGGCAAAAATATAGTATGTTTATGGGCCATTTGACTTGAACTAGGCATTGTAAATGTTACAGCAGGCATAGATAGTAAGGTACACAGAAGTAGTGTGCAATGAGAGCCAAAGAAAGGCTTCCTGATAGAAAACAAACCAGATTGTGTTGATTTGTCACGTCACCAACTGCCTTGACAAGACAATAGAAAATACATGCCATGATGAGAAAAGAGAGATGCCCTGCTGCACTGATTTATAACAGATAAAATGAGCTTCACTCATCATGAGAAGAAACTTTGAAAGGTTTTATTGTGCAGGCGGTTCAGGTGGATGTTTCTTTGTCTATACCACACCCTTAGCTGGAATGATGTGGCTTCGTGTTGAAAGCTTTGCACCACAGCAGCTATTCATAGATGAGCAGTTGTTTGAAGGATTTAAAATATGACTTAGAGACCTCAAAAGTGGTCTAAGTCTGTTTTCAAGGTCTGGCCACGGGTCCAGCAGGTGATTTTCAGCCGTTGGCAACACCATGCACAGACTCTCCATCATTTTGTGCCTGCTGTCAGCGAGATGCTGCACACTGTGCCCTGACAAGACAGAGAACATTCATAAAAGTTCCTGCAACGTCTCAGCAACCTTGACAGAATGCAGGGTGTGTCTGTGTGTGTGTGTGTGTGTGTGTGTGTGTGTGTGTGTGCCCCCCCCCCTCCTAAACGTATCTCCAGATGCAGGAGTTGAGGGGAGCTCCGCTGTTCACAAGTAGCCTAAGAGCACCTGCCACATTCACGGCGCAAATCAGTCAATAAATCTGGCCGCTAATGTACCGCAGAAAATTTTTCTCTCACTCTCTCCCTTCCTCTGCCTCTAATATTAATGAATGCCAGCTGAATGCTGCCATGGGCAAATATAGAAACATGTTCTTTCCACTGTGCAAACATGAACAAGGTTATAGCTTCCTTATTCTGAGTGGAATTGGAAAAGAGTGCACTCGGCTAGCAAAGGTTTATTGCAGAGCCATGGGTGAGCATTAGCCAAGTGATAGGCAGGAATTAATGACTTTATCCATTCAGAATGGTTATTATTGAAAGCCGAGCCAATTAACTTCCCAGCACCAGGCAAGTCATTCTCAGCTAAATGATTAAAAACGGTAACGAAGAGAAATAGTCTGCATAGTGGTGGAATAACAATGAGCAGGACCAGTATAAAATATGCTCTTCCACTTCCTCCACCCAGTGTGAGAGCATAGAAATGGGTTTTATGGCACAAGAAACCTTGAGGCTATTTTTAGAGGCCGCCTTTGCCTGCAACTCAGCAGTTGTAGCAATGAAAGAAACTCTTTATTCTGTATTCTTTCCCCCAAAGAAATTGTGATAATGAGGCTTCACCAGTGACCATGTGCCCATTAATATTTGATGCATCTGAACACACACACCCAGCCTTTTAAAATACTATACACAACATATACGATCGAGGAAATTCTCAAAGTTGGCACAAGTACGATGTTGCATATTGTGTCTTCCTTACAACCCTCATTGCTCATTTTCCCGCCACTCCGTCTCTCTTTAAGAAGGAACGTCAAATCACGAGGGAGTGTGTGCCTTGATATACTTGGCCTATATCCTGTTGTGATAGTCACATGGATTCTGAGACAGCAGTCATTTGTTACTGTCCTTTTAATCATGCTAATGCAACCTCTTTCTCTCTCTCTCGCTCTGCTCAAAGAAGCCGACCACACTCACACATACACTTACAATATATATTGGCGCGAACACACACTCACACGCACGGAGACATTAAAGAAAAAAGAGAGAAAGAATGGAGTTCCCAACGTCCCCTTAGGCATATGAATATCTTAAGTGGAGAGTTCTATAACTCTGTATCTTTGCATGCCTGTGGGCCCACTTTTTTTTTTTTTACACAGTCGTACACATATTCACATAAATTGACGCACACATTCGTGCACGCAAAGACGAGGCGAATAGAAAACAGAGATGCTACTGTATTGAATCAAATTAAGTGGTAATTTTGTAGCACCACTGTCTTCTGACACCTTTTTCTCGAGTGCTGCACTTTATTAGTATTCCGCTCAGACGTTACTCCGCTTTCTTCTCCTTCCCTCCCATAGCCTCTCTCTCTCTCCTCCTGGGAGTTGAGCCCAGTGCATGTTAAGTGATAGGGCTTCACAGTCTTACCGGTAAGGGTATGGGTGCCACATAGCGTGCTGTGTTGGAGCTGGGTATCAAGGAAGAGAGGAGAGGGACCCTTTTAGTAAATCCATCCACCCGTGTAAAAATGATCAATCTCATGAATTTGCCAATAGGGAGTCATTGGTCGATTAGGAGAGACAGAGGCAGATAATGAGAGAAATGGGGGGCGGGTGGGGTGGGTGAGGGAGGAGGGAGAGAAGGGGGGGGTGGGTTAGAGTGTCTACAGTGAGGAAGTATTGAAGGGAAAAAAAATGGGTAGAAATTGAGCGAGCGCGAGAGAACGGATTAGTGAAGACAAAAGAGCAGGTGAGCCTTGATAGACAGAGTTGCCATGAAAGAAAGAATGTGCACATCAATGTCTGCTCAGATAGGAAATAGAGGAGGGAGGGAGGGAAAGAAATGGGCCATGTTTTTTTCCCTTTCACGCTTTGTGTCCCCTGTCTAAAAGGCAGCAGCCCGTTTTGGCGGCAGTGGAGCAAGGTACATGTTTGGGGTTCTTTTTGTCAAGCGTGAGCAGGTCCTGGTGAGGTAGCGACAAGAGAGGGAGGGGGGAGCGGCTGAAAAAGTGCCCGTCCGAAATTCAAGGCCTGGTACAGCCTAAGGGTGATTCCTACACTACCAGGCAGTGTGGTATGTAAATGTCATAGGACTCAACAGAGCGAGGGGCTGTCTTTCTCGGTTTGTTTGAGAGGACATGGCAGGTCACGGGGGTGCATTTCTCCGTTGGTGTTGGTGTCAACATGAACACATTGGGTCTGACATACATGAGTAGGGTTGCACTTAAAAGCAACTCCAGATAAACTCAGGAAAAGTATTACAAATATGTAATCAAATGAAACTGATAGTACTCATTTGTCTGTATTGTGTATATGTTAAGAACTGGTGTGTGGCCAAAAGTATGCAGACGCCCCAGTTCGGAGACGTCCTTGTTGAAGATTTGATGTTGGCGGTTGGTCCAAAGAGGAAACAATCTGGAGGTAGTCGGCTTAACAGTTCTCAGGAAAAGAAAAATTCAATGCAGTCCAACAGCAGCTCAGTAACAGTTAATAATAAATGGTGCTATGCATGAGCACTAATACACCTGGGCCACTGAATTAATTGATAAGGAAAATAATAATGTCATAATATATGATGCTATTTGAGGCAACAGTGTGCTTTCAAGGGGAAGACCTTCCTTGTCTCAACAGGACAATGACCCCGCATTCCATAAAGACCCCTTTTGTGATGAATTGGTACATCGTCAGTATCGGCCAACACTCGTGGCCGACGTCACTATGGCTCATAAGGAGCAAATCCCTGCAGCAATGTTCCGACATTTTGCTGATGCTGTTATAGTAGCATATCAATGCCCATGGTTTTGGAATAAGCTATCCAACAATCACATATGAGTGTAATATTTGGCTGTCCACATACTTTTGGCATATAGTGTATTTATTTAGTACAGTTTGAGCAATCACTGCCTGCTCTTTGGTCAACTGTATCATTCATAGAGGCAAAGCTGCAGTGCCATGACAAATCTTACCGCAGTATATTCCTGTATATTCAACACGGCCATACAGGCTTGAATGCTCACACACACGCACACACAAAAACACAAACAGGAACTATTCTTAAATGCACCGTCCATGTCCACTAACAATTCTGTGAATAAAGCTGACATTATTCAGTCTAAATAAGTGTGCAGCGTGTGTGACCTTAGAGAGGGGAGGTTTTGGAGAATCGCAGCATAAGGAGAAGAAAGTGAATAATCTTTAAAGTGTAGCCTGGGGCACATTAGCATCTGCGCTAGCTATGGCGGCAGCGCGTGGCTGTTTTTTTTCTTCTTTTTTTTTCTCCAGCGCTTTTAGCACACCCCGTTTGTCAGAGGGAGGCATCATCCTTTATCGGCACATTTCATGTTTCCCAGAGGACTCCGTGAAGCGGGTGATATTATTGAGGAGCGCTGAGCCTTATTAAATTTCCAAGCATATTACCAGTCTCTCTCTCTCTCTCTCTCTCTCTCTCTCTCGTACACACTTGCATCTTGAACACTCTCTCTACCACTCACTGATTATGTTTCTCTCTCTCTCTTAATTTGCTTGCACAATGAGCCCCCTCCCATTGGTCTCTCAAGAGGAAACAAAGGAAGTAAATAAATGTTATTACTTTTTTTTGTCAACTGACACTCATCAGGTATTAACACTGCATGCCCTTCCCTAGCAGCAGACCCTCATATGAGTCACTCACTGTATATGCTATAGTGTAGTCTCTGTCCTATTCTTGCTGAATTATTTTCATCAAAGGACATCTTTCAACCAGTGAACTGGATAGAAAGCAAATACTTCAGCTTTGCTGGGATTAAGTTGGGCGTCATCAAAAGGATATTTAGCTTTACTAGCTCTGTGCATAGAAAGTGATAAATCCAGTACTATTAGTTTAATATTATAACTAACTACAACTTATTTCCTAAAAGTTTTTCCCACGATAAGGGTTTTAATGGGGCCAAAATGAGCTTCAACTCTGTTTCTGCTCTCCATACATGAGAAAAGAACATACGAGTACTGTGATAGCGATAATGAGGGTGAAGTGACCACGTGTTGAGTGTATGTCTTCATTGCCTCTGTACTGAGCCGAAACTTCCAGAGCTCTCCATTTCCTCATTGACTAGTTGCTTAGGTCAAGGGAATACATGTGACTGGGTACCCGGCGTATTTATCAAACACGGCTTTTGCCATTTTTTTATGATGTTGACACGCATGGTGATGCCTCTGTCTCCTTTGCTGCAAGGGAAGCCTATTTACATATGACCTTGCATGCAGCAATTGGTGGAACGGGGGATTCACAGAGTTTTATTTTGCTGGAATGATGTGCTTTTATCTTGGATGTGACAGCAGAATATGAATATGAAAATATGAAAAGAGCAGTTGAGTCAGATCGGGCCGTGATATTCATGAGGATAAGACATAATGTGTTTACTAGTTTGGCTGCCAACTGTACTGTGTATTATGTCAATGGACTGTACTATGCTGCATGTGTGGGCTTCTGGCTATTTAAATGTGCGTATGTGTCGTTCAATTTACATGTAGCACACATATTGTTGTAAAGGCGTTAATTTTTAACCTGTCACTAGATACCGGGGCAGCATCAAGATCTTTTTTCTATCAAAATTGAGAACAAATATTTAATCTGCCTCAGTGGGGCATAATTCATGTTTGAATGTGGTTTTGTGTACGTACAGGCAGGAGAGCTAGTAAACAGTGATGTTGGTGTGCGTCCACGCATGTGAGTCAGTGCATCTGGGAGATGGCACGCAGACAGCAGACAGTAGCAAAGGCCCTTGAGGGATACCACTGTTTATGAACCATGGACCCTGTCTGCATCCCTCACACATAAGCCATACTGCATTCAGAAAGTAAGAGAGAGATAGGCTTCAAGAACTTCATCATTGTTACGTGTGAGTGTCTGTAAGACGGGGCTGTCGAGACAGCTTGATGTCATAAAAATTTGATGCAGAAAATATCCTGTCGGGGCTGCATTTTTAATGGAGACCATGCAGATGCAGGAATTACCACCTAAGCGCTCCCGCTAGCCCCCCAGAACGGCGTCATGCACAGCACATAAACAACTTTGCACCTCCAGTTCGAACTTAGTTCGTGCCTGGATCTGCTTCAGGTATTTCAGTCATTCGCCGAAAAGTTTGTCTCTTAAAACACTGTTTTCGAGCACCGACAGATCACAGGACACATCACAGAATACACAGACACTCCATTATGGGTCAGACTATATTGCAGTCTGGTGTATATTTTTCGGTTCTCCATTCTCTGGTAGGAAAATGAGTCTGGCCTTCGTGGCTTTATTGCCCTAATCTGCAGTCCGACCCACACTTCTCCCAATGGTGATTGATATTTGCAGACATCAGTGGGACAAAACCACTTTGAGTTCTGGTGCTCATGAAAGACCCATCAGCTCCACGGTCGATCAATGTAAACATTTCCCACAACCCAGAAGCATCAGAATCAAGGAAGGGGGGGGGGGGGGGGAGAGGGGACGGAGGAAAGAGGAAAAATCAATTGGTCGAGATCTTTGCTAAAAAGGGGGCGGGTAGAGAGGGTAGAAGTGGGGTAAAATAGGCCTGTCAAGCTGGGTGAATAATCTTGTGAAGCAGTGCTTCAAAGGCAAAGGAGAAAATGCATGGTGAAGTTATGTTACGTACTCCGTGCCATCTAATGTCAAATTAATTTGAGTATCATATGAGACAGAATGAAACAGAATGATGAGGCAAACATGGGGCTTTTGAACTCTTCAAGTATTAATTTACCATCTCGATGTGTCTCTTTAAGGTGCAATCGGTAATATTTGTATCAAATATCAGCAGGGGTTCTCAAGTACTGCTGATCAATGCCAGGTTAGTGCTGTGTAAAAACTTTTGGTTGCAGATAATTAAAGCTTTTTGAACCAGGCTGTGTATGAACTGGAGCTGATCTCTATTTCCAGACCATGACCAAATGCCCTTTGAATCATCAACCGTTTTTTACCCCAAGTGTAAAAAAAACTATTAAGTAGGTAATGTTGGCCTCTCTAACAAGCTAACAGCTAATGCTTGTTGTTGCTCGTCCGCTCGGAACTTCACATTTGCCAACATTTGTATAAGGCTGGGGTTACTGCTATAGCTTCAATATTGGAATACCACCTCATCTGAGTCAGTGTGCGCTCTGTGGAGACAAGTAGATACACTAAAATCGTTCAGACATAAAACTTTGTCTCGTCCCTGAAGTATTGTCATATTATAAGCTTTCAAGTTTTAAAGAATTTGCTCAAAAAAGGGGAAATACAAATTGTCCAATGTTGTTTCCTACACCTTCCACTAGATTCAATAAAGAGTCCTATTTTACTGAAATCTGCCTTTAAGGTCTGTTTAACAAAAACTGAGTGACCCATTGTTCTGTCAAAACGGACACAATGTACAAAATGTCTAGATTGGACAAGAAATAATGCATTTATATCATCGAAATGCTTAATGGCAGTGCCTCTCTGACCACATATGTAATGTGTCTCTCATAGAAACAGCTTAGAAATGACACTATTTCTTCCATACGATGAATTCTTACACGCTAAGTCTGACCATCTACTCCATTTAGCGGAAAACTGACTTTAACTCTAATACAGTGATGACATTTATGTCCTATATCCAACCATTTTCAGTCAAGAAAAGAGTGGCTGAGTGTCCATATTCCCTAGTTACTACCCACCTGTCCAAACCTCATCCACCCACGATATGAATCTCTTTCTCCCTGTCTATCTCCCTCCCTCACTCTCGTTATTTTGATAGGGGATCCATTTGGTTTAAATTGACTCATTTTGTCAGTGGGAATTGGAGCAGCGAAGCTGAAGAGGGAGAAACAGGCAAGGCTGCAGCTGCTTTGATCCCTCTGACAGGCAGCGTGAAAAGTGCATTTCATAAAGGATGTTCGTCTCTGATGAGCCCGCCAGAGTGACAAATTGGGCCCCTGGTGCTTTAAATAATACACTGTGTATGGCTCCAGTCATGGCACTGTAGTTCTATATTGCTAAACTGGCCTAAGAAGTTAAGAAGTGTGTGTTGTGGGTTGAAAGAGGGGCATGGTTAGTGACTCAAATCCAGGGCCGGTTTCACTTCCAATCATCTAACTTTCTTGTTCATCCGTGTGATACATGCAAATGTTAATGTGAAACCTGCTTTCAAGTGTCCACTTGCATTCAAATCTATCTTTGGAGCTTCAAGGATAGGAAATGACTGTTGAGTGATGACTGAAAAGAGCCTTGTTGTCTCCCTGTGGCGTTTGTTTGCTGGAAACAGAATCCTGCACTGCTGAATGTTTACGATGTGGTGTTAGCTGGTGAAGCAAGGCAAGAAGGAGAGGATGGTGAAAATGTTCAGATGGGCTTCTTGCTTCTATACATTGCGTAATGTGACACAACATGCAAAACCTCTTAGGGATGGGGAGAGGACAGGGCTTGTGCACACGCAGCTTGCATTGCCTTGCGTTGACACGTGCATGCATAGAAACACAGAAGGGTGACAGAAGAATATGTACATATATTACTATGTTCAAAGCAACCACAAACCTCAAAACACATGATTAAGACTGTATAGTAAATGTACCAAAAAGGGACCTGTAGGTACTACATTTACTCCCCGCCAAACTCATTTCCCCATCCTCCTCTCTCTCACGGATACACCCCATAATGGAGGAATCATCAGAGGAAATCTGGAGGTGGCGTGACCCACAGTTGAGTCTCAAATCAAAGATAGAGAATGAATAAGGAAGGTGACAGCACAGTGCCTCTCTGCAGCAGCAAATCCAATATACTGCTCCGGGAGGGAACAAACTGTGGCCTATCTGTGAGATAGTCTATAATCCAGGACACCTTGGCGTTATCGGGCTGTATCGCTCTGAGCTTCTGCCGGAGCAACAGTGGCTGGATAGTGTTTAAGGCACTCAAAAAAATCAAAGATCACGATTCTCGCCGAGCACCCAAGCCACTCCCAGTAGGAACAAGCCCAATACTTGATGACATCTTGGCATCATGTGGTATGTTTTTGTACATATGACTAGTATGCAAATTGAGGTGATCAAGACTCCCTCACCAGATGGCCGCCATGTAGAATGAGGCCTTCATGCTGTCACAGAAGCCCTTGCTTCCATTTATGAACACTCAAAACACATGGGAGGTTTTTTACACAGCAGAGGCCCCCTGGTCAGACTCAAGGATACATTAAAGAGGTGCCGGAGAACCTATTTGCTGACTGGCACATCATTTTAGCACTTTCATCAGGGGCTGCACTGTGCAGAGCCATTAGATGCAGTTTGTTTTTAGCCTTCCCACTGGGTGCTCTGAGGGGGGAAATTTCTAAAACCCGTCTGATCGCTTGTTTGGTTACCCTGGTCATAACACCTTAAAGCTGTGTCTAAGAGTGTTGTCATGTCCCAATATCTTTATACTTGAGCTTGTGAGTTAAAACTCATCACTGCAGATAGGAAAGATGACCAAGGCTACGAGCAAAGGCAGCTTTTATTTAGGGTTGTTTGGCCACTGTTACACGTGCACCATCTGCAACACGTGCACCATCTGCAACACGTGCACCATCTTGAATCAAATGACATTATTACCTCTGCCAAAGAGGTTATGTTTTCAGTTTGGTTTGTTTGTCAGTAGGATTACAGAACTACTAGCCTGATTTTCTAGCCTGGTTGACATAAATGTTCATTCACAACTGTCAAATGCCTCTGGGCGCAATTGGATAGTTCTTCAACCAATCAGACCAACGAACGCAGCAGCGACAGCAGCATCAACGGGTTGCTGCGCTTCGATGTTGAATGTAAACAAAAAGCTGCTTGCCGTCGCTGCGCTATCGTCATCGTGTAAAGCCCGCCTCAGCGATTGTGATTGGTGCCTTGATTTGGAAAAATTGGAAATGGGCTTGAATGAGCTCTTGGCCAGACTGACTGCAGAGCAAATCTAAAATTTGCGGGAAGTTCGTCAGGGTTTTCCCAGGCTACTGATTTTCATGAAATACTGAAAAATTTGTTTTCACTTTGGTTCACGTTGCTAGATAGGGCATGGCCGTGGCGGAGGTCTGCACAGGCAGTGTGCCCTTCTATCTATTCAATTTTGGTCCCATATCGTAAAGGATATTTTAAATGTGTTGTTAGTTTACTGTTCACAACTCCCCCCCTCCAAAATCAAACGTGAATGAAAGAAATGTGTAAACAGTAAGCATTTCTCCAACTAAATCAACAGATTGATCAGCTCAGTTTCCCTCAGAGCTTTGAGGTAGAACACAAGAATCCATCATGTTTTGTGAACCTGCTGAAACACAGAAAAAGAATCCCGCTGGAAAACACAAGGCCCGGGACAATTTGCCTTTTCTGCCCTGGAGTGGAACTCACTGTGCCTGTTTATGAGCCTACATGCCGAAAAACAGGGAGCCTGTCCCTTGAGGTCAGCATAATTACCCCCCACCACATTTCCACCACTAGCTTTCCATTAAGGTCATGACTCACCATGCCCTGCTCATTCTGGCCGAAAATGTGCTAGCTGCTGAGAGCTAATTGCTACACTCAGGATCACAAGCATGTTAGATAGTGGGTGTTATTTGGCTGACTCACACGCTAACTAGCTATCCCGTCACTGCTAACTACTTATCACAAGTGGAACCTTTGTTTTTAGGCTTCAGGTGCTGAGAGAGTACATTTTCTATTGGAGGACAGACTCTTTTCATATTTTCTTTTATTGCAAATAAAGAAATAAAGAGTTGGTGGCGCTTTTCATCTTTGAAATGAAAGTTATGCAACGCATGAATACAACTTTATTTGTGATATTTAGGCCATGCTAATTTTGAGACACATAATCCAAGTGGTAGTATACGTCTTGGTAAAGCTTCATATTCCATATGCTGCTTAGGGCAGATCATGAAGAATGTTCTGTGCAGTCACCATTCATTTGAACCGTATAAGAGAAAAGTCCCACCAAAGCCCCAGTTGCTATCATATTCTTTAAACTACCCATGGGCATCTTCGAAACTGTACCCCTCAGACAATTCTTACCTCTCTAGACCTACAGTATGACTAAGCAAGATTTAGATGTTTTCTCTTATTAGTACAATCGGTAAAAAGCACAAATCACAGCCTTTTTTTTACCTCTTTTTTATTTTAGGGGAGGATTTAATCGAAATTGTATTTTGACAAATAACGATTTAATGGTGTAAAACAGGCTATTGTGTGAGTGTGCCTGTGAGTGTGCGATAAGAGTAACAGTGGAGGGGAAGCAATGGCACTTCTTTTTTCGAAAGACTGGAGAGAGAGAGAGAGAGAGAGAGAGAGAGAGAGAGAGAGAGAGAGAGAGAGAGAGAGAGAGATGGGGAGAATGTGTGTGTGTGAGATAAATAATTTATTGGAATAATAAACAATAAAAACATTTTTTTAAACTGATTTAACCCCTCACTCATACACTCACAGTAGCTCAGTAAGCCCTACCATTTTCTACACACCCACCACCCCTTCATCCCTTTGCTGTGTTTTTCTTATCAAATAATACTGTGTGCTTGTCTTCTTGTCTGTGCCTGGGAGAGCTGAGCATCGACACACAGAAACACACACAAACATGCACACACACACACGGACACACACACATGCACGCACACACACACACACACACACACACACACACACACACTAATGTAAAGTTTGCTACAACCTGCACAGTGTCTGCGTGTTGTGAAAATGAGCTGAGAATGTCACATTGTTTTATCGGTTGCTAGCAGTGTTGCATGCATGCACCATAGCAGAGGGGCTAATGCTAATCCTAACGGGTCTTCCAGAGTATTCTGTATAAACTCAGAGTGCCATGCTAAAGAAAACAGCACATAGAAATTAAGGGTGACACAGTTCGTTATTTTATACTGTAATTGGATGTTTTTTTATAGCATAAATTCATCACATATACAAATATATGAGTTGTAGCCAGTACTGTAGGAAAGCCTTATGCGAAAATACCCTTGTTTATAAAGATGTGTGTGGATTTCAGAGCATATCTTGGAGGTAATTTTGAGTTGCTTCAGTAGTTTTGTGTGTCTGGCAGGAAGCCAGCACCATCACTCTTATTAGCAGAGTGGATGAGTCACTCTGCTTTTCTCCTCTCCACATCATCCGGTTGTTGTTCCACTTATAGATAAGGTTAGGGGTCAGCAGTGATCTCAGGACATGGCCCGTGGTGTCTGCATTCATGCATGTGTAGCTGAGATAGAGAAAATATGCTTCCAGTGAACACGGCGACCACCTGCTGGATGAAAAGCGTCGCCCTGTACATGCGTGCGAGCGCCCATATGCATGCAAGATGAACGAGGGAGCATGACATGCGGGGACACTTTATTTATGGGCTCTTTGGCTTGAGTGCTGACTGCTCAAATGGGCAGAGAGAGGTTGAGACCCGGAGAGAGAGGATGTGTGCAGAGGACAGGGAGAGCGCAAGCCGCATTTGATAATTGGCTGAGAGATCGTCACCAGAATGAAATTATGCTAGTTAATCTCTCCTCAATTAATTACATCAGGAGCAGGCCGCAGTACATTCATTATTCCAGAAAGAGTATTGACCCTGCTGGAAGAAGAAGAAACATATAATAACCCACAATGCCTACCTGCAGTGATATCGTAATGCTAGTTAGGGTAGAGACAGCAGTTAAAGAAGGAAGAATGAAAAGGAAGTGATGTCATCATCTAGCTACATATAGCCTAGAAAAGGTCTTCTATAAGTACTGGATGGCCTCATGTGGGTTTTTTATGCTGAGTCTTGGTTCCACTCAGAGGGTGGGCATCTGGAAAAGCGAGGCAAAAGGAGGTGACAGCTCATTACAAAACCTCGATCAGGGCTCTGTATCTTTCCCTCACTCACTCACTCACTCACTCACTCACTCACTCACTCACTCACTCACTCACTCACTCACTCACTCACTCACTCACTCCGTTTTCCTTTGCGTCCGTTCAGCACCTCTTGAGGCATGGCAGGGGGTTCCAGATTATTCCCTTAGTTGGCCTTACCAGGCAGTACATGCTTCAAGAAGCTCAGAAGGCAGAGAATAGATCACCTGCTGCCACTTTTAACAACATTCCTCCAGCTGGCCTATAAGCAGCACTGCTAAGCAAAAAGTGGTTACATGAAGAAATGTTAAAAAAGGGGGCAAATGTGGGCTCATGAACAGGGTGTTATTGGTACGTAAACATTAAGGATAAATAGTATAGAGTAATTAAAATGGATGGAAAATTTGTCATTTTCTGCTTCTTCAATCAAATTGGCCTCCCGCTTACAAGATCTTAACTGAACTAATAGGGGTTACATGTTTGGGGTTTGGATTTTATCACTATGCCACTGGAAGAAATCTCCACTGCTGACATTAATGCAATCAATTAATGTCGCTTGGGGTGCACGCCGTGACTTGCGTTTTCAAAGGTCATTGCTCCCCAGGACTCCCCTTTTGTTCTCATTTTCCGCTGCACCACTGCGCATCTTTCTCTCCTCCATCCCTCCTTAATTGTCTGGCAAACATCTCAGCACGAGAAAGACAAATATCGCTTTTTTCCTGTGGATATTGTTCTGTCTGAATTCGCCGTCACAGCGTTAATAATTTAGCATCTATTCTTTTTCTCAATGCTCTTACATTTCCTCCCTCAACCTTATTTTCTCCTCGTAGGCCTCTTTCATCTTTTTCTCCATTTCCTTCCTTTCGTTCCCCACAGCCATCTTAAGTTGTGTGTGTGTGTGTGTGTGTGTGTGTGTGTGTGTGTGTGTGTGTGTGTGTGTGTGTGTGTATTCAGCAGCGCAGAGTGTCTATCTGCTTGTCTGTCTTTGATGATGAGGACCTCTCATCTGCGAGGCGACACCACAGGGGCCGTGCAAAGCGAGACAGCCAAACACAGTGAGACTCGCTCTTACACCGTAATTAGTCGGCAAGTTTTCACCTAATTAAATGGGACCCTATTAGAGGCGAGAATGAGTAGAAAGGGAGAAACAAGAAAGACGACTGCGGAGCAACTGCAGAGAGCTCTCTTTCGTGTTGTGTTTGGTTTAAGTTTCATTCCTATCTCTGTCTCTCTTTTTTTTTTTGCTATCTCCTTTATCACTTTTCATTTGTCTCCTTTTTTTTCTCCTGTTTTGTCATGAAAGCCTGCGTATTTTCAACAGCTGGTTGCATTACAGAGTAATCTGGATGACTGCAATGTACACTGTCATCTCCACGCTGATTGCTCCGCCGTGTGAAATAGATCTGTCCATACAGGGAGGCCTTTGATGAGGGGTGTGAGGCAATCACAAGACCATTTCCAAGCCAGACTCTCTGTTCTCACACAGGCGCCCTCTCATGCTTTTATGCCAAAGCCCTGAAAACTTTCTTTTTCCCTGTCTTAATCGAGAAGATGTCTATAAATGGCTATAAATTGGAACCATGCGGATGCGTTACAAATTAAATTACATTTAGAAGGTTAAAGTGTTTCTTTTAGTTTTCTTAATGTAGGGAATGTCACTTCCATCACATGCCCCTCTCCTGCCCTCTCCTTCCTTCCCCTCCTGTCTTTGCTAATGTCCTCAATTCTTTCTCCTCTCCTCCTGTCTCCCTTACTCTCCTCTCCTCTCCACTGCTCTCTTTGTGTTTGGCCTGTGACGGCCCAGAGGCAGCCATGCTGTCTTCTCCACTCAATCTGCTGTTTCCCTTCTCCTAGGCCCTGACCCTGCTATACTCGGCACACACACTCTCCCTTCTTGTCCCTCCCTCCTTTATTCTCTTTCTATCCCTCCCTCTTTACATCATTTCTGTCTTTGTCCTCCCCCACATGCCCTCCTCCCCCCTTTCTGCTCTGACCCCTATGTGCTGTCCAGCCAACTGCAATGCCTGTCAAAGACACAGCGTAGACACAAAAAAGCACGCAGGCACATCACCTCTGTTTTGTCTCCTCTTCCCTCTCAGTCTCTTTTTTTCTTCATCTGCATCATCTTCTCCCCTCCTCCCAATGCCTCAGCTGTTTGGGTTGAATCTGACGGGCGGAAAAAAAAGAGTTCAAAAGGTCGCGGCTTCAGTGTGTAGCAGCGATTCATAGCGAAATATAGAGAGAGGAAAGAGAGGAAGTAGTGATGGCACGGGGGAAGACACAGCTCAGAAGAAAAAGCGCTGCTGACGTAGATGAATGCGGACTGGCAAGTGGACTTGTTGACATGCAGTGAAAACAAACACACTAAACTGTAATTGCCCAGAAATGCCCACGCAACAGACATTATTGTGCATATGGCCAGAAGCGATGACAGTCTAACCCTCCATATTTTCCTACCACTGCAACATCTTAGCGAGTGCTAAAGTCACCGCATCAAATTTCTACTGTACCCCGGCAGTGGAAGTTCTTTGAAATATCCCACAGTGTAAGCTAGTCAGCTGATAGGGTGGCTGACTAAAGCCAGCCAAGAAAAGCCGCAGCTCAACCAGTGCTGCCACTGGCCCAGTTTCAGCCTGCTTTCTTGCACAAACGAAGCAAGTCTTCAGTATAGACACAGTATGAGGCACAAATATCTCGGAGCACTGCTCTACAGTGCAGTCCCACTCTCGCTGGGTAATCATCACTTCAGCAGCGTACGACTTTTGTCCATATGGAATTACATTGCAGGGAAAGTTGCAGCTCTCTCCGTTGTGCCCATTGCCCCTCTCACTCATGTGTCAATCATTCTCTGATCCACCCTCGCCACCTCTCCCTCCCCCGGAAGCCTCTTTTGAGTAAATGTAAAAAACAGCTAATGGCTTGAGTTGTGGGCCATTATGAGCATTAGCTAAAAACTCTTCTCTTCCAGCGACAGAGATAGCCCTTCCTGTGGCACCATTCTCTGGCTCTGGATCGGGGACGTAACCTGGTATGGAGGGCCTCCTTGTTTGGCTCTCAGTGCTTCGGGGAGGCTTTTTAACACAGCCGAGTGACCCACTTGTATTGTGTTATGTTATGGTTGATAGTGTGGGCTCGCAGGACGTTTGTGAATACGTAACAAAAGCCAGCTACAGTGCTGGTGTGCTCTAAGGGCTTTTCTTTGAAGATATTTTCCTCGTCCTGATTTCTGAATTGGGTCTTAAAAGAGCCTATGGATATGTTTGGAAGCAACGTTGCGAGTCTTCTCCATCAAAATACTTTACAATACAATTACAGTAGGTTTTATTATCAGCCATATTGTAATGCATTTGCTTTGATTCTGCCGATTTAACATTAAGTTTTAATCAAATAAGCCAGCAAGGGTTTAAAAGGAAATGTAAAGAATGAAGTTTCTTTCTATTCTTGTTAAATAAATAATAATCAGATGGATGTTGCGTGGACATTAAAATTTATTTAGCATCACCTATTGGCTATTCCTTAGCCAACCGGTTAAATTACTAGTCCAGGCTGAAGCCGACTCTAACATACTTATTTGTCCAGAGCTAAAAGACAGATGGATTTAAGTGGTTTTAAAGGTCCTACATTATGTTTATTTTCAGGTTCATATTTGTATTTTGGGTTTCTACTAGAAAATGTTAACATGCTTTAATGTAAAAAGAAACCACATTATTTTTCCAATACTGTCCGTCTGAATTTACTTGTATTCATCCTCTTTCTGAAACGGTCCGTTTTAGTGCCTGTCTCTTTAAACTCCCCCTCCCGAAAAAGCCCAGTCTGCTGTAATTGATCAGCGTTTCTGGGCATCTGCGCTCTCGGCGTCTCTGCACAGTCAATGCAGCCATGGAATGACTGTAACGGCACTGTAGCGGCACTTTCTACCTATATATACATTAAAGTTGTGACATCACAACCGCATGAAGTCCTGATGGCACGTTTAAAGGCACAGTTTCTGAATACAGGCTTTGTGCATTTCTCTGTGGATTTTGCAGTATTTATATAGCACCTCAACCTGCTTTATCATAAAAAAGACTTAGAAATCTCACTTTTTACAATATGGGACCTTTAAAGTATTCAGATTGATGGCTCAACCTCAGGGGGAGGTGACACTTGTGAAGACAGAAAAAAATACAGCATTTTTGCTTTGATATAGAAGCCCAGTTCATTAGCTCAGTGGGAAACGTCTATATTTTTAGCAAGCCTGCAGAGTCAATGGACCATGGCTAGGAAATAATCAGCCTCCTTTCAGCGCACTCAACACACAGAGTGCCGGCTAACTACCTCAGCAGCTCACCGTGCACGGCGGTGGTAGAGACGTGATGCCGAAGGTTGGCTGCTTACCAACAAGAGCCGGAGGAAGCAAGAAATCTTCCCTGCTGATTTTTTTTCACCAGTGTGTCTAAATGCGACTGGGGTGAGGAGGCAATTGGATGGGCATTCAGGAGCAGGGCGCCACAGGCCCTGTGAGAGCATTGTGGGTAGCCTGATGGCTCAATCGTAGGTGTAAATGAGCAAGACAATCAGTACCTGGTATCCGCTTGTCTCTTTGATGGCTGTGTTTGTCAAGCTGAGACGAAGGAAAGGAGGGAGAGGGATACATGATCCATTACCACTTTTATCATTTTCACTACATTTTCAGCAGGCATGTTAACTATTTGTGATTGCCATTGCATCCCTCTATTTTCCTACTTTTCTTCTCATTTATTTAGCTTTTTAACATTTCATTAAACAGAACTACTCAGTTGTTTGGGTGCACTAATGACAAAAAGTTATTTGATTTTTCTATCAACTGGCAGTCGCTCCCTGAGGCTTTGACTATATATTGACTGACAATCGTTACAAAGGGTAATTTGTGACATGAAAATGGATTCTAATAGGCATTTAGTAGGAATAGGATTTCTGGCAGCACAGGAATGGCACTCTCAGAGTAATATTGAATGTTTTGCTGAAAGGCATTCATATTGAAAGTGATACATTTGTTGATTAAACACTCCAGTAGGACTAAATTCTGTTATCCCTATCTCCTCTTTTCTTTGCTGTTTGTCTCGGCTACATTGTGTCCTAAGCCATGTGTCTGCTCTATTTTGGTGCTGTTGTCTTTTAGTTACAGTTTTCAATGTTGCTCAAGGTTTCTCATACAATACAGTATATATTTTATTGCATACGTGCAAAACATAAAGAGTGATTTCTGTTCTATTTTGTTCTTTTACAGGAGAAAACGAGCATTAAAAGTAAGCCATGGTCCAAACTCTTTTGATTTTCTTTTAACATGAGCAAAGGCATGCTTGGCTTGGTTTGCACTCACCCTTGCTTTTGCTTGATTTTGGTTTTCCATACTTTGCATCAGGTCATGAATAAATTAAATCTAACAATGCATCTCTATAACATTGGCACTCTTATTAACTCTGTGTAAGGTCTCAGTATTTAGTCAGGGCTGTGGAGTAGACTCCTTCCTTCCTTCCTCCTTCCTTCCTGCCTTCCTTCCCTCCTTACAGTTTTTGTCTTATATCGAGCTACTCAGCTTTGGTTTGCTGTATTTGGGATAACTATCTTTCACGTATTGCACATGTCTGACAGTAGTCATTGACACTAGTCTATCTGTCAAACCTGTTGTCCTGGTGTAGCATTGTAAGCACATAATTTGCTTTCCACAATGATACAGTAGATGTAGTTAATCTGAGGCCAGCTCCCAGTTAGGTAATTGGTTAAGACCCCTATTAGTGGAATTTAAGAGGATATCAGGGTGCTTTAGCCACACAAAGCTATTAAGCTACTTAGATCAGAATGTGATTGCCTTCTGTCAATCACCAGATAGGCTGTTGTTGGTGCTCCCATCTCATAAACATACTCACCCACACACACATTACAAACACGCACGAGCGCACACACACACACACAGAGCAGGCCTAATTGTACTTACTAATCTTAAATTTTAGATCAGGGAAAACTGAAAACACAAACTGACCTGCTTCCCTCCTCTCTCCATCACTGGCCTCCCACTCCTCCCTTCCCTTCCCCTCTCAGCACAAACACGTTTTGAAGCATGACATTATTTAAACTCTGATTCACGCCACTGTTTTTTTTAGTCTCAGGCTGTTGTGGTAGTCAGTGGAGTCTTCTTTTCATTGTTGTTTTACGTTTCTGTCATGTGGTATGGGTTCTGCATGAAAACAAATGCAATTTTATCCGTACGAGCTCAATTCTCTTCACGAGCGATAAAATTCAGAACTTGCATTGGCTTTGACGATAGGTGCCTGGTAATCATTGTGACCAGTTTTTATTGTTGTTTTTTTTACCTTCACCATAAACATTTAGATGCGCTGTTCACCACATTAGGGAGAAAATACAAATTCTCACATCTAAGGAAGGAATTCATGATAGCCAAATCATGTGACACATACCACACCAAACACCAAGTGCTAGGAAATGTACTTAGTGTTAGTTTATCAATAAATATCCCACTTTAGTGAAACAAACCGCATCATTTACTTTTGTTTCTCTCCTTCTGCTTCCTCTAGACTCCCGGCCCTTGCCTGATGTAGCCATGACTGGCAAGTGCACACGGGAATGCGACGAGTACGGCCACTCGGACTCCTGCTGGATGCCTGTGCGCACGTCGCCTGAGCGACGGCCATCCAAGTCAACCCCCACCTCCCAACAACCAAAGCTTTCCACTTTCATGAGCGGCAACGGCAGCAGCGGCAGCAGCAGCGCCGAGCAGCCCGGCAGCCAAGAGATCCTCGCCATGGCCGCCATGGCCAACGGAGACCCCGCCACTGCTCATATGATGGGCGACCGCAATCGCAACCTGCTCAACAAGAAGATGGCTTCCTCCTCCTCCTCCTACGAGGCCTTTGGCTCGCCTTCCTTCGGCTCACCAGGAAATGGGGAGGAGGCGCTGGGCCACCCCACCGAGGAGATCCCTCTGGCACCTACTGGGGAGTACAAGCCCACGTCCTGTGGTACTCTGACTCGACGGGAGGTGTACCTGTGAGTGTTAGATGCACCCGCTGTGCCACGACATATGGCATTGAAGTACAACACTAAGCATAGTTGCTTTCCCACCACCGTTACAGCTCTAGAAGCTTTTTAGCCACCCTTGCTCTGCAAGGTAGGACTACACTTTCTCCAAAGACTTTTACGACAGCTCGTTAATGAAAAATCTAAGTGGATATATAAAAAAAACTATTTTTAAAGTGCTAATTCCGGCCATGACCTGGAAGAAAGGAGGAGAAGGAAGAACTGTTGAGGGGCATCTATGGGACTTTGGATGAGGCTGTTCTACTGGCGAGTCGGGCTCTTGGGACATGATCTGCTGCTTGACAGTCACTCTGTACAATAATCGACGCATTTTACATATTCAGTACATGCATGCATTACAACCCCCCCCCCACCCCCCACCCCCCACCCACCCACACACACGTAGGCCCCATTCTTGAAGATGACACTGTACAAAAGAGACAATTTCTTTTTCTGTTTGTGTTTTTTTCTAGAAACAAAGCTGTACATGTGGACTTCAAAGTGTGTCTCGTAATGCCTCTTTTTTATTTCAGAACACTGCTCTGGCCGTGGTGTTCAATGGCTGCAACAATATATACATATGGGACATTGGACATAATGGTCTCTGCCATATTGAGCTGTCTATGGATTCCGTCACCTTGACCGTTTGTGATAAAAGTTGCTCAATAGCAGACCAAAACCTAACTGTTTTCAAATCTTATAAGGACGGGAAGCTTTAAATACTCAGCCCAGAAAACAACACTTTTGTCAGTCCTCTCTTGAAATGGACATTTGTTGGACAGACATGGGAGCCAATGGAATTTGCTGCAACAACACCTTGTTTAAGACTACAACACCACTGGTGTGACACACATATGATGACTCATTCTAACCTACCAGTGTGTACGCTCTTCACAAGTGAAAAGTCACTCATTGTACATAAACATTGGACCACAGCAACAACGCTAACTGCTCTCATTCCATTTTGTCTTACTACCTTTCCTCAGTCTCTCATTCTTTGTCTTTGATTGGCAAGGTTGAGAACGAAACCCTCTTAAGAGATGCAAAATCTTAGAGCCATGATCTATCGCCGCATTGGCTTGAAAAGCATGCATGTACATGGTCGTGCATATTCGTATCACCACAGTGGGATGCTACCGTTTGTATCAAGTAGTAATACTTGCCCTGTTTTTGGCAAATCACATATGCAGACACAGCATATTCATATAACTGAGGCCAGTGGCGCTGCCGGACTGTAAATCCTGGGTAAGCACAGTGTGTGGCATGCCGAGATTAAAATTATGGAGGTGCAATTGAAATTGTATGTGTGTATGGGCCTGATATGCAGTACATAGTGTGTGTGTGTGTGTTTAGGCTATATTTAGTGTATACTTTAGATGTACACCGATAATAGGATTAGGAGGGCGTAAACATGGCCAAGCTGATCCTATAACAGCTGCAAGGACAGCTTTTTGCTGTTATTTCTTTCTTGTTGTGTGATAGACTGAGCAATAAATATAATATACACGTGACCAACAACCATCAACTTCTTTTTCACTTTTCAAGCCACATTGACCCACACATGGCTGTCCAAAAGTCCTGTTTTAGCACTAGTAGATGTTGCTTTCCATAAGTACATGGTGATGGCATCTTTAAGCACGAATGTAAGAATCAGCTCAATGGAGAACAATCAAAAGAAAAAGTATGTACGTGCAGGGTTTTGGATTTACAGGCTGAGAAAAATGGTGTCAAAGTGAAACCAAAGCTTCGCAAACAGAATGAAGCATCTCCCCATTACACACAAAAATAGCTTCTTTTTTTTTGGGGGGGGGTGGGGGGTGGGGGAGGGGTCTTGCTTAAAGCAGGCATTACATGAAGGAAAGAGATAAGAATGTTACGTAACTATACATCCATCACATCCTCAGAGCTGACGCTTAATGACCGCTCACACACATGATAATGTTGAGATGTTGTGCCTCCCTGTCACAGTGACGTTTCGTTTTCGCAACTACAGAGGTGCAAAATCTCATGACTGTAATAAAGCAAAAGAATATCAGATGCAATGGAACTTTTTTGTATGTTAGCAAAACCCCTTTGGTTTGACCGGAGTTGCTTTTTTCTGCATTCTGGCAATCTATAGTCTGTAAGTACTACTCGTTGTTCGAAAGAAAGTGCTCCTATACTTATCAACTGTATACATAAATATTTACTTTTTACTGCACGTTTAATGGGAACTTACTTCACTTACTGAGAAGGAAAAGGAAAAAAAATGTAAAACAAAATGTACAAAAAAAGTTTTTCCTGTAAACACTGAAATCCACCTTGTTGCTTGCTTTTGTTATACCTAAAGAAACATGTAGTACAACTTAGTACGTCAGTTAAGACCATACCAAAATTTCATCAATGTCTCTTATATTACCACACAAACCCAAATATTTCATATATTTCATTTACATCAACTTTATACCATGAAATTTGCAATTTTGTATCTTCATCTTGTATTTTACTTTGTAATCCCATACATTTATTTGTTGAACAGTCAAAAACATGGACAATGTACTACGTGTTTTACTTTTTTTCTTTATCTGGTGCCACTTTGCATATTTAGAGTGCTTCTGAAAAAAACACAGAAAACAACAACAAAAAAAAAATTACTAGAGTGAATGCAAATATGCAATTGTGCCTTTTTATACCAATTGGTATGATTAAATGTTGGTTTGGAATGGTGCATCAACAATAACGTTGACATGCTTACTAAAGTAGATGGGGTGGCATTTAAGAACGGACTGAAACACATTTGCATATCTTAGATGAAATCCCATGATGTCAAAGGCTTCTTGAGGACAACTGGTCAAATGTCAGTGAGCCTGTAGGTCTAATACCCGAATGGCTATTGTTCGCCGGGTTTAATTATCTTGTTGAAATATCCATTCCTAGCATAGTGCATTACCGAATGAGTACAGGTACATTCAAAAGTTGCTTGTTGGTAGTAATAATAATGATATAATGGATTTTTTTGTCGTGTTCCACTCATGTACATGTATGACATCAGAGGTCAAGTAACCTTCTTTGTGCATGAAACAAGCTCTAGGACTGAATATAGAAGCATAGAAAGATACAGTAGAGGCAGTCGAAAAAAGAAAAAAAAAGTGCTCGGAGATATTTTGACTGCTCAGATTGAGGGAGCCTAGAGATAAAAATGCTAATGTGACGGTATACCAGGAGGAGTGGAGGGGGGGGGAGCTGCAGGAGAGCGTAGCTGACAGAACACACACCTCAGCATGTGCCGAGCAACACAACACTCACGTGCCGATTTACAGTATATGCATATCAGTAGGTGATGAAACCCTTTCCTACAAATAAGTGTGATATGATGTTTGCTATGATACTACACGGTGACACTTTGGATTTCTAGATCAGATGGAAACAAAGACTCTGTAGTGTGAACCTCAGGCATAAAGAGAGGACATGAAAGAAAATATGCCATACATTGGCAACTACACTGAAAAAAGTGTACACTCGTTCATTTTTCTGATATTCACTGAGGTAACTGCTACAGATTTTTTGAAAGAAAACATGAAGTAGCTGCCATCAAAATGTTTGTATCTTGCCGCCCAGAGGTGTGTGTTCAGTCTGTGCTCTCCTCTATTCTTATAGCCTTCACATTGTGTAATGAGATTTGTAATATTAACCATTACTATTTGTCCTGCGACTTGGATGTTGATATAGAAATTGAGGAACAAATGTATCATCGTTTAATATGAGTCACTATGCACGCAGCTTAGCTGAACATGGCAAAGTGTATTGAACGCAAGTCCACTTCTATTTATGAGATATTTTACATAATTTAATTTGCTTTTGTACAGGTTTGTGTAAATAAATTGCTTGCCATTTTTGTCTCTGCAGAAATAAAAATATAACATGGTAAAACAAGTCTATTTGGTTTCATTGTTTGTCATTTGGTTTAAAAAAAAAAAGAGAGAGAGTGTTTAATTGGTCAACCCGTAATACAATAATGCACTTTTTATTCATGTTCTTTTTATTCACTGGTGGTTATTACCACTGATCGTACTGGACTCCAACATTAACTGGAGAGTTCCAATAGTCTGAATAAAGGTGCTAATTACAATGTTGAACATATGTAAACAATCTTTTCCAGCCACTTACAGTATATGCAGCACTAATCTCAGTATGCTAACCAAACTGGATAATAATGTAGTTTCATTTCAAAATGAAACATACAACATTAAAATGCTCACATTATGCTCATTTTCAGGTTCATAATTGTATTTAGAGGTTGTACCAGAATGGGTTTTCATGGTTTAATTTTCAAAAAACACCATATTTTTGTTATACTGCATATTGCTGCAGCTTCTATTTTTACCCTGTGTGTTGAGCTCTCTGTTTTAGCTACAGAGTGAGGCATCTATTTTCTGCTCCATCTTTGTTGGGAGTCGCACATGCGCAGTACCTAGGTAAGGACTACTAGCCAGTCAGAAGCTGAGTTTAAGGGCGTGCCACGCTAGCAGCTAGGCGAGCATTATAACGTGTGCTACAAAGTGACACACTTTTGTCACTGAAGTAAAGGCTGGACTACAATAGAGCTGTTTGGAGCAGTTTGTGAACAGTGTTTTCTCTGGAAGATGGTAAGTCTCTTTGGGGTGGACTTTGGGCTTTTTCACTTTGTAAACCTATTACATGCACAGAAAAAGATACATAACACAATAAATGAAAGGGAAAAAGCAAAATCATATTCTAGTATATATTAATTTACTGTATATTCACCATATAACTATTTTTTAAAGTTGCATTAATTTATGTTAGCAAAAGGTTTTTTATTTACACATAGCAGACATGGAGCAACATTAGCATTCATTTGGAGTCTTGTTTCTGCCTACCTAGTATCGCATTGCTAGACCTTCCTCCAAAGTGCTGCGGAGGAGGGTCTGGCTAGTCCACACAGCATTACGGGATGGGAGAAAAACGTGCTCAGGTTTATTGGCATTTCTTTAAACCAATCACAATCATCTGGTGCGGCGCAACGGCGCCTCTGCAAAATAGCTAGAAACTTACTTTTTCATTTTGACAGAACTTGTCTTTTGTCCAGGCTGAAAAACAATGTTTGGCTGTTTCACCTTAGTCTCACATTGCCAGACCTTCCTCCACAGCGCTGCAGAGGCAAAATAGAATTAGAATTTAGAATTAGGTGCTAATTATGTTCTGTAGTTTTGTAATACGAGCAACATCATCACATAATACATGTGATTGGATCCAATGATGATGTAAATAATAATTCAGGAGACTTCCTGTCCACGTTGACTTAAAACAAAAGCTCAAAACTATAAACAA
The DNA here is from genome assembly GCF_031162955.1 of Sander vitreus. Taxonomy (NCBI): domain Eukaryota; kingdom Metazoa; phylum Chordata; class Actinopteri; order Perciformes; family Percidae; genus Sander; species Sander vitreus. The sequence goes on from NC_135873.1 coordinate 6,904,081, forward strand.
ATGGACCTTGTGGTGAGAGTGAATGTAAAAAGGTTTCATTAGAAAATGTTTTTTGAGGATTAAATCATCCATGTGTTGTCATGAACAAACAAAAGATATTTTTTATAGTATAAACTGGTGACCAAACCGAATTAAGTCTGTGCATGACATTAATGTGGAAAAACTCATTCAGAAAGTGACACGCCGGCCTTTTCTCCTTCCATGTCAGCTGTATGTGAAAGTATACATACGGTATGCACTTGTTGACATATGTGCATATACTGTGTATAATGTGTATGTTTTTAAGTGTGCTATCATGCCTGTATGTCTGGGTGATGTATGAGGCGATTACAGTCTAGGTGATTAAAGATCCATTCCCTACGCTCTGATAAACAGCATGCCTTAGCCTCTCCAGCACCCTCAAAGCGCTAATGGCATCTTAATAGAAAACTACAATGCACTGTCAAATTACATCTCTAAAGTTCAATAATTTAGAGAAAGTTTTCCTCTCAACTGTCCCAGGAATATTGGAGGATGTACAGTAAGAACACGACTGGAGAAAAACTTATTTTTCCCACGACGCTGTGAAGTTTTGTTCATGTACGATTTCAAATGAAAATTCTAAAGTGTGACCATTTATTTTCTCCATGTTTGTCTTCAAAAGATGCCACTTCTGAGAAATACTGGGTTTGAATCTTGTTGAAATGCACATTTTCTTGTCCTCTCTGAAGCATTTTGAATTGCCTGGCATGAAATAATTAGCGGGTAGTATTCATTTTTCTGTTGGGAGAGGGGCAAATTAAGACGAATTAGAATGAATTTGAATTTAATTAATGTTTAGGCAATGCATACCAATTCATAGAGATTTTTGTATGAATAAAACAGTGACTGAATATTATGAATACCATAAATAAGAATGAGAGCCGTTGCGTGCAGAAATTACTGGGTGCGTTAATATCTGGAAAGTAGGCGTCAGTCAATAACAGTTTACATACAAATACAAGTTACAAATACAGTTTATGTAAGAATTATTCTTTCTTAAATGGTACATCCATTGTTGGCCTTTATTTACAAAAAAAAATATTCATTTGTTAGTAGTATTTGTGAAACCATCAGGTTAAAGTGGTTGTGTAGGTGTGAGTGTGAGCTGATTGTATCACAACAAAGTGCTAGTTCATACACACCTGATACTTTTTCACAGGCAGCAACTAACACCCTCTGGCAACTATCAGCAGCAATCATAGCTGACATTGACCCGTTATCCACCGTCTCCATGCAAAGTTGCAAGCAGCCTCCCACTCATAAAAAAGGTTTGGCCATATTGAGAATATGAGTCCTAAAAGAAGCATAGGTGAAATCTCGATAATAATCAGGCATTCACCTGAATTAAAGGTGCATTCTGTAGTGGTGTCCTGTTCCAACCCGTTCTCACTCCCAACTCGTAAAATACGGACGCCTGGTCAGTGGCTCTGAGCGTCAGATGCGACTCAAAAAGCACCCTTCAGCGTATGTATGGAACGCACCGGGCAGCGCAGCAGCGCGACCAAGGCGCTGTAAGATGACGTAGTATAAAGAGCGACAACGGTAGCGAGTAGAAAGATGAAAGAACGAAATGCCACGTAAGGAGGTTGGTTGTGGTGGTGGATGGGTCAAACAACACAGGATTTCACCCAGGAGACTGGGGTTAATATCCCGGTCTTGTCCCGCGTGTCACAGAAACGTACATTTTATAACCCCACTCACGATCTTTTCCTAAACTTAACTGCTCCGTTTTTGTACCGCGTCAGTACGTCCCGACCCAGAGCGTCAAAAGTGACATCAAGAGTCATGACGCCAAAGGAGACTTTTAGCATGAATAACAAACGCCAAAGGCACATGACCAAGCGTCCGTACTTAACGCTATGGGAGAGTGAGAATGTGTTGCCAGTTCACCCAGCCTATGATGGTAGTGTGGGAGGAGGGGGAGCAGCCTCGGTGTGCTACAGGGCAGGAGAGAGATTTCAAAGATACTATTCCCCAAGCTCAAATATGTGAAGCTAATTAATGAAATCATTGATCACTTCTCCAACTTCAAACATGAGGTATTCCAATTTAATTTAAATTCCATTCCCGTTTTATGCTCACTGGTGCGAAATAACGAGTCAAAATCACATCAGCAAGGGGAATTTGACCATAAACCTTAGAGGAAGCTATTTGATAACCACAATTTATGACTTTTTTTATTGTCTTTAGATTTTATTTTTCCAGCGCAACCGTGGGAAATGGCATCCAAGGAATAGCAGTTAGGGCTTTGCTAAATTGATTTTTATTTCATATTTATTTTACTGAGGGATTGAGGGCTAACTTTTTTATGTGTTGTGGATGGAACAAATAAACAAGTTCATAAGGAAACTCCTGCAATAACTTTGATTTAATTGTGTACATATAAATTCTATCAGCGTTTCTTTTGCTTGGCCATCACACCCTCGAGGATGATGTCATTACGGGTAATTTTATTGCTTTCACAGCAGAGATGGACAGACATAGAAAATTCAGTCACCGTCTCACCCCGTGATCACACTTGGTCTGCTAAAGTCAGTGTTTTCTGGATGAAATTCATTAACTTGGGTACATTTGTTGCAGTTGCTTTATATTGTATTAATTTTGAATATGGTGGACGAATTGACTAATTTTTATTGCCTGAACAATTCTGGCCTACAAAGGCTGAGCATTAACAAAAGAAGCAGTGACGTTAAGAAAAAGATGTTTAAACTTTAGTTTGATCATCATTTACAGTCCATAGCTTATAGGAATCATTTATGTGTGTGTTTCTATCTGTATGAGTACTAGGGGTGTCCCAGACTATGAATTTACATAGTGAAATCAGATTTGTCAAGTCTTGCCTATTGTCGACTGATTGTCGAATCTGGTGGGGGGCTGACTACAGTAATGAAATATTCAGCTGTGATAAGGTTGCGTGTAAAGCTCCTTTTGTGTGAAAACATTCAACCGATTAGGACACAGACCGGGCGGTGGCACACAACTTGCATCTTACTTTGGATCATCTTTTACTTTTTTTTTTTTTATCTATTTCAAAGTGCAACTTAATCTGTCATGGGGAGATTGGATTTATTCACACACTTTTTATTAACAGCATTAGGCCTATTTGTTGATATTTAGCCTATATCCTAATATGCTGTATATTAAGTTATTGTAGGTAGTTCTATGTAAAATCAGACATTGAGCACCCCCATATAGCCAAAATGGCATGATCCTCGTTTCATAACACCTCTGCGAAGATTCGACTGTGAGATTAGCAGTCAAATCAGTCTCCTTCGATCGAAGCATCGAATATTCGACTATTCTGGGTCACCCCTAATGAGTACTATGAGTAATATTTACATTTAAATCAATATAATACATGTATTTACAATTTACATTTAGGTATGTGATATAAATAGCTTAGCCACACCAAACCACACAAACTTCACTAGAGTCAAAATGTTGGTTGACTACCGAGATCTGCTAAGCTAGCTACCTTTAGCAGGAGTTTAGCTGTTTTCGTTCTCCTCCATCACAAATTGATTTAGCTGCTGCCTTATTTAATAATGTGGAATAACAGACTAACAAACATGTAATTTTATCAAAATATATATTTTTTATTTACAGATAACAGCTAGGGGGGAAATTAATAACTAAACTTAGTTTTAGCTAAGGCTAGCCACTACTAGGCTACAAGCTAGTTCTAACTTGATATAGTTCTCCTTATATATGTTGCCTTTAGGGGCTATTATAAGAAAGCACAACCTGTCATTTCATTGTTATGCAGATGATTTGCAAATGTATTTGCCTATGAAACTGAATGACAGTGTCACACTAAACTCCCTGCTTAGTTGTATTAATGATATTAAGTTGTGGCTTTCACAAAACTTTCTTAACTTCAACGAAGCTAAAACTGAGTGTATCATCTTCAGTACTTCATGCACGCCAAACGGCCCAACTTTGAGTTTGGGAGCTCTGGCTTCATACCTTAAGCCAGCTGTCAAAAATTCGGGGGTTACTTTTGATTGCAACATGAAATTTGACAAGCAGATCATGGTATGGTATGGTATGTTGTTTTGTTCTTGTTTCTGATGTGAAGCACTTTGGATACCTGCTGGTTGCTGTAAAGTGCTATATAAATAAATGTTGATTGATGTTGATTGATAGTATGCTGTTTTTCTATGGCAGAGATTGCAGTCAGTGGTGTAAAGTAACTAAGTACCTTTAGCTTACTCAAGTACTGTACATTATACTTCTACTCCACTACATTTCAGAGGCAAATATTGTACTTTTATCACTATTAGATAACTTAAGTTGCTAGTTAGCCTACTTTACAGATTCAGGTTAACAATTCAAAATATATCAACAAATACATGATGATGATGATGATGATGATGATGATGATGATGATGTATTATCATAGTATAAAATAAGATAAAGCTTTATGGTTTTGGCTTGGTTTTAGGCATCATGTAGGCTACTGCAAATGCAAAATTATTAAACATTTCTTTTTGACTAACACATTTCTATGGCACAATATTTGTATGCCATAGATAATAAAACAGATGTCAGAAAGTCAGATATGGGTTATAACTCAATTTTCGACCAATTATGTAGTCACTGCATTTTGTTACCATCCTGATATTTGTTTAAATATTTGAGCTACAGGATGCTTACACAAAACCTCCACTAACACGCATGAAATCTGGATAAGAGAGCTTGCAACATGAGCATATTTCAGCAGTTTTTTAGCTCCATCCTATATTGTTTTTTTCTCTCATCGCTCCAGTTGTGTGCATGACAAACAATTTTCACCTGCAAACAAGGACACTGAGAAGGCAGGGACTGGACTGGCAGAGAGGAGGCATGAGTGATATCTTTCCAGTGTGTGCAGGTCACTAGTTATTACCCACAAGACTCTCCGTGACCCCTACTGTCACAGGATAGATTTCCTGCAATGACCTGCAGCCACGACAGAGCCATTCACGTAACCTCCCACCAAAGATGAAGTATGAGTGCTACTTGTTGCGAGGCAAAAAACCTGCAGTGAAACAGGCAAATGTACTCCCATTAATCACACATCAGTTGTGAGTTGAATGCACACACATTTATATGTGCTAGAATTATGTGGCAGAAGCTATTTGACAAAAATCCATACAAGCCTTAGTAGTTGGAGCCGGGCTGTGATTAATGAGAACTACTTACGTAAGAAAAAGTGAGAAGAAAAGAGAAGACAGAGCTGGAGGAGGCAGATAAATGACAAATAGATGGAAGCTGAGTGTGGGGGAAAGGGATTGAGAAAAGGTGACTGCTAGATTGACTATCCGACACCCCTCGCCCCCTGGCACCTTACATCCAGACTTCATGTCCTAAAAAGTAAGCCTCGACCAATGACAAATGCATTTATTCATTGCAGGCAAACTCTCACTGCAAAATCTATTTACTTCTGGAAGTTGTTGAAAAGAAAAACTCATCACTGGAAAGCCCAATGTACACTGGTAGATGAAAACCTTGTAAAAATATTGAATTTTTGAAAACTGCAATTTATTTTATAAAAAGTGTAGCACCTTCACCTTCAACAAGGCATTCATAGCCCTTTATTAAAATCTCAGCATGCTGTGAATATGAATATGCTCAAAGTGACTTTCAGATATAAGTAGAACATTTGTGACAAAAAATCTTTTGAGGATGCTGGTCACTCTGAAAAGTTAGTTTTGTAAAGCAAAATGTTAAACAATATTCCAAGGTTACTGAATTAAGTGGGGTGTTCAATCTGAAGGGTTAAACCTGAATAGAGTTGTGATGAAGAGCATATCAATCCTGCCATTAAAGTGATTGAAATTTTTTTTTTTTTTAAAAATTAGAATTACGCAACCGCCAACTAAATGCTCCTTTTACAAAAAAATGACATTTTTGCAGACCGGACCTTTTCTATAAAAGACATCCTGAGTTGTTACATACCCTTTTTGTTTTTGTCTGCTGCAGATTTCCGTCTCTCCAGTCATGTGAAGAACCACATTTGGTCTTCAATTGTATGAACAAACAACATGAAAAGACATGTTTAGTCAGACGCCTTTAATAATACTCATGTTTACAATACTCACACGTTCGAAACGATCAAAAACTGGTGCTTATTAGTTTGGGCAAAGGCAACTGCATATCATTTCTCACTTACTGAAGACACTGTGAAGAGGATCATCTTTGGCATGTGAATCATGGGGTGATATCATGCAAAAGTAGCCTGGTTGGTAATATTTTGCTGCTTACACTTCGGCAGCAGGCGTTATATCTCACCTTTGCCCTTTTCCACATCTGCAGCGCTGCATTTATGTTTAGGATTCACACACCTTTTTGCAGAGTAGCGCCTCTTCTCCAATGGAAATGTTTCACTTTGACTACAGCTGAATGTATATACTGTACATTTAGCCTCAACAACAGATTGACAGTAAAAAGTGCCCCAGACTATTCCCTGTCTGTGGGATTCTCATGCATTTTCTACACATGCTCAGATTTTTGTTGCATTAAGCAAAGCCAGAAGGAAAGCGAGAGAGTGTGAGAGAGAGAGAGAGAGAGAGAGAGAGAGGGAGAAGAAAAGGAAAAAAGAGGGAGAGTTGGTTTTTCTTCTCGCCTCATGCTGTTAACATGCACAGTGCACCAGCCATGAAAATGCAACGGATTTCCTTTTCTAAGAGAATGATCTCAGTGATCTCATTATTTCCCATGTGGATGAATGTATAATGTACGGAGCAGCTGTGTGTGAGGGCCAGAACACACACATGCAAGTGCACTCTCCTGGTGTGTCGTAAGAGCCCTCTAGCTCAAGAATGAACCCTTTCTCAAGTTGGTTGTTGTCATTCCGTCTTTCTCTCTCTAAGACACACTCGCTCACACTTCCTTGCCAGATCATGAATATAGGTTGACTCAGCAGTGATTGTATTGACCTTACAGTGGAGGTGTGTGTCACTGTGTGTGTGTGAATTCCTGACTCACCCTGTGGCTCAAGGCCAGAGCATAGCTATATTCCATTCTGACACTTTGATAGACCCCGAGCCATTTTCATCCCACTGTGCCCAGCTAGATCTGCCACTCTGCTGCACTTCTCATTACTGTTACACTAAAGGAAATCACCAAGTAGGCCAAAAGGAGCTATTCCCAAAAGCTACTGTACACAGTATGTGGCCTTTTAGTTAGCTGTGTGTCATACATCAAACATACACCAAGATATCTTTCAGTCACACACAAAGCCAAAAGAAACACATCAATCATAGTTGAGAAAGCAATCTCGACACAAGGCCCATTTAGTAGGCTTTCAGTTTTATTACATAATCTTCATCTTCAACAGAAATATAAATTTGAATCTACAATGAAATGACAAATGGGTGAACTAAATGTGCTGAGTAAGATTGTCTGGTATGAAAGCTCCATAAATAGTAAGTAATAGTACAAAATAAATTATGTACCAAATAGCAGAAGAAGAAAACAAACAGCCTTTGCAATAAACGTTTATCTCTATACAGTAAAGGCCTTTTTTCCCCTCATATCTCTGGCTTTCTCCAAGTAACTTGCAAACTTAAAGAGTAACTTAACACCCCACAGAAATCTTGTCTTTGTTGACCTCCAGTGGTTTAACTTCTCACCTTGTTGCAGTGATGCACATATGTACTCTAGGACCTTGTGACATCACCCATCAGTGAGTCTGGGTTGAGGTGAAACTAGTCTCTATCCACGATGTTCCACTTCCGGGATGGCTTTCGTACGGCCGGAAATTCGGCCGGATGTCACTCTTTTCGGATGTCCCATTACCTTCCGCTTTCTTTGTGTTGTATTTTAAACTCCGGTCGATTTATGAGGACTATGGTTAACTGCTCCTCAGATCTCTGCGAGCACGTTTTTCTCCCATCCCGGAATGCTGTGTGGACTAGCCAGACCCTCCTCTGCAGCACTGTGGAGGAAGGTCTGGCAATGCGAGACTATGGTGAAACTGACTTTCAGAGTTAGCAGCAAAACATTGTTTTTCAGCCTGGACAAAAAACAAGTTGAATGAAAAAGTAAGTTTCTAGCCATTCAGATAGTAGTAGATACATCTTTAAAGGTCTCTGCTGCCGCCTGATTACATTTGAGGTGAATAGGATTTAGCTTATGTTACTTGCCCCATTGACAAAAATGACAATTAAAAATGGAACGCACGGTCAACAGTTTTTATAGGGACTATTTCTTCTCTAGAAAGTAGGTCTAATAGCCCCCTGACCATGGGCTGCAGCCTCCCCCAATTTACTTCTTTTTGTTAAGGACCATTCCATTCACATCTGTCTCTTAAAAATGACATTCTTGGGCGCCTGGGTAGCTCACCTGGTGGAGCAGGCGCCCATATGTGGAGGTTTTCTCCTCAATGCAGCAGCTGCGGGTTCGACTCCGCCCTGTGGCCCTTTGCTGCATGTCATTCCCCCTCTCTCTCCCCTTTCATGTCTTCAGCTGTTCTATATAAATAAAGGCCTAAAATGGCCAAAAAATCATCTTAAAAAAAGAAATGACGTTCTTATAGAACTAAAATTGTATTCTCAATTCTTTTTCAAGGGAACATTTTTTTTCTCCCAGGTTACACGTCCAGCAACAGGCGCACGTTGTGAAAAAGTCTCAGTTTTAAACATGTGGTTAATGTTGTGAATTAAAACAAAAATTTGGTTAGGTTTAGTTCACGGTTTGTGTTAAAATAAGTACATATGTGAGGTAAGTTATGTACAATACGCAAGTTAACTTACGTACGTAAGTTAAAATATGTCTATATGTTAACTTTTGGTTTCACATGGGACATGAACAACGGTCTCCTGGTTTGTTAGATCGATCAAACCACCCTGACCTCCTCTCCCCATAGACTTTGAATGCAGACTTTGATTAGAAACGTATTTGTAATTCCTCAAAAACAAATGTTATCCAGAACAAATACGCTTCCCTTGAAACGTAATTGAGAATGCAGTTTAGTAGTATTTGAAAGTAATGTTTAGGAGACAGGGTTGATATATATTTCTTAAGATGGCTACATCCACATAGGGTTTTCCAATTGTTCTGGCTGATTAGACCTCTAGTCATCATTCCAAAAATCTATGAAATAATATGATTGATAACAGGCTCCCGCCCTTACATGTGCCACCATGGGAGTCAGGGAGATGTCAATCAAGTCCAGTTTGTACACGCCCACATGGTCCTGAGATCTAATTAGGCAACAAAAGTGAAAACAGTGTGGGTGTAGTGTTAGGGCTCTAACTATAATAAAACCGACTCAGTCTTTGTGCATCATTCATCTTAACAACAGAAAGAACTAGTTTAATAACAATGAAAGCAGAAATTATTCCATAATTGCCTCAGCTGAGAACCAAATTATTCTTTGGTCAAAACATAATTTTTATTCGGTCTGTGGGCATTTCCATCAACAATTCTGACTTATTTCATTCCAATCCAGTCCACATCACTGAATTCATGCTCACACCTACAGTGTCTGACATGAACATGTGTACATACATTAACTAATTCAGTCACGCTTAACCATTCGACTATTGATCCCTCGGTGATCTCTTAAACCAAGCGCTGGTCCAACATGCTGCTGTCTATTTACATATCTCATTTGCATACCACAGTAACACTGCCCATGACACTTGCTCATGAATAATTCATCAGAAGGATATATTAACATAAGGTACAAAGCTGAGCCTCAACCTGAAATCTCCACAGACATGGGAGCGACTTCAGGATAGGATTTTGTTTTGTGGATGACTTTTGCATCAAGCGCTCTGTCTGCTCGTCCCCCCGCACTAATTAATTAGCTAATTTCAGCCTCTGCCAAGATCAATGGATTCGGCTATCCGTGTGGGCCAATACAATTCACAGAATGAGGGTCGGGAGAAGAAAACTGAAATCTGTCGGCTAGTTCTCAAGGGAGAGTGGCCCCTTGCTTGCTGCTTATTTTGCTCAGTGTATCCCTGCTATATAGTCACACCAACAAAGAAAATCCTCCTGTGATGTATATATACTATCTGTTTACGCATGCATTATTCTGACAAGGCCAACACTTTGTCTTTGATGTTTTATAGTAGATAGAGTTCCATGTATGCACAATTTGCATTTGCCCAAATATCTGATTGTGGTAAGACATTACAAAGTTGTGTGTGGGGGAATAAATGCAATCAGTCAAGCATGTAAAGCATGCATGTTTTATTTAGTCATTTGCATAAATATGATGGCTCTATGAAGAGGGTGGCTTGCTTGTTGAAGTATTTAGGTTAGAACAAGCTGTGTATGAGAAGAACAGCATGAGGATATTATCTTTATTTGCACGTGCTACATCAAAGGATTTTTGTATGTGAAGATCACAGCTCGGTTGGTTGTTTTTGATTGATGCATTGGGGTTGCAGGACTTGCATGTAATGCTGTGCATGCTCATTTTCTGCATTGTGCACTCAGATTCACTCTTATGATGCAATAGTTAATTTAAGGTCCGATGTAAGTGGTCTGATTTGGAATAACAAGCATCTTCTTCTCCCTGGATATGACTTCCTATGCATCCTCTGTCTTTCTCACACACAATCCAAGTGTGAACCATGTGGTCCCTATGGCCACCTTGTTTACTTCCTGCCTCTTCTTCTCTTGCTGCACCCAATGGGATAAGGAGAGCGGGAAGGGGCGGGGGGGAGGTTCCCGTGAGAGGCCATGTGTCTGGACCCTTCGCTTAAACCTCTGCTGGCTGCTTTCCTCCCTCAAGGAGAAAATATGTGTGTTGTGCAGGAGCTACACTTAATTAGCCCTTTGCACATAAGCATGCACACACACACACACACACACACACACACACACACACACACACACACACACACACACACACACACACATACACACACACACACACACACACACACACACACACACACACAAAACGTGCATACAAATTCATTCTTGCATGCATGGTAATGCAATACAGACATACAAATATACACACACGATGAATCCACATGGATTTGGCGACGCTAAGCAGCAGGAACCCCAGGGAGCAGCCTGTCTTGACAAAACAAAACAGATGTTTACGTGCACAATGTCACCCTAATGTCAGCAGCCCGCTCCTATCCTCTTTATTAATCACACGGTTTTTCTATGCAGGCTTCAATTTCCGTTTTGATCTTAATCTTTCTATCACTGTACTATTGGGGGCATGTGTGTAATCTTTCTATCACTGTACTATTGGGGGCATGTGTGTTAATAAAAACGTGTCATAAACCACCCGTGTCACCGCTGGGATGTTCAGGATTTACGCTGTCATGTTTCACCATCTATTTCAAAACGCCTGTGCATATAGCAAAGGGATCTCCATTGACAACTGCTCCCAGTGTGCCCTTGAGCAAGACCTTTTAACCCCCTCTGCTGCATGATAACCAGGAATATAAGACTGTGTTTGAGTTTGAGTGAGTGTATGGCACTGGCTGAATATAAAGCATACTAGCAGTGCTGAGGAAAAAAAAAAAGAACTCAGTAAAGCTTTCCTGTATAAATAACAAGCATCGTATAGTGCTTTCTGAAGGATTCAGGGGAGGGATGGGGTGAGGGTGGTATGCATGATTGGGGTGAGTGAGACTGCATTGACTTTAAGAACTGCGGCTGGTGATACCAAAGTGCTGTGGAAAATATTTAATTCATGTGTCGATTTTGCAACTCAGAAAATCACCAGGTTCCTTCTAGTATCCGAAGTGTGACTGCCATATTACCAGGCAATACAAGTGCACAGTGTGTTTCCCTTATGCAGGAGAAAAACAGTGTGAGTGAGTGAGTGTGTGTGTGTGTGTGTGTGTGTGTGTGTGTGTGTGTGTGTGTGTGTGTGTGTGTGTGTGTGTGTGTGTGTGTGTGTGTGTGTTGCTCAAGCCTATTGCCAGATACAACTGTTATACTGCGAAATCCCGGCTTACTTTCAATTACATCTTACAGCTTAGTGCCAAGTTTTTTTGTGTGTTTTATTATTTTTCTACAATATCTACACATACTACAGTATGGTTAAGGTTAGAGAAAGATTTGTTTACAGTTAATAAAAACAACAATCATTTTTAGTTTGTCATGGGACGCAAAACTCACGAAAACCTTACGTCCACAGTCAAAATTGCAGGTTATATGAGACACTGATAAATATTACAGTACATTATACACACTGAATCAGCATAATCACAATTTATGTCATAAAAAAGCAACAACTAAGTCTTGAGGAGGTGTATTAAGATATATAACCTGTGTCATTAATGTGCAGGTGGCTCAGCCAGAGAAGAACGGTGATGCTAACCTTGAGATTATATTTACTACTAATTTGCAACAACAAAATGTTCACACTTCAAAACTGAATCAGTTGCTTATTTACACATCCAGCAGTTAGGAGCAACATTAGCATTTATTTTTGGAGTCATGTTTTGTCCACCTGGCGAGTGCAAGTCCAATATTCACTCTCTTTTAGCTCTGTCTCTTTAGCTGCTGAAGGCTTCACTACATATGCCAAATAGTCACCAATTGCGTCCGTCTGCCGTTTGGTGCTGAGCAGGTTGCGTTCAGTGGTTTTTTAGAGCTTTTACGTTGAAAACAGCAGCCTGCTGTGGCCGAAAACAACACTATAAGGGCAGTGAGAGTGAAACAAAGCAGAAAGTTGTGGGGGGGAAAACTAAACAATGAGCTGAAACTTTCCTTTAAGCTGGGTAAAGCCGACTTGGCTTATTATTCTCTGCAGGTTCATCCGTACATGCGACTGCTTTCACATCCTCACATTGTAATTTGGTACATTGTCATCATTAAAATGTTGATTATAGACGCTTTAAAGCACTTAATCAAGGTTTGGGAGAGATTGTGATCTTGGTTGCATATTTAAATAGTCAAAGCCGACTTTTACCATGAGAAAGGACGTGCTTACAGTCTCAATATTTAACCATAATCTTTCTCTAACTTCAATAAGTGTACTGGTAGTCTAAACCTAACCATGTGTAGGACTCAGGATGCAAACCTTGTTCTCCAGTGTCAAATTCTTATGATTTGGACTGGAAATAAAATTCTGGCAGCAGTTATGTTTCCTCCAGAACTTACGTGGTAAAATTGTCTAGTTACATATGAACATAATTTTTAGCAGACGTGGTTGCAAATGTTCATGCTGCGGAAACGTCCAAAATGGATGCAATCCCGATTGATACTGTCCTATCCTTTGGTCAAGACAAAAATGTGGCCTTCACTTGGCGTTGAACATGTGACCCTCTGGAAATCCTCATCGTCTGTCAGCCCGCTGCCTCCTCTGCGCATAAAACTCTCAGTCCCTCACTGTCATTTATTGAGTCAGCTGACTAACTGCAGCAGCATTAATTCTGTACCAGTAACTTGTTCATCCGTGGAAGTGATAGCAGCCCGTGTGATGCCTCCATCCTGGCACATTAGATTAGTGTCTGCTCCCACTGCTGCCATGCCAATCGGTTCAACAGAGACGGAGGCATGGCAGCCCACCCACCAAACACACATGCAAACACAACGCAGACACGCACAGAGCCACCACTCCCTTATGAAGAGCCAGATGATGGCACAGGACTGGGGCGCTGGTGGTTTTTCTTGCGAGTCAACATGAGGAATACAATGGAGTGTGTTTAGCCGAAGGCTTGAGGGGACAGACGCGGGGGGACTAACAAAGTTAGAGGGATGTATTGTACACACAGTACACACTGCAGATGTCTCCTCTACCCATCTGCTGTGCTGTAAGAGAAGCAGAACTTTTTCCTTTTACACGTCAGTCAGCATAAGAACTGACTGCACATGGCTGCAGTGTATGCTTACAGGATTCATATTTTATAATCAGTTGGTATGTACAATGTGTGTAGTCAATGCTTTTCATGTGTGTACATGCTACATTCATTGTTATAATTGTAAACATTCTCTGAATCAACATTGCTTTTATTTTTATGGACAGGAAATTAACTATAAGGTCTTCTTTTTAAGATGTTTTTTTTTCTAGGATATGGCAATTTACAAATATATAATACCCCTAAAGGAAAATTCCAGTATATTTTAACATGGTGTTGATAGGACACACGATTGTGTGTTGAGTGTTAATAAGACAAAAAGTGACAATTTTACACAATAACATGAATCCACTAATATAAAAAATTTCCATATTGGATGAAGTGGTTTTGAACAGTTTAAATAAAAAAAAGAATGACTAGAAATCTGAGTTAATGTACTTCATCATCAGTCATAACTAGAACTTCAATGAAGTCCTGACAATCACAAACCTGCCCCATGCCTTCCTGAGGTGAAAACCTGTTGTTTCGGCATTATTTTGCTTAAAAAGGAACTCCTCGACATTTTGGAAAAATGTGCTTTTCCTTTTCTTGCCGAGAGTTTGATGAGAGGATAAATACCACAAGTGTCTGTCCATTAGGTATAAAGCTAGACCCAGCAGGCAATTAGCTTAGCTTAGCATAAAGACTGGAAGCAAGGGGGAAACATAGCTGGAATCAGTCCAAAGGTACAACAGAAATAATCTGCCTACCATCTCCTCTGAAGCTCTCTAATTAACATGTTTATCTTGCTGGAACTATAATATTGCTTGGCCAATGACCTCCACAACATGTTACATTTTGTAAACACCAAACAAACAAGATATAGTGTGGTAATTTGTGAGCTTTCAAAGTGGTGTTTTTTAAAAAAAAATTTACCTTTGGACGTAGCCAAGCTGTTTCCCCCTGTTTCCAGTCTTTACTGTATGCTAAAGAAAGCTAAGCTAACTGCCTGCTAGCTTTAACGTCATATTTAGCAAAAAATCTCATTCCCCAAAATGTGGAACTCGTACAAATGTGAGTTATTAATGAAACAGGAAGTGCAGAAATGGTGATGAAAGAAGTTCATTTTCTCGTTTTGCATCAACGTTGTTTTTGGTTGCTGAAGGCCACAGGTCTGCAGGAAACACCAAACTGCTGATTGGACATTTATAAAGTTATCACTTCAAGTAAAAATCTAAAGGCTGCTTCTCCTCTACTCTGTGCATGTTCATGTATACTCACTACTTATTTCAGTACGTTTAAGACTGATTGAGGCAAGAGTGGAAACTCTGAGGCTTCTGTATTGCTCACCGTCAGCATTCTCGTCTGACTTAACAGTTTATTTGTCATCCCATTGACACTGACTCTGATTACATAGAAAGGTCAGCAGTCTATCATATTCCATTATATCTCTCCCTTCCCCAGTATTGACACAAGTAGTTTGCAGAAGGGAGGTGGTGTCTTGTTTGCATTTTTCACTCAGGCCCGGCAGACAGTTAGTCACTAGAGATATATGAACTAATGATAAAATGACACAGAAAGATGTGGTGATGTGCAAAAAACAATGTAGAGAGGAGGGACTAGGGTGTAGAGAAGTGCATTCGTTTTTCTGTTTGTCTTTCTGGCTTCAAATGCATTTGGCTAAAATCCTCACGCTTCTGTGTTTGTAAAGATGCACACATCAATGCACAGAAGAAGGACTTTCTGGAAACATATCACAATCGTTTGTGCACATATCTGTATCTACGTGTCCCTTTGAGCCCACCTTTCAACTGTGTTTTGCTTCCTGCCATTTCCCAGTGGGGGGGGGATCGACACAGCATAGTATTGCAATATTTTCCGTGGCAATGCTGTATCGATACACAGACGCCAAGTATCGATCTTTTATTATATATGTGTTGGTCAGTTTGTCTGCTTGACAATCCCATTTTGCAGCAATACAATTGAATTGAGATGAACAAACAGAGAAATGTATCTTTTTAGATAAAACAGATGTTGACAAGGGTTCCTTTTGGGAACATCATTTGAAATTGGGAAAAATTTGAAGTTGGAAAAAAGGTAATAAGTTGCAGTATATCGCAGAATATTACAATATTTTTAAAATCGCAATAATCGTATCGTGACATAAGTATCGTGATGATATGGTCATGTGAGTCCTCTGGTGATTCCCACCCCTACTTTCCAGGCACTCACTCTTTGTATTTATAAAAAAGTTTGCATGACAACTCTCTCCCTCCTTCCTACCTCGCCTTCTTCCCACAGGTCCTTTCCCCTTCTTTACTCCTTACACAGTAAAACTAATGAGTGCTTGTTGGTATTCCCCGGGTGCCTGCTCCTCTACCATGCTACTCTGCCTTGCTTCCTCTCTAACATTTATGTTTTCAATTAGGCGCTCCTCTGACAAGTCCTGTGCCCCTCCACCTTAACCTCTACATTCTGAAACTTATAAAAAGAAGCAACGTTAACCGGAAAACCCGCTGGGAATTTTCCCAAAATGTTGTGAGAATGAGCCAGGTGATGTTGGCAGCGGATACTATGAATTTAAAGCTGGAGCTCTCCCTTTTGAAACACATTTTAAATAGCACATCCTCTACAATGACTCTGACATTCGCACCAATTGGAGTAAATACAGACCGCGAGCTCCCTGTCGATTTTCCATTTGCCAGAATGTGATTTTTTTCCCCCCATCTCTTTACATAATGTCGTCTATTGCAGGAGAAGTGTAAATGTTTGTTTTGGGGCTTGGCAGTGGTCAATCCTCTTGCACTGTCAGTTTGAGGGCTAAGAAATATTTCCTCAGGAGTTCTGTAATCTACTCTGAGCCCTGCCACGTGTGTGACGGACTCCCCCCGTTTTCACACACATATCCGGCAGCAGATGTGTGTGCATGTGTGCTTTTGTCATCATGTATTTCTCCCCCTGTCCCTCGTGTGCAGAGGCGAAGTGATGACTGAAAGGAAAAACAAGGAGAGAGGGTTGGCTGACTGTTTGACTGTTCCCCGTCTTGTCCCCCCTGTCTGCAGTCATGGGGTTGTGTGTGTGTGTGTGTGTGTGTGTGTGTGGGAGGGGGGTACGGCTGAGCCTCCAATTAAGATTCTGCTCAGCCAGCCTACTCCAATGGCTCAATGGGGCGAGAATAAGCAAGCCCACTGGTGATAAATGGCCCACATTGCTGTCCATGTCCTTCCAATATAACCTGGGCATTAATTACACCAATTGGTATTGCACTGTCATCAATATCCAACTGCGCTCTAGCCTATATGCATGAGAGTGTGTTTGTGCGTTGTCGAATGCATCACTCTGACCAGGCAGAAAGTGCTTGCACTGCACAGGAACACGGTGGAATGATTTCATCTCTAAAGCAAACTTTGCCAATAAAATGCACTTAGCTTGTTCGAAAGGGCGAGAGTGTTCAATACTGATATGCAAAGTGAGTTTTCACTCTGCTTTAAAGACACTGCCCTCCCATTTACTGCATCTTAAGCACATTGCCAACGTGATTATGGGTTTTCCCAGCTGGTCTAGACTGTCCTCCGCATTCTCACCTGTGGTTGTCTGTTTATTTCCCCTGTTTTCCAGTTTTCAAACTATTTAGTTGCTCAACAATAACACACTGTACAAACATGAAACTTCCAGAAACTTAATGGAGTTTAGTTTATGTAATCCATCATAGTGAGCACAAAGACTTTGATCACTTTTGTCAGGGACTTCTTATAACCGCATTTTCAGCCGATAATCAAAACACATCAGAAGAGAAAAACAAGAATAATAAATCTGAAAGAAAATATTCCTGGAAGACAGGACGGTGTTATGATGCTCTACGCAATCATGATTCATAATCAGCATTTTCACTGCTGGCTACAACTACAGGGGGTTAATGGTTATCACCTTAATGTTTGTATCTAAAACTTAGGAATTTAAATGACTGGTAACAAATTGAACAGACATGCTGGAAAATAGCTTAGAATAATGTGGCATATTGCTCAACACTTGTCTTGTCATATGAGGCACTGCAATAATGAGACTTTTCTTTATATAAAAAAGAACCAATTGTACAGAGGTGAAAAGTTACTCAGTAGATTTACTCATGTACTTAAGAATGATTTTGAGGTACTTTTTTTGAGGTATTTTCTGCTCCTTCACCACTGTTCAAAGAGAAATATTGTACTTTTAAAGATTTAACAAGCGGCTTCTAACCTTTTAATCTATAACAAGAAAGCAGTGTCTAGTTGTGGTCCCTTGTCTCAGACGTCAGTGACTTATTCCCAGTTCCACCAAATAGACATTTCACATATGATGCCCAAAGAGGTCAAATTATCCAATATTTCACATGAAAGCAAATATTAGAGAAATGTATACACATTTATGTAGCATAACTTTGTAGCCATTTAATGACCCCCGGAGTTATTTGGGTGTAAGTACACTTAATTAGTTACACTTTGATACTTTATGCACATTTTGCTGATGATACTTTAATTTAAGTTGGATTTTAATGGAATATTTTTAACACTGTTGTACTGGTACTTTAACTTAGGAATGTGATTTTCCCCCAGCACTGCAAACGTAGCCTCACCTTTATTAAGACAACACAGTGCTCTGATACTGTTAAATCTTTAGAGGAAAAAAGTAATTCCAATAACATCATTTTCACAGTCTCTCCAACCAAAACTGACCTCAAAAAGTGTACCATTACAATTTGCTTTATTTGCCTATTCAGCAACTGCAGTACACTATAGGCAGAGGAAGGTGAAAAGAGTCCAAGTCGCTAAAGTGACTTTGGTTCGAAACTCCGACCATCTGGCTTGTCACTTAACCTGCACCTTTATGTTTGCTCCTTGTCCCTCGGACCTTTACTGTACCACTGTCTTCCTCTCTTAATTAGCTGAAGTAGATTTAAAGATGGAGTTATGGTTGGCATTGGAGTTATTGGGGCAGGTACGACTGACTGGAAACTTTTGAGAAGCATATGGTGAGCAAGGCCGATGCCATTCTAAAGTCTTTGGGTTGTTTACTTATAGAGGGCAAAGTTTTGCAGATTGAGAGTCTAGTGAAATCATTTATTGGATTAACAAATGCATCAAAAGATGAATTATTTTATGTCTAAAGTCAAATGTTATCAGTTTATGTTTTTTGGGTGTATGTTCTGCTATAGTATGTCCCTTGTATCTAGTAAATCAAATTTTAATTCCAAAACCTGTCTGCAAATCAAATTTCTCCCATTGGACAATTTATTTCTGGGGTGAGATTGAACTGAAAATGTCAGCTGCATGCGGCAAATTTTGTACTGTGTTTGCCAGTGTAGTAACTTGGGAATAGGGATAGTGAGGTATTTATGACCAATTGGTTTTGGTGATTGGATTTTGCGAAAGGAGAAGCAATTTGGTGTATATGAATATGAGCAGATGTGACAGAAATAATGTAATTTCACCAGCTTTTAATAGCAAATTAGGGATGGTACAGTAGTTTTTTCTTTTCATTGACTCATATGTTCAGTTTGGGCTTTTCTACTTATCAGTCAACATTTAAGTTTACCAAAGTCAGACACAGCAAGTTAATCATCAAGCCTTGAGGCCGCAGAGCTGTGAAACATGTGTGTACTACATCATGCATATTGTGGTAAGCACCAAGAGGCCATTTGTCAAGATTTATGCATGACAGAAATGCACACAAAAGCACAAACTCAACAAACTGCTAATCAACCGTAATAAGGTTTCGGAGTTATGAGTCGTCAAGATCAAGGAAAACACAATCCACTGACATCATCACATTTCATCAGCTGGGCTGGTGAAAAGAAACTTTCAGGAACGTTCATTAAACACTGAAAGTCATAAAGAAGGGCAGATGTTTGGTTAATGGAGGCAAAGAGAACAATGCCTGTATAAAAATGACAGTGAACATGTTTGTGGAGTGTAGTGGTAGATTCCAAAAAAAAAAACATTTGCATGAATTTATAATTTATCTCCAACCAGATCTCACATCCCCAGACACATCAAAACTTGTAGCTATTATTTTATATGAAATCGGAGCTTACATTTTCATCATTAATCTGTACTGTTTTTCATGGTTCCCAGAGGAATAATCCATCTGATTTTGGTAATCTCCTGACCTTTCATTCAACGCCAACATGAGGTTGACATTTGTGATTATAATGTATTTTAATGCCTCATTTTGATAGATTTCCATGATATTTGGTAGACACATTCATATCTCCCTCAGTTTGTATCAGTATGAATCGTAATGACTTCAGTGATCCCTTCAATCCATCTGTGCGCCCATGGGCGTGTTGGTCTTACATGGAGGTGTGTTCAGGTGCATTCTTGGCTATTCCTATCTTGAGGCAGCGGGAATAGATCGCGCCATTGACCAACAAAAACCTGGTCTAAAGTCAATGACGCAGCATTTCATTGTTATTTTAACAGCACATTAGTAAAATGCACCTAGGCTTGTGTGCAGTGCACGCACACTATGCTTGTTACACACACGCAGCAGCATACAAATATGCAAAAGATTAAAAAAATATATATTATGATGCAAATCCGCCATCATAATAGCAATGCGCCAAGATACAAACGCGTCGGGCTTGTAAAGGGAATGGGAGATGACACTCCGATTGGTTTCTTGCATGTTACGCCCAAAACACACCTATGAATTAAATTAAGACACTAAGTACAACCCTTTTGAACCGGCGCATGGACCCTTTTCTCCGCCGTCTCCGACTAGCAAAAGTGGATCTGTACACACCATAAACGCACTTGCGCCAGGGGCTTCACGCCGTGCGCTTAGATTGTTAAAATAGGAAAGTTACAGAATTCGTCCAACACAGCCCCTCAAATCTGCCATTGGAAAGATGCGAGGGAAAGAAGCGTCTCCAAAGCTTTTCGACAAGCAGTTCTGATGGGTACCATTGGCACCATTAGTCTTGTTTTTCTCCTCAGTCCAATGTTGATGGTCCCATTAAAAAAAAAAAAAAAAAACTGGACTGTGAGCTTTTCTCATCTTTTTAGAGAATTTCCTGTTTGGCTGTTTTTGAGAGCTACAGCTCGGCATGGGAGTAACA
Organism: Sander vitreus; assembly: GCF_031162955.1. Classification (NCBI taxonomy): domain Eukaryota; kingdom Metazoa; phylum Chordata; class Actinopteri; order Perciformes; family Percidae; genus Sander; species Sander vitreus. The sequence goes on from NC_135873.1 coordinate 6,924,949, forward strand.
ACGCAACTCCAACTCAATATGACCTTCAATAACATAAACAAGAAAGCATATACACTTTTTTCTTTCATGCACAAAAACACAAATCCTCTAGGCTCTCGTTCTCTAGCTACCCCTGCAACTCAGAGGTCACTGAAATTAGGCCTGTGGACAGAAATACCTCCTTTTGTATAAGCAGCAGTGGACGGTTTGTCTTCCAAACTATATTTGTGAGATCTCATTATTTTCATTTCCTATCCTGTCACTTAGCATTAGGTTTCTTCCGTTAACCGCACACAGGAATAGCTCCAGTCTTACAACGAAGCCAGGGTCCTCTAAAAGAGATGCATTTCAATAACAAAGGGATATATTACCGAGGATTGGCGGTTTAGTACCGTAAAATATCATTGATTTTGCTCAAATGCTTCAATCTTTTTACTGTGCTGGGATGTACTCGGCTGGACTGGAATGGAAATCAACATAAAATGGGCCACTTATTACAAGCAGCATGGTTCTCTTTTATAGTTCCTCCCTCATAATATTGCAAATGAAATTACAAACCGTTGTGTTCCCCAGCACCATGTAAAAATGGAAATGCACAGCGTTAATTTATGCATGAAAGCACTGTTTTTGCTGTTGAAAAAAAAACACTGATTCCAGATGCCGGAATCCACCATGGTATTATTTATTAAGACAAGTGAAACGTTGGGAGTCTGCAAGTGTATCTCAAAACAGGGCCGACCATATGTTTAGTGTCAATATGACTTCACGGTTGCCCATGTGGAAAATAGCTGTGGGCAACAGAATGCTCACTAGCACAGTGCTGCGTTTAGATAAATAATCTTGAACTGTGCGATACGAAATAGGAAACGAGAGCCATGTCTAAAAAATAATTTCCATCTCGCTTTTTAATTGTGACAGAGAGTAAAGTAAATGGTTGATTATGAAGAACTCAGGTTTGTTTTTTTTTGGGAGAGGGAAGAGTCGTCTGATTGTTTCCAATGCCCTTGGTGATTCTCCAAGGACTGGCCTGGCATGAAATTGGCAGAAGCAGGGACCGGAGCGAGGAGAGAAGAAGAAAGCAAGAAAATAATGTGCAAGCGAGAACAGATATAACTGTGGGTAAAATGTCCAAGAGTAAAGGAACGGTGTGCAAGAGAGCTGAAATGATGAAAAGAGCCTGAAAAAGGAGGAGGATAATTTGAGGTCTACTGGGTTTCCTCCCAGCCAAATACACTCCAGAAACTTTGCGGTAAAAAAAAAGTAAAAGTTCAACACGAATGACCGGGAGCCTTTAACAAGAATCAGACATGGTGAAGCTACTCATTAGTGGTCCGCACCAAACCTATACCACACACACTTTTGTAAGATTAAAAATGTGTTGGATATTAACTTCTTAAACCCCAGTGCTCATATGGTGCTCACAATAATTCAAGGACAATTCTGGTTTATTACAATTTTCATAGTTTGGTCATCATTTCTATCTGTAATAATAAGATTGTGTTAAAGGAGCACTCCACCAAATCTTACACATGAAGGTCAACTTATATATTTAGAAAATAGGAGCTTGACCCATGCAGGGAGATAAAAGTCAGGATATCTTGGCCTCTACTGCTTGGATTTTGACCATTGTTCCTCTCAAGTCGTCCAACTTTATGGGAGTATGATATAAAATCAATGGAGTACCCCTTTAATAGCTGACATTTTAAATTGTGGAGATGAGGCAAGACTGTAGGTGATCGAACAGGTTTTAAATAAACCAAATTGGAAGAGAAAAAGAACACAAACGGTAAACTTGTATCCCAAACTGTCATTTATAATCATTCATCAGTTCACATACTGACTTCCTGGATTCATTTTGATCTACCGTGTTAACTGTGGTTGGGTGCGTAATAAAATGTGCACCAGCAAGTATTACAGATAATATAGGTGCCCTCACTTTTGGTTTTACTTCAAGTGGTTGAGATGATTTGGCTAACCTGTTGTTTAGAACATCTTACTTCCTGTTTCTTGCACTTGTTTCTTGGATTTTTTTGTATTGTAGTAAGGACCTCAATTTTTATTATATAGAAAGGTAAACACATTCACCCTTTAGCTGCATTTTTTTAAAGAATGGGTTATTTGGGGTTTCTCCATTTCAGTACCAATCAGGGTAATTATCAACAACCAGTACTGTTGGGCCTTTACATCACCACCTATCCAGTCTGACAAGGACCATCCTTTCTTTTTGTTCCCCTTCCCAGGAGACCCCATGCCACTCAGTGCTTGTGTTCCACATGGCCTCCCTCGCGGCTCCCTGCTGTTTTTTATGGATCTGTTTCATTAGCCACCTAGCTTGAATAGTCCCAGAGGAAAGCCCGAGGGCCGCACTGTTTACTAAATGTGCCTCTTACTACATATCATCCTTGTAAAAGATGCAAAAGCCTCCATTTAGGAAGAGGGAGCTAAACGAGAATGTGCTAATTGGATTTGCATGTCACAAAAGGCAGATTTGACATCATGCTAATGTGATTTCTCTCCCAGAGACCAGAATGAGCTGGGTGAGGTTCTAAAGAAAGCAAAGGCTTGTGGTTTGTGCTGAAAGAGTTTAAACAAGTTTTTTGTCCTCTTGAGAACAGATGTATTCACACAAAAAACATGTCCAAAAAGCTCAACAACCTTCTCCTGAGTTAAAAAAAAAATGCACTCCCTTTTATTTAAATAAAATGCCTACATGCAAGATGTTGTTCAAATGATTAAAAAAAGGTCTGCGTGTTGTTACCAAACTCACTCATCCAGTTTATTTTTAGGCAGACTGATTGCGTTTGATAACTTTTTTTGTCCTTGCTTAACTGATTCAAAGTGACTAGTTGGCTTAGATTCATAGTCATAATGCTGATTTTGAGTTTGTCAGTGTCACAATTAACTTAGGATCCTCTTGTGGAGTTCATCTTATCGATGCTGGATTCTTATAAAGCCCTCCTCTGCCCTCCAATGCTATTGGAGTAATCAACCTTATCAGTTGTTTGAGTCTTGAGAGCACTACCCAATTACAACCTCAGTGGATCTGAAGATGCTGACGAGTGTGAGGGTATTACTGTCCAATCACATACCCGGCACTGACACTCTGCATCGACCCGACCTCCTAATCCTGCTCCAAGAATCAGTCTGAGATGCAGATGGAGTTGATTCCAAGTGTCTTGATTTGTTTTTCTGCAGTGGCTGACATGCAGACCCAGGCTCTCTCTACCTTGCTCTCTCTCTGCTGATTAAGACTGATCCTCCGGTAGGCCACACCAAAGCTAAATTAATCATCCCATAAATAGGTTACATGTCAATTTTGTGGTGATAAGTGTTGAGCTGGAAAATGGTTGTCACGCTATGTTGGATGAGGGGAAAACAGAGAAGGTAAGGGATGGCTTTTTACTGCCAATGCAACTATTATAGATTTCAATGGTATGGGTTGTGAACTGTTTTATTTATCTAAAAGATTAAGGCAATACATTTCTTTGATGTTTCGAAGTAAAAAAAAAAAAAGGCACTTTACTTGCACAGGTTTTTCAATAAACTAACTTAAAAATGAAATATCAACTGGTTCTTGGCATCAGAAACTCAACCAGAGCAGTAGGGGAAATGTGGTTTTGCACATAAACAACCCCAAAAGGAAAGTGAAGGCAAGAAAGCTGTTTTCATCTTGTAGTAAACAAAACATTCCCCTGCGGGGTAAAATCTCCTCGAACATCTGGCTCCATTATAGGCCCCTGTCCAGTCTGCACTCGCTGTAGGAGCTAATTAGAAAGAGAGAGCAGATGAGGGGAAAGAGCGAGGGCAGAAAGAGGAAGACCCAAGATAGAGCTCCAGATTTGTTTTGGCCAGTAATACACGACCCACATTTTCTTTAAACCCACTCAAATAAATCTGTGAAGCCACAAGGCAACAGAAAAGTAAGTAGAGAGTATAGGTCTGCTCCTGTCTTGTGCCTTGATGTTTTTGATATTTTGTATATTTAGTTTGTCTATCACCCCCCAATTCTAAACTGCCCACACCATCAAACCAAAAGTCTAATGAATAATGCTAGTGGTGTGGCTTATGGTGATGTTGGTTGGTCAGTCAGTCCACCACTCTGGCCCAGACTGAAATACAACATATTAATAATAACTACCACTGAAAATAACTAAGGAGGGTGTTGTAGGCTGTGCAGATTGTAGCCTTTGGAGGCAAATTTGGAAATTGGGTTTTGGGGCTGTAGATGGATTCCTAAGAAATCTTGTGAAGTAATTCAATCAATCGTCAACTAAATTTTAAGCAAAATTTAGAAATATTGCCAAAAAAACTGTTTCCATCAACTGGTTTCAAGCGAATAAACTACTCTACTGTGTAGTTCTATTTCGTATAGGCTTCGCCCTCTAAGGCACACTATGGGTTTATCCCTTCACGCATGCGCAGTTGTGAAGATTTTCTTTCCCGCCCTTGCGTACCGCTCGGGCTTCAACTACGTCCGCAAATACTGTATATAAACAGAGCGGACCCGTTGCTCTGCTCCCACTTTTTCTTCAAGCAAGCAGTATGAAGAGGCGTCCGCCTCTGCCCCTCCTGCGAGGCCAGCTACATCTTTTCGCCGGACCTCCACCCCCGCAGCGAGACCTGCCTCTCACCTCTGACGCCTCCTGTCTGTTCTGCGCCCGCCTGCCATCTAAAGAGCTTCAACGGCGGGCGGGCGCTTTTCTGGCTTTTGAGGTCGACGGAGAGGGGGACAGCAGCTGGGCAGACCGACGTGACACCGTCGACGCCCTGGAACCGCTGGAAGAGGGCGTCTTTGACGGGCACGAGTCCGATGACTCGTCTCCCCCGAATGACGAGTCCCTCCCCGGTTTTCCTTCCTCCCCGCTGAGAGGACTGGAACTCGAGACAGGGATCAATGCCTTCCCACTACGGCTCTCCCTGTCTCCAGAACGGCCAGGGGCACCGCCTCAGCGGTCTTCCCCTCTGCCACAGACGGCTCCACCCTCCACCACTAGGGCTCTTTTTCTGGACCTGCCAGACATCATATAAAAGGCAGCGGACCAGAGAGGCATAGCGCTCCCGGCGGAGCTTCCAGCCCCCACTCGCGGCCTCCTGAGCGGTGATGTCTACTCTTAGGAACCGCCATCCAAACGGGCTCCACTCTGGCCACGCTTTATGGAGCTTCGAGCCTGGTGTTGATCCTGCTTCTGAAGGCTACTTTTTTCGGCCACCGGAAGCCGACCTCCGTCCCCCCAGGATCAGGTTTGCGCCCAGGTTACTGACCGGTCTCACCAATGTGCGGCCCAGGGCTTGGCGGCGCAAAACAACATAGCTTTGCTAGCCTCCGCCGTGTCCGTCATGGCCACCGGAGCTAGCCATGGAGATCGGCAAAGCTATGGCTCCACATGTCACAGCTACCCACAGAGGTCAGACATGAGCTTCTGTACGGCCCCATAGCTCCCGATGGACTATTTGGGCCTCGCTTACAGACGGCCACGTCCCACCTTCACCAGGCGACCAGCGGCGGCTTGGCTCCTGGAAAGCGGCTCCCCAACAGCAGCGCCACCGCTCCACCAACCGCCATAAGACGAAACGCCCCACAACCTCCACTGCGTCTGCACCCTCCCAGGCTTCGACCTCCACTCCTCCACCTGCCCCCCCACAGCAGCAGCCGGCCCCTAACCGGCAGGTTTCACGGGGCCGAAGGACAATGAAGGCAGCTCCCACCTGGTCAAACCTGCCCCCTGGAGCCACCCAGCAAGCAGCGGTGACGGTGGCAATGATGGGGCGCAGGGAACGTCTTTCCGTCCACGGTTGAAAGACTGAAGTGGCCCTTTTAAGGGCCACTTCAGTCTTTCTAAAGAACAGTTTCCCTTCAACCGAGCAGCCCTTGTTCCCACTGAACATTACGCTGATGTCATGACAGATGTTCCCCACACAAGCACACACCAGGCGCCCTCAGAGCACAGCGCGGCATGGATCAGGCTGACACACATGGACTCGGGGATGTCAAAACTGATATCGCGGGGCTACACACTCCAGTTCGCCTCCCCCCGCCTCGCTTTGTGGGCGTGTTGGAGACAACTGTGTCATCCCAGGCAGAATCAGACGCCATGATGTCAGAACTACAGGAACTGCTGTCAAAGGAGCAATTTCCCACGTTCCTCCGGCGGAGGAGAACGAGGGATTTTACTCCCGCTACTTTCTCACTCCAAAAAAGTCAGGCGGGTTACGCCCCATCCTCGACCTGTCCCAGTTCAACCGGTGCGTCATGGAGCGTCCATTCCACATGCTGACTATCAGACGTGTTGGAATGCGTGCGCCACCAAGAATGGTTTACATCTGTGGATCTGAAAGACGCATACTTTCACATCCAAATCATTCCCAGGCACAGGAAATTCCTGTGCTTCTTTTTCCAAGGGGCTCATTTCCAGTACAACCGACTACCGTTCGGTTACTCACTGGCCTTCCACACTTTTTCCAAGTGCATGGAGATGGCACTTCAGCCGTTGCGGAAAAAAGGCGTCAGAGTCCTGTTTTATCTGGACGATTTGCTCATCCTGGCTCCCTCTCGGGAAACAGCGGCGCTGCACACTGTGGCAGTTCTGCAGCACCTGCAGACACTGGGTTTCGCCATAAACTGGCAGAAAAGCTCATTGGTTCCCACACAATCGATATTTTATCTGGCTAGTTTATCTTATCTATCTGTGGCCACCTCCCCCTCTCCCACACATAAACTGCCTGGAGCTGTCCACGGTGCTGAAGGTTTTAAAGCACTTCGCCCCAGTGGTAGCGGGGAGGCATGTTGTTGTACAAACAGACAATGTTACAGCAGCAGCGTTCATAAATCGCCAGGGCGGCGTACGTTCGGCCCGGCTATTGGAAATAGCCAGGAGCCTTCTGCTGTGGGCACACAATCATCTGCTGTCCCTCAAGGCTGTTTACATCCCTAGGATACTAAACCGGGCGGCAGACCTAATGTCGAGGGGAGGGCCCTCTCACAACGAGTGGAAATTGAATCCCACTATCATTCAGAAGCTGTGGAGCAAGTTCGGGGAAGCGGAGGTGGATCTGTTCGCCTCACGAGAAAACACACAGTGCGCTCTGTGATTTTCCTTGAGCACACGGGACAATCCACCCCTCGGCGTGGACGCTTTCTCCCACCATTCCTGGCCCAGAACCCTCCTATACGCTTTTCCCCCGGTCCGTCTGATCCCTCGTCTCCTGGAACGCATCCAGGAGGAGAATCTGTCGGTCATCCTGGTGGCACCGGAGCGCACGAGCGCATCCTGGTTCCCGACGCTGGTCCAGCTGCTGGCGGATCCCCCCTGGCAATTGCCGTGGCGCGTGGACGCCCTGTCACAGCTGGACGGTGCGATATCCCACCCCCCGGTGATAACCCAGCGACTGTGGGGCTGGCTGCTGTGCGGGAACGCTTGCTGAGGTTAGGCTCCTGCCGTGGTGCGCACTATTCAGAGCGCGAGAGCCCCCTCTACAACAGTGTGTTATGCGGCGCGTTGGCCCGCTTACCAGCGCTGGGGCACGTAGAGGGAAACAGACCCTATATCGTGTCCCCTGCCTCTCGTGTTGACTTATCTCCAAACATCTCCATAACGACTTGGCTCCGTCCACAGTCAAAGCCTATTCATCCTGCCACGAAGGCCATGGAGCAAGAATGGCTTTTGTTGTTGGGTCAGACGACAGAAACCCGCTGTGCGCTCTCTCACATCCCAATGGGATCTGGCCCTGGTGCTTCGAGCTCTGGGGAAGCCTCCTTTCGAGCCCTTAGCACAAGCCCCTCTCAGGTTGCTGTCTCTCGGCACTTCTCCTTGCCCTGACGTCAGCCAAGCGAGTGAGCGACTTATGCGCGATGTCAGTTTCACCGTCCTGTCTCTCCATTAGAGGGGACGGGAGCGCAGCCACCCTACAGCCTAACCCTTTTTTCACACCAAAGATTTTAACAAAATCCTTTCGGTCGAGGGTTTTTTCCCTCCAGGGTTTTTCCCCCCCGCCTCATAACAACGACGCGGAGGAGGTTTCCCACCGATTGTGCCCGGTGCGTGCGTTATCACAGTACGTTTTACGCACAGCGGACATAAGGCAGACAGAGCAGCTGTTTGTTCACTATAGGGAACACTCCCAAGGAGCGGCCCTGTCAAAACAGCGTCTGTCTCACTGGCTGTGCGAGGCTATCACCCAGGCCTATAACACGGAGGGGGCGGAGCCCCCCCAGGGCATCCGGGCACATTCTACAAGGGCACTATCATCAACAGGGCATCAACAGCTCTGTTCAGAGGCATGTCAGTAGCCGACATCTGCGCAGCGGCCTCTTGGGCATCCCCATGCCCTTTCATCCGTTTCTATTTGCGGGATATGTCCGAGCCCTCTCTGACTCACTCGGTCCTATCCTCACTCAACGACGAATGATGCCCCGTTGTATGTGTGTTCTGTCTGCTGCCGGGAGGAGAGCGGCGTCCCACATATATGTGTAGTCTATGTATATATATATATATATATATATAAATATATATTTTATGTACATATGTATATATTTTGTCACTATCATACATCCTCTCTCACTACCATGCACGCCTACAATCATGATATGTGCCGCTGCATGTGTACTGCCTGGGGTCCTCTCCTACCTACTCTGGGTGGCTGGGAGGACCTTGGGCATCCCATAATTATCAATCATGTATTACCCTCACCAATCATGCATGCCTGCACTCTCGGCTTGGGCCTTACAGCCAGCTAGGCCAAATCATTACCATGGCAGGCTCCGTTTCCTAGATAATCTAGACAATCTGATACAGTCTCCTGTCAGTGCATGAGAGAGAGAGCGACAGTGAAGGGAAAAAAGTTTAGTCTATGTTCCACTTGTGGGCTCTGGGTCGCAGGTGGCATTGACTACATCAGCTTCGCCCTAACCCATAGTGTGGCTTAGAGGGCGAAGCCTATACGAAATAGAACGATAGTTACGTTATTGTAACTCCAGATTCTATGAATATAGGCGTAGCCCTCTAAGATCTGGGCCACCTGCTCCAGTTACATTAGCTGAAGAAAAAGCTTATGTTGGAAGCAGAGCAACGGGTCCGCTCTGTTTATATACAGTATTTGCGGACGTAGTTGAAGCCCGAGCGGTACGCAAGGGCGGGAAAGAAAGTCTTCATGACTGCACATGCGCGAAGGGATAAACCCATAGCGTGGCTTAGAGGGCTACGCCTATACTCATAGAATCTGGAGTTACAATAACGTAACTATCGCTTCGTCAACAGTTGGCACTAGGCTATGGCTTTAATCAGACTGTAAACAGAGTAGAAGTAGAGGTTGCTAACTAGAAACAAAACAAAACAAGTCGCCTCCACCATCTAACCCATCTACAAGAGAAAACTGGAGAGAGGTCTTAAGGAATTTGGTTCAATTTAGCAAGTTTTAATTTTTCTTTCATGTCCATGAGTATTGGCCCTGTTTCATGCTCTCTGTAGACAAAGACATGTTACAGGAATATCTGGGAAGACGCCAACAGTGGAAACAGCTGATCGGTCCTGTGAGTTAAATGTTAGCTGTGTCAGAACTTATTCTGCAAAGGCATTTCCATATCCCTTTTAGTGAGTCAACTCTTTTTCAACAAAGGCAAGAACCACCACGTAAAAAAGTTTTTTTCTGAATTTTGCTGTTTTTATGAATCTATTCTAAGGCAGTAGTTCAAAATATGCATACAAATTTGTAAATGGAAACATGAGTGTTGTCAATGCAAGCATTTTGCAAAGCTGACCTTAGCATTTAGCTCAAAGCACCACTCTGCCTAGCTAACTCTGCTAGCATGGCTATAAACTCTTATTAAAACTAAATATTCAATCCTATTGGTGAAACTCCATCAAAAGGGCCCTAATAATCCTGCTACTCATCAGTTAAGTCTTCAACAACAAGTGAAAAACTTCAACTGAGAAATCTCCACCTTTGATTTTTCACAGAGCCAAAATACTGTACATAACCATACATTTATTAAATAGAAGTTTCAAGCTCTGTAGGTTTACAGGGCAAAGCCCCCACACTGCAGCCTCTGTGATCACATTGTTGTAAACAAGCCTGTGAGAAGTTTCTACAGTTTTCCACCTGTTCTTCCTGATCAGGCAAACCCAGTCTCACGGCAGTTTGTGTAAATGTCACGTTATTTTTAATCTATTGATACGTGTTCACAGGGACGTTTTTCTCGTTTTTTTACGTGGTGACCAGCACGAAATACCCTACGGGGAAAGGACGCCTCACACACCGGGAGACGGCCGCGGGGGACGGCCACTGGGGACGCGCCACAATAACGGGATGGCGAAGGTTGGGTTTAGGAAAAACACTACAGGGAAAGGGCACCTCACACGCCCGGAGACGGCCACTGGGGACGCGCGACAATAACGGGACAGTTGTGATTAGGAAGACTACGGGAAACAAAATGCCACACGCAGGACAAGCCCTGTGTTGCTTGCGGATTTTCGCCTTTTTATACTACTCCCTACCATTTTTGCGCTGTGGCCACGAAATATGCTTCCCATTGAAATACATTACTTCACATTTTCGTGCTGGCCACCACATAAAAAAACGAGAAAAACGTCACGAGAAAAACGTCCCCGTGAACATATATCAATAGATTAAATAATGTGACATTTACACGAACTGCCGTGAGACCGGGCTTGGTCAGCAGGATATGGTAGCAGTGTAGCCAACACATGCAGATTGTATGAGTAGCCTACGCTAGCAGTGTATAATCAGTGCCTCACACCCACAGGTCAAGTACTCAACAGATAGAGACAAAGTATGTGACTTGACAGGTATGGCATTCAGAAAATAAACTTAGCAGAACTTATGTGTGTGTGAGGTGAGGAGTGGAGTGTGGTATGCATGCAGGTCTGTTGTCTGTTTTTTCTAAGTACTAATCAAGAACCCAGGGAAAGCTAAAAAAAAAAGATCACAACCGGTTTGAAATGAGTAACTATTTATTACATACATAATCTCTCTTATAGCAGGAGAAAAAAAAAAGAATGATCAGGGTTGCGACCATGACACCTTTACACAAATCCCCTTCATGCTCTAAACTCCACTTGAGCAACAAAGGCAGGGCCGCTCAATGCCAACGTAGACAATCATCATATGCTATCACAGAGAAGTGGCAGAGCTTACCCTCTCCATGTAACAGACCGCAAGCTGCTGTGTATAATGTAGCTATGAGTTTCGCAATAACATGTCAAAGCATATCAGCACACAGAAGACATATCATGGATCTTCTTTTCCTTCTCTCCTCTGTGGGATGGAGGATTGAATGCCTCAAGCTGAAGTGCTGCTACGTATAGAGGTTTGGTCGTGAGTGTAGAACCTCTTAGGTCCCTCCTGAGAAGCATGCAGCAAGTGGACCAAAAGCACATACAAAAACTCAAGCACAGCAGCAATGCTGTCTTAATTGACAACAACCTGAGAGGGATCTGCCCATCGGGCCTAAACAACTCCTCCGTCAAAGGGCCTTTGACAGAACCTGGGTCCGTTCACACTGAGGAGCGGAGGAACGTATCACCACATTTCTGCCTCATGCCTTGTTGGTAATATTTCAGGAGAGGATGTTAGAAACCAATTTCTCCCAAAGCCCTCATGACAAGCAGAGATTGCTGACGCATACACTTTGATAGTTGAATATGACAGAGCCCTCTCCTGCAGAAGCTGCAGGAAGGAGCTCCCCAAAATCAGCTTCTCTCTCCTCATAACAGTTTTAAATGCTCAACAATTTACCTTGTAAGCAAAAAAGCATTGTGCAAGTGTGTTCTGCAGAGCCTGCACCGCAGCATCATACAATCTTAGACACACCATCCTGGGCGGCTTACATTTCAAGCTCCAATAGGCTGACCTGAACCCGGTGCTCGGCAAATTGAGCCATTTCCCTTTTGACAATGCCTCTCTGAGTCAGCAGCTGAGTATTTTTTACGTAGATATGCAGAGATGCCATACAATCTGGGTTATAAAGTAAAGGTATATACATAACCTACAAATAGCATTACATATTTTGCACTTGACAGATGTTACAGCCAAGAATGTAACTACAATGTTGCAACAATTTAATTAAAACCAAGAAAGTTAGATTATTCTGAAAAGCAATGTACTGGGATCTGTTGTCACAGCTAACTTTTTGCCATTGCCATTTGACAATCACTTGTGGTCAGCACTGTGAAATTAACTGCTAAAACATTGGGACTATATTTGGTGTACCTGCGTAATGTAATTTTCCGACTTTAATTTATGGCAATAGTCATTAACAAAACTGCTCAGGTGAAAACAGTCTTGAAGCTTTTCTGCTTCATACATACAATATGTATGAAGCAGTCATCCAATTAGCAGTGCCATCTGAAGCTGGGTTGAGGCAGGACGTGGAGCAAAACTTCAAGGTGCGAGTATATACGTCAACATTAGCAGAAAAATGGGAGTGGAGGGAAGCAGATGTGGATATATTAAGTGAGGTGAAGATGCATCTACACACTGTGTTATAACTCAAAAGATGATTGCTCCAATGACTGCTTAATTTAGCATTTTAACAATATTTTAATATTTATTAAATCCATAGTAGAGTTATTAAGATACTGCAGGTTAGATTCCCCTCATACAAAATATAGATATAGATCAATACTAGCTCATCAGCATTGTTTACTTCAAGGGTAACTACCGTTTTTGTCAACCCTATTTTATGTTTTTGTGTCTAAGTGACTGATGGGAACAACAATCTTTAAAGTTGGTCCAGTATTAAGCAAGAACTCTGCAGTCGGCAGTGGAGAAACAAGCTACAAGGTAAGTTAATAGGGCAATTGTCTAGCTTGTATTCTAAGTGTCTGACAACATTTTATTTAAAATGTTATTCTGAAAGGTATACTACAGCTGTCAAATAAATGTAATGGAATAGAAGTTTATCATAAATAAGTAATACCCAAGTAATGAACAAGTACCTCAAAATTGTACTTAAGTTTGGTACTTGTAAATGTACTTTACACCAATTAGGACAAATTCCCATGATACAGTGGGGGTACTTAAAACATCAACTTTCTTACACAAACATGCTCCTCCCGTTTGTGGGCCACATTGTTAGTGCAGAGTCATATTTATGCAAGCTGCTATCGGTGAGCTACATGCGTCTGGCTAACCTACTGTAATTCTGTGCGCTGACTTGCAGCTTGGATTAATCCCATGGCCCTAACCTTTCCCTCTCGCTGTGGAAAGAGCAATTTGCCTGATTCTGTTGTCGCCGTGGGTGGCTCTCCTCCCGATGACATCTCCTGCTGCGCGTCCAGGATCGGAGGCCGGCGCGATACCCGAGGGGTGATCAAGATGCCAAAAAAAAAAGCTCACTAACACCTGCCACTGAGAGCATTGTGCTGATTAAGGGAGAACTTTGACTCTCAGCCGACAAGAGCAGAAGGAGAGGGGGAGTGAGAGAGGTAGACAGCGAGGGACGGAGGAAGCTAGTGGGCGTGTTGGGGGTCAGGGGCAACAGTCTTGTTATGCTGACAGGATGGCCAAAGTCACGACACTCCGCTGCTTTGTTCAAGCGTTCCATTTGCATGAGACGCCAACATTTTACTCTTATATCAGTGCTTTCTGTCTACAGCTCTTAGTTCTTGAAAGTACTGTGTGAAGCAGAGGGGTTAGGGATTCAAGGGCCTGTGCATGAGCTGCTCTAGTTCACACTTGGTAAATTGGCCCGTAATCCCGGTGAGAACATGCTTCAGCTGCTTGTACATCCAGACAGTGGCTTTTATGTGCTTTTAAGGGAGTCTCCTCCAGATGATATTCTTAATGAGCCTCTGAGGAAGCCCTTGTCATCATTAGATGTTCTGCTTCCAACTCGACCCCGCCATTCCGGTTTGATAGACAGAGGGGATGAAACAGCTCGGCCAATGAGGCTGCGGAGTGGGCGGCTCTTCCTGTTAGAGGGCAAGAGACCCAGCGTCGACCCTGTCAGCAGTGACCAACCCTGATTGAGCACATGCAGAGAGAATCTGTTGACCCCAGAATGGCCTTTGATGATGAAGATAGGCGCAGAGAGAAGGGAGACAATCTGAATGACATCATTTGTTCAAGCCTATCCTTTTTTTTTTTTACTTTTTCTTCCTTTAGCATATCCTCTATTGATATTCAGGCAGGGAAACATGTCTGTAAACAGTCAGTTGTGATTTAGCTGAGACTTTATGACGAAAATAAATTAATTTGTTTGGCTCAGTCAGTGTAGGCTAATCAGCAAAGTTAGAAGGTGGCAATTATTTCCAGCAACTAAAATGAGTATTAACAAATTTTGAATATTTATTGTACTTTCATGACCATTGCATAACCCTCCATGTTTTCTCTGTGTGTTTCTTTGTTCTTAATTAACCCCTTCCATTACTGATTCAACGACAGAGATCCCTTTTCCTTTACAGGATTACAATTACATACTAATCACTGTTTGCAGCATTTTCTGTGTTTGTGTAAGCTTCTAATCACTGTGTTCTGTTTTTTGGGGGGCTCCATGCTGTGATTCATTAAGGAACAGTGCTCCCCCACCTCCACCCTTTGAACCGAACGGGTTCCAGGATGCCACTAGGAGATTGCTGGCAAGATCTGTTGATTGTAACTCATTAAGCTGAGGTAATTAGGGCCTGTTAGATAAGTTTATCAGAATTTGGTGACATCTTTCTCACATTTCTGTTGTGAAGATACCACCATGTGAAATAACCATTAACGGTAATTATGTGTTGGTGCAAAGCACAAAGAGTAAGAAGATGTTACACAGCTAGCTTAGAGACTTCTAAGTCAGGCGATGTATCTCCTTTCAATAGCATGAAAGGAGCAGCCTATGTAATTGGACAATGTATGAATTTGTAATGAGCAAATTAATATGCCTGAAGTCAAGGATATGAATACAATGACTGGAGAATAATATAGCATGGTTAACAAAAGTGCATTTACAGTGTGATTAGTCTTTACCATTTTCTTTGACAGGACATCGCATTGACTTACATTCAGCAAGTCACATGGATTTAAAGGATCTGCTGTGCAATGCAATCAATCCAGTCAATTAGTTGATTAAAAAATAACCCATTTTTACTTATTTAAATGGTCTGTGCATGAAATGAAACAAAGTCTCCTACCATTTAAATAGACTTGTGATTATTTTGCAAAGTGGAATGCGTTTTATACTTCAGTAATTTGAATTTTGCCGTTTTGGGCTATACATGGTCAGGGGAGGTTGCGGGGAAAACATAATTACAAAAGCTAGTCAAGCCTAACAAAACAGTGCTTAGAGCCTGTACGACTATTGCTGCCGAGCGACCCTTTTTGTCACTCCCATTATTCATAGTCTGTGCGAAACCAGCAGGAATTAGTTTATTGTAATTCTAGAACAGAGTAATGTTAGGGGGGTATAGCTATAAGAGACAGAAACAGTGACTGAGACAGAGGAATTTGTGTTCACACTCTAATTGAGAAGGAGAAAGGTTAGACTCTGCAATACCCACTCTACTCATTTTGTTCCAACTGGCTTAAAGTCTCCCTCTTCACCATATAAAGATCATTACAACTTAAGTGTGCCTTGAGCATCCATCACACAAAGGTGTGTATTCAAGCAAAGGCGTATGTAAAAGCACAGTGGGGCCATACACCAACTGGAGGTATTATAACATTTCAATCAATGGTGGACTTTAAGGGAGTGAAACCTTCTGAGGTGACATTCAACTTGAACAGCTTCCCCAACTTAAATGATGTGTTTAATCCATTGTGTGTAATTATGGTATGCAACGGTAATATTAGCTGGAAGGAATTTAGATCCTATTACCCTTAATGTCTTAACTCCCAAGTTTAAAAAGAGTTAAGACTCCAAATGGAATACATTTACCACCTTGATAGAAAAAGGCTGGTGTACATTCTATGAGGGGCCGTCAGGGACATTATTCAGAATTACCTCTAACACATACAAGTGAAACGCTCTTATATACACTACTGAAAAGCTTTCACACATACAAGTGAAAAACTCTCACACATACAAGTGAAATGCTCTTATATACACTACTGAAAAGCTCTCACACATACAAGTGAAACACTCTCACACATACAAGTGAAACGCTCTTATATACACTACTGAAAAGCTCTCACACATACAAGTGAAATGCTATCACACACAAGCGAAACACTCTTATATACACTACTGAAAAGCTCTCTTACACGCACAACATTTTGCATAAACTACAAAAAAGCTTTACCACATACTAGTAAAATGTGCTCATATTGATTGAGAGACTATGGGCAGAACTCAACAGAGTTGTATCTAGACACTTTATAAACATCTTTAACTTCATGGAGGAACAGGGTGTACTGGATTCATTGAATGAACTACATTTATTTTGTCTGCATTGTGTTTATTTACCAAGGATTGAAAGAGCAGTAACAGAATTCATCAATGGAACAACCATGGCCTCTCCACACAACGGGGGCAGACACCTCTCCAGCTGTGGCATTCAGGTGTCAATAATAATGCAGAAATCCATCCAGTTATAAACAGCATTTTTGATGCCGATAACTACTAGGGCATTGATGAAGAAGGGCCATTACCTGAACTTCCAACCAATAATAATGTTGTAATTCCAGACATAGATGTAATTATTAATGAGACCACAATGAACATTATTCAACAAGTGAACTCACTTGAAAATGATGGGAACCATGGAATAGATGGGTTTTTTTTTTCACTTCTGCACTTTCTTCAGTGAATAACATGGGAGTTATGTTAAGGTTTGTTAAAATGTTTTCTTCACTTGTGCAGTACATTCTGTGAATTAAAGTTTTGTTAAAACATTGTAAAACATTTAATGAAAAATAAATGAACATGATAAACATTTGTTCAAAGGAACAAACATTCAAAGACAGGACAAAAGAGACAGAGACTTAAACAGGCAGAGAGAGAAACAGTCAGACACATCAGAGAGGCAAACAGATTGATAGATAAATAAGAGACAGAAAGTGAGTCACAGAAAGGGATACAGAGCATATGTTCAGCTTAATTGTTTAAATTTTAACTGTCGAAACAAATATATGTTAAAAGAAAGTTTGGTAAGAATATGAAACATTCACAACAAACAGCCGTTAAAAATAAATGTAAATATGTTTTAAAACATAGGCTGACTGAGTCAACTGAATTGTGGTGAAACTATATAAAATACATAGAAATGAAAATAATAACTGTCTTGTTTTAAACGTTTTTCAGAAAGCAGAAAGGTAGAGACAAACAGAGAAAGTGAGACAGAGACAGAAAAAGTTTTCAGAGCATGACATGTTCATGCCCTGCCAAACCCATATGTGTTTCCTAATGCAAAGTCAAACTTCTCCTTGAACAGTTGGTAAGACACATGTAGTGGCAACTTGATGCAGTTAACCCATGTGTTGGCAAGAGGGAACATTGATGTAGAGAAGCCATCATCTCCTTTGTAAATGAACTGGACAGAAGGAGTTGGGGAAAAGCCGATAGGTGGTACCACAGATGCTCCAGTTGTGAAGGCCAATATCTTCTCTAGTTTGGATGGCCCTTCTTCTGTAAAACCAAAAATATTATCAGTGGTAGTTGGTCCAATTAATGTGTATGTGAATCATCTCACATACACATTTAACTTAAAATTAACATCAGCTGATACTGAATAAATTGTCCAGTAAGCGTATTTCACTTTTCAAAACCAAAGCGTCTAAAATCTGAATCAGCTGATACTGAATAAATTGTCCAGTAAGCGTATTTCACTTCTCAAAACCAAAGCGTCTAAAATCTGAATCAACTGATACTGAATAAATTGTCCAGTAAGTGTATTTCACTTCTCAAAACCAAAGCGTCTAAAATCTGAATGCCTCTTATAGCAATGAATTTATAACAGGTCTTTCATCTTTCAACATTTGCAGGTTGCTTTGTGATAATGTTACGACTACCAAGAGAATAAAATAAAAAGAATGATACTAAAAAAACAGATGCATCAGTTTATTTGACCATTAAACTATTAATTACCTTCTGCATCTTGGAGATAGTCCCTCCAGAAAGTAACGACCATCTCCTCAGCAGCTCTCTTGTTGCTCCCTTCTGGAGAGAGACGAATGCTGAAAAGATCATCCACCTGGTCAGCAGTCAGTGTGTTCGGCTCATAGTAGAACAGGGGTCGAAAGCTGTCGTCGTATTTGGTCCAGAACCCCAAGAGTTTTCAGTCCTTCACAGAATCTGTACAAACAACATGGAATAATTGTACAATCCATAATTCAATTGTACACTGTCAAATTGTCCCTTGGTTTTTTATAATAACTTTTGTGAAGCTAGTCTTACACCTTGTTGGTCAATGGTTAAAATTATTACTCCTTTTGAGATTGATCTGACTGTACAACAACTAACACTGAATACCTTTGAAATGGACCTTGAACCCTGTGGATGAACTGAAACATGACAATGTCTTGTACCAACAGATCCCTGTCTCTTATCGACCGCATAGGCCTCAGACATCCTGCATTGGCCAAGTAGTCAAACAAAGGTGCATTTGACTTCTCAAGGTCCTCAAGGGTTGTACTTTCAGATACCTAGCATCACAAGAAGCAGCAAGATGGCTTGTTATGGAAGTTTCTTATTAGTCATTTAACTTATTAGTACAAACCCAGACACTAGTGGTCTGCATACTACAGAATGCCTAGAGGTCCCCTAACAGTTCATGGCAGTGCAGGTTTTTTTCCCACACATTGCTACAATGTGATAAATAAGAAGGAAAATATGCTTTGCTGTCGACACTTGTCCGTTGAATAGTGGTGGAATTCAAACTACTACATATGGAAAAAGTGGGCTGATACTCCTTTTCAAAATGGAAAACAACAAGAGAATCTTTTAATGTAAACTAATTCAGGGTACCCCCAGGATCCCCCAACTTAAAGTCAAGGCTTTTTAAGACCTTTTTAATACCATTTCAAATTAAATTCAATGCCAACTTCGTACCCATTCCGACAGAAGTATGAGGGGAAAATGTAAAATCTGTATACATTTTTCAACCCTAGAAAATAAGTAAGCTACTTGAATTAAATAAAACATTTTATTTAAATTATCAGTCATATGTAATACAATTTCTTGGATTATAATATAATATAATCACATAAAATTAGATATATTACACTGCATAATGAGCACTTTTACTTTTGGTACTTGAAGTATATTTTAATAATACTTTTGCACTTTAACTTAAGGGAGATGTTGAATGCAGGACTAAGGAAGTAATGGAAGGAAGTAACACAGTTTTGTTCTACTTTTACTGCAATACATGATCTGAGTAAGTCTTCCACCTCTGTAAATCACCAACAACAGTCGTGCATGAAAACCTGCAGCAATGTTTAACACTGAAAACACACAGCTCAGTTCAGCATTTACTTGCAGCTCTGCTACAGTAACAGATAACCGTAAACGTTACCTGCCGGTCACTTCGTCTCTAAACAGTCCACTCACACTGAAGTCCTGCACGGATCAACAGATGTTAGAGTCTGACGGCTGCTCGCTCTGTTTGTTATAAAATGCACACCGAGCAGATTAATGCGCTCACAGATCCAATCTTTGCAGTTGTTACCGCTCGGTGTTTGGCTAGCTAATAAGCCGTTAGCTTGAGCTTTGTCTGAAGGCGCCGAGCGGCCAGCCAGGCTCTGAAAACACGACACATTCCGCACATCCTCTGCTCAGTTTAACCGCTATCCCCCCGGTACCGGTCAGAGAGGTTTACTTTGTGTCTCGGTCCTCCGGTCATTCTAGGGACAGGCTCCAGTCAGTTTTTAATTAGCCTACATTAGTAACAGTTAATTTTGTTACGGTATGAACTTAATCCTAGGAAAGGCAAACAAATATAAGACCTTTGTAATGAAATCCAAGACTTTGTATAACAAATTCAAGGCTTTTAAGGCCTTAATTTGAGATTATCAAAATTAAGACTTTTTCAATGCTTTTAAGACCCCGCGGGTACCCTGTAATTCTAATCCAGTATAACATTCAAAAGCTATCAACTGACCTTTTTGACTTTTGCTGGCAAGAGTTCTGTGTCAGCTATGTCTTCTAGTTTTGGATTTGCTGAACCATTGACCAGAAGACAAAATACTGTTGGTGAGAGGAAGTTTGGTGGTGGACCGTACATGTACCAAGCTCACTGCAATGGCTTTGCCAGCAATGTAGTACCAGTCCTCTCTTAGAGCTGAAAAACAATGGCATAGAAGGAAAAACAATATTGATAAATACCACATTTTGGCAAACAAAAACTGGCTGTCAATTACAGGCCGGGTCTCGAATTATGACCGGGGCCATGGTTGACACAAACAAATAAAAGCTAGGTCTAAAACATGAGAGGAGAAGTGAGCTGCAATATAATATGCATGCATTTCCAATAACTTAATCTAATGAATTCAGATTAATTTTGCTTGGTCCAGGGTGAAAAATACTGACTTTTCCTTTTCAGTGTGACTATCCAAATTCAGTCACTGTGGATGCATTTCTTAGAAAAACTGGATTGTATAGTACCATACATGCTCCACAAGATGACAGTAGCCAAATTTCAAGGGCCATATGGGAATGTTGCAAGTCAAAGTTTTCCACAACACATCACTGCAAATGTTTCATTAAACTGTAGAGGGATTTTAATTGAAAACAGATACAGAAAGTGCTGAGTTTGAATTTACCACATAATGCAGTAACTGTAACAGGGCAAACAGGGGCAGATTAAAACAATGCTTCATACTAAAATATGACCAATTATGCTTAAAACCCTGCCTCTAAAATGTATATAGAGGCAATATGTTGGCTTCTTGCTTCAATTAACTGTGTGACTGAATCAAGTAGATTTTAAAACAAATGCTGAGCAAATGTTTGTAATAATCATCAAAGTAAGAGGAAAAAAGAGGCATTTACCTGACATTGTCTGGAATGTGCTCACCAAAGCCATCCCTGATGCGTTCTAAAACAGTCTCATGGTCCCAGTCCTTCTGTAATTCAAAGGCACTGAGGATGTGTCCATGTTTGTGTAACCATGATTTTGGATCTTGTTTGCACACTACTCCCCATGATTGATTAGGGAGTAGTATTACGTCCTTGGTGAAACGGTCATGCTGCTGTGTCCTGACTCTGAAATAAGAATGTAACAATCAGACCACATGAAAACAGCCAGTACAATATAAGTCATACTGCTATAGGAAATACGATATAAAATACTAACCACCACCCCCTATCAATATTATATAAATAATGGGTAGTGGTTATCAATATCAGTTATATTTAACCCATTAATATTCATATTTGGTAGTGAGGGCTCAATCCCCCGCATGTTTGTAGTGGAGGCACAAACAGCTGTTTAGCTCACTACCATGCCTTGTTGCGTTATGTTACGTTGGATTAAACAATAATTTAGAAAAAAAAATATTTATAATTTATGTGTGAGAGCTTTTCAGTAGTGTATATAAGAGTGTTTCACTTGTATGTGTGAGAGCGTTTCACTTGTATGTGTGAGAGCTTTTCAGTAGTGTATATAAGAGCATTTCACTTGTATGTGTGAGAGCGTTTCACTTGTATGTGTAAAAGCTTTTCAGTAGTGTATATAAGAGCGTTTCACTTGTATGTGTTAGAGCTTTTCAGTAGTGTGTGCGAGCGTATAATCTTCCAGTTGTTTATGTGAGAGTGTTTCAGTAGTGTATGTAAGAGCATTTCACGTGTTTGTGAGCGGTAATTCTGAATAATGTCCCTGATGGCCCCTCATACCATGCACTCTAAAACGCACACACTTTTCGGCAGCAGCACACTCATATTTAACTTTTTTCTTTCTTTATTGAAAGACAATCAACTTTAGCCATAACAGGGGCAACACACTTAAAAAATGTAATATAATTAGATAGAGCAGGAAAACTCACTGCATTATTGGATAGAGGCAGAAATGCCCATCTTGGGTACATGCCATCTGTCACTGGGAATCAATCAATCGCCTCAACCCTATTACACCATCCAAATGAACGAGGAGAGAGACAGAAGGGAGGCAGTGAGGACAACTGTAGCCTCCTTCTGACCAACTTTACACAGCTTAGTAACTCTTAGAATCTCTTCAATTTATTGTAATGCCTCCGATTTATGAGGAAATTACACACCTGATCTCAAAATGAGGTCCAATGCAATGCATCAACTATATGTCAATCACACAAATCTTTTTTTTTGTCTTTGACTTCACCAGCACAAATTCCCCGGAACTATGCAGACACAGCTTTTCCCACAGTGTACACATCTGAATCAAACCAACCCCCATGCTACTGTAAGTGCTGGTGTTGTGCTGTAATGCATGGACCCCAGAGATGGTCCATGTAGTGTCTCAGTAGGACCCAAATCGAAAAGTAAACTTAATGAGCAAGACAGGTAGAGTTAACAAGCTGTTTACTCCATAATCACGCTAAAGGGACAGTAGAGACAAGGTAAAGAAAACAGAATAAGATTGGCAATCAAGAACAGTTTACAGACAGCAGGCACGGTGGAACGGAAGGCCTAAATGTAAAGGGACAATCTTAAAGGAATAGTTCAATATGTTGGAAAATATGGGCACCCGGATAGCTCAGGTGGTAGATATATAGAGGTTTATTCCGCGACACAGCGGGCCCGGGTTCGACTCTGACCTGCGGCCCTTTGCTGCATTCTCCCCTGCATTCCCCCCTCTCTCTCCCCTTTCATTTCTTCAGCTGTCCTGTCAATAAAGGCCTAAAAATGCCCAAAACATAATCTGGATTATATCCATTATATCTGGTTGGAAAAGATGGTTATTCTCATTTTGGTGGAAAGTGTGATGAGTTTCAATAGTACTGTCATATCTGTCGTAAATATAAGGCCACAGCCAGTAGCCCATTACTTTGCACAAACACCGGTAACACAGCTAGCCTTGCTCGATCTAAAGGTAAAACAAAAGCTGTCTTCGAGCCCCTCTAAAGCCCACTTAGTCATTGGTTCTATCTCGTTTGCTTAAGTCATAGAAAAACTGAAGTGCATCAACAATTATTTGTATCTTTCTTGGCCATTGAACTTTTGCTTTTGTTATGACCCTGGGGTCATGTTTTGTGTTTTGTTTTGCCCTGCTCTATCAGCTGTTCTCCTGAGTGTACGCAGGTAATGAAGAACAGGTGTGAACACCGGATTGGTCCAGCAGAGCTGATTGCTGTCTCCTGATTGGTCGCCTGGAGGACAGCAACCATTTTAAGCCTCATTGGACAGGAGCTTTGGTTCTCTCGTCTCTCTGCCATTCCCAACATGTGCCTGTGTAAACCTGTGTCTTGTGTTTCAAGTTGTTGTGAGTAGTGTTAACAGCCTTCAGTCAAAATGGTTGTTTTGAGTTCTTGGTTTTGTTATCTTTCAACCATTTTGTTTCATCTGTGAGTATATCTTTCTTTGAACTATTTGCTAGTAGCAGTTTGGTAGGAGTGAGAAGTCCTTTTTTTGTTTGGTTCCCTTTTTCTCCTGTTTTTGTTATTAGAAGATTAGGTTAGAGCCTTGTCTTTTATTTACCTTTTGTTTTGGCTTAGGTAAGTTTAGTTTGCCTTTTAGAATAGTTTAGTTTGTTGTGTTGGGGCCTCATCTCTGAAATAAATAGACTGTTACTTTGCAATTCTTTGTCCTGGCCATGTTTGGGAGTGGGAAGAGTGGGGGGGGCACACATTACGTTGCGTCCGGTTTACCCCTGGACATCAGTTCGTAACCCTTTTAACAATTGGGTAGTTGGACACAGGTCACACAAACAGTCAGGTGATGTTCAGAGCTGCCAACTCTGAG
Organism: Sander vitreus; assembly: GCF_031162955.1. NCBI lineage: Eukaryota > Metazoa > Chordata > Actinopteri > Perciformes > Percidae > Sander > Sander vitreus. Next base: position 6,948,737 of record NC_135873.1, read on the forward strand.
GACACCTAGTGGACAGGTGTGGAATCACTGGGCCAGAAAATACACACAGCAGCAGCCTAGTCATCTTGTGACTGAAAGCTTGGCTTTATCAATACATACTTGCATTTGACCCAAGTGTGCAGAGCCTTTTGTTCTCTATATAAAGTTATTGGCGTTTTTGCAAAACGGCATACCGTTGTGTGCCGTCATCTTCTCATAAGTAAACAAATTCTAACAAGATTTTCAGTATGTCATGCGATCACATTGGAAAAAGGTCAAAATTATGCATAGTTTCTCCTTACGTTTTACACAATTTTATTTGCCAAAGTCACTGTTTGTGCACCTTTTGTATAATTTCCTGTTTGGACTACATTGTAAACTACATTCAGCTCTTGTATACTAACTGCCAAAACAACATATTATAAAGACTTATTATATAGTGTACAGCATGCAATGTGGTTTTGGAGGGGTAGACAGACATAAGCAAGGGGAGACAGTGCATGTGTACAGTAAGTGTGTCCACTTAGATGGATAAGGTTCTCATCAAACCGCATGAGTGTGCTCACACTGAGTTAATTGAAAAAGAGGAAAACTGCCTCAAGCTGATAAACATTAATTGACATTATTTGGCTTGAAAGTCACTAGTACTCCTCCTTCTCTCTCTTATCTCCATGTATTTCTGTCTCTTCCTTGAGAAAATCATAATTGAACAGTATATTTTGCTGTGACACATGCACTCTGACTCTGCTCAAATACCAAGTTGCCTCCTCCTTCAGGCCCAGAAAGTTCCATGTGAGAAGCAGGAGTTGACGTCTAACGACATTTGTTGTCTAAATGGTAGAAATAACTGTAATTCACCATGCCACTGCGTTGACCTTATTAGACAGTGAACAATAGCACTTTTTTTGGACTTCCTCTAGGCCAATATCAGGCCCTTGATGATATATAATACCACTTGGCAGGCAAGTTAATTATAAGCTGGCCCCTTACACTTGGCGTCTGAGAAGCCCGCCATCTGAAGGCAATGTGACTGTGGTGATGTGTTTGTGTGTCTGTATGTGTGTGGGCAGTGAGGAAGCAGGGTAGCACTGTTATCCAAACTGTCAGAGTCACTTTCAAAAGAGTTGGTGAGACACGATCGGTGTCCACACCTCTTACGCATACACACTCATGCATGCATACACACTGACTGTACACACTGCTGCAGATGCTACTACACAAATGCAGTTGAAATTCAAGCTGTAACAGGATGCCGCACACACAAAGACATAATGTATACTATGGCAAATGTGCGATGCAACTATGGTTTGTGTGTGTTATTTATATGTAATTTCACATATGACAATGTCCGTCAAACTTAGGGAGTCATAGGAAAACTAAACAACTTAATGTTTCTGGAAAGAGGTTGTACTTATAGACTGCATTAAATTGAGTGACTGTGTGTTGACCAACTGTAGTAAAATACCTAGGTTCTATGAGTTTATCCCATCTTATGTCTTTGTAAAGTATTAGCTTACTGAGCCATGTTTTTTTCACACTAATTAAATTCAAATTTGTTCCTGGTTAATTTATGAACTAGACAAAACTGCATCTATATTTCTAAATTCTCATTTAAACTCAGAGAATTGATCCGTCTGTTCATTGTACAATACATAGCCTATGTATTAGTGAGATTTCTTCAGGCCTGAATGCCTGAAAATCTTAGATTTACCAGATTACATTTCATTTTAATGATTTATGTGATCGAATTTGTTGCTAATCAACTGATTATTTGTGAAAAAATATCCAAACATCAATGCCAACAAGTGTAGTATCTCATTATCTCAACAATATCTGTTATATTTATGTATAGAAAATAGATCTATTATGTATGGAAAAGATACAAATTATTACTATTTAATTTCTTTCTGAACACTGGACTGCTTTTGACCATTTGACACAGCTGGGTGAATGAAAGTATCTTTGGTTTTATTGTTGGCTACACGGATATCAGAATTGTTTTTTTTCTTAATGCTCATGAAATACAGATTTTGCCGTAAAAATAATAAGTATGTGTTTGGGATACGCTTATGTTCATGTTTCTGGCCAGCTTCACTTCTAAGCTAACACTGTACTTATGTCTTTAGAATTACAACTAATCTCCCTTTCAAACGGACACGATTTACAGCAGCTTACAGCGAGAGAATCAAGTTTGGCTTTGCCTGTAACAAGCCAAGTCATCTCCCCCTTGTCTTCCATCAATCTGACAGTCGACATCGCTTCAATAAACCTGGCCCCGTCTAGACTTACTCTTGCAGATTTAATTCAAACAGCTGTTCACTCCTTACTTCAGACGCCCTGAGCACTTCCACTGAGGAATGGGAAGTGGGACGGGGGGAGATGGTGTTGGGGGGCCTTGTACCTATCTGGAGAATGCATTCTGGAGGCATGGGAGGAAGTGACCTCAAGGCATACGAGGATGTCAACTGCTAGTTAGCTACACATTATGAGCTGTTTTGTTTCTGACTCTCACACAAATTGTTATGGCCTGAACAGCAGTTGCGACGAAAAAAAGTAATCCATGTTACTCCAGCACTGAATTGTTAATTTGCAGGATGTTTGTTTTAGATGTGTTTAATTAATTTGACTGCACGGTTGGGTAGAGTGATTCTCAACTATTTTTGTCTGAAGTACCCCAACATCCCGATCAGATGAGCTCACAGAGGCCTACTTCATCAACACCACCCGTCATATTCCAAATGTGTTAATTTCTTTTAAAGTGGATTTTAAGTACATAACAGTACATACAAGTGGATATTGTTTGGATGTTTCTTTCATACTGTATAGTTGAATTGTAAGTGTTTAGGTTGGTTCGGTCAAGTTTGGATTCCTACTACAATCACTTGTAGTGGCAGAAGCTGCATGTTCCAACCATTTATTAGTTTTAGCTAGTTAAACTGTGTATTAATTATTTTTAGCTGTTCATCTATTACTTCAAGCTAGTTCAACAGTTTACTCATTACTTCTAGCTAGCTGTTTATCCATTACTTTAGCTAACTATTTAAATTAGTTATCCTTTGCTTTTAGCTGACTATTAAGTTTATCCATTACTTTTAGCTATCTATTTCAAAAGTGTATTCATGACCTTTAGCTATTTCAACTGTTCATTTGATCATTACTTATTCAAATACTCTGCTGGCTTTATTGTTGACTAGTTCTCATGCAGACTCTGTGTACATAGCCTTAAAGCTGATTTCACGGACAATCACCTATACCTGCAAGATTGAAAAAAGCAAAGCGTTATTGAAAGCGGCTGGCCAAAGACAGGTGGTTACCGCCAGAAGTTTGGTACGGCGAACTGACTGGATGCGACGAGTTACTGCACGGCGGTGTGTACTCTGCGGTCAACCTACAGTAGTAAGCTGGTAGCTTAGTGGTTCCATTTTATAATCCCAATTTAATGTTAATATTCCTTCTACTGTAAACACAGAAATGGTTTTTAATCAAGTTACAACTTCTAGATTTTTAATAAGTTGAACTACTCCACCATATTTCCACAAAGCCCCTGTTGCGTATCACAAGTACATCAGTGAGTATAGGCTGCATCAGCGCATGTGTTTGTTGTGCCTCATCTACCATCTTGCCTCAGCTCTGACCATGCTCCTCAGTGGGTGGGCGGGCGCGTTGTGTGTGTGTGTCCTCCGCAGTCCAACAGGCAGAACAGGGATCACAGAGCAGATTGTCTGGCTGCTAAAGAGGTGCTGAGGCCTGTGGTGCTCCCACCCTCCCTTCACCCACCCAGTGGAGCTCCGCAGACGCCCAGGTACAGTTAGGGCTCTCGTGCACATAAGCCCCTGCCAGTAGACGGGACGGGTGGAAGGAGAAGTGACAAGCACGGCCCCACGCTGGTCTCCAAGCTGTCCCGCAGATCTGCTCCCTCGATTTACTTTTGAGCTCTCTCTCTCTCTCATATATCATATATATATATATATATATATATATATATATATATATATATATAATGTCTTCTACACACTCTGTCCTCTTTTGCCCTAAACTTGATTGAGAAAGAAATGTGGAAGCGAGGGACGGATAGATGGGAGGGCACAAGGGGGAGGGAAGGAGGCCCACTGTGAAAGAATTGTGTTGACAGCGGGAGAGCCGGAACAGAACGGTGAATGCCCTTCATTATGAACAGTTGGAGGCCGCACGTGGCAGCCCACATCTGTCTCACTAATGTTTGTGGGCATTTCTTATTTGTTTTATCTTTTTGCTCTTTCCTCTTAATCCAACCATTCTTGAAACACCTCTGAATCATTGCCGCTTCATAAACATTTCTTTATTACAATAACCTTGATGGAAATAGCCACTATTCACTGTAGCTAAACTAATTTGGTGTGAATACTGATTTTATTCCCCTCTTTTTTTGCCTATTGTAGTCATTTCTCAGAAAATGACAAATGGATGGCTGAACGGTGCCTCTGTCTAATGTAATGTAATGAATTCTGATTAGAGAAGAATGGATTGCATTGACTTCATCACCCATTGCAGTGTTTGAATGTTCACCGTGGTCAATCACATGGCAGTATCCAGGATGCAGGAAAATCAAGTTTCAAAAAGCTGAGAAAACAGCAAGGAAAGGAAATCATGATTAATATGGAATAATGCTAGAAAGAAGGAAGAGAGAGACTGGCAGAAGCACAAACAGAAGGAGCGAGAGTGGGGGGAAAAAATACGTGAGAAGGTGAAAATGGCAGAAAGGACATGCATAGTGTGAGCACAAACCCATTTTGGCTGTGAATCGCCACTTTTGTAGTAGTATGATGGGGTTTATGGTGACAAACCTTATGACAGGAGATGTCAGAGCTCTGTGGTGAAAGCACATATGGACTAGCTGCTACAGCGAGCCAAGTATCATGATGCGAGTAAGTTAACTTGTGTAGAGAGGACACAGACTATGAAAGAGAAATACTGTATACTGTCTGTCTATCTGTGTATGGTTACTCTTTTTAAGTTTTATGCTAATTCACTTTTAGATCGTTGTTTGTTTCTGTTTAGTTTTACTTAGTTTTTAAGGTACATTTCTTCTGAAAGGACCATATTGTGTACTGAATTAAAAGCCAGAAAGCACATGCATCATGCATTGCACAAAAGCAGTGTTTGCTGTAATTTTGGTTAGTTTTGCTGTTCACATTTTGGCCAAATTAGTTTTTTGTTTTGCTGATCACATATTTATTTATATTTGTATCAGGGAACATCTTTATTGAGCAATAGTTGTAGTTTACGTGCTCTTATTTGTTCACAATAAAAAGACTGTTTTACTGGACGGGTACGTGTTCAACATGTTTGCTATTTGAATCATATATTTTGTTTTTAGCTTCGCTAGCAGCATGGCTTTAGGGATGTCTTGATCAGTCCACCACTTTGGTCCGACCTGAAATATCTCAACAACTATTGGGTGCATTGCTATAAAATTGGGTACAGATATTTAAGTTCCCCAGAAGATGATGCCTATTGACGTTGTTGATCCCCCTGACTGCAACTCAAATGCAGGTTGTAATGTGTGGTTTAGAGTGAAATGTCTCAACAACTAGCCCATTGGATTGATTGCCATGAAATTTGGTTCGGACATTCTTGTCCCCCTAAGGATGAATTGTAATAATTTGGTGATTCCTGAACATTTCAGTAGGTCAACATTTTAATTTGTCCAACCTTGTACAACACTGGTTTAGGACCAAATATAATTATGCAAACGTAACGACATTTACGACATTTTTATCAGTCTCAGCTGTAATTTGTGTTTTAATGTTAATTCTAATTAGCAAATGATAGCATGGTAACATGCTTAGCAAAAATGGTGAATGTGATAAACACAACAACTTAGCATCATACGGAGGGAACCAGGGTTCATTTCAAAAGTTCACACAATACAATTGGTATTTTTATTGCGGAGGCTATTCCATTGCGGATGTATTCTGATGCAATGTAGGTGTTGCATTTACCATATGTATGCCCCCTGTGTGTTATTAAATATGAAATAGAAATAGAGTGGTGAGAAGTAATCACGAGGAAAACATGAACATATTTTAACATCACAATCATTGGCTCCATGTATTTAATTCCATTTCAGTAAATTTGAGAGAAGGGATCATTGTGCAGCACTAACTCCATTAGATGAAAAGTAAGCTCTGTGTGAGAATGAGTACTATAAAGGTGAAGCATGCTCGCGGTCAATTGACACCGAATTAAACTATTCATTTCGAGAATTTTTATTGAAAAACTTGTTCTCCTAAAAGGTCAATATGCCTCATCTTAAATAAATTTGTGCACATACTGTCACTAATGAAAATGAAATGAGTTGTTTGGATTTGATTGATGTCAAAGAGAACTGACCCTACCCATGAGGTTTCCACTTGTGTCGGTAGCCGCATACTGTACATACCTTAGCACACTCTATGTCAGTGGGCGCTTGCAAGCTGATTGGTCTAACAAGGTTTTGGACTGACTTAAAAAAAAAAAAAAAAAGTAAAAAAACATTAGGGCACTGAAGGCCATCAACTGACTGGCTTGTCTAGCCCTCTCCATGGATGGAGCTATTCATATACTCTTAATGGCATAATTGAATCTCCAACTAAAACGTGTGATCCAAATCAACCATTTGCTGCGATAATTGCTCACACTGGCGGACAAAATCGAGTGGCGGACATCACACGGAAGTACATGAAAACTCCCACCCACACACACACACACACACACACACACACACACACACACACACACACACACACACACACACTATACATGGACACATGACATACAGATTGGTATGTGCATTCATACCCTTGGGGGCAATTATGCACTCCTCCAAACACACATGTACAGTGTAGGTACAAACATAGGACACATAGACAGATCAGCACAGACAGGTATACAGAAGGATACTCACACACATGCTGGGAGCCAGTACAGAGATGCCCCATAGATTTGGCATCCTCTTGACCCCTCCCGAGGGCACTTAAAAGGCTTGAAGACAATCTCCCCCTCCCTCTTTTTGATCTTCCTTCCCTTCCTCCCTCTCTCTCCCTCCCTCCTTCTGTCCTAGCTTTGGCCTCTGTCCAGACAACTAATCACATTGATGGCTTTGTTTTCAACTCTCTCAACCCCTTTTTCCTCCACCATCGCATCACTTCCTCCTGCAGTGTGGGTAACATCCAGGAATCCACGGCTGACGAGCCCAAAGAGATGTTTTGGGAGACAGCCAGCACTGCCAAGCCAAATTGAGACCAACCTCACACTGGCCCTCAATCAGGGAAGAAAAACTATGATGTTGTCACTGGAGCTACACAATTTAGTTTAAGGTGATTTTAAAAGGTCTCAATCCATAGATGTATCTGCAATTTTTGTCATTACTAAATAATTACTAGTACAAAAATATTATGAATATGGATAGTTATACGGTTATAATAAATATTTCTAAATTAACAGTCTTATAGTATGTGACTTTTAAGTGAACTAGATCTCCACAGTTCCCCTCAGCTTTACAGAGCTTTTTCACATCTTTCAGCTCATTGTTTTAGATTTATGACCTGCAAGTAAATTGTTTTGATTCATCAGTGTAGTTTTACAGGTGCAGCAACCAGATGTTTTCAGTGAAAAGGGTCAAGAAAAGTTTATGATACCCACCTGGCTCCACACAGGAAACAGGTAGTAGTTAGTAGCTGGTGAAAAAATAGTGGAGCATTTAGCTGCTAAGGAGCCAGACATTTTTCTCAGGAAGCAATAGAGATAAAAAATTTAAATAAAAAACAGAGAGTGAATACTCCTCAATTGGACAGAAACATGGTAAAACATGTTACTTTGTATTTGCTGCTGGATGAGTCAAGGAAACATTAAGTTCACCATATCAACTTCATACGGTAATAACTTTTCAATTTTGTATTTGTTTCCGCTGCCCTATGTGGCCGTAAAATGTGTTATTGCAGGTTTATGGATTGAATGTATGAGTCATTTGAGATCACCATCATTTTAGTGAGTCATTACACTAAGGTGAGATTATTTCGATCTATAAACTTCTTAGCTTCAGCCCTGTTGACTCTCGTTCTCAGTGAAAATCCCTTTCTATCTCTGTTGATATGATGGTACATTTTAACTTTTCTAATATGATTAACCCCTGTGATATCTCAAATTTTGACTTTGTAACTTTTGCTGAAAAATGTGCCACTGTGGTTGGTAGGTGGTAATTATGGATTAATGGTACATTGAGTTTTTAAGTCTCTTAAGTCAGAAACTTCACAGACAGAATCATTAGGCAACGTGGCTTATTTTGTGGTTTTACTCCACCTTCTCCACCCTCTGCAAGCTGAATCACTAATGTCAGTTACACAGCAATGTCTAGCCAAACTTAGCTAATTTTAGCCATTAGTTGTACCCAACCAAGAAGGACTGCAGCATTATAGAGCTACTAGTTAAATAGGTGTATGTCTTGATTGCCTTAAAAACAGTGCATGCAAATTGCAGCATGTAGAAAAGCCCAGAGAGCTTTGCCTGTGCTTACAGAACTTGGGTTACAATATGTAACCTTCATTCATTAATGTTTTTCTTTATTTCTCTATTATTTCTAACCCCTTTGTCCAAAGCCTTTTTGCCCATAGCCTTCAAGCCCCCAATTTAGCAAGTAGATGGCCATTATCAGCTGGCAAATTAGCCTTTTTTGTTCAGCGTTAATCCTCATGGACATGCTCCTTTTGTTCGCTCTATATAGACTCTTCGTCATTTTGTGCTGTTTTTTTGTGCGATATTATTGCCGAGAACTCATGCTTTGGTCTTGAGCTAATTCTCTCTTTTTGTGTGATAGTTGCTGTTTAAGTTGTACACATGGCCTTGCTCAACAAGTAATTCAGAACAAGTTTAAAATGTTTAAAGGCATTAATATTCTAAGAAATATCTTCTAGTAGGCCTATTATTGTATAGTGTATAACAAGGTAAATAAAATCTTATTACAACATAAAACATGAAAGAAAGCTGACTATTTATGAAGAGACATTATGTTTTACTATAATCACACACAAACATTTTATTTGGGGCAACAGGGGGAAATATGAAATGAGCCCATTTTTATGATAGAAACATGCTATTTCATTTGGGATTAACTCTTCCTTTATGAGGGCGAATATGCAAATGTCACACTAATGAACTTAACGTATTCTCTTTGTGGGAACTGATTAACCAAGGGGCTCCTCGGCTGCACATTTACATTTTTCTCAAGTCAAGTCAGGGTTCTCGAGTCACAAATTACAGTGCTTTTCCAGGCCAATTACATTGAACAAGTGCACCATTATCCAGTTCTGAACATCACACATGTATATTTGCCCCCTTCATTTTCTCAAGAGTGCTTCAAGCCAAGGGCTTCTCCAGAGAGAGGACAAGAGGAAACAGGGGAAGTCAGAGAACAGAGGGTGGAGGGAGAAATAGACAGAAGGCAAAATAGAGAGTGTGATTAAAAAAGTGCTGCAGGGAGAAAGATACATTGGAGGGATATAATGTACAGAAGCAGCAGTCTTATTAAGTCATTTTCACACAAAAAATGCCAATCAGAATTAAGTACAGGAACTATTTTTCTCCGCAGAGTTGGTGTGAGGACATTTTTAAGAAATTATTGAAAGTGACATAACAGAAAAAAGAACAGAATCAAGGTCAGCAAATAGTTCAGGAGCATATTATTGGCATGATATTTTGCTGGTTTTGTTGTGTCAGCCAGTCACAATGTATTGAAGCACTGTGACTTGATGTGCCAACAGCCACCGCTTGCCTATTTCTGTCCCCATAGGAACAATAAGGTAGCGTGACTTCACCATGGCCCCCCACAGAATTGGCCCGATTAGATTGCTTTCGTTCTGTGCTCATGCATGAGGCAAGAAAATGGCAGGACTCGCATATTATTGTTGGAATCCCAGAGGATACAGTGTGAGGTGAGAACCCGGCCTCTTTTCCCATCAAGAGCATTGCACCCAGCCACTTACATGTAACTCTGCTGGCATTCAGGTGCAGAGTGACACCCCCATTTTGCAAAACAACAATAATAAACCAAAATCCAATCCCACAACAGAGACAACTCCTATTGGAGTGACAAATGTTCAGGGGCCATCTCCAGCTAGCTTTCCAACTGTTCTATTCATTACCTTTCTCTCTCTCACTTATTTTCCTCAGCTGCTGCTGCCGTCTCCTCTCCTCTCGGCATGAAATAGACACTCCAGGAAGTACATTTTGTGCAAACTCTCCTCCCGCTGCTACAGCTGATTTCACAAATGATGGTGAAATGGCCAGGAGAGCAAAGGGGTAAATGAAAAAAGATGGCTGTTGCAAGCTACGACCTTATTCCTCCATTCTCCTTTTTCATAGATAACAGGGGATGATTAGAAAACAGCAGATGGGAGGGCCAACATTAACCTCCACCAGGGCCATGGTGAATTTAGTTTGAAGACTCCCCCGCATGAATTCACTTCTTAGGTCACACACATACACACACACACACACACACACACACACACACACACACACACACACAAAGTATACATGCATTCAGATACACAAAACAAACAAAATGGAGCAGGCCTATTCCCCTGAATCATATCTATTTTGACAATAGGCTTTGACAAGTCCATTTCAGGACTGGTATATTAAATATATGGCTTGTGTGTGCTAAGGGGCAAGTATTGTATTTGTTGAGACTTTGTCATTTTTGGATTATATGTTTCCAAAGAACTATAAGAACTGATTGGGAGCGTGTTTGTGAGACAGGGTGCTGCCATACCTTAAACGTGGATTCACACTGACTGCGTCAGTCCATTAGACGGTGCGGCGAAAATGTAGTTCTGCCCATTCATTTTGAATGGGGCTAGTGCGTTTACCGATAGCAACCACAGGGGGGATCTGAAAAAAACCACAGGCCTGCAGCGAAAAGTTGAGAAAGATTCAACTTTTGGAGAAATGCAACCTGGTGGCCAATCATGTAACCGGCTATGAGACTTGGCAGTCCGTTTTTAGGCGGTGTGAGAGTCCCGTACAGTAAACAGGAAACACCACTGTCTATCGCTGCCACAAGAAAGTTTTAAACCACTATAAGGGTAAAAAACGAAACACAAGCACTTTACTGACCAGGAGTTTGTGTAACAGCTGACTGTAGCAGCAACAAAGAACAGTCCCTCCGTCTCGGTCCGTTCTCTCTTTCGCCGTGAAATGAAGCTGCCTTCAGGTTTTAAGTTTTAGTTTTCATCTTCTGGGCAACACGCAGTCTTTTCTGGCAACCCATCCAATAATTGTTTAGATATCTGGACCAAATTTGTGGAGCAACCGATCAACTGACAGACCAACGTTATTGCTTACATACAACAGTGTAATGCCTATACATAATTATATTTTGTCCAATACGAACTGTCTGCCTCCTTGCCTCCATCCTCTATCTATACACAGTACCATTGCATGCACTCTCAATAAGATTAACCTTCTAGATTGCCCCAGCTGAGGAAGATTTCCATCTCAAATTACATTTCTTCATCTCTTTGGGACTGCTCTATTTTAGAGAAGAATCAGTCACTCGGAAGCAGGAGGATTCCCCAATATACAAGCTCTGGCTATTTAACAAGTTCCTCTGATTGTAAGTGACAGGTTATTTGCTGTTTTGGTACAATATGGACAAATGGGAATACAGCACTACTTTTTTCTTAACCTTACTAAACTAATTCAACTGTAGATTGGTCTACTCTTCAAACGTGAGTCACTGAACCTCAAGGGTATATTGTTTTTGTGACCTCATTATAATCCATCAGGGAACTTTTGAGTTTATTTCACTTAATGGCAAATAAATAGTTTGTTATAGTTGCAAGGCTTTAGACCTTTCAGCCCAATTGTACATGGTCGCTCTCTATAGCAGACAGCACAGATGTACATGTTCATCATAATGGCTTGGGTGTATTGTTTTGAGCGGTCTGTATAACAGAACAGCTTCACAAGCACAATCATTGATGCAACCTGACACTACAGCCTGTGTGCCATGTCCTGAATGCTGTTACCTCTTGTAAGCTGCATGTTCCTCCCTTGTGATGTCCCCGTTAACACATGATGGTGATATCACAGCAGAACAAAAACTATAAAGCAAAATCACCATACAGATTTATAGTATACTGATTCTGTTTCTAGGTGTTAACATGAACATGCCTCTCTTGTTTGTTTGCTTCTGGGGATAATGCCCATAATCAGTTTCTGTATTTACATTGGGGCTGCCTAAACATTTACGCGGCTAGTCTCAATTCATGCTGTTGGATCAGGGCTTAAATTTCTCATTACACTTTCTATTGATGTGTATATGATAATAACTCTTCATCAGATACTGCACCTGTGTCTGATTTTGTTTTGTTCACCTCACAATACTGGAAATAAATTGATCCATCATATCAGATTCTGTGGTGTGCCTTAATAATGTCCTGTGATGAGACAATAACAAGCATGGAGGAGAACCTGCAAATATTATAAATATTGGTGTTTGTGTTTCATGAATAATATTACCATGATGATGGTTAGATGAACATCTATGGCAAATAAGGATAGAGAAGAGTCATTACAAACTAAATGCAAAAGCTGAGATGTGATGTTCATTTGGCGTGAAGTAGTATTTAAGGGTATGACTACAGAATAGGTTTAGCAGTGCAGTATGCATCATGGTCTTGGTGGATTAGTATAGTTAACACATAATGCTGCAGAGTTTAGCACCATTACAAGAACATGCAATTTGATCCATAGGCGGAAATCGCGGGAGGTCAGGACCTATCGCATCTGAGGATTGTCCCCTGAATAACTTAAGTAACGTTAGTTGTGGAACTCCAGTACACATGAAAGACACACAAGTGGGCCAATGATGTCACCTCTCTTCTCTCTGTGGGCCGATCAAAAAAATATCTCCCGGAACTCCCTATGGCTAATCCATGCCTGAAAATCAGTGATAACACACTGGAAACTAGTGTCGTTTCATACATTTAAAAACTTCACATTCTCAAATTGTGTTCACTCGGTAAGAAACAAGTAGCTTTCGCCTGTGTGGCAACTTATTTTTCAGTGTACAGTGTTCAAGTACAGATTGAACAAGTTTCCTCCTATAAATATATGTGGATACTGCTTTATCTTGAGTGCAAATAAAGATTATATCTGTAGCAAGGCACAACAACAAATTTACTTCCATAGGAGACTGTGGTCATTTGAAGCAAACAAACACATCCTGTTATTATTTTGCCAATCTATAAAATTGGTACAATCAGTATGAAATCGCTGTATGCTGCAAATGTTTCTCTGTTTAGCTTAAAACTACACTTAATAGACTGTACAGTATGTGCTCAAATACTGTGGGTTAAATGCTTGAGTTTTAAAACTGCGAATACTACAAGAATGTTGTCTCTGGCTGGTTGGATTATATCAGACCGCTCTCATATTTTATTTGAGGAATCTCAGCTTTTGCCATCAAACTAAAGATTTAGAGTCCCAGAGGCTATACCAAACAGACCCAGGCTTTTGTTCCTCAGACTGTCAAACTGTTAAATCAGAGTTTGGGTTCTAAGTAGGCCTTAGTGTACACTAAGCTCTGAATGTGAAAGTGATCAATTGAAATGCAGCTATTCGTTGTAATGTCTGATGTGATACTTGTTTGCAGTATTTTTTGCGTTGTTTGGTTAAATATTGTGTTTTGTGAAGCATGTGAAACAGTGTATTTTGGCTGTATGATTTGTGTCCCATCACAAATTGCTCTTAGTTTTTTATGTTTATTTGTTTTTTACCCAACTGTTGAATGAAATTCACGCCCATAAGTTGATCCACAATAGCTCTAAATCTTGAGTTAAGTTGGTGGCAAGTCATTTTAGTCCATTTAGTCCAACTGTCCATTATGAGTGACAGTGTTAAAGCTTTATTGTATATAGCAATGTTAATCTGTGGAACATTCTATACTAGCAAACACTACTAAGAGACTTTGGTGAATGCTGCAGCCTGTTACCCGGTAATAGCTTTAGCAACAGCTAAAGCTGCATTTCGAGGTAGCCATTGTGGACATTACCATGCACGGCAGCTGGATTCTCGCGATATCACGAGATCACGTGAGAATCGCGGGATCCTGTATCTCACATCTTGTCAGGCTCCAACCAAGTGCGAATGCGTCTGAACTACCAGCTTACCGAACCAATCAGCGTCCAGTGAAGAGCTACTGGCAGCTACGGCTATGGTTTAGGTGTGTGCCGTCGCGACTGTTTGTTCAAAACAACAATGGCGGACATGATAGACAGATGGTTCATCCAATCACCTGTCAGGTATTTTGTGAAAGCGCCTGCCCTTTCCCAAACAATTTCAAATGATGGCTTCTCAGATGGTTCGTATTCAACATACCAGCAATTCAAAGTGACGTGCCTTTTGCACCAAAACGTGCAATACCTCATAGTTTACGCAAAGTACAGTGTAGGATGAAGTGCATCCTACACTCATAAAAAGACTACACCAGAATGTCAACTATAGCACAATGTTGTGACCTGCTATCCCCACAATGGATTTTTCTGTTATGCTGGAGATTTGTTACCCAAGTCCCAGTCGAAGTGGAGAGAGCATAACTCCAGGAATCCACAAATGCAGAAAATTACCATCTACTTCATGCTTCTCTGCAGCCAAACTGACATGGCCATAACTTACACATTAACTTTGAATGCCAGTGGATATGCGTCATGAGCGTCCGTGTATTTTGGGTCAAAACTTAAACTTTAGCTGTAAAACCAAGGTAGTGAATGTTACTGTGGCTCACCCAGCTGCATTGAAAATGAGGGCCAATGTCACACTCTTACCTTTGATACCGATCTACTCTCCACTCCCCCTTTTCACAGGCACTGCACTATGGGTGACAGGGCCTTCAGTTTGACTGGCCCTAACCTCTGGGTGTGCGGCAATGCACATCGTTGTTTTTTTAAGGCACAACTTAAAAGGGCTTTTAAAGATGCGTGGCCTTGTTCTTATCTATCGTTCTTATCATTTTACCTTTGGGGAATGTGAGGGAAAACTGTACATGTGTAGTTAGAGAGGAAAGGCAGCCCTCTACGGTAATTCAAATCAATAAGCAATAGAAAGGAGTACATGCAGTCGTCACTGAGGATCAAAGTGTGCTGATATCAGTGGCTTAGCTTCGATCTATTGCAGCATGTCTGCGGTTAATGCGTTTCAATCACTCTATACTTCCTAAGTAACTTAATGGTAAGGTTAGGCACTATTTTTCCGGCACACTCTTCGCTCTCCACAGCATTATGCATCAAATGTTGAAAGCATTATTAGTAACATACTAAAAGGCCAGGAGGTGCTGATGCAGTGCTGTTAGCAGGCTAGTAAAACAATTAATGCAGAGCTATAACTACAAACTCAGCTGATTTGAGTTGAATAAATGGTTATATTCAGTTAGCTGCGCTTCTGTTTTATCACATTAAACTTTCAGTCTACAGCTTAGTTTATGGTGAAGGCCTGTGTGTAGGATTATAAAGCAAAGTTTAAAGGTAGGAACATTGTAATGCAAAGTGCACCTAATTTCGTTTTGAGGCATTATATTAGTCAAGGACATGTTGTTAGGCGTCAGTGTTTTCTGCAGTGATTCCCGAAAACCAACCAATCTCTTTGACATGCAACAGCTTGCTAGGTCGGATATCACTCACAGAACGAGTGCATGTTTCCCATCACGGACCCAGGGCACCAAATTAGCGGTCGCAATTGTACACGTGTGAGGTAATTTTAAATACATACTGGAAAGTGAAAAGTGCATACTCTTCCAGAAAGTCAGTCAGTGTGGTCAGAGCAGTCAGCAGAGTAAGAGAAGAGAGGATCAGCACTGCTCACATTATTTGCTGAATCGATACCTACCAGATTATGTGAAATATCAACCCTCAAAAAGGTGCTGTGTGACTGTAAATTCAACAAGCTCAACATCTTTACAGTTTATTTATTTGCAAATTTAGCCAAAGCTTTAAATAAACCAAGATATGTTTCTAAATAAAATTTTAAAAAAAACATCAGGAAAAATAAACTTAAAATGAAAAAGAAATGTGTAGTTGTAACACTAATGGTATTTTAGTTGTTTATAAAATAGTTTGTACTAACCACTAATTTATCTTGTTACTTAATGCCATTTAAACACCCCAGTTGACACTGAAATGTAGTGTAATTAAAACAGCAAGCTTCCTCGATATTTTAAAAGCCAAAATTACATCTGCTGAATGCACACTGCAAAGAGGCATCTCATATCTCCCCCTGAAAAGGGTTAAAACATATACAGCTGCGGCCTGACCAAAATACCAAAGAAAGCCATCAAAGTCTTGTGAATATGTACCTCTCACACAGTGATTAAGCAGGGCAGAGTATTAAATAAAAAGCGAAAAGAAAATGTGCCTCATAAGCAGACTTCACTTAGAGCAAATCGTTTGGTGGGGCTGAGCGATTTATGGGTACTTGGCCTGTTGGTGCTCTCCACTGCATTGGGAGCCTTGGTCAGTAAACCTGCGGGCTTCAATCTCATTCAGAGATAAATAATTTAAAAAGAAAAGGCCTTTGCTGCACACAGTTTAATTAAGGACGTCTGGGGAATTATAATCAACGCTAAAAGAGATGCCATGGTGATGAAGCATAAATCCATAACTGTGGAGCAGACTGCACGACCAATCTAACGTGCCTCAATATAGCTCATCCTGTAAACAAGTGAGTGTGTATGTGCGTGTGTGTGTGTGTGTGTGTGTGTGTGTGTGTACGCATCTCTGAAACTTTCTGAGACTGTCACAGTCTGAGGCTGAGGGGGTTTGTGTGCTTTAGGTGTGTATGTGTGTTGGTTTCTTAATTATTTTCCTAATATGGTTCATAATGCTAGGCATTTTTAAAGTCTGCCTTAAAAGGAGACTACTTCAGGTGAAACAATTAATACTTGCTATAAATGGTTTCTTCAAAATGTGCTTTCAATATAAGTGATGGGGTGCAAAGCCCTCTTTATGTGCAAAAATACATTCCGAAGTTGATGTGAAACTAATATGAAGCTTCAGCATTTTGACCTGGGCTATTCACATATTTCACAACTCATATCAAATGCCTCTTGGAAAATTACAAGTCAACATCATTTATTCTTTAATATGCCCCATGACCATAATTTATGGCATTTTTTATTTTTTTTTAGATTGGATTACATTTTCAAATAGTTTAAGATCCGGACAGTTACCCATCTGACACTGAAAACTCTGCCAAGTTCCCAAATCTATGCTGACATGGAGCAAGGCCAGCAGTCCCACCAGGGCAAGAGGTGAAGTTTGTGTTTGGAACTGTGTTTCCTCATTCATTAAATGGAGACATTCCAGGTAATGGGATGAAAATACAAAATACAAAGTGACAGGTATCAGAATTTGGTTGCATTCACTTGGATTCCTCAGGAGAGTCAAAAGTTTGTTGAGCCTGCTTAGCTTGCACAATATTTAGGTACATCAGGAGCCGTGCAATCACAGAAGTGAAGCTGGACAAAAATGAAAGCTTTCTGGAGTTGCTGATCCAGCACCAACTTAGAATAAATGTGGCCTGCGAGGGCTGTGTATTCAACTGCCACTAAAGAGCTCCACACAAAAATGAACCCAATTAATAATAATTTGTATTTACTATGTCACATTGCACATTCACACATGGATTACCCTATTTCTAATCAACTTTGTGATATTAATTAGGTGGTACAGAACTAAATGGTCAGCTAAGAGCTGGACAAAATACAGCATACAAATGAAGCTTGCATTTAATTAGATACATATATATATATATATATATATATATATAAGATTTTCATAATGACCCTTTAATGTGCATTAAACTTTGGCACTTTAAACTGTATATTTCAAATTATAATGTGAAAAGAGATATAAATTCAACATATTTTTAAATAGCATTTTTAAAATGTAAGCACTGCTACACTAAAATTGAAATTTAATAACACCAGATGTGTGAGATTGAAAAATTATATGGACTTCCTCTACAAAATATACAGATATACACAGTACCATACTAAATGTATTTCTTACATGACCAGCAAAGTTAAACTTACTTCTTCTTGTGGTTAGTCTTAGGATTGAAATTGAAATCCACCCCAGAGTGCATATGGTAAAACTAAAGCCGTTTCCATGATAACTGCTACCCATTAGTTCAAAATATAAAATAAGGAAAGAAAAAAGAATTGTTATAGGGCTAAAATCCAAATGGCCTTAAATGCTATGGTGTTAAGTAACTACTATATTGTTTCTGTCCAAATTAAACTATGTATCTTCCACTGCCATGGCACATACTGTACAATGAGACCATGTTTCCTGCTGACCACTAGTTCAAAATATAGCACAAGAAGATATACAGTTTAGGAGCCAGGAGCCAAAGAGGCTATAGCGTAATGTTGGTAAAATAAGTATAAGCATTTCATGACGTGTAATGATGACTTTCTCTTGTATTATTTTTAAAGACCCAACAGTTGGTGCAAAAGGCTGTAACTGCCCCACTGTCACAAAACATTGTTGTTTGAGCTCTCTAACAAAATATTGGTCAAACTGACACAGAGAAAAATACTGTATGGACATTGTTCAGGATACTGCAATTTAACAGCAGCAAAGGTTTTAATCCGTTAATGTAAGACGAGCCAGATCACATTGTGCATTGTATATAATATTGATGGCATTCATTCATGAGAATGCTGGTTTATGTTGATTGCAATGTATCCCATAGTTGTGTTATGTTTACTGCCAGCACTGAGGTGATTACTTTCATAATTCGCCACTGATCAAGAAATGCATTTAATTCCCAGATGCACAAAAAAATAAATAATTAAAAATGGTAAAAATGAAAGAAAGTAAATTATTTTCAAAATAATTAAAAACATCAAGTGTATATTACTTTAATATCCCATTTAACACCAGCCAGAGAAATATTGCCTTTAGCAACTATGTTAGTGCAGCTCTTTTTTTCTCAGATGTTTCTAATCAACTCCTTCAGTATACATCGAATGCCGCCAGCCGATGCTCTAAATATGAAGAAAGGCATTCATTTGTGGCCACACAATGGATTTACTAATGAAAGGCTGAAGTATACATACCTTCCCATGACAATTTCTGCAGAGATTGAAATATTATTGTGTTCTAAAGTTGGAGGCGTGTTTCTTACATTTGCAGTATATCATTGTCAACAACTGTGTGGATAATGTATGTATATGAGCGATGTTTTAAGGCATTTTTAAATTACAATATACAACACATGCTAATGTAGTCCACTGCGTAATGCACTTGTGGCACAAACACAGTCACAAGAAAAGAATAAGACTAGAAACTCACAGCTTAATTGAATGATGGAGATATTGTTTAAGGTAAGATACTGCAAGTGTAAGAGACAGAACTTTAGACATTTAAACACGGGTGAAATAAAAAATACTCTACCTTGGTTTTCCACATAAACCATACAGTGATACAGTCGTGAAAAAATTAGGACACCCATGCTAAAGTTGACTAAAAAGAGGAATAAAAAAATCATCTTTAGGAAATTGATCGTAATGCCTTAATTAAAAAAATGAGGAAAAATGCAATCTTTAAAGACACCAATTTTCTTTGTGAATGAATAATGTATCGTAAATAAATAAATGTTCTTCCTTAAAATACAGGGGGCATAAGTAAGTACACCCCTATGTTAAATTCCCATAGAGGCCAACATACCGTTCACCATACCTAAAGATTGGCATGGGGTACTTTCCATAAAATCATCTCTCAATGCAAATCAAACCAGCTATTAGGCTAACTGAAATAAAACCATTCCAATCTCTAGGTATGGTGAAGGGTATGTGATGATGTGGGGCTATTTTAATTCCAAAGGTCAAGGGAACTTTATCAGGATCATAGTATCCTGGATCCATGAAATAACTGGCCTTTAAAAATAAAACTCTGCCTGCCTCTATGGGAATTTAACATAGGGGTGCACTTACTTATGTCCCCTGTATTTTAAGGAAGAAAATTTATTTATTTACGATACATTATTCATTCACAAAGAAAATTGGTTTCCTTAAAGATTGGATTTTTCCTCATTTTTTTAATTAAGGCATTAAGATCAATTTCCAAGAGATGATTTTTGTATTCCTCTTTTTAGTCAACTTTAGCATGGGTGTCCTAATTTGTTCACATGACTGTATATATTTATTATACTTGAATTAAACGCCACCTAACGTTACAAGGGCTAAAAAGTCAAAGCTCATATAGTATTTAATGCTACCTCGCTGGCCACTTAGCTTGGCTTTCATGGCTCAACTGAGGACCTTAAATGAGCGCACACTAAGCAGACAAGAATTGCTTGCAACACACATCGCTTTCCACACATGTTCCCTGCCTACTTAGGGAAATTTCACCAGTATTAAATCAGAATATGATACTTTTAATGGGCTAATTCATTCCTATAGTCAGATATTTATGAACATTCTTAAAGCTATAGAGACTAGGAAGCACATGTCTAATCACTGATTTAGCTAATATACAGCCTGCAGCTGCTCTGGTGATGATTATTACCAGGAGATAGAACATATACAATATTATTTTGAACTTTAATACCCAACTGGGTTCTTTATATTACAATAATTCATGTGCTCTTATCGCCATAAAATCATCCTGTGCACCATCATCAACCTTTCCTGTCTCCTATTTTCTCCGCTGCCATCTACATAATTATGCAGCATCAGGTCAGGGGAGGGTATAACTCATTATTTGTATTTGGCATGCTATCAGTGAATGGACTTCTGATTTCGCGAGCAAAACGTGTCAGCATGCCAATTAACTAGCATGGTTAGCTTTTCTCCTTGTTCTATTGACACATTCTTTCAGGGGCGGGTCTAGAGGTGGGGCCCAGGGTGCCACCCGCCCCCACTGAAATATGCTCCCCCCTGGCGCCCCCCAATCCATTGGGCTCGAGTGCTGTCAATCTGACAAATTTGATTTCCTTTGGATCAGAGTACTGTCACTTTGCTGCCTGTTCTGCCAATCACTGCCTCTCCATTTGGGAAACGGATATATACTTTACACACACATTGTATGGCAACTGTGTACTTTGTTGAAATTTTGAGGCCAGTTTAGAAGGAGAAACATCTTGAACTCGCTGTAGAGCAATTGTTGCTGTAAGAAATAAATTGTGTATTGCACTTTATTTCTGTTCCCTGTTATCGGAAAACTGTGTACAACAAGGTTTTCCTTGTTGAAGTTTAAGGCAAGTTTATTGCAAGTGTATTGCACTTTATTTTTATACGGTTCTGTGAAAAGAAATCTTCCCAGCCCTTGTCACATGACCAATTAATGTTTCCATGATGACTATCCAAATGTTTTGCTATAAGAGCCCATAGAAAATGTGTATTGTATTTGGATACACAATTTGTAAAAACAAATGAAATTAATTAGCAAAATTGCATTGTGTTGTTCTATCCTATCCAATATTTCCTATATTTCTGAGTGGAGTTTCTATGCTGTATTCTGATTAGATCCCCTGGGCCCCCCCTGACTGATTATTGGTCCTCCCTGTGCCACCCCAGTTAAAAAAAAACATCCTGGAATCGCCCCTGCGTTTCTTTCGGAGAGGACACAGTACTGTGACTGTAAATCAAGATTCACTCAGACAAAGTGAATTCATGATATTGTCCCCAGCCTCAAATGTTGGTCTTATGGAAAACTTTCCTGCACAGGGTTCCTGCAGCATTTATTCATGGACAAACTGAAACTTTCACTGAACATTTACTACCACTTGACAACTGTACTGTTAATTTCTTGCCAACACCTGTCTGCTCTGATCACATCCACCGTCACTCATTTGTCTCTCTCACTCACCACACCTCGCTACGCACACAATACGCTACTTTTATGCATCAACAGTGTCACCACTCTACACATTTGGGATAGAAACACCATGTTTAAAACACATATACAGGAAAAAAATAAATGTCTACAGAAAAAAAAAAAAACAGTGGCACCAAAAACTGCGATATTTTAGGGCTACCACTTCATTTCTTAAATGAGGCTTTCTTGGTCGAGCTTTGCAGGTAGAGGAAGAAACACGTGTGTATTGAGGAAGTGGATCAGATGATTGATCGCAGAGGCAAAGACGTTACTAGCAGAAACATTGGCCACTCTGAAAAAACTCCAACTTGACTGACCAGTTGTGTATCTTCACTCACTCAGTGACAGACTTTTGCATTTATATGGCTGGCCCCTGCTTTGCTGCAATCCAGCCAAATAAAAAAGAAACTTTACATTCTGAGTAATATATATTGTTCTCTGCACAGCTGTAAACAATTACACAAAGGGCTGATTGTAGCTTTACATTTTCTCTCAACAGGACAAAATCATTTGGCACAGTGAATGTCATGTCATTTAGTCCAGCGTAATCCTGCAGCCGCTGCTTCGATCTTCTCAGCTGGTCTAAGCTTCCGCCCAGACATTGTTCAGCAGCTCCCTTTTTAAGATCTAAATCTGCAGAAAACGCCATTTTTTTTTGTTTTTCATTCTTTCCTTCTACTGCATTTTATTACACCGAGGGCATCTGACTAATGCAATGCACTGCTGGCCTGCTGCCACATGCCAATTTATAACACCATAGCATTGGCTGGTCCATGCATACCAAGTAATGCTGATATGTTGTATTGGCTGTACTTCCTTTCACTGTGCTATTGTTTATTTTTTTTCTCCCTTTCCTCCTCCCCTCCCAAAATGGTAATAAGAGTGGTAAAACACAGCACTTAGAAATGGCGGAGAGGTGATGAAGTGGATGATGGGTAGGAAATACCAGAAATAGCATAAACACAACACAGTAGTAGTACTTGGGCAAAATAGGGAAATCTAGTCATGGCAAATGTGATTGAGCCAATGTGGAAATATTAGCTCAAAATGTGGAAAATGTGCTTGTTTGTGTATTAGGTGTGACATGAAAGTACATGAACCTGTTTGGCACTTTAATACATGTTGTATTCCTGTAAATATGCATGTGTGTCTATAAGCACATAGGTTACTGTAGACTGTGAACACTTGTATTGTATACAATGTGTATATTTCACAACCTGTCATTTTCACAAATTTCTGTGTTGCCTGGGTTACTGCTTTAGCTGTATGTGCTATAAATTCGAAAGGTCTTAAAAGAATGGAAAAAGTGTGGTTGAAAGAAATCTACAGTTGAGAAAACATGATGCAGCAGCCTCTAGGGTGCCCTTTCAGTGGACAAAATGTGATAAAGTGCCCTCTAAGGTGCTCTTAATGTAAAGAAAATGTAATTGTGGGTGAGTGCTGCAGAAATGTTGGTAATAATGCATAGTTGCACATGAAAACTGTGTGCATGCACAATTCAAGTACAGCAGGTTAAAGTTTAACCAAAAAGTCTGTCTCTAAATTGTGATGGTTGTTTACAAACGGACAATTTGGCTGAAAATGTCATCAATCGCTAACCTGATTACAACACATCTTATCATTTGGCTGCTGGTTTGTTGCTCTGTTGGACCTACCTGTATTAACACAAATTACTTTTGTGAAAGCTGCAGACTTTTCTTTTTTAGGCTAAATGAAGGTTATGCATTGAAACTCCAGTTCTATGAATACAGGCAGAACCCTCTAACATGCTCTATAAGTTCATCTGCTTTCTTTTGTGGAGCTTGGCGCTGAAATCTGCATGTACTTGGTTGTGCTCGTAGAACTAGAGTAACCTTGCTCTTCTAATGAAGTCTAAAGTCTTAGGAGGGTAAAACCCATAGACTGTATAATATTAATGGACAGAGCATGTGTGATGTCATCCATTGGTTTGTGGAGCTCTGCTATGAGTCGTCGAATTTGCTGTTATGGGCGCAGCCATCCTGCAGATGTGACGATTTTAGACGAGAGGGAGGAGTGAGGGAGGAGCTTGGCAACGCTGCTTACACTCTACGTTACACACTTTCACTGGCAATCACATCATAGCCATGCCCTAAAACAACCCCTGCTTTATTGCCGATTTTAAAATCAACGAGACCATAATTCAAAAAATGAACATCATTCTGTGTTGCAGAAGACTCAAAACTAGTGATTGAGACCATGAACTCATTATGAAAATGTTTACTGAGGTAATAAATCAAGTGAGAAGTGGGTTACTTTCTCATAGACTTCTACAGAAACCAACCTCCTTTTGCAACCGCATGTGTCGCCCCCTGCTGGAATTCAGAGAGAATACAGTTTTAAGGCACTTCCGCATTAGCAGCACTTCGCCAAACCAGATGCTTTGTCCATTAATATTAACAGTCTATGGTAAAACCTATTACACACACAGGGGATGGAAACACTGCTGCACTGTATAACGCCCCGATTGACCTTAAAACATATGCAGGCAATAGCAACTGCACTTTACTGCTTTTCTGTGGTATGGTGAAGAGTAGTTATTAGGTTTGCCAATGATTAAAGATCAGTAAGCATCTGCCTTAGCTTGGTGGTTTAATAATCCAGCACCTACTTTTTACATTGTCTGCTTTCTGTTCCAGTGAAAATGTCATCGGTTCACAATGTGCCTGTTTGGAACACAACTGCTTCCTCTGAACAGATGCATTTAAATACTGGTCTATTAGTCAAATGGATCATCCACGAGTGCAGCTGTTTTGAGGCAAAAGCATCTGGACTCGGAGCAAGCCAGGGAAAATTGCTGCATCACCAGGACTTTGCTCAGAACATCAGAAATGGTTTCTGGCTAACTTCCATATTCGACTTTAAAGATCTGTGCAATACTCAAAGTAAGTAACTTTACTTACTTAAGTTACTAAGTAACTTTCATTTTCTGTGGATTTCTTTCCACATAACATTACCATTAACACCACAATAAATGAAATACAAATATTCATAAAGTCCTTCAGTCCCCTTGCAACAAAATTATGAAATTGATGTGGCAGCTTATCTTTTTATGATGAACCTTTTTATTTATTGGCACCATAAAATGATGCACCAGTTTCTACTACATGGCTGCTGTTGCTGTTGTGAAGATCTAGCTAAGCATGAAACATATGATGAAATGTAATTCACTCTCAAAGCTAGAATTTAGTAGTATATGTGGCCCCCAAAGGTTAGCAATGGGGGATTCTGATGTGAAGAGTCGGCATAATTATCACTTCCAATTCCAGACTGGAAGGGATGTGGCGATCTGGAGGCCACTCAGTGACAGAAAGAGAGAGTGCTTGGATGGAGGCCCAGGAACAAAAGGTTAGCCCCCTATAAATAGCACTGATAGAGCTAGCGCTAATGGCAGGAATGGTTGGAAAAGGCTAGTTTGTAGTGGTGTTCAGTCAACGACTGCCCCTGATCGCTCTGCTCTGTGCAAATCGCTCTGCACTGAGCACCGTTGAGAGTTCAGACTTGTCACCTGTGCCTTACATAGCCTGAATCAGCGTCTTACCTATTTGCCATATGGTGAAATTGGCTGCCTTCATGCTGGGGAAATGTCTGCAAGGGAGCAAGGTTATTATAGTTTTGCATTTTTCATTAGTTTTTATTTTTATTTCGTTTTTAATTTTTGTTTTCAAATTCAGTTTAGTTTTAATTAGGTTTTAAAGCAGGTTTGCTAGTTTAGTTTTTATTTTTTGAAAATGCTTAGTTTTAGTTTAGTTTTTGTCTTACTTTTAGTCTTTTTTTTCTAATATGGGTTTTTTGTCGGGGGATTCAAAAAGATCAGAAAAAGTATTGTGTAATAATAACTCAACAAAAACATCATACCATTTTAGAAATATGTATTTGCAATGTATTCAACAATAACACCAGTAAATAACATGTAGCCTACATATGGTCATAAATATGTAAACAGTCTACACAAGACGCAGTATGTGCAAAATGTGTAAGTGACGTGTTCCAGGAAAAAAACCTAAATAGTCAACAGACTAAAGAAAACAGACATGAACAGGTGTTTTGAACTTTGGTTCCAGTAAAGTGGCGAACTTTTTGACCACCTTTTTGACATGACTTTTTTCATGCTGCCTGGCCCTGTATCCATACATCCATGCCCGTAACGTTACCGGGGTTAGCTTCTGTTTCGGGGAAAGGGGGCTTTGCGTTCTCCTTAAGGTAAGCTAGGTTAGCCTCCTAGCTTGTGTGCGCTTTTCAAATGTACTTTCAAATTCGTGGGATTTTTCCCTGTAATAAATTGTCCACATATTTTACCACCTTCCACTGCAAGGCACTTTTATCTGACACAGTCATAATCAAATAGAACTGCCGCTTTCTTCCGACTTTCGGTACCGCTATGATGCCAGGCGAGAGGCACGGAGCCACGGACATGTTGTGTGGAATGTCGGAATTTCTAGGTTCCCAGTCGGAAACTATACATGTCTACGGGAAATGTCATGGTCGGAGAGATATAACGTTATTTGCTCTATGAAAGACATCGACAAAGACGAAAACTAAGGACATTTAATCAATAATTTCATTTTAGTTAGTTTTGCAAACAGACATTACAGTTTTAGTTTAGTTTGTTTGTAATGCCTCGTTTTTATTTTTATTTCAGTTAATGACAATGTTTTTTCCCACCTAGTTTTCGTTATTTCGTTTGTTTTCGTTAACGATTATAACCTTGCAAGGGAGGACTTAATAATATAATATTGGCGCTTGGCCAATTAATATCTTGTTAATTAATGTTTCTGAAACTCACAGGCGCAGCTAAAACAGTAGACAGGGAGAGAAAGCATCCCATAACTAAGAAGTCACATGGTTCTGTGTGTGACAGCTGAGGGTCCTCCAGCACTATGCCAGTTTTCTCCAGGGGAGAAAGAGTTGATGAGTGGTTCTCACTGAAATGCACATATGTGAGTTGCAGTGTAAGTATTTTCTACTACATATGTGTATATCCATATATATAGTGTACATTGCACTTAATAGCAATCCCTTAAACCTGTGCTTCATTCATTTTTCTTTTTTCTGCCCCAATCTAATGAAGCACAATGGATGAATAAACCAATACATTATAAATGCATTTATATTTAATGTACAACCCCAATGTAAATAGTCTCAGTGTTATATTATTGACAATGTGATATCCTATTGCTGTATGGCCAAAAGGCAGTATATACATGATATCATACATGGACCAGTCTACCAAACACAATAGAGAGAACAGAGATGTGTAACGGGTATAATACTGCTTTAAAAAAAAAATTCAGTCATATCTTACCTTTAAACTAAAATAATATAAATTAATTCAGCATGGCTCACCCTGATGACACTCACTGCTGCCCATCAGGATTGTTTACTGCATCAGTCTGCTAATGCGGGCATCACTGGCGCACAAACACACAGGGAAAAGAGAGCGAGAGAGCTATGAATCAGGAGATCTTGGATACCCTGACTGTAATGAACCCCCCATAAGGGCTCCTGGGTAATTCAATCTCCATTCAGAAACGGGTCTCTGTGCATAATGCGCATTTTATCTGGCTTGCATCAAGATCCGTCTCCATGTCAGTGAACAACTGGGCTCTGAATGTGGCAGTAGCATTAGATATTGCACGGGCATAGGGCCTAACTGCGCGGATAACCTTTCAGCCGTGCTAACACTGGGAATTTGGTGAGAGCATTCTAGCGTTAATTGGATGGTGCAGCAGACCTTATTTCAAAAGCGAGCCTCCTCAGTTTGGTAATTGTTACCATTATGACTTGACAACACCACTCACTGCATTTCAAGTGATTCCAAGCCCCTGCTCAGTGGCATGAATATTCCACCTCGCTGTTCTCACCAAGCTGTCTCCAGAGAGCCAGTGCTCATCAGCCCTGAATGGGTGTGTGTGCTCAGCCATTGTGGCTGATGCCCATCATGCTGAAATGTGCTAAAGCACTTGGCTTGAAACTGGGTAGATATACTTTAAGAATAAACTAGCTGTTGTAGCATGAAAGAAGCTGTATACCCCCAGCACTGAGTGGCAAGAACTCATGGTAGAAGGGTCACTTTTGCCTTTTCAAAGTTATATGATGGAGAGTGTTTGCAGACAATGCTCCATGCATAGTTTTGCTCTGCATTATCCAGCATGCAAAAATAATCAAATGTTCAATAGCAAACTGTAGTCACATTATTAATAGGTATCTATCAAAATCAGCTATAAAACTTTCATGATTTAAATGTTTTAATTGTTGCATGCTCATACAATATGTGCAGTGCAATATGGATAGATTAAAATAAGAAAAGATACAGAATTTTAAATAAATGTAATAAAAGTATTAAGTTGCTAAGGTGGGTAGCTGGGTTGTGCAATTTTTCCAGTGTATACAAATGTAAAGGGTACATGATGCATATTGGGAAGACTATAATACAATTAATTAAAAAATGATTTTACATTTTTAATAAAAGTTATGTTTTTAGCCTCACCTGGGAAAAGTTTATCTTGACCGAAATTACTTAAAACATAAAAATCTGACAGTACATTTAAAGGAGACCTATTAATTAGCAATGTTTGCATAAAGAAGAACAGATATGTAATAATAACTACATATGTTTTCATTAAATGCTTTAATAATCAGTCATACGTTTTAAAACTATTTGTTTTATTTTCAGCCTAACAGGACGTATTTAAAAATCCTTACAACCAATAAAGTATATTGAATAATAACTGAAAAGGCACTGAATTGATTTTAATTAACTGCTGATTACCATTGCATTAACATAATTGCACCTTGTGTGTAATTGCATGTATAGATGCATTTGACCATTGTGCATTCATGCATGTGTTCCTATACACTTTTCAATATTTGAATCACCTAACCATTTCTATTGTATTGCCACTTTGCATCGTGTATGTGCTGCTATTTTGTTTAGTGGGGAGCCTATGGTGTTTAGAAAGAAAAAAGAAATTTGTCATTTAAAAAATGTGTCCCCAGTGTGAATATTATTTGGGCATTATATAAATCTAGATGCAGCTTCTTGTGATAACAGATGCATTGCCTTATATAATAATACAAGATATAGTTATGAAAAAGGATGTGGTGTGTTAACAAAAAACATTTTAATCTAAGTCATTTTCATTCACATTTTGCATGTTTGCCTCTCATGTAGACATAGTGTTACAAATGCTATTATGAAGTGTATGTTCCAAAATTGGACCATTTTTGGAGCTGAAGTCATTTTTTGTGAAGTAGAGTGAACACTATCAAAAGCCCATTTCATACCTCGACTTGGTTTTAATGCACGCACTTCACTCTGCTCATAACAAGCTTGAAGTTGCATGCAGGGTTAAGCAGCCTTCCACGAGGTAATGAGCTAATGAATAAGTAAACCTTCACGTTATGAAAGAGAGATTCTGCGGTATCTTTTGGGTTAATTTACTTTGAAGAAATGTGTCTTCACAAATTCATTTGGCAAATAAAATCAGATTTGTAAATTGTTTAACACAATATTCTCAACCTTATTTTGTTATAGATTCACCCAATTAATTTCCCAAGGCCAAATTGCCAATGTATCCCTGTGCACCACTGATCTCACCACAAGTGAATACAAAGGTGAGTGGGTTTAAGACATGAAAAGGAGAAATGTCCCTAGCCTGGTTTTCTCTCATATCCGTTGGCAAGGCTATTTGTGAATTTGCCTTTGATATCTGCCATGTTATGGACCACAAAAAAAGAAATCTTGAACCAGATCATAAATATATACACATTCATCATGACCTAAATATTGTAATCCATGCCATATTAATTAAATACTTATACAATATTATAAGGTAACTATGAATAAAAACAACTGTACACAACATTTTAGCACATCACTCAAATCAACAACAACATCATGAGAAACAATCCCAGTCAAATTAACATAACTTACATGCAATCACGTTAATTAAAATTAAGATCAGTGGTTCCCAAGGTGGTTGCCGTGGCACCCTTGAGTTCCTCAAGGATGGGTCATAGGTGCCTCAAAATGTGTTAATTTCCAATATCCAACAAGGCAACATTTACAATAACTATAGTATATTTTGCATGTTTTACACAACTGAAAACCAGAAATAAGCAATATGATTTGCAGTTATGACATGACAGCTGACAGCTACAGTTGTCTTAGAAATGCAACATGTTACTGTTACATACAGTTTTCCATGTATTCAGTAGTCAGTATTTCGTAGCAAGAGAAATTCATAGCAAGAGACGTAAAGATGTGTCTTTGTAGATTGAGCTCAAACCAATTCTGATACATGTTATCACTTGTAAAGGGGTTTGGCAAACCTCTGATGAAGAACAACTTGCCTTTTTTCCATTAAAATACATTTCTTTTTTTTTGTCATGAACGCCGTTTTTGTATTGATCACAGCAGGTCCAGTATGGCTCTGAATCTGCTGCAATTGCAAATCCTGTGACAAACTAGTAACCTGTGTACCCCACCTATCACCCACTTGATCCTGTGATGATCTTCAGCAACCATGGACAGCATAACTGGGAGTCAAACATGGGTGGATTGCAACACATTCTCACTCACATCGCGTCATAACTAAACACGCTTTATCTAAACGTGCTTGGTGGTCGCTTGGTTGACCGTGGGTGGGCTTATAAAAGGTACGTTTCTGTAACATGCGGGAGAGTTGGGTTTAGGAAAAGAAGAACGGGACAAGAACGGGACAATTGGGTTTAGGTAAAGAAGAACGGGACAGTTTGGTTCAGGAAACATGACCTGCTGGACACGAACCCCGGTCTCCGGGAAGAAAGTCCTGTGTTGATTGACGCATCCATAACTCTACATGGAATTTCAGGCTTTAATACTACTCGCTACCGTTTTCGCTCTTAATACTACGTCATCCTCACGCGGCGCGTAGCTGCTGCTCTGCCCGGTGTGTTCTACACACATGCTAAAGGGTGCTTTTTGCGTCATATCTGACGCTGACAGCCACTGCGTCCGTGTTTTACGAGTTCGGAGTGAGTACGGGTTGTAGATTGATGAGTTGTAAACCAACAAGCCAAGGTTTCTGTCAGCTGAGTAATGTGCCGCAAAACAAGCCAACACATTTATAACTATTGTAAACGTTATCGAGGCTGTATCCAACACTGACTTCTGTTCCTGGTGAATGCCACTACAAGCCAACTAACTGTCAGCTAGGTTTCTTCCCTGCTTCACATGCTAATTAACTTTTCCAACAACATCGGCTAAAGCAAATTAAGCATTATCTGTAAATATAATAGCTTCAGTCATATATGAGTAGTGATAGCCACATGTGGTGGCTATCACTATTCCGAAGAATTTCAATTACTGCACAAATTTCTGATAATATGCTGTAAATAATTTGCCATACTGCAAATTAAGTGCAGAATTTTACTAGCGAGCAAGTCCCCTTGGGAAAATTAGATCTCATCCGGAATTCGAGAGATGCACTCTCTCTCACCTGTGTTAATAACAAGGTTTGAATCGTGCTCCCATGTCCACTAATGGCCCATCCATCTGTATGCTGACGCAGGAGCACAAAGAGCACCATTTCCTCTGTTCTCGCTACTTGTTTCTAGAGCTTTCTCCGCTCTTTACACTGTGAATGATAGCACCCCAGTGGCATTGTGGGTGATAATGAATCTTGCAGGAAATAGGAACTGGATCTTGAAGGGGAGGGTCCAATGCGATGGGAAAAGAGATCAATGCCTCTTTTAATTATCAGTGTGGCTAAAGCGAACTATTGGGTTGAGTCAGCTGCTACAGGCACTAGATCTATTACACTGACTTTACCAAGCAGATATTACAATGTACATTCAAGTGTATTCATTACAGATCGGAAATGTGTTTTTTCCAGAGCTAAAAGCCGTTCATTTCAAATTATTTAGGATGCCAGCAGAAATCTGTGGTTATTCCTGCAATGTTTCTTTGATAAAATGTGAGCAGAATTGCAAATTAGTTTAGCTCTTCTTTCCTGTTTTTACAAGCTTGTCTTCCAAGAGACACATTTCAATTATTTCCTTTCCTGAGCTCAATATGTCCAAACTAATTGAGTCCTGAAATTGTGTTTTCCTTAAAAGTTGCATGCATAAACCCGGACTTATCAGATCGAAGAGATGTGAGGTGGTGGGTGAGGATTAGGGAGAGGCTGTAGATCAGCAGTGATGGGTAGTGAGGGAGGGTTTGGGTTTGCGTTTCACCCCTGGCCATTAATCCCTACTGTAACTGAGTGAAGCAGATGGCAGCCGACAAAATGTAGTGACACTGATGGAATCTCGGCTAATGATGCTCCCAATCCACAAAGCAAGACAAACAGAGCAAAGGATGCTTACTTTGTCACTGAGAGGAAGTGTCAACAGCAAAAATCTTTACTTCCACTTTGTTCCTGTTGGTGAGAGCACTAGGTCTTCACAAGTGTGAGTGAATGTGGTTAAATATATGGCAATCTGTTGGTCGGTCAGTCCACCACTTGGGTCCAGACAGAAATATTTCAACAACTGTTGGATGGATTGCCAATGAATTTGCTACAGATATCCAGGGCCCCTAGTGGATACATTCTAATGACTTTGGTGATCCTTTGACTACTTCTCTAGGTCTAACAGCAGGTCACATTTATTCCGTTCAGCATCTTGACATAAACGGATTGGCCCAGCTTTTGTACAGACATTTATGGTTCTCAGACAATGTATCCTAATGCTGGTCCCCTGATCTTTTTCTCCAGCGCCAACAGCTGGTTGACATTTTTAGTTCTGTAAAATGATGGTATGGATTGCCATGAAATTTGACACACACATTTGTTACCATTATGCAGAGAATGAACTGTTTCTCTAGCACCACCAAGAAGTTGACATTTTGGGTTAATTTTTTAAAATTGCAACAATTACTTGATGGATTTCCAAGAACATTTATGGTCCCCAGGGGATGCACTGTTATCACTTTGTTATCATTATATTTAGTTATATTCCTATCAGCCTCAGCTAACACTCTATAATGAGGAGTTCAAGTGTAAAGAAGCAGCTGATAACAGTTACAAACACAGGTCTCCTGATTAGTTTTAACTTCTGATGACTTCTGATCATGACCTAAAGGTTATTTATTAAAGCTCAACATGCACCATGAAACAACAACCACCATCCCTAGACAGGCGGTAGTTCAAGTTGAGCACCAACTAATTAAAAGTACCTCAAAACATTGGTAAACAAATAACGTCAATTAAATACATATTATACATAATTATTTGTCTTTTTGACAGTTTCTAATATGTTGTGCTTCCACTTGTAAGTGATGATTGTGGGTGATATTTAACACCTAATTTTAATGTTTATATTTTGTTAGCTTACTGTTATGGGCAGCTCTCTCTCTCTCCGTCCTGTTTTGGGTGTTTTTATTCTCTGTTTGTCTGTGTGTATCTGTGTATTTCCACCTGGAGGGCTGGAGGTGTGTTCTGAGGAAAGTAGGTCAAGGAGCGTGGC
Organism: Sander vitreus; assembly: GCF_031162955.1. NCBI lineage: Eukaryota > Metazoa > Chordata > Actinopteri > Perciformes > Percidae > Sander > Sander vitreus. The sequence goes on from NC_135873.1 coordinate 6,982,126, forward strand.
CGAATCAACACTGCACAGCCCTGCAGCTCATCTACAAGAGTCATTCCAGCAATACTAAAACCCGGGCTGATCACCTCTTCGGCGCCAGTTCGTTACTTACACCCATGTCGTAACTTGGCTCTGAGTACTCAGTTTATTCAAGTTGTGTCCGTGTTGTCTTGTGCACCCTAGCTTTTGTCTTTTTTCTCCTGAGCTCATACTTACCCTGTGTTTCTGTCCAGTGACCGCTCAGACCTGCTGCCTCCTCCGCTGTGCCTACAAGCTTCCAGCCTCACCGTCCAGCCTTATCCTCCACCTGTGGAAACTTCTGTGAACTCTTCCCTGCCTGTCCGCCTCGAGTCTCGTACGACCTGGATCCTTCCCCCCTCGGCTCGACTCGGTACTCGGACCAGCCAGGAGATTCCCCGCTCAGACAAAATCCACACTGTATCTCTGAGTACCATTTTGTTCATTAAAACCTTTATAAACTGCTTTCATTGTCTGTGTGTGAAATCTCTGCATTCTGGGTCAGAACACTTACACATTCTGTATGAAAGTGATTCAATGTAATTGGATTGCTCTAACCACCACCTTGATATATTATATAATGATAAACTTAAACCATGGTTACACTTTGAATGTGCTTCAAAGAGCTGTTGTTGTAAAGGCCCAGATATTTCTATGGAGAAAATTACAAAATATGCATAATGAGCCAGAACATAGGACAATATATTTAAACATTTGTTCTCACTTATATATACAGTGCTGTCTATCTGCATCCTGGCATTAGCATGCCTGTGGTCAGATTGCTTCTCTCTCTCTGGCTCTGTCCCCCTTCTCTCACTCTCTCCGGCTTCATGCAGTTCTTTCAGGGAAGAGGAATCGGCTCATGTTAAGACCTTACAGTTATGATGAAAAGGGTAATCATCATGTCACTGTGTGCAGCTCGACGAGCGATTTTAAAATTATGAGAGTTACAGCTGACACCAATGACAGGCCAGGTCACTGTGCAACTGTAGTCGGGAGAGGAGAGAGGGGAGATAAGAGAGGAAATAGAGACGAGAGGAAAGGAAGGAGGAGAGAAAGGAGTCCAGAGGAATTGGGTAGGCAAAACTAAAATGAAGTCCTCTATTCATATTTGTACGTGATGTATATTTTTTAATGCAGTAAAATGTACAAAAAAAGAGATTTCTTAGACTTTTTGGTTTGTTAAAATTACTCAGAACAAATGTGTAACATGTTGAAATAGCAGGAAAGCACACGTTTAGAAGGGTGTTCTGTTCCACATAAGTGTATTTAAGCCACCCTGGAAATGGAATAAAGGTCTGGTCAGATCAGAAAATGGCACACCAAATTAGTAACCAAAATATTTGGTTCTAGAGGCTGGTGAAATTGGGATTAGTGGGTAAATGACTGTATCTTGCACACTAACATGCTAGCAAGATGCTAGCACTTCTTTCTACATATTTCTATATATGTATGTATTCTTTATGTATCTATGTATGTATGTATGTATGTTTGTATGTATTCTTTCTATACATATTATTGTGTATTGTGCATTTTTACGCCTGAGTTGATGCTTTCTGAACAATATTGTTCTTTGTTCCTGTGTCCTCTCTTATCAGTAAGTGGCATGGTACTTCTGTGGCTGGGGCAGAGTGATGTCACATGAGAGGGCCCCCCCGTCTCTAGGTGACAGAGCAAAAGGGACGGGTCAATAGGCTGCACCCGGGGAGAGTTGTGGCAAACAGAGTGCAGGACAAAATGCTCACAGCTCTCTCTAGCATACACTGATGGCATCAGGCACGGATGGGCAAATCTCACGGCGTCAAAAGGTACGTGAGGGACTACACTTTCCACCTGTGTGAATATTTGTGATGGTGTGTGTGTGTGTGTGTGTGTGTGTGTGTGTGTGTAGGATTGCACATGTGTTCACACAGCTGGGGTGAGAGGGCCTACTAGTGACCGACTTTCCAGCATATTCCAATGCCTTTTTTTTCCCCTCAGCATCCTTGCAATTAAAGCTGAACTAACACAGTGAAAAAAAATTGGAGTGCCTGCTATTTGCTGCTCTGGTAGCCACAGATGGGCTGATGGGAGCCACTGGTGTTCTTAATGTATATGTCAGCAGTGAGTTGAGTTAAAGGGTCAATTCACCCAAATCAAAAAAAGACAGATTTATGCTAGATCTATGTAGCCGTGCAGATAGTTTAGGCTTTATTTGTCCACGTTTTTTAGATATTCATCTCTGAGAACTGAAAAGAATTACTTTTTTAAAAGCATTTCAACGCTGTCTTGTTTACTCCACACATCTATTTTGCAGCTTTCATTGCATTGGTTATGTGAATGAAATGTTAGCTGGCAAATAAAAAGTTATCATTCTCAGACAGAGACATTATGAATTGCAGGCCGTATGGACAGAAGACCAACAGGACAAAATTTGCTTTCCTTGGATTAGAACACCTTGCCTGAGGAGCTTAAACTACCATTTAAATAAGATTTTTCGAAATTGTCTGGTAATACAAGCTTTCTGATTATTGTCTCCATTGTGGTGTTTTTATTTCTTCATTGCGTTTGGCTACAAGGACACACAAACACAAGCAGAGGATGCAAGTGTATACACAAGATTTAACAGATTATGAACATTAGACAACTTTGCTTCGCAGTGCATAAAGAAATGACATTCAGTATTGACTTATGAATAAGCCGCATACGTCTCGGCTCCTCGACTTCCTTCCAACGGCGCTGTTTATCATTCGTTGTGGGGGTAAAGACAATAACGCAAATGAATATTGAATATGCATTAATTTCTGAAGAAATAGAAGAAATAAATGCAGCAATATGAGTTTTCCATGTCAAGGCTTGAGGTTAGCATTGATTAAAATGTGTGCAATCCCTAGTGGGTTATACTGAAATTATTTGTTTGTAATGATAAGTCATAAACTTCAAAAATGAAACACGCCCTAATGAAGAAAAATTGCTGCAGCGGAGGAGAGGCAAGATTAGAGCAGATTTTTCTGCCTTAATTGCACAATTCATAAGAAATGGTTTACACACATTTGGGGTTTTCTCCTGAGAAATCAGCCCTTTAAAAATGTATATAATAAAAAACACGAATCCTATAAGTATTATGCCTATTCTCTACTTAGTAGTTCAAAAGTGAGGCTCAAAACAAAGCTCTTTTTGCGTTGAAACACGTATGTCTCATTCAAATCTTAATAAGTAGCATCTCTAAAGTTTTTCTGCTTACTTCCCACAAACCAATCTAAATCCAAGAATCTGTAATATGCAATCTGTAATATACCCCATCTAAATTACACCTGCTAGTGCCAAGAAACATCTACCTACCTAGGAAAACTGTGTGCACAGCAATGAATATCCTCTCTTTCCCTCCATGTCTTTTTTTTTCTTCTGCAGCACAGATGTGCTTTGTTGGCAGTGGCTGCCACTGCCTGTACCTCAGTGCTCAAGGATTAACTGGGACAACTGGGAATAATTAACCATGCAAAAACCCACGCTGACTCCTCATCCACCTGCCTAACAGGATAGATAAATAAATGGATGACCTTGGCTGACATTCATATTCAAGCATTTTCACAAGGCAACTGTAAACACTGTCTCCTCTATTTTTTAAGCCTCACCACTCATCTACTTTCCCCGTCTAGGTATACTAAATGTGTAGGTGGAAAACTTCAATGGGGAACCTGTCTGCCTTGAAATGGTATGCGTTACAAACCCCCACAAATTTTTTTTTTGCCTTGTCCAAACATAAGCTCGGAGATGAAACGGGCAAAGCTGCTGACGGAGGGTCTAATTTGCAGAGTGACAAGAAATCCTGGCTCACTCGCACTCTTACCGTTTCCATCGATCAGTGTCGGATGAAGCCTAGCTAAAACTCAACCGCTGCATACCAATGATTGGATACAGCCTGTTGAGATGGAAAGATCTACTTGAGAGCAGGAGAGGAACCACAAAGGAATCCATCAGAGTATTGGAGTTTTTCTTTGAACTTTATCGTGTATGTGTTGTCAATGGGAAGATTCATACGCTCAAAGCTCAGGCTTTTATTTTGTAGAGATGGGCAGGGAAACATGCATTGATTGGCTGAATGTGAAAGATCAGACTGTGCATTTCTGCCACATGAAGAGGATGCCTTTAAGAGGATTACATTGAAAGATTTCACCATATTCTTGGTGCAAATGGAATCACTGAAACTACAGCTCGCACACATTTGCGGAAGCCAATGTTATGTGGCGGAGTAATAGGATCATGTAAAGGTATTAGATGCCATTTAAGTTCACCTCCTCAGCCGTTTATGGATGTGTGAGGAAAAAAGTACAAGGCAGTTGTTGGGTGGCAGGTGGCGAGAGAGCTTTTCCCCTGAACCATAAGGTCACACGATCGATTGGCACCAAGTGAGTGTCCATCCGTGACAGCGTCCTTGAGTAAGACACCTACAGTAGCTGCTGTTAGAGGGTGCGAAAAATGACTCACTGGTACGTATCAAAAAGCACAAATCCATTTACAAGATTTACATGCTTTTGTTAGTGTGCTTGTCACGTATGAATCCATTAATTAATAGGTTTTGTTTTCTAACTAAATAATGAATCATCGGAGAACACAATATACAGAAAATGCCACCTAAGGGCCCTCAGGGAAGGCAGAGCATTAGGTGCTGGTGAGGCGACTCGCCATTTTCAAATGACAGAATAATATGTTATGGATCATTTGACTCCTCTCTCATCTTTTCTCCCTCCCTTCCTCCCTCCCTTCCTCTCCTATCTCTCAGAGACGAGGGCATGTGTTGCTAGCAGGGCGAACAACAGTGCTTCCTCTAATGTGGCGTCTAGCAATGGTGAAATATCAGAGCGTGGAAGGCGGCCGGGAGGAGGGGGGAGACAGACGTCTGGGGAACATGGAGATGGGAACCTACAGCCAATAAAAGAGGCTGTCCATGGGGTATATGCCATTCAGACCTTCCTCTTCCTAAAGCTGGAGGGTCTTTAAATAGTCATCTCCCCTTTATGTGGCTGGGTGCTAAAGAAGTGGTATTACAGAAGCTCAAGAGGCTCTGAACATTATTCAGTGGGCCATTTTAGGGAAAGGTGCTCAGGGAGTGGAACACACTATCACATGAGAGAATTGTAGCGGGGATAGAGTGTGTGTAGAGATGTGTGTATTGTATATGTGAACGAAAGAGTGGGCGGCAGGTCATTTATGAGAGTGGGAACAGGTTAGCAGGCAAAAATAATTGTATGAGTGTGTGCTGTAAGTAAGCAACGGGAAAAAGATAGCATGCGAGAATGTGGCTTTCTGCTGTTTACTCTGACATTTGCCTGAGGTACTGCTACGACCTTTCCATCTCGTTTTTAATTAGTATTTCTGCTAAGATAAAAATAGTCACACATTTATAGATGAATAAAAGAAAAAAATGAAGCAGGTGTTTGATGTTCTTTCACTTCATTTATCCTCGCTCTGTTGTAACATTTGGTTTTGACAGGCTTGTGACTGTCTGTCTACACATTTGAGGTGTCAAAGAAAGAGTGAAGCGTAAAAAAGTCAGACATACTGAGAGAAGAAAAAGGAAAGAAAGTGAGAGGCAGAACTGACAGTGGTGGGCCGGATGAAAAAAAAAGAAAGGGAAATCTGCATTAGTAATGCAAGCAATGATTAATAACAAAATAGAGAAGAAAATTTACTGTGGCATGAATGGCTCCTTGGCATGTCTGGGATCTACTGTAGATGCCCAGGGCCATGATTACTCATCTCCTCACTGCATTAGAACTACGTCTGTTAGGCCGGTTACACACTGCCTGCGTGGCGTGAGCATGGCGTTTCTGTTGTGTGTCAGTTGCATGGCGGCTGCGTGGATGTCTTTACACACCAGAATAGTGTCTGACGCGGCGCTGCTGCTGCTAGCCTTGTCTGTACACATGTATGTTTCCCATTGATTTACTGCACTCAAGCAGTAGTATACTTCATGTTAAACATAAATATATATTGATTTGATTACAGCAAAGACAACGTCGGCAGTATTGACGGCAAAATAGGCTACAGAACATTTTGTTCTGTAT